>NC_141005.1:56721147-57332982 GCF_052327205.1 Somniosus microcephalus
CATGGCTGACACAGTTATTTTAAGTTACCTTTATTAAATTACTGTAAATTTGCCATACAAAGTACTTTGTCATGTAAGGTTTGTAATTGCAAAGTTTGTATTGTCCTAAAACTGAAAATTAAATCACATGGGGGAGAAATTCGGTATAGCCCCGTTTGGGGCGCTAAAACTTTAAAAGTTAAAAAAATTAGCGTAAGGCACTAATCATACTCACCTCCCACAAAATTCAGTTTTAGCGCTCCAAGAGGGAAGTGGAGCACTAAATCAAGCGTTAAACACTTCTCTTAGGGTGCCAAAGTCCAAGAGCGGGACGGTAGTGGCAGAGCGTTAAACAATTTCGAGTGCATTGTGAACGGCACTCTTTCATCACAGAGGCTGCTTCCCTTGCTTACAGGGAAGGGCCAATGATGCTGCACAAGCTAGTTATCGTCAGTTCTGTTTTGCAAGGCGACCTGAGTGACTGTCATTACAGCCCCAAACACTCTCTCAAAGTGGGGGACTTGGACATCTGTCATTACAGCCCCAAACACTCTCTCAAAGTGGAGGACTTGGACATCTGTCATTACAGCCCCAAACACTCTCTCAAAGTGGGGGACTTGGACATCTGTCATTACAGCCCCAAACACTCTCTCAAAGTGGAGGACTTGGACATCTGTCATTACAGCCCCAAACACTCTCTCAAAGTGGGGGACTTGGACATCTGTCATTACAGCCCCAAACACTCTCTCAAAGTGGAGGACTTGGACATCTGTCATCACAGCCCCAAACACTCTCTCAAAGTGGAGGACTTGGACATCTGTCATTACAGCCCCAAACACTCTCTCAAAGTGGAGGACTTGGACATCTGTCATTACAGCCCCAAACACTCTCTCAAAGTGGAGGACTTGGACATCTGTCATCACAGCCCCAAACACTCTCTCAAAGTGGAGGACTTGGACATCTGTCATTACAGCCCCAAACACTCTCTCAAAGTGCAGGACTTGGACATCTGTCATTACAGCCCCAAACACTCTCTCAAAGTGCAGGGCTTGGACATCTTGCAGCAATGAAACATTTAAAACTTTACGCAGGCACCAGACTGGTGCAAATAATAAAGGTGGCACTAGGTGAAAAGCATTCCCTTTAACTACCGCTCCCGAAGCAGGCAGCCGAGTTCACAACGTCTCCACTTGCTGGCGTTGACAGCACGAGGCAATAAAGCAGGGGGTGCGAGTGAATTTTTCATCCGGCACGATAACGAGGCGCTGCGCGCTTTATGGCGTCACGATCTGCGAGCTGCTAGAGGCCCAGGCACTAAGTGTTAGCGCGAGTGCTAAACCAGCACTGAAGTTCGCGGGCATCACTGCATTTGTCGCACCCGGGCGCTGTTAGCGCCCTGTTAGCGCCTCCGCCAGGCACTAATGGGAGGTGCTAACATACCGAATTTCTAGCCCAAAATTTGGTGGGAAATTTATTGCCGCTTCCCACTCAGGCCAATTGTAGTCGGGTCCTGATGGCATCAGTTAAAAGGACCCCCGCTGGCTTTGGACGGGTTTCCTTGCCACCTGCTCAATTGAGAAGGTTAAAATTGTGATTGGTTGATTCCCAGCAGCTTGAGAGCAGGTAAATAAAATCGCCCACTAGAAGTCTAGGCTTTGAGTGTAGGAAGCTGCCATTCAAGGAGGCAAGGGATCTGGATTGGCTATTGCAAATGTCAATCCAAGACTGAACTACAAAGCAGCAAAAGAAGTGTAGGATATTTGAACTTTTAGCACAAAGAACGGCCATTCAGAGAGGGAAGCACCTCCGATTGGTTGGCCCAGGTGCTAGTCAAGGATTCAGACAGACAAAAGCCAATTGAAGAAGCCATTAGCTGAAACTTCTGGCCATTAGGAACGCTACGGTTTGATTGTCAGGTGCTGGAGCTCTTTATGCTGTGGTTTGAACAAATTCCCATTCATTCCAACCTACAATTGAACTGTACGACAACAATTGCTGGGCCCAATGGTGACTAATAAATGTTACTAGCATTTGTAACTTGGACTTGTCCCATGAATCTGTGTTCACAGTGATCAGGGTCGTCAGGTAGCAGGATATAGTCATTGTAAGAACATAAGAAATAGGAGCAGGAGTAGGCTATTTGGCCCTTCGAGCCTGCTCCGCCATTCAATAAGATCATGGCTGATCTGCTACCTCATCTCCACTTTCCCGCGCTATCCCCATATCTCTTGATTCCCTTAATATTTAAAAATCTATTGACCTCTGTCTTGAATATACTCAACGACTGAGCCTCCACCGCCCTCTGGGGTAGAGAATTCCAAAGATTCACCACCTCTGAGTGAAGAAATTTCTCATCTCAGTTCTAAATGGCCGACCCCTTATTCTGAGACTGTGACCCCTAGTTCTAGACTCCCCAGTCGGGGAAACATCCTCCCTGCATCTACCCTGTCAAGTCTTGTAAGAATTTGGTATGTTTCAATGGGATCACCTCTCATTCTTCTAAACTCTAGAGAATATAGGCCTAGTCTACTCAATCTGTCCTCATAGGACAATTCCCCCATCCCAGGAACCAGTCTGGTGAACCTTCGTTGCACTCCCTCTATGTCAAGTATATCCTTCCTTAGGTAAGGAGACCAATACTGTACACAATACTCCAGGTGTGGTCTCACCAGGGCCCTATATAATTGCAGTAAGACGCCTTTACTCTTATACGCAAATCCTCTTGTAATAAAGGCCAATATACCATTTGCTTTCCTCATTGCTTGCTGTACCTGCATGTAAATTTTCAGTGATTCGCGTACAAGGACACCCAGGTCCCTCTGAACACCAACATTTCCCAATCTCTCACCATTTAAAAAATACACTGCTTTTCTATTTTTCCTACCAAAGTGGATAACTTCACATTTCTCCACATTATATTCCATTTGCCATGTTCTTGCCCACTCACTTAGCCTGTCTATATCCCCTTGAAGCCTCTTTGCATCCTCCTCACAACTTACATTCCCACCCAGCTTTGTATCATCAGCAAACTTGGATATATTACATTTGGTCCCCTCATCCAAATCATTGATGTAGATTGTGAATAGCTGAGGCCCAAGTACTGATCTTTGCGGTACCCCACTATTTACAGCCTGTCAACCCAAAAATGACCCGTTTATTCCTACTCTCTGTTTTCTGTCCATTAACCGATCCTCAATCCATGCTAATATATTACCCCCAATCCAGAGTGGGCCTTTGGCGTAGCGGTAGCATCCCCGCCGCTGGGCCAGAAGGTATAGGGTTTCGAACCCCGCTCCAGACAGTCCCGGCAAGTGGAGTCGGAGCTCCGGCTCTAAATTCTGGGTTGACATCCAGCAGGATACTTGCATCCGTGGGTGTGGGTGGCCCCCCCCCCCCCCTCGTATGGGTTGTCGGAGCCCATAAAACCCTCCCGCCATAGAACTAACCACCCTAATGGCTGGTACGAAGATGGTTACGGTCACAGAAGGAGCATTAATCGCAGCCAGAAATCCTTCCACCACTTCATACAGTTCCCCAAAGGGAACAGTATGAAGACACGTACGACAACGACCCCCAATCCCATGAGCCCTAGTTTTGTTTAATAACCTCTTGTGTGGCACCTTATCGAATGCCTTCTGAAAATCCAAATACACCAGATCCACTGGTTCCCCCTTATCTATTCTGCTAGTTACAAACCAAAATAACTCTAACAGGTTCGTCAAACACGATTTCCCTTTCATAAATCCATGTTGACTCTGCCCAATCCTATTATTATTTTCTAAGTGCCCTGTTACCACATCCTTAATAATAGATTCTAGCATTTTCCCTCCTACTGATGTCAGGCTAACTAGTCTGTAATTCCCCATTTTCTCTCTCCCACCTTTCTTAAATAGTGGAGTTACATTTGCCATCTTCCAATCTGTGGGAGCCGTTCTAGAATCTATGGAATTTTGGAAAATGACAACCAATGCATCCACTATCTCTGTAGCCACCTCTTTCAAAACCCTAGGATGTAGGCCATCAGGTCCATGGGGTTTATCAGCTTTCAGTCCCATTAATTTCTCCAGTACTATTTTTTAACTAATACTAATTTCTTTCAGTTCCTCATTCTCTTGGTTCTCCGCTATTTCCGGGAAGTATTTTGCATCTTCTTCCGTGAAGACAGACATAAAGGGCTCGATTTTCATTGGGCCGTGGAGGCGGGATTGGAGGCGTTTGGGGGTTAAAATTGCAAAAACTGGCGTGCGGGCCCAACCCCGCCTTCAGCCCGCCTCCAAGCAATTTTTATTAATTCATGTCTAATGGTCCCGTCTCCGTCCCGCCTCCAAGAGGCGGGATAGGCCGTTAAGGCCCTTAACAGGCACTAAATTGACTCTATAATGCCATTTTGAAAGGCCTTTGCGATTTTAACCCTTTTCCCACATGAAACACGCCTGTTCTGAAACACGACGGTGAAACCTGGCGGGAGCACAATTGGATTGCTGACTATCAGCTGCAGGTCAACCATTAAAGAGGAGATTTGATCAGCCATCATTTGCAGGTGGCAGGACTTTGTAGTCTCAGGTCTGGGGGAACTTTTAGAAGGCATAAATAACCACAGCTGTGGAAGTTTGGAGCCTGACACCCATCTCCAGTGTGACCTCCTGGGAAACCCCTCTCGCCACCTTCACTGAGCGCTTCCTCAACTGAGGCATATACCAGAAGCATTGGAGGCATTTATTTCCTTTCCTCCTGGACATCAGATTCGGACGAAGACCAGTCATGGCAGCAGCAGAACCATGAACAACAGCACCACCAACAGCAAGCGCCAAGCTCCTGTTCACCCACCTGAATCTGCACAGGCCAGAAGGCGCCAGCGCGCGGCCACATTGCTGCCCGGGATGCAAGGAACACACTCATCTTGGACAGATTTGCTTAGCTTAGCCAATCAAGCACTTTTGCCTCGCAGCTTCTTACCTGAGCATCGACAATGGCCAAGGACCAGCGGATTTCTAGCAATTTGACCACCATACTGACAATTGCAAGTAATCCTAAGCCCTCAATGTGAAAGTCCCATTCGCGAAATGATACACGCCACAACTGCAGCAGTAGCCATCAGATTTTTTATTTACATTATTCATCTGATGGCTTTTTCACATAAAACATCAAAGTTCACCTAAGTGACTACCCTTGTGACTATTTGTGCAGTATATTTTTCTTACGCGTGCTCCTATGTGGTGTGGAGGCCCCTTGCTCACTTTCCTGCGGCTCCTGTCTCGACACCTTTGGCGGGCGTCCTCTGGGGTGGCGAACCTGTGAGGGCTCATCACCAGTCTGCTGCCGCTGCGGCTGTGCAGGGGTTGAGACGCCGATCTCAGTTGGGTGTGGACTCTGGTGGGGCTCTGACCAAGGGCTCTGCAGTGGCATGGAAGTGTGAGCACCTGGAGAGGAGCCCCCACTTCCTTGATGTCTGCCACCAACTTCCCTCTCATGGGTCAGGTCCCCCTCAGCGCTTGCAAGTGGCTTGAGAGCACCTTGCTGCACATCAGGGGGGCCATGGGGACCTGTATCTGCACTGACAGTCCTACTCAGAAGGACTTCCATGAAGGTCTGGATTGTCTGTTCCATAGATGCCCATCACTCCTCCAGAGATGTCATTCTATTTTGAACACTCACCATGTTTTCTGCACTCTGGCGACTTATCACCTCCATGGAGGTTGCCATCCTTTCCATGGTGATGCGTTCATGCGCCAATGACTCCACAAATGCTCTGCTCATGTTCGCTATGGACTCCTCCATTCGCTCCACACTCGCAGCGACCCTGGAGACAAAACCTGCCAGAGACTCCTGCATCTGTTCCTGGAGTTCCAGCACTGCTGATCTTATGGATGGACCCAGAGGCAGAGGGTCGACATGCAGCTGAGCCGAGCTGGCAGAGTCCTGCGCCCTCCGACTAGGACTCTCCACTGCTTTCCCTGTCTCCACAATCTGCTGATGCTCACTTGTGAGCTGTGATACACCAGGTGACAACACTACTCTATGTCCCGAAGGTCCCACCGAGGTGTGAGTGTCTGCGCTGGTGCTGAATTCTGCTGACGCTCGCCCTCAGAGGTTGCAGCTTCCTCTGAGGAGTCTGGAGGCTCAGGCTGTTCCTCCTGGCTAGTGGGGACGGGTGCTTGCGATGGTCCTGTGGGGGAGTAAAGGAAAGAGTTAGAGATGTGAGGTCAAGGTTACATGCACATTGCATATTGCAGATGATCATAAGTCCATCTGTTAGAGCTTCAGAATCATTATCAGCGACTCATGAAATGTCAATGAGATGGAAAACTATTCTGTCACCAGCTTTCTCTGATGCACCCGTCTGTCCGTCCCCCACTTGCGCATCGTCCTCGAGTCCCACGATCTCCAGGACCGCTTCCTCCCAAGGGGTGAGGTGGGCTACTGAGGGTGGCCCTCCTCCTTTCCTCACTCTTTCCCTCTTATTGTGAGCTTTCTTTTCCTGCAATGAGGGAGATAAGTGGAGTTTGAGTGAGAATGAAGGAGTGAGTGTAGAGAACCCATAGCATAGATGCTTAGAAGGAGACAAAGATGGAGTGAGGTGGCAAGACCAAGGACCCTCCCTGTGTGTTGTCAGTTGTTTTCATAGCATCAGAGTGATAGGGAGTATGAGGGCTGCATAGTCGAATAGTTAGGTGAATGTGACCATAGAGAGAGAAGGAATGGGTAAGGATGCATGGATGTCAGTGTCAAGTGGGATGTGGAGGAAGAGATTGCTAAAGTTGAGTGCTGATGAGGAAAGGCAATGGGGATCAGATTGAGGGTGATGGGAAATTCATACTCACTTTTCCAGTGCGCTGAAGGTCATGGAATCTCTTCCTGCACTGTATCCAGGTTCTGCGGGTTACCGATAAGGAGTTGACCTCCTCTGCCACTTGCAGCCACACAGCCTTGGTCTGCTGGGGAGGCTTCTTCCTCCCTGATGAAGGGAAGAGCAACTCTTTATGAGCTCTTGCTCCCTCCATTAAAGCCTGCAGGGCAACGTCGTCAAATCTTGGAGCAGACCTAGGTCTTTCACTGGCCATTCTGCCTCCAGGTCCCTGTAGCAGCAAAGGCCAAAAGGTTGGCAGTCTGCAGAAGAAGCAAGGCTTGTTGCAGACCTTAAATGTAGCAGCAGCAATGATGACATCATCGGATGCAACTTTCAGACTGGAAAAACTCATTTGCCATGGGTTCCCACACGCTGGAACTCAATTGGCCAATTAAGTTAAAATCGCATCAATCTCCCACATCAATTTAGATTCGTGTGGATAACACGAAATGCGGGTTACACGACCCCAACCCGCCCCGAATTAAGATCCAGCCCAAAGTATTTGTTTAATTTCTCTGCCATTTCCTTATTCCCCATTATAATTTCTCCTGTCTCAGCCTGTAAAGGACCCACATTTACTTTCGCTAGTCTTTTCCTTTTTACATACCGATAGAAGCTTTTACAATCTGTTTTTATGTCTCTCGCTAGTTTACTCTCATATTCTATTTTCCCTTTCTTTATCAATTTCTTGGTCCTCCTTTGCTGGATTCTAAAATCCTCCCAATCCTCAGGTTTACTATTCTTTTTGGCAAAATTATAAGCCTCTTCCTTTGATCTAATACTATCTTTAACTTCTCTTGTTAACCACGATTGGACCACTTTTCCTGTGGGGCTTTTGTGCCTTAAAGGAATGTCTATTTGTTGTAAATTATGTATTAATTCTTTAAATGCTAGTTACACATTAGGAGCAATTTCACGAGGCTCCTATGCTGGTGCAAAGTCTTGCTAAACATGAACACAGGGTGGAGGTACAGCCATAAATATGATAGTGTAGGAGTCTCTGCACTCCTAACAAAGAATCTATAACTTACTGGAAGTTAACAAACTGAATTTATTGTCTAAGAACTTTACAAAACAAGAAACTACAGGAGAAGCTCAAAACAGGTCTTTTCTCTTTCAATCCACACGAGGACTGGCTGGTCCCGCCCTCTACCTCTGACATCATGACGTCATCACGTTTCCCGCCGAAGGGGACGTCACGTGACCCACGTGATGACGTCATCGCGTCAGATCGCGATGCTGTCGATCTAGCTCTGTTTAACCAGAGCCAACTTGAAAGGTAATAACATTGGTTACAGACAATTAATGCTAGAGGTAATAACATTGGTTACAGACAATTATGTAAGTCACTTAGTGGTTTTGCCACATACGCCCCCCCAGAATTGTCTTTAACGAAAAGAGTCAATCGCTGAGGAGGTCGGACAAGTCTGTTGGACCGACTCCGAAATTCCCGGAAGCACCGATTGCCATCGCAGCAGCGGGGGAAGTACCGGGACCGGCGTGCATGACTCGCGGCGGTCTATTCGACGGTCTGGTAACGAAAGCGCACGGCGAGCAGCAGCAGCGGGCCTTCGGGCTGAAACGAGCGTGGTAGTAGCAGAAACCGGTCGTCGGAGGCGCCTTTGTCGGAGCCGGGGCCGGGCTCTTCGTGGCGGGGCGTTTCGCGAGGGCGCAGTATTGTTGCCGGACCGCGTAAATCTTATCCGCCTCTTCGGCGAGCGCGACGCAGTCTGCGGTTTCTGCTCGGGCGAGGGACGCCTGTACTTGCTCAGGAAGTTGAGTAAGGAACAGTTCGCGAAACAGAAAGCACTGGGGCTCGGACCCCAGGAGAGTCAGCATATGACTCATCATTTCCGAGGGTTTGGAGTCTCCTAACCCTGGTAGAGTCAGTAAACGGCGCGCGCGCTCCGCTTTGGTGAGGCCAAATACCTGCAGCAATCGTGTCTTGATGGCGACATACTTGTCAGCAGTCGGAGGACTCTCCAGCAGGCTGATGATTCTTGACGCCGTCGAACTCTCGAGGGCGGAGACCACGTGGAGATATCTGGTCTGATCCTGAACGATGTTGCGGAGCTCAAATTGCGCCTCAGCTTGCACAAACCAAGAGGCTGCCTGTTGTTCCCAGAATTGGGGGAGCTTCAAGGCCACTGCGTTGGCCTCCATCACTGGCCTGTGTTCGGCGTTCACCGCGAAAAACGATCGCGAGGAAACGGGGTCACCAATGTAGGAGTCTCTGCACTCCTAACAAAGAATCTATAACTTACTGGAAGTTAACAAACTGAATTTATTGTCTAAGAACTTTACAAAACAAGAAACTACAGGAGAAGCTCAAAACAGGTCTTTTCTCTTTCAATCCACACGAGGACTGGCTGGTCCCGCCCTCTACCTCTGACGTCATGACGTCATGACGTTTCCCGCCGAAGGGGACGTCACGTGACCCAGGTGATGACGTCATCACGTCAGATCGCGATGCTGTCGATCTAGCTCTGTTTAACCAGAGCCAACTTGAAAGGTAATAACATTGGTTACAGACAATTAATGCTAGAGGTAATAACATTGGTTACAGACAATTATGTAAGTCACTTAGTGGTTTTGCCACAATAGCCTCAATTCTCCAACCCACAGTTGCCCCTAGTGAAGCTCCACACCAGAAAAGGAGCCTCGTGAAGTTATCCCTGTAGCGTCCTGCTGTCATTTGTTGCTGTTGTTGACTCGCTTTGCTGTTTACACAAGTTCGTAGGATTATATAATGGCCCAGAAATTCGGGTCTCCGTGGGTGAGTACGCACGGGGTACTCACCCGTAAGCCCAATGGAAGTGCCGGTTTCATGCATGCACTGCGCATGCACGGGAACCCGGCACTTCCGTTCCCCTGAAAGAAGGGGTTCAGAAGTCGAACGCGTGCACAGGAGAGGCAGCGCGTGCGCATCGAACTTACGTTTTTTTTGCAGGTTTTCCCGGGAGGGTAAGTCTCCAGAAGTTAGACATGTAAAAAGCAGTCGCAAGGCCTGCTTTTTACAAGGTAAGTGGTGAATTAATTAAAATTAAAACATTTTTTCCACAGGTTTATTATTTTTAAATACTTTAAAGAAAGGTAAGTTTATTTTTAGCCCCGTTAGAAAATAAAATTATTTTTTTCAAAAATTTAAATTGTTTAAAATAGTTATTTCATGTAATTTATAGTTTATTTTAAAAATGTGATGTTTTTAAAAAATTTATTTGAAGGTTTACTGATGTTTTGGGGCTTATAGTATTTATAGGTTTGACAGGCAAACTTATGAATGAAGCATTCCCTGCTACCATTGGCTCTCCATGGCCCACGTGATCCCAGGGGACGCATCGAACTAACTGCGCCCCTGGGATACGCAAGCACTGCGCACCAGCAGTTGGAGGAGGCCCCGGATCGCAATTCCATGGGGGCCCACAGCTCAACGGCCAGCGTGCAAGGTAAGTGCAGGTCGGGGGCTTGCACCCGCGGGAAGCCCCCGACCCGAATTTCTGGGCCATTATAATCAAAGGGGGAGGTATAAGAGGAGGGGGTGTCGTAATATTAATTAAGGAGTCAATTACTGCAGTAAGGAGGGATGACATATTAGCAGGTTCCTCTAATGAGGCCATATGGGTGGAGCTTAAAAACAAAAAGGGGGCAAGCACTTTGCTGGGAGTGTACTATAGGCCTCCAAACAGTCAGGGGGAGATAGAGGAACAGATATGTAGGCAAATCTCAGAGAAATGTGCAAATAATAGGGTAATAATAATGGGGGATTTCAACTTCCCCAATATTAATTGGGATAGTCAGAGTGTGAAAGGCACAGAGGGTGTAGAATTCTTAAAGTGCATCCAGGAGAGCTTTTTGAGCCAGCATGTAGAAGGTCCTACAAGAGAGGGGGCGGTACTGGACCTAATTCTAGGGAATGTGGCCGGCCAAGTGGAAGAAGTGCTAGTAGGTGAGCACTTTGGTGACAGTGACCATAACATGGTGAGATTTAAGGTGGTCATGGAAAAGGACAGGGATGGGCCGGAAATAAAGGTTCTAAATTGGGGGAAGGCCGATTTTAATAGGATAAGGCAGGATCTGGCCAAAATGGACTGGGATCAGCTACTTGTAGGAAAATCCGCATCGGAGCAATGGGAGGCTTTCAGAAGGGAGATTGAGATCATACAATGGCAACATGTTCCCGTAAAGGTCAAGGGTGGTTCCAAAAACCACAGGGAACCTTGGATGTCAGGGGATATACGAGAATGGATTAGAAAAAAAGGAGGGCTTTTGGCAGATACAAAAGGCTAAAGATGGAGGAAGCCCTAGAGGAGTACAAAAAGTGCAGGGGGATACTTAAAAAAGAAATTAGGAGATCAAGGAGGGGCCATGAAATAACACTGGCGAGCAAAATAAAGGAAAATCCTAAGATGTTTTATAAGTATATTAAGGGTAAGAGGATAACTAGGGAAAAAATAGGGCCCATTAGGGACAAAAGTGGCAATCTGTGTGTGGAGCCGGAAGATGTAGGAGGGGTTCTAAATGAATTTTTTGCATCTGTTTTCACTATGGAGAGGGACGATGTAGACATAGAAATAGGGTGGGGGGACTGTGATATGCTCGAACATATTAACATCGAGAGGGAGGAGGTATTGGTGGTTTTAGCAGGCCTAAAAATGGATAAATCCCCAGGCCCAGACGAAATGTATCCCAGGCTGCTGTGTGAGGCAAAGGAAGAGATTGCGGGGGCTCTAACACATATATTCAGAACCTCTCTGGCCACAGGGGATGTGCCAGAGGACTGGAGAACCGCTAATGTAGTACCATTATTCAAGAAGGGGAGTAGGGAAAAACCGGGGAACTACAGGCCAGTGAGCCTAACATCAGTGGTCAGAAAATTATTGGAAAAAATTCTGAGGGACAAAATTAGTCTCCACTTGGAGAGGCAAGGATAAATCAGGGATAGTCAACATGGCTTTGTCAAGGGAAGATCATGTCTGACTAATTTGATTGAATTTTTTGAGGGGGTGACTAGGTGTGTGGATGAGGGTAATGCAGTGGATGTGGTATACATGGATTTCAGTAAGGCCTTCGATAAAGTCCCGCACAGGAGACTGGTCAAGAAGGTAAGAGCCCATGGAATCCAGGGTGCCTTGGCACATTGGATACAAAACTGGCTTAGTGGCAGAAGGCAGAGGGTGATGGTCGAAGGTTGTTTTTGTGACTGGAAGCCTGTGGCCAGTGGGGTACCACAGGGATCGGTGCTGGGTCCCTTGCTGTTTGTGGTCTACATTAATGACTTGGATATGAATGTAAAAGGTATGATCAGTAAGTTCGCAGATGATACAAAAATTGGTAGGGTGGTAAATAGCGAGGAGGGTAGTCTCAGTCTGCAGGACGATATAGATGGGTTGGTCAGATGGGTGGAACAGTGGCAAATGGAATTTAACCCGGAAAAGTGCGAGGTGATGCACTTTGGGGGGACTAACAAGGCAAGGGAATACACAATGAATGGTAAGACCCTAGGCAAGACGGAGGGTCAGAGGGATCTGGGTGTGCAAGTACACAGATCCCTGAAGGCGGCGGAACAGGTGGATAAGGTGGTAAAAAAAGGCATATGGGATACTTGCCTTCATTAGCCGAGGCATAGAATATAAGAGCAAGGAGGTTATGATGGAGCTGTATAAAACACTGGTTAGGCCACAGCTGGAATACTGTGTGCAGTTCTGGTCGCCACACTACAGGAAGGATGTGATAGCTTTAGAGAGGGTGCAGAGGAGATTCACCAGGATGTTACCAGGGCTGGAGCGCTTCAGCTATGAAGAGAGACTGGGCAGATTGGGTTTGTCTTCCTTGGAGCAGAGGAGGCTGAGGGGGGACGTGATTGAGGTGTAAAAAATTATGAGGGGCATAGATAGGATGGATACTAAGGAGCTTTTTCCCTTAGTAGAAGGGTCAATAACTAGGGGGCATAGATTCAAGGTAAAGGGCGGGAGGTTTAGAGGGGATTTGAGAAAGAACTTTTTCACCCAGAGGGTAGTTGGAGTCTGGAACTCACTGCCTGAAAGGGTTGTGGAGGCTGGAACCCTCACAACATTCAAGAAGCATTTGGATGAGCACTTGAAATGCCATAACATACAAGGCTACAGACCAAATGCTGGAATATGGGATTAGATTAGACAGGGCTTGATGGCCGGTGCGGACACGATGGGCCGAAGGGCCTCTATCCGTGCTGTATAACTCTATGACTCTATGGGCTGGAAATTCAGTTGGCTTTGCGCCCAGTTTTCGCCCAAAGAGGGCTTTTGCGCCAGTAGGGGTGGTAGCGCTGATATTGAGCGCCGCGGTAATGGCAGCGGTAGCCGGTAGCGCTGCGCCGGCACCGATGACGTCATCGGTGTGCGCAGTGCCCCGGTTCCGCCCCGCTACCGCCCCGACCCCCATATTTAGTTGCGGCCGCCTCCTCCGTGGCGGCCGCTACTAACATCCGGAGACCAGGGCCTTCCTGCAGCCTTAGTGGGGCGCATAAAGGTGGAGGTGCGGCCGGCCGCTTTTTCGGCGGCCTCCTGCCCGCACCTCCTTCCCCGGCCTCCTCCACCACCCCCTCCGCGGCATTGCCGGCTGCTTTCCGCGAGCCCGGCACTTCTCCGTGGTGCCGGGCTCATTTGCCGGCACAATCCAGCGGCGATCTCCCCGTTGCAGGCACCTCCACCTTAAGAGAAGGAGGAGGCCTGCAGTACCGCAGCCTGCCGCACCGCATCGGGTGGCGCAGCGGCACCTAGAACGCTGAAATTCAGTTTCAGCGCCCCAAGCGGAGGCGGGCACACCCTGGAACAGCGCCCGGTTCCGACTTGGGGCGCAAAAACTGAATATCTCACGGGCGCAACTGGCACCGCGCGCAGCGCTAACTTTTGGGCGCACGCCAGCTGGCGGGCCCACACTGAATTTCTAGGCCTATGACTCTAAAGCGTTTGTTGGCTGAAATTAGTACTTTAAAGGGCCAAGACATCTTGTGCATGATCACACCAAGATTGCAAAATGTAGCAGAGAAAATGTATGTATATAGTGCCTTTAATGTAAAAACATCCCAGGGTGGGTGCAAGGAAAACAGACACTGAGCTAGGAAGGCAGTGATTAGGAGAGGTGACCGAAAGCTTGGTCAAGGAGATGGGTTCTGAGGAGGTTTTTAAATGGATGGAGGTGGAGACGTTTAGGGAGAGAAATCCAGAGAGTTGGACCAGGTGACAGAAGGCTCTGGCACTAATGGGAAAGCAATAGGAGGAAGGGATGTCCAAAAGATCAGAGTCAGAGAAACAATTATTCAGGGGTGTATCGGGGTGGAGGGGCTGGCAGATATGGGGAGGGGTGAGGCCATGAAGATGAGACAAATCAAGAAACAGTGGTTAAGTGACAACAAGATTGGCTTTTGAAAGCCTGTAGTGGAAATATGGAACTCTCTCCCCCAACAGGTTGTAGTAGCTGTGTCAATTGAGATTAAGATTGATAGATTTTTTGTTAGGTAAGGGTATCAAGGGATATGGATTAAAGATGGGTAAATGGAGTTATGGTACAGATCAGCCATGATCTAATTGAATGGTGGAACAGGCTTAAGGAGCTGAATGGCCTTGTCCCGTTCCTAGTATTTAGGATCTCCCTATTGGGTTTTGGACTGAACAATCCAGTTTTTGAGTTGGCTGTCCAGAAATTTCTAAGTGATAGCAAGTGCTTTGTTTTTTTATATATAAATGTCCTCTTTTTCTACTCTGTGATTCATGACATGGAGGTATTCATCGTGGAGGTTATTAAAGGGGCAAGTTATCCAGTCACTTCACTTGTGGAATCACTGCCAGAAATACTTTTTCTTCTATGCACACCTCATTGCATCATCTCATTTTCTTTCCAGTTGTAATTACCCGACCTTTGACTTTTGGGGGTGGGGGGGGGGGTTGGTGTGGGGGGGGGAACGGTTGATTTTGAAGCCCTTAAAACTTGGGTATCTGGAAAATCAAAATGACCATGAACCATGGAAACCTTGGCACAACCATCACTCCAACTATATCACTGGAAATTAAAGGATGTCAACTCAGTATTAGAACCAAAGACTTGTATAGATTTCCATCAACTACATAACAGAAATATGGACACATTACTTGACAGCAGAGAACGGGGCAGATTTCCCCAACCATACCACTGGGAGATGGCGACACCGATTATTACTACAACAAGAGAGGCTCAAATGCTGTTTCCCCCAACATTTTCACTTGGAGTTCGTTACATTTCTATTCTGTTGTTATACGGGGCATTTTGAATTACAATTTGGTGCCCATCTCCAGTATTCAGTGGTTCAGTGCACCCAGTCAACAGGGGAATCCAAAACTAGAGGTCATAAATGTAAGGTAATTCCAATAAGGAATTCAGAAGAAACTTCTATACCCAGAGAGTGGTTAGAATATGGAACTCGCTACCACATGGAGTAGTTGAGGCAAATAGCATTGATGCATTTAAGGGGAAGTTAGATAAGTACATGAAGGAGAAAGGAATATGTTGATACGGTGAGATGAAGCTCGTGTGGAGTATAAACACTGGCATAGACCAGTTGGGCCAAATGGCCGGTTTCAGAGCTACAAATTCTATGTAATTCTACCATGGACAGTGGAAAAAATGGGAATAAAAGCATTGCAGTTGTCAAACTCCTTGAAAAACCGTTGCACGTGGTATTGTATTGTGTTGTACACTTCCTCAAGCTGCCTGATGTCACACAAAACTGCGATTTACCTTGCTCTCTGTAACCCCAGAGTTCAACATTTAGAGAAGTTGCTGGGAGCAGCGCTTTGTTCCAGATCAGAGTCAGGTCTCCCGTGATTTTGGGTGTGCCGTAGTACTGCCAGTTGTTGGCATTCCACAAGACGCTTTTCTTCAAGTGTGCAAATTTGCTGTGATGTACTGCAGGGTTAAAAAAATAAAAGTTGGATTAAAATAATTCACATCGAACAGTTAATAACAAGAGCAATTCTGGAGTCCTGAGCTCCCAGTGGGCAAGGCAGGGCCGTGCTCACAGGAAGCATGAATTGAAGACAAGCCTACAATACTACAGCGCCGATTTTCTGATCCCCACTCCCCAAGAGTGTGGCTCCCCTTTGGGAGCACGGGATGGCAGAACTCCCCAACTTCTTGATAATGCCATGCCAGTGAAATTGACAACAATAAAATATCAATTGGTATAATATTTCTTTTTAATGGAAAAATCTAGGCAAACATCTGGGGCTTATAGTGCAGGACACTATCAAATTTGAAAGGAGTACGAGAGGAGATGAGGTACATCAAGAGGCAACAGTTAGATGATGCCAAGTGCGGATTTTATAAGTCTGAAGATTGTAGAAGCAAGGAAGATTAGGGGCTAGAAATTGGGCTCCTTTGAGGCTCCCGTTAGCGACTCCGGGGTGCAAACGGGTGTGCGACCGGGCGCGGCGATATCAAACACCTCCTGCTAAATTCGGCGGGAGTTTTGCGGCAGCAGTACGATGTTGCGCCCCGATATCCTACGCCCCGAGAGCATGACGTCACTGCCATGCGCATCCCCCCTGGTTGCGCCCCGGATGAAAAATGCCCTCTCGCCCCCTGCTTGTGTGCCTGCCGTTAACAACGACAGGTAGAGGAGGCGGCTTTCAGTCGGATGTCCCCTGGAGAAACGCTGTTTAAAGGCGTCCACTTACGGTGTAGTTTTCGTCGGTCAACAATTCTGTGTTGTTAATTTCACATGGGCAAAGAGGCCTTTTGACCGATTTGCGCGTTTTTCATTTCAACAAGTGTTCTGGCACAAAGATTTTTCAGTTTCATTGAAGGGAGATTTGAAAGTGCAATACAGGAAACTCTCGTTTAAACAGCACCTAAATATCCGGAATTCTCTATTAACCGGCAAAATTCATACTCCGAAAACAACACCTCAATAACCGGAAATGTTGACGAGTCCAAGTCTGAGTCTCCCGCAGTGGCCGAGTTAGTCAGTGGGGGTAGTTCTCCAAACTGCCACTACTCGGCTTCTTGGCGCTGTCGGAAGTCCGAACACCTCAAAAACAGAAGTCTGACTCTACCGCGCTGCCGGTAGTCTCTTCCGATCCGCCATTTTTCTGTGTGTCTCTCCATCTTTATCGTGAATTATCTCCCCAATCTTGCATTATGGAATTCCCAAAAGTAGGTCAAAGCAAAAGGAAGAGAGTGGTGTTAACGTTAAAACAGAAAATCGAGATATGCCAAAGACTAGAAAGGGGAGAGAAGTGTATCAACATTATGAATGAATTCAAAATCGGTTCGTCAACAATCAAATTGCAGAAGGATAAGCTGCTCAAGTTTTATTCAAGCTCGGAGACATCTAAGAGTGCAGAGAAACGGCATACGCCTAAGCTTGAACAGCTGGATACTGTGCTTTATGAGTGGTTTTCTCTTAAGCGTTCAGAGGGTGTTCCACTTTCCGGACCCATGCTAATCGAGAAAGCGAAGGATTTCTACCTAAAGATGGAGCTCACTGGCAAGTGTGCTTTCTCCAAGGGATGGCTAACGTGCTTCAAGTTACGGCACGGGATACGACGACTCGATATTTCCGGGGAGAAGAAATCAGCTGATCACGACACCGCAGAAGAATACTGCAATTATTTCAATCGGATTGTGCAGCAACATGATTTGTCACCAGCACAATGCCAATGAAACTGGCTTATTTTGGAGGTTTTTGCCAGAATCAACACTTGCTGGGGCTAGTGAGGCTAATGCTTCAGGTTACAAGAAAAATAAAGATCGTGTAACCATGCTAACATGTGCGAACGCTGCTGGATCACACCGGGTTAAACTTCTTGTTATTGGGAAGTATAAAAATCCCCGTGCATTTAAAAATGTGAGGCACTTACCTGTTGAGTACAAAGTTCAAAGAAATGCTTGGATGGATAAGGAAATCTTTTCGTATTGGTTCCATCATATTTTTGTTCCATCTGTGAGGGAACATTGCCGTAAAATAGAGAAACCTGAAGATAGCAAATGCATTTTATTGCTTGATAATTGTAGAGCCCATCCGCATGAATCCGAGTTGGTTTCGGGAAATATTTTCACCATTTATTTGCCACCAAATGTAACTTCTCTCATACAACCCATGGACCAGGGCATTATCCAAAATCTCAAGTGTCATTACAAGAAAGACTTCCTACGTAAACTGATAAACCAAGGTGACAATATTCACGCATTTCAGAGGGAATACAATCTTAAAGATGCCATCTTTAATGTTGCATGTTCCTGGAACTTGGTGAAAGGTCACACTTTGAGGCAAGCCTGGCGCAAATTGTGGCCTTCTGTAATGTTTGCTGAAGGTTCTTCTTCAGAGGAGGAATTTCATGGGTTCAATGTTCGTCCCAAGAGGAGTACAATAATGGAAATGGCTGGCATGGTGAAAAATGTAGGCCCAGCAAACCCTCTACGTCACCTCAGTGAAAGTGATATTGAGCAGTGGGTTGATGCAGATCGAGAAGTTGCTGTTGTGCATGTGCTAAGTGATGATGAAATAATTGAGACTGTTTTGAATCCAAAGAAAGAAAAGGAAAGTGAGATGGAAAGTGAAGAGGATGAGATTTCTGAAGAGAAGAAGATTTCTTGGGCTAAAGCTGCAGAAGGATTTGCTTTAATCCTCCAATTTGCTGAAAGGCAGCCTTGCTACTCTGCCTAAGAAGTTATGCAACTCCATATTGTGCATTCCACCTTTCTACAAAGAAGGCAAGAGTCCACTAAGAAAGCAGACATCCAGGACATGTTTAAGAAAGCTTCCAAAAGAGTTGAAGCAGTGGAAGTGCCTGAAGAATCTGTTGAAGTGCATGATCCCGATGACCCAGCTGGCATGGACATTCCTGATGAACCAGCTGACTTGGAATAAGTGTACAGTCAACTACAGTACTGTATACAGTCGTTTAGAAGTTTTGTTTTACTGTTAAGTAATTAAAGAGTTATGGATTACCCTCAACTGGCAGTACTGTACTTAATCAAGCATCTTCCACCATCCATTTAACAAAACATTCTGTAGGTGAGTACCCAATTATACAGCACATTTCTTGATTTTTTTATTTTTGTTTGTTAGAAATAGCCTCGGTAGATATACCTCTCCGTCATCAGGAATTTTTAATCAACCGGCACCATCCCGGTCCCGTCGGTGCCGGATACGAAAGAGTTTCCTGTATTTGTATCCTTTCATGGGGGCTGTACTGGCACTGGACCTCACCCTCCAGCGTCAACGTCAGAGGCAACTGAGGCACAAAGAGTGCAAAATGTAGCCAGAGGTAGGAGGGCCAACAGGGCTCTCAACAGGAGGCCTTACCCACCCAGGGTATTCCGGTAGCAGTTTCCCTACATGAATTTCACTGAGGACCAGTGCCTTAGAAGGCTCCGCTTCAGCAAGGACGTTTTCACAGAGCTCTGCCACCTCCTGCAGCCAGACCTTGAGCCTGAGATCAGGACCACCACGGCTCGCTCAGTGTCAGTCAAGGTCACCGTCACCCTCAATTTCTACGCCAGCGGATCATTCCAGTGTGTGACAGGCGACATCTCCAACATCTCCCAGTTTGCCGTCCATCGCTCCATCCACTAGGTCACAGATGCTCTGTACAGAAGGACAAGGGACTACAATTCCTTCCCCATGACCAGAGAGAAACAGCGCGAGCGTACATTTGGCTTTGCCAGGATAGCGGACATCCCCATGGTGCAGGGCACCATTGACTGCACCCACGTCGCTTTGCGGGCACCTCATAACAATCCTGAGGTATTTCGTAATCGGAAAGGCTACCACTCACTTAATGTGCAGTTGGTGTGCGACCACACATGGCGAATCCTCACCGACAATGCCCGCTATCTTGGCAGCAGCCACGATGCCTTCATCCTGCGCAAGACCGATGTGCCAGATCTGTTCCAGCCACCACATGAAGCTTGTGTCTGACTGCTGAGAGACAAGAGCTATCCGCTCATCACCTGGCTCAGGACTCCCCTCCGCAACCCCAACACTGCTGCCCAGCACTCATATAATGAGAGCCATGCTGCCACCAGGAACATCATCAAGCAGACCATCGGATTGCTCAAGCAACGATTCCGCTGCCTTGACCGCTCGGGAGGAGCCCTCCAGTATTTGGTTGAACGGGTGTCATTTTTAGTTGTCGTCTGCTGCATGCTGCACAACTTGACCATTATGAGGGCCCAGCCATTGCCACCAGGCATAGCCGCACCACCTCAGGAGGAGGAGGAGGAGGAGGAGGAAGAAGAGAAGCGGGAGGAACAGGAGGACGAACAGCAGCAACGGAGGAGGCAGCCACTCAATCAGCGTTCTGCAAGGTCGGTCCGTGACCACCTCATCAGACTTTGTTTCCAGTGACTTCGAGTCCTCGTTCCGGTTGCTGAGCACATCGCCATCATTCCATCATTTTGTGATTCCATACCACACCCCAGAACTGAAATGAGACACAGCACCAAATCTGCAACTTTCCAGTAATAACTTTATCAAAAACCATGAACCACAACAACAATATTGACTAATCACCCTTGTGCAAACCCTTGCCTCCCCTCTTTATAGTCCTCTTTCCTAATCTAGTGCTGGGGCTGATGGAAGGCTGCTGAGTGTCGGTGCCAGAGACTACAGATGGCCTTGCAGGACACCCTCAACCAGCTCTGGGCCTGGAAGGCAAGACTGTAAACTGCACCACCTCAGGCTGGGCGGTGGCAGTCTGGGCTGGCTGGATGACAGGCAGCGACAAGTGCAATGGCGGAGTGGCAGTGGTGGGAGCAGGAATGCGGTCATCCTGAGAGAGGACAGCAGGTTCCTGCTCCACTGACCCACTCCCACGGGGCAGCACCTCAGCATCCCTACCAATCTGCTGAAGCATAGATTGCTAGCCTGCTGCAACACCGTGAGATCCCCGGTGGACTGTGGTGGACCCAGCGACGATGGCAGCAGTCAGATCTTTCGTGGCATCAAGCTGAGACTGCATGAGAGCAGTCTGAGACTCGATGGCAGCAATCATTGACTGCATTACAGCATTAAGACATTGCGTCGTTTCCGCCTGTGCTGCAGTGGAAGCTGCCACATCACCCATGACACGCGTCTCTCTGGGAGTCCACCATCCTCTGCAGAGTGGAAATGATGGGCTCCATGGTGTGCGCAGAGCTCTGCAATGTTGGAGGCGGATTCCTCCATGCTCCTTACCATTGCCAACAGGCTCTCGGGCACCATTGCTATTGCACCTATCATCTCGGTGTGCATGGCCATCACCCTTCTTGTGAACGCCTCCCTATTGAGGTTCTCATCTGAGCCCTGTGCAGCAGAACTCACATGCAAACTCGCCCTCCGAGGGGTTGGCTCCCAAGCCACCCTTTCCTCCTGGCCTTGCTGCAGCCCCCTCGACCCCAGTGCATCACCCAGTGCAGAACCTCTACTAAACTTGCCTCTAAAGTATCTGAGGTGGTGCTTGTGGGTGAGAGATGCAGTGATGCGGTGCTTTGCTCCCCCTCCTTTTCTTCTTCCTCACTCTCAGTGGGGGGGGGGCGGCCTCAAGGACAGGCTGGTCATCTGGTTGCTGATTATCTGAAAGCATAAAGGCACAAGACTCGCGTTAAGGTGAGGGCAGGGGGGCAGGAATGGAGCAAGGAATGCAGACATTCTCAAGAGGTGGCAAGTGAGAAAGGTTTGTGGTGTGAGGGGGAAGTGGGATGAGAGAAGGAGAGGGGCTGAAGATATCGTTTTTGCCCCCAACGAAGTCGACGTTGCCGACGACCATGGTGCCTACCACCTGCTGCCCAATGAGTCGCAGCACTCGGTCCTCCAGGTCTGAGAGCTGCTGGAGCTGCGCATCATCCCCGCCTGTTCTCAGTTGCTCCCTCCTATTGTGGGCCATCTTGGCCTGCAAGCGAAACAAATGTATTTGAGTCAGAGTCCAGCTATGTGTTTGGAAGATATGCCTGCTGTCGTTGAATAGCTGTGATTGTAGGCAAGGCGTGAGATGTGGATGTGAGTTTGAGTAGGTGAAGATGTTTGGTGGGTGAGTGGTGGTGGTGTGGTCCTTTGTGCAGTGTGCACAGACTTGAGGTTCAGCTGCTGGTATGTAGGAACTGTTGAAGCATGTACTCACCTTGACCACCCGACTGAGGCCTGCGGCACTGTGTCAGGCTGCGTTCCACCACACTACTGGCCGAGACCTCCTGGGCCACTTCCCTTCACATTGCCCTGAACACCAGAGGTGATGGCCTCCTTCCAGTGGCCAGGAATAGCATTGCCCTCCTTCGCTCCACTCCAGCCACCAATGCCACGTCTGTGAACCGACGAGCTCTCTCCATGGGAGTGGGAACAGCGGTAGCCATCAGGGGATTCACTTGTTCGCAGGTCGCCTCAAAGCCAGCAATGCTGAAAATGAGCATCTGCACAATGATGCAACCTCCCCTTTAAGAGCTGGAAGGAACCAGTGTGAAGAATCATTGCTGAATGCATTGCACCTGAAATTCATTTGCACTCTGCTGGTAGTGCCCCTGATTTAGATTGATTTAGCACCCCACTTCATTCCTGGGGCGCTAACACCCAATTTAGTCGAAGTTCAGGATCCTTAGCACATGCCGCTAAATTTTCAAAATTTCAAAATTTAGCGCCCCAAACGGAGTGATACTCAAGGAGTTCTACAGTTTTTAGGCTGAAAGAATTTTAGAGCAGGAGACTACGTGCTGCTTCTTGATTTATAATTCTTTTGATTAGGAGAGAGATGTTCAACAAGGGGGCAGCACGGTGGCATAGTGCCTCACAGCGCCAGGGACCCGGGTTCGAATCCGGCCTCGGGCGACTGTCTGTGTGGAGTTTGCACATTCTCCCCATGCTTGCGTGGGTTTCCTCCGTGGGTTTCCTCCCACAGTCCAAAGATGTGCGGGTTAGGTTGATTGGCTATGATAAATTGACCCTTAGTGTTAGAGGGATTAAATACGTGGGGTTACGGTGATAGGGTGGGATATGTGTTGGTGTAGGAGTTACGGGGATCGGGTGGGTTTTGTGTCGGTGCAGGCTCGATGGGCCGAAATGGCCTTTATCTGCACTGTGGGGTTTCTGTGATTCTGTGATTCTGTGAATTTGTCTCCGTGGGATGCCTATGGGCATAGCATGGAGGCTCGACGGTTTAATTCCATGTTCTCATTAATTTACATGTGCCTCACGTTGCTGATACTCACACCGCTAAGTGCTCGGTTAGGATTCCCCACCAATAAGGCAACAGTAAATTAGATGGCACCAATGATGAAAAAATAATATTCCTTAGCACTGGATTCCCATGCCATTAATTTCCATGGGGAATGAATTGCCGGGGGGGGGGGCTTCTCCTGATAGCCCACCATAACTTTGGAGGAAGATCCATGAAAACCCTGGGGAACTGGCGTGAAAGGTGCTTACGCCATTTCCTAAGTTCTGGCAGATGATTGGAGAGACCTCCTGCAGAAGTTCAACCCCCCCCAATTTTTTTTACAAGTGGAAATGCTCAAGAACTGAAACACTGGAGGTGTCAGATCCCAGCTCCTTCTGATTGATTTCTCTTCATTGTGTCACATGTCTCACTTGATGACTGACAGGTGTCAATGCTAATGCTACGTTGTCATTTAGTTTGGGCCATTTATGTTAGAAAGTGCCCGAGTGCCACATACCTGCCCCTTAATGCACTCCAGCACTGCACCAACACCTTTGCTGTCTACACAGTCAATTGTTTTCAAGAACAGATCAACTTTTGTCTCTCCCCAACAAAAAAATCTTTCTTTTAATAAGTGATTAAGTAACATTCAAAGAAAACGTTGCACAAAGTTGTAAATCAGCCTTAAGCGTTGTGCTTCAAAGAAGTGAAGCCTGTAAAACACAGCACAGGTCAGTAAACTTTAGAAATAATGAAGGCCACACTCTTTGCTGAAGCTCACATACCTAAAACATACCAAAAAGTGCAACATTGCACAGAGCTTAATGGGGACTGACGTAAGAAAACTACTAGGCACTTGGTCTGAATGTTAAACAAAGCTTTAATCAACTGTTTTACAACATGGAGGTCTAGCTGTGTCCTTCACTAGTTCCTGTTAAGAATGTCCTGCACAAGCTAGGCCCGTGCCTGAGTATTTATACTCTCCCTGGACAGCGCCACCCGCAGGCCGCTCAGTTGATTCATGTCAGGGACACTATGGGCCTGAAATGCCAATGGTTCTTCCTGTTCATGTATACTTAACGGTGTTGTGTTGGAGTACGCAAGGCTATGTGTGAGCAATCGATGATACCCTGCACCTGAGGGATACCTGCAATCCTGAAACAGCTCAGAGCCCCGTTTCCCTGCTTCGAAGCCTGCATAGGACAGGGGATGGCTCTGGCCAAGACAGCATCCTTCACCTGCTTGATGCAGGCATGCACAGCTGATTGACTAATGCCACCTGCTGCTGCCTCAAATTACATATTCTATTAGCATACATAACAGAATTTACTAGATAGATCAATAGATATTCATTTTTTATTAGTGATACTGAATGATCAGATTTGTCTCTGGTTTAAAATCTATCCCAATAAAGTTTATATTAAATGAATTTTAAATTCTTAGATTGTGCTAATGGATAAGATTTGTCTTTGTTATTCAAAATGTTGTACGGCAGTAATCAGAGATTGTAAATTTAAGAAAATCTTCTTTCTGAATTAATTGAACAGTATTTAACATTTCATTTGTTGACCTTATGCCCCTTAGGGCAAATAGTGAATGATTTAGTGATATGCACGAGCCACTATGATCTTTACCTTCCGTAGTTCGATAATGACAGGGCATCTGAGGGATGTAATCAAACACCCAGTAGTTCTACCATAAATCTCTTTTAAGAATTGCTTGATGATGTAGAAATCTGAAGAAACTACACCAATTTAAAATTATTGCACTTTGAAGTGTTTTTTTGCGGCACAGTCAGCATTTAGAAAATGGCAGTGGTGAACTGTTGGAAAATCTCCATATAAATATTGATAGTGAGAATTGTGCAAAGTGTCAGAAACAATTAAACTGGAAGCATTTGTAACCCATGCATCATCTTCATCTGTTCTGTTTATACCTCATCAAGTTTCAATTATCTCTTACATGACAGCCCATGTACTGTACTGCACATGGGGCCTGTGCCAATATTTTCTTAGGAACTGTCCTAAATTTAAAAAAATTTAAAAAAGAAAGCCTTTTTAGTTTTGAAGATCCTTCGCAGATTGCAGACAGAAGAAGCTGAATGTTAAATTTGCTGTTATCACCTGCACTTGGGCATCACTTACAGTAATTCCACAGAAATGTAAACGGCCAGTCTACTTAACCTACAATTAAACAGACAGCATATTGACTATGAATCCGTGTTGGGGTAAGGCAGGGAGCACTGATCGGAAAACTGCGGAATTGCCACGGTACCTGATTTTCTGTCTACTAATTTACATGGATGGATAATCAAGCACTGCAATTTCCCAGCCAGAGCTCCCTGCGGGCGTTGTTCCGCACTCGGAGCGCCCGACTGCAGAATGCGCCCTTGTCCTGAACTCACGTTTCATCAGGGTTCAGTGGAAAGCAATATCGTGTGGGGTGCATGACCTGCAGCCGATCCTCAACCACCAGTTTTCCACCCATGCCCAGCCATGTCTTTCATGGGTGTGAAATCACTCGGAATTACCTTTCTGCCATGTCAGGATTCTTGTTACTTAATCTATTGGATCTCGTTTATAACCCCAGACTTACTTTAGTACAGGGCTTTGCTAACACTGGGTGAGGCCCATGTGTGTTCTTATTCATTTAATTGATCGTAAAATTTTGCAGCAATAAACTGAAGATATTTTAAAATCAATAAACTCGTAATAATAATGCCACAATTAACTAACATTTGGTATGAATGTCGATCAGCATTAGCAACACGAAGGACACTGGCAATTGTCCTCAGCTTTGAGCGCACTCCCCTGCACAAGTATGGGCTAAGTACCAAATAAAACATCTCATTAAAAGGAAAAACATATTTATTGCTAGTATTAAATGAGCAGGGATTGATTTCAAGGCCACAAAGCAAAAATGATAAGCTATTTGGACTTTGCTCTCCCGATTGGTCTTGTTGATGTCAAAATATTATGGAACTGAAAACGTTGAATTATTGGCGTCTGAGTCACATGCTGGGCTGCATGGTTGCTGCCTCATGGACCCTGATAACAGGTAAGTGAGCTATTTAATACCATAATTCTCCGGCATATCTTCATCAGAACAGTGTCTATGTAGCCATAACAGTCCACTTGGGAAAACTATTCGTCCCTTCTTCCAGAGATCAGTTCGAATACTCCTGCCGTTTTAAAAAAAAATCTTTGTACAGGTATGCCTTTGCACAATATCGAATGGTTTGCGGGCACTATATATAGAATAGTGGCTATCTGGGAATGATTACAGAGCAGCAGTCTAATCAAGGGGTTCATTAAGCATGCCAGCTGGGAGAGCAAATTTCAAGGGGCTTATAATTGTTACATTATAGCCTTGATGTCATTCCATGCTTCATTAGAACTAATAATAAATGGGGTGCTCCTTTTATGAGCAGATTTTATGTGGTTCTCAGCCCATACTTGTGCTGAGGAGAATTCTCAGTGCCCTTCATATTGTTGCTGTCGATTGAGATCCACATTAGACGGCTAATTGCGGCCTTATTATTACAAATTCAGCGCTAAAAATGATCTGAAGTTGATAACTGGAAAATTCCATGACCAGTACTCAATCTGTAGAAGACTGCAGAAAATTTCCCTCTGCTTTCCAGCAGAAGCAAATCCAAGGAAATGGGATCTCACAAGGCATGATCTGTGACATGGATGTTCTTGGCTACTGTCATCCTATGAAGGCCTTGACATTCAGCCACTGGCACACCTTCCTCCAGTCACAACCACAGAACTCCTCACCCCCATTGCCATTGATATCCACATGAGTCGACTGCAGGAGCCGACGTAACGTGAGGACAACGCAAGTACAGTGCCATAGCCGGCCAGCAGAGTGATCCGCGAGCTCAAATGTCAGTGGCCATATTTCTCAGCTGGAGTTAAATAATTAGATCAAACGCTCGGATGAAATCATCACTCAAATGAACTGCCCGTCCAAATTTGGACGTGTTTAAAGATGGCAGCCTTCTTGCATGCTACTGTACTTTATCACTCACCAAGTCAAGGATAATTAAGTCCGTAACTGTTCCGCTCATACTTGTTGGAGCAAATACTCTACTGCTGTCGATGCCCAGGCAAATTTGCTTGGTTGCTATTGCCAAGCTGGTATCACTTATGTTTAGGTGCATTCAAACGAGTGAAGAGGCACCAGGAGCAGGGAGCTCGAGGAGTTCTCTGATTAAAATTATATCACATTTAAATTACATAGTTCAAGTTGTCTCATTTAGAGTCTAGCACTGATTTACCAGCTTGGAGCTTTAATTGTGTTCAAATGCAGAATCAAGAACTCTGACCTCCAGGGTAAGCTTGCTCCATTTAGTACAATGTATTTCACTAAAATTTTGTCAAGAGCCACCATCTCCAACAGCATTTTTCTCAAAGGATTACTCCAAAGAATATTGCAACACATTATACCATGGGGTCATGAAATATAGGTCTGCATCCACAGGTCCCCACAGAGTATGTCCCCATATGCTACCATAGGCAGTGGCTGAGTGGAGACTAAATACATCCCCACAGGCCAAGAAAGGACAAATCCCCCTATGGGGCTGATTGGTCTATTAAAGCAATAGGTTCTATAGCTTAAAGAGCCCTTCCACTTGCTCTCTGGATGATTAGTTAGTCCCATCTTCCTAATAGCATTCCTTTGCTTTCTTTCATTAGACAGCAGAGGAAAGTGAAGGATGCTGAATCCCAGGTCTGATGACATCCCACAGCAGGACAGCCATGAACGGAGGCTTGACACTTGGAGCAGCAGGTTTTCGAAAGGCGTCAGGAGAGCAGGCCTCGCCAGCTTCACATGGCCCCTGAGGTTTATTACGAACACCACTGCTTATTGACTTCACCAAGATAGCAGGACTGAAGAAGCTTGACTCCCTTCTGACAACTGTGCACCCAAAGAATTTAACCTGAACTTTCCAGAATTCATTTATTTTACTGGTTTTCCAATCTGCTACCAATCAAGAAAGCCACTTCTTAGTAGATAAAGCTTTAGTCAAAGGATATCACCTGACCTGACACCCATGTCCCACGACGACTGAATGTTGTTCCGTTGTCCGTTGACAACTCAAATGATACCCTTCCATTTTGATACAGCAATGGAGAGATGCAGTGGGCCCTCCTTTCTTTATCAACATAACCATTGGTAAGAATGTCCGACTTGAACCTGCAATGGGATAGTGTCAGTGTTTAATCCAATTGAAACATACATCAGACAGGACTTTTCGATGAACTTGGGAGTCACAGTCTTTAACCCTGTAGCGCAAATATCATCGCACAAAGGCAGGGAGGACAGATACATCAGCACTGGCTACCACCACCTGCACAAAAATAGAGCCAAAACTGACTAAAGCTCGCACGTGAAATTAAAATAGCTTTTATGCTTCATATTAAAAAGTATCAGGCAGTAACCACCAGTTGCAGATTATGGTTCTGCTGCTGTTACAGTGCAGCACATTATCTGGAGCCCTTAATTATAATACTGCCTTGGAAACTCTATCTTGAGAACATCCCCCAATGGCTCAGAACATAAATACCCAACCTGGCGTGCTGCTGAACGGTACAGATCAGGAAGGTCCGAGCATCAATCGTGCTGAAAAGACTGATCTCAACCAAGGTGGCAATATGGGTGCTATAAATGACCTCAGTATCCAGGTGCTAAAGGAAAGGATAAAAATTCAGAGTTCCTGCTTCTGATTGGATGTGGATATTGGGTGAGGGCAGGATTGGGTGTGGCTGTGGTGTCCCTACACTATCACTCACTATGTAGCCATCAGGCACAGAGAGTAGATACTTATACAAGGTACCAGAGGGCTGTCGAACCGTACTCCACTCTGAGTCAGAGCCTTCATCGGGCAAGGGAGAAAACTGGCAAAAAAAACTTAAGCCCTGATTTTAACCCTCTCCCCCCCTCCCAAGACCGCTGCGAATGGAGCGTGTGGGGTGGGCTTTGTATCCTTCGCATTGGAGGATGCACACGAGACCCTCACCGCAGACAGGAGAGGGCCTCATAAATATTCAAAAGTTGGGGTCCGATAACATCACAAAAAGGTTAAAAATGGCATTTGAAAGTTTCCACAGGTCCGGTCAGCTATGTGGGAACCCCTTAAAGTTCGCTTTGCAACAGTTGCAGTTACACTGCAGCCGCTATGAAGTTGAAGCAAAACTATCTCCACCAGTCGCTCGATCTCACAGTGCCCCTTTAAACTCAGTTCAGTCACCGCCCAGCTTCTGCGTCGATGCAAAGCAACAACTACTTTTATTGGCTGGCATGTTTGCAGAAATGCCTTGTGAAAATGGGTAGGGAAAGAAAGTGACCTAAATTAAACTGCCAGAATAAATGGTGAACAGTAACAGTGGGAATGAAAATCAGGCAGTTTCTATAACGGGCGGCAGATCTGCAACGTCAGTTTTACGCCCTGGTGGCAAATTGAAATTCTACCCGGATGAATAGAGATTGAGTAGACTAATCCAGGCTGTACATCCAGCTTGTACACCCAACCTTTTATCAAAGCACACATCATGGGAACATCACTTTACTGTACTTAAATATATATTAAAATTATCCATCCCTTGCCTCTGGATTAAAAGAAAAATTGGTAATGCTTCCATAACACATTCAAAGTTAAACACATTGCTGTCTCATAATAACAGGAAGATAGTCCTTGTAGATAGGGCCCTTACTGACTACATTAGAGACTCACTTGCAGACTATCTCGTCTTCAGCATTAAATGTTGCGTTGATGATGACAAAATCTGCTCCTCCCATTAAGGTTCCTGATTGAGGAGATACCCGCAGGCAGAATTTCCAGTAATCTGAGCAACACGTTTCCAGTGATTCGCAAGTCACATGACAGGAACAGTTAGCCAGGTTTTGTCCGCAACTGTTTTCACACAAATTCTGAGCATCTAGAAATTAAAAATAACACTGAATCTAATGTCATTCACTGGTCACATGTTCAAGCTTTAATCATATACTTTCAAGTCAGCCATAATCTAACTGACTGGCAAAACAGGCTCAAGGGGTTGAATGGCCTGCTCCTGTTCCTATGTGCCTATAAGTCCCAGGCACACATCCCCATTTAGAAGACAAAAGCAAGACACTGTATTGCTTTCTACACCACATGCAATAGTGACAATCTTTCTTTCAATTTAAAAGAATTGAAGAGCTAGCTTCTCATAGAGTAACTTCTACTCATCGGAATAAAAGTCCATCAGAACAGCGGCAAAATGTCACACGCAGCAAGCACACCAATAGAAGTGTAATGAGTTTGGCTCAGAGCTCTCATTCTTGGCATCTCACTCTCATTAATGCTGCCAGTCGCCTCCATGTTGAAATGAAAGGTTTGTACAGTTGCTCCACCTCTCTTGGCATGACTTGAGTAAATGGGCATTTCAAGGAAATGCTAAATTACCAAGTGAACGAGATTGTTACAATACTGAAACTCATCAGTTGCACAAAAAGCATGAGATATCTTTATTAGGATTGGTCAAATCCCTTTATCATCATTTATTGCTGTGCTGCTGATTGCAAATGTTACACCCAAAAGGGCTTCCGCAACCAGTGGGCGCGACTGGAGTGCATCATCACCCTGGCCAACACAAGTTTAATTTAATTTGTTAAGGTTCTTTTAAAGTTTGATTAACTTACAGGCAATTTGATTAATCACCCTAGCAAAAGAGTACACCCAAAAGGGGAGAAGGATAAACCTGGCAATTACAGGCCAGTCAGTTTAACAACGATGGTGGGGAAGCTTTAATAAACAATAATCTGGGATAAAATTGACAGCCACTTGGACAAGCATGGACTAATAAAGGAGAGCCAGCATGGATTTGTTAAGGGCAAATTGAGTTTTTTGATGAGGTGGATGAGGGCAGTGTAGTTGTTGTGTATATGAACTTTCAAAAGACGTTTGATAAAGTACCACGTATTAGGCTTGTTACCAAAATTGAAGTCCATGGGATAAAAGGGACAGGAGCAGCATGGATACAAAATTGGCTAAAGGATAGAAAGCATAAAGTTAGGAACACAGGAACAGGAGTAGACCATTTAGCCCCTCGAGCCTGTTTCACCATTCAATGAGATCCTGGATGATCTGCGACCTAACTCCATATACCCGCCTTTGCCCCATATCCCTTAATACCTTTGGTTAACAAAAATCTATCAATCTCAGATTTAAAATTAGCAAGCCATCTAGCATCAATTGCCATTTACAGAAGAGAGTTCCAAGAAGTGTTTCCTAATTTCACTCCTGAAAGGTCTGACTCTAATTTTTAGACTATGCCCCCTAGTCCCAGACTCCCCAACCAGCGGAAATAGTTTCTCTCTGTCTACCCTATCTGTTCCCCTTAATATCTTGAAAACTTCAATCTTAACCTTAACCATCTAAATTCCAGGGGATACAACCCTAACTTGTGTAATCTCCACTCATAATTTAACCCTTGGAGTCCAGGTATCATTCTAGTAAACCTACACTGCCCTCCCTCCAAGGCCAGTATATCCTTCCTAAGGTGTGGTGCCCAGAACTGCTCCCAGTGCTCCAGGTGTGGTGTAACCAGGGTTTTGTATAGCTGCAGCATAACTTCTACCCCCTTGTAGTCTAGTCCTCTAGATATAAAGGGCAGCATTCCATTAGCCTTTTGATTACTTTCTGTACCTGTTCATGACATTTTAATGATCTATGTACCTGGACACCCCCCCCCCAAGTCTCTTTAGACCTCCACTGTTTTTAGCTTTACACCATTTACAAAGTACCCTGTTCTATTCTTTGTAGGTCCAAAGTGGATGACCTCACATTTGCCTACATTGAAATCCATTTGCCACAGTTTTGCCCATTCACTTAATCTATCGATATCTCTTTGTAATTTTATGTTTTATCTGCACTGCCTACAATGTCGCCTATCTTTGTGTCATCGGCAAATTTGGATATGTGGTTTTCTATCCCATTATCCAAGTCCTTAATAAATACAGTGAATAGTTGAGGCCCCAACACAGATCGCTGCAGGACACCACTAGTCACATCCTGCCAATTAGAGTACATAAGAACATAAGAACTAGGAACAGGAGTAGGCCAATCGGCCCCTCGAGCCTGCTCCGCCATTCAATAAGATCATGGCTGATCTGATCCTAACCGCCAATCCACTATCACAGAACCATCTCCTGAATCTAACAGAATTAGACACACGAAATAGGAGCAGGATCAGGCTACACGGCCCCGGCCCATTACCCCAACTCTCTCTCTCCTGCCACTCAGCCAATTTCCTAACCAGGTCAATAATTTGCCTTCAATTTCATGGGCTTCAACCTTAGTTAACAGTCTCTTATGAGGGATTTTATCAAATGCCCTCTGGAAGTCCATATAAATAACATCCATAGGCATTCCCCTGTCCACTACTTTAGTCACTGCTTCAAAAAATTCTATCAGATTTGTCAGGCATGACCTACCTTTTACAAATCCATGCTGGCTCTCTCTGATCAGCTGAAAACTTTCAAGGTGTTCAGTCACCCTATCTTTAATTATAGACTCTAGTAATTTTCCGACAACAGATGATAGGCTAACTGGTCTATAATTCCCTGGTTTCCCTCTCTCACCATTCTTAAATAGCGGAGTGACATGCACAATTTTCCAATCTAAAGGAACGGTTCCTGAATCGAGAGAACTTTGGAAAATCATAGTTAGGGCATCTACAATGTGCTCACCTACTTCCTTTAGAACCCTGGGATAGAAATCATCTTGTCCTGGGGATTTGTCACTTTTTAGTGCCATTATTTTCTTCATTACTGTTATTTTGTTTACATTAATTTTGTTGAGTCACTGTACCTGATTCAATAAGCATGCAGGTGCAGCAGGCAGTTAAGAAGGCAAATGGTATGTTGGCCTTCGTAGCAAGAGAGTTCGAGTACAGGAACAAGAATGTCCTGCTGCAATTGTACAGGACCTTGGTGAGACCACACCTTGAGTATTGTGTGCAGTTTTGGTCACCTTATCTGAGGAAGGATGTTCTTGCCATGGAGGGAGTGCAGCGAAGATTCACCAGGCTGATACCTGGGATAGCAGGAATGACTTATGAGGAGAGATTGGGTCGATTGGGCTTATACTCGCTGGAGTTTAGAAGAATGAAAGGGGATCTCATTGAAACTTATAAAATTCTAACAGGACTAGACAGACTAGATGCAGGAAGGATGTTCCTGATGGTTGGGGAGTCCAGAACCAGGGGTCACAGTCTAAGGATAAGGGGTAAGCCATTTAGGACAGAGATGAGGAGGAATTTCTTCACTCAGAGAGTGGTGAACCTGTGGAATTCTCTACCACAGAAGGCAATGGAGGCCAATTCATTAAATATATTCAAGAAGGATTTGGATATATTTCTTAAGGCTAAAGGGATCAAGGGATATGGGGAGAAAGCAGGGACGGGGTACTGAATTTGGATGATCAGCCATGATCTCGTTGAATGGAGGAGTAGGCTCGAGGGGCCGAATGGCCGACTCCTGCTCCTATCTTCTATGTATCTATATTAGTTTCCTCAGGATTTCCGGCATGCTATCCTCTTCTTCTACTGTAAATACTTACACAAAGTAATTATTCAACATTATTATCATTGACAATATCACCGTTATCAGTTTTTAAGGGGCCAACATTGCTCCTGACTACCCTCTTTTTCCGAATATAATTGTAAAAAAAAATTGTGTTGATTTTGATATCCCTTGCCAGTTTCCTTTCATACTCCCTTTTTGTAGCTGTTACTGTCTGTTTCGAACACCATTTGCTGTTTTTTGTATTTTTCCCATTCGCCAGGATCTGTGCTATTTTTTTAGTTTGACGTTGTCTCTTTCTTTTAGTTTGACGTTGTCCCTTACCTCTTTAGTTTGACGTTGTCTCTTACTTTTAGTTTGACGTTGTCCCTTACCTCTTTAGTTTGACGTTGTCTCTTACCTCTTTAGTTTGACGTTGTCCCTTACCTCTTTAGTTTGATGTTGTCCCTTACCTCTTTAGTTTGACGTTGTCTCTTACCTCTTTAGTTTGACGCTGTCTCTTACCTCTTTAGATGTCCAATACTGTTTTTTTGGGCAAGTGGAGCTTTTGCCTCTTAGGGTTATAAACTGTTTCTGTATCACATTAAATTATTTTTTGAACATCTCCCACTGATCTTCTGTCGTTTTACCCATCAACAGATTTGCCCAGTTCACTGTGGACAGTCTTTGTCTCATCGCATTGAAGTCGGCCTTACCTAAATCTAAACTCTTAGTAGCTGTATCGCGTTTCTCCCTTTCAAACACTATGTTGAACTCAATCATGTTATGATTGCTATTAGCTAAATGTTCATGCACCGTTAGGCTGCTAACTAAATCTGGCTCATATTGTTGCAGGAAACTATCCCAGACACACTCAAGAAATTCACTAACTTTCTGACATGTGCTAGTCTGCTATACCAATCTGTATGAGTTGTGGTGAATGGCTATTTTTTGGACTGGAGGGAGGTATGCAATGGTGTTCCCCGGGTTCAGTACTAGGACAACTGCTGTTTTTGATATGCATTAATGACTTAGACTTGGGGGTGTCGGGCACAATATCGAAATTTGCAGATGACATGAAACTTGGAAGTGTAGTAAACAGTGGGAAAGATAGTAATAGACTTCAAGAGAACATAGACATGCTTGTGGAATGACACATGGCAGATGAAATTCAACACGGAGAAGTGTGAGGTGATACATTTTGGTAGGAGGAATGAGGAGAGACAATACAAGCTAAATGGCACAATTTTAAAGGGGGTGCAAAATCTGAGAGACCTGGAGGTGTTTGTCCACAAATCTTGAAGGTGATAGGACAGGTTAACAAAGCAGTTAATAAAGCATATGGGATCCTGGGCTTTATAAATAGTGGCATAGAGTACAAAAGTCAGGAAGTTATGCTAATCCCATATAAAACATTAATTCAGCCCCAGCTGGAGTATTGTGTCTAATTCTGGGCACCGCACATTAGGAAGGATGCGAAGGCTTTGGAGAGGGTACAGAAGAGATTTACTAGAATGGCTCCAGGGATGAGGAATTACAGTTACGTGGATAGACTGGAGAAGCTGGGGTTGTTCTCCTTAGAGCAGAGAAGTTAATAACCAGGAAGATTATGGAAAGTACAGAAGGGAATTGAAAAAGTTAATGGCCCAGAAATTCGGGTCCCAACGCGTGAGTACGCACGGGGTACTCACGCGTCGGCCCAACGAAAGTGCCGGTTTCATGCATGCACTGCGCATGCGTGGGAAACCGGCACTTCCGTTCCCCTGAAAGAAGGGGTTCAGAAGTCGAACGCAAGTGCATCGAACTTACGTTTTTTTTGCAGGTTTTTCCGGGAGGGTAAGTCTCCAGCAGTTACACTTTTAAAAAGCAGGCGTAAGGCCTGCTTTTAACAAGGTAAGTGGTGAATTAATTAAAATTAAAACATTTTTTCCACAGGTGTATTATTTTTAAATACTTTAAAGAAAGGTACGTTTATTTTTAGCGCTGTTAGAAAATGTAATTAATTTTTTCAAAAATTTAAATTATTGTTTAAAATAGTTATTTCATGTAATTTATAGTTTATTTTAAAAATGTGATGGTTTTTTAAAAATGTATTTGAGGTTTTGGGGCTTATAGTATTTATAGGTTTGACAGCTCTTCCTGTCAAACTTATGAATGAAGCATTCCCTGCTACCACTGGCTCTCTATGGCCCACGTGATCCCAGGGGATGCATCAAACTAACTGCGCCCCTGGGATTCGCAAGCACTGTGCGCCGGCAGTTGGAGGAGGCCCAGGATCGGAATCCCATGCAGGCCCACAGCTCAACGGCCGGCGCACTAGGTAAGTGCAGGTCGGGGGCTTGCACCCGCGGGAAGCCCCCGACCCGAATTTCTGGGCCAATAAAGGAGGCAGAGAGGTTATGAGAAAAGATTAGCAGGCAACATTAAACTGAACCCTAAAACACTTTATAAACATTTAAAGTGTAAGCAGTTAGTGAGGGAAAAAGTCAGGCCTATTAAGGACCCAAAGGGAAATCTTCATGTAGAGGCAGAGGACATAGCTAAAGTATTAAATGAGTACTTTGCATCTGTCTTCACAAAGGAAGGTTACACTAAAAGAGTAGAGGGAAGTTATGGACTGGATAGTAATAGATAGAGAAGACGTACTAAAAAGATTAGCATTACTGAAAGTTGGCAAGTCACCTGGTTCAGATGGAATGTATCCCAGGTTGCTGAAAGAAGCAATGGTAGAAATAGCAGAGGCATTGGTCACAATCTTTCAATCCTCATTGGGTACAGGAGTGGTGCTGGAGGACTGGAGGGTTGCTAATGTTATACCACTATTCAAGAAAGGGGAGAGAGATAAACCAGGAAACTATAGGCCAGTCAGCCATTGGTGGGTAAGTTATTGGAATCCATTATCAGGGACAAAATAAACTTTCATTTGGAAAGGCATGGGTTAATCAAGAAAAGCCAGTGTGGACTTGTTAAAGGCAAATCATGACTGACTAACTTGACTGAATTCTTTAATGAGGTAACAGAGAAGGTTGATCAAGATAGTGCAGTAGATGTTGTATATATGGACTTTTGAAAGACACCCAACAAAGTGCCACACAGGAGGCTTATTAAGAAGATGGAAGCCCATGGAATTAAGGGGAAAGTGGTGGTATGGATACAAAATTGGCTCTGACAGGAAGCAAAGGGTGATGGTGGATGGATGTTTTTCAGACTGGGAGGCGATTTGCAGTGGTGTTCCCCAAGGGTCAGTTTTGGGCCCATTACGCTTTTCAATTTTTATAAATGATATCGAGTCAGGTGTAGGGAGCAGCATTATAAAGTTCGCAGATGATATGAAACTTGGCAAAGTAGTAGATAGTGATTAGGATAGTTATAGGCTTCAGGATGACAAAGACAGAATTGTGAAATGGAGCGATGCGGACTGCACAGCAGATCGACGTTAGAAAAATAGTGTTGGCGGCGGTTAAAAAGTTGAGAGGGGTGAGAAGATGGGAACAAGGATTTTGAAGTCAATGCACTGGGGATGGAAAGTTGGCAAGGAGTGGGGCTTTAGCTGACTGGGATTTTGTGCAGAACAGGATGTAGGCGACAGTATTCTTGAAGCGGCAGAACCATCTATATATAGTAAGCCTCGGAGTCATTACCGTAACATTTTCATTGAAGTTTAGGAGGTAAGTGAATAAAGAGTGATCAAAGCATGATGAGGAGAGTGTGGGAAGAGAGGTCTTGCTGAAATGGAAGGAGTAAGCTAAGAACCATAGCAGAAGAACATTGTTATTTATTGCCTTTCTTACTTTACTAGAGAAATTTTAAAAAATGAGGAGGATGACAAAATGAGCCAGACTAGAGCTTCCGACCATTCAGAGTCAATGTTGAGGAACTCTAGTTTGGGAAGAAAGAGAATAGAGCAGAAGAGAAAGGAACATTAAAACGAGAGAACTGGAAGTGACTGAAATGAATGGAAACAGCTACAAATTCAGCTGAACATTGTGAGTTACAACCTGCCACCATCACACTTAATTTGTAACTAAAGTGATAGTCACTCCACAATCTGGTTATTACATAGATCTGAAGATCTGCTATCCCAGATAGCAGATAAGATCTACTTTAAAATAATCAATGGCTAGGAAGTGGAGGCAATAAGGAGCATCGACAGCGATAGGATGCAATTAAATACCTGTTGAGGTATGTCTTCTTGTGGTCAATTACCACAAATTAAAACATTAAGGGGGAGAAATTCCCCTAGAGGGCCGTTTGGGGCGCTAAATGAAAAATGTTTGGAAAGTTAGCGCTAAATCAAGCGCTCCGCTTGCCTCTTGGGGTGCAAGAGGCGGGGAATGTCCCGCTGCATTGAAGGGAAGGGCCCCAAACTGCGAGCTCTGCAGGTTTCATTGTAGATTTCTGAGTCACCGGGGAGCGGGAGGGCCGCGCGATCAGCCCGGCACTCAAGCAGAGTGCCAGGCTGAGCGATCGCGGCACGGAGGCCGCGACCGGTGGCCGAATAGAATTTTTTTTTTTAATCGGCTTTTTTATTGGCCGGCCGCCCACCGCGCCTTTAAATGGCGGCCCGCAAGCAGCGGGCCTCAGTGTTCGCGACCCCTGCAGCAGTCGGTAACATCGCCCGGCGCTGCTGCGGGGCGCGAGTGCGAATTTTTCTCCTGAGGCGCTACCGGGGCGCTGCGCCTGGAGATGACGTCATGATCTCTGGCTGCAGAAGATCGGGGCGATACCCGGTAGCGCCGCCGCTAACCTCGTGCGGAATTTCACGGGTGCCGCAATTATCGCCTCGGCGGGGGGGCGAAAAGCCATTTGCGTCCCGTTAGCGCCTCCCACCGGAGGCACAAATAAGGGGAATTTTGCCCCCTAAGACATATATTTATATAAAGGCTTCTCTATTGAACTTACCAGTTACCTCAAGAATTGTCCCTGAAACTACAATCGCGTTGAAAGATATAGGCCCAGAAATTCGGGTCGGAGGCTTCTCGCGGGTGCAAGCCTCCGACCTGTACTTACCTTGCGCGCCAGCTGTTGTGCTGTGGGCCCCCATGGGATTCCGATCCTGGGCCCCCTCCAACTGCCGGAGCGCAGTGCTCGCGTATCCCAGGGGTGCAGTTAGTTCGATGCGTCCCCTGGGATCACGTGGTCCATGGAGAGCCAATGGTAGCAGGGAATGCTTCATTCATAAAATTGACAGGAAGAGCTGTCAAAACTATAAATACTATAAGCCCCAAAACATAACTAAAACATCAAATAATTTTTTTTTAAAACATCACATTTTTAAAATAATTATAAATTACCTAAAATAACTATTTTAAACAATAATTTAAATTTTTGAAAAAATTAATTATATTTTCCAACGGGGCTAAAAATAAACTTACCTTTCTTTAAAGTATTTAAAAATAATAAACCTGTGGAAAAAATGTTTTAATTTTAATTAATTCACCACTTACCTTGTTAAAAGCAGGCCTTGCGACTGCTTTTTAAAAGTGTAACTGCTGGAGACTTACCCTCCTGGAGAAACCTGGAAAAAAAACGTAAGTTCCAGGTGCATGCGCTGCCTCTCCAGTGCACGCGTTCGACCTCTGAACCCCTTCCTTTAAGAGAACGGAAGTTCCGGTTTCCCACGCATGCGCAGTGCATGCACGAAACCGGCACTTTCGTTGGGCCTACGGGTGAGTACCCAGCGTGTACTCACCCGTGAAGACCCGAATTTCTGGGCCTATATAAACTGCTGTTTAAATATTACATTATGTTAACCATAAGCTCCATTTACAGACATCCATAGCATCTTCCCTCCACACCAATCTGAGCACGCAAATAAAGGGAGCATTGTCTTCGCTGTGCACAGGTCCAGCCAAGCCTTAATAACTAAATTTTCATGGCACAGCACAAATACAAGGGGTTCCAGCCAATACCATTACATAGAATGTACAGCACAGAAACAGGCCAGTCGGCCCAACAGGTCCATGTTTATACTCCACCTCCTGACTCCCCAAAGCCTTTTCACCATCTACAAGGCACAAGTCAAGAGTGTGATGGAATACTCTCCGCTTGCCTGGATGAGTGCAGCTCCAACAACACTCAAGAAGCTCGACACCATCCAGGACAAAGCAGCCTGTTTGATTGGCACCCCATCCACCACCTTAAACATTCACTCCCTCCACCACCGGCGTACCATGGCTGCAGTGTGTACTATCTACAAGATACACTGCAGCAACTCGCCAAGGCTTCTTCGGCAACACCTCCCAAACCAGCGACCTCTTCCACCTAGAAGGACAAGTGCAGCAGGCGCATGGGAACACCACCACCTCCAAGTTCCCCTCCAAGTCACACACCATCCTGACTTAGAAGTATATCGGCGATCCTTTATCATCGCTGGGTCAAAATCCTGGAACTCCCTCCCTAACAACACTGTGGGAGTACCTTCACCACATGGACTGCAGCGGTTCAAGAAGGCGGCTCACCCCCACCTTCTCAAGGGCAACTAGGGATGGGCAATAAATGCTGGCCTTGCCAGCGACGCCCAGATCCCATAAGCGAATAAAAAAAACATAAGCCTCCTCCCACTCCTCTTCATCTCACCCCATCAGCATATCCTTCTGTTCCTTTCACCCGCGTGTGTTTATCTAGCTTCCCCTTAAGTGCGTCTATTCTATTCGCCTCAACTACTCCATGTGGTAGCGAGTTCCACATTCTCACCACTCTCTGGGTAAAGATAGCAGATCTCAAGGTTTTTAGCTTGTGGTAGATTGGAGATGCACATGTGAGGGCATGTACAAAAGACACGATATCCAGTTCAGATTACAACAGGATCCTATAGTTACACACCCAGGTTACACTAGCGTATGGTTGGATATTAGGTAGTATACTCCTGAACGCAAGACACAGACACCGCTTACAGGAATGACCAGCTACCACTGAGCCTGAGAGAATCTCTAAGGCAAGTCTGAAACTTGTAACAGGAACATAGGAATGTGCAGTACCGAAATGTGGTAAGGATTTGGAACACACTGCCTAAGAATCAGTTGAGTAGTTTTAAAAGAAGACTGAAAAGGTACCTCCTTAGGAACTAAGGGGGAAAAATTCAGTATTGCCCTGTTTGGGGTGCGATTATCGGCCGTGCGCAAAGTTTAGCGCCTGGCGTTAATTATTGCCTCCAACTGCAAACTTGGCTTTTATCGCCCCCGGAGTTGATTGGAGCGTTAAATCAGGTCTTACACACCTCTCTTAAGGCGCAAAGGCCAAGGAGCGAGGCGCTACCTCAGTGCGCTGGCGAAGCTCATGTGATGTCAGTCAGCAATGGAAGACAGACACAATGGCGCCGGCCAGTTCTTAAAGGAGAGGATTGATCTTGCTCTCCATCCACATCCTGCTCATTGCAGCCTTGAATCTCAGCCTGGAGAGACCTGTGCATCAAATCTGCTGGAAAGAACAATGGAGAGGCCCAGGGAAAGAGCTCAGAGTGCAGCCCCTACAGTCTCTTCTAAATCGATACAAGGAAGGGCAAATCAAAATGAACCTGCAAAGTGCTGCTCAGTACCCAAAACTCCTTCACACAGCGTTGAATCTCTCCAGAAGTCTCTCTCTCTCTCTCAGAATGCATGGTGCAAAAATGTCACCAACAAAAAAAGGCAGGAAGTGGTTGCCTTTAAATAGCGCTCCCCCAGTGCTTCCTGACTGCAAAACGCTCCCCTCAACCTGTTGTTGCTAGCAGCAGGCGGTAAGGCAGGGGGCGCCACTCAATATCCGGTCCGGAGCGCTACCGGGGCATTGCACACTCGACTGACGTCACAATCTGCCGGCGCAGGAGATCGTGGCAGTAGTGTTTAGCGCCACCGCAAAATGTCTAGTTAATTTCGCGAGCAGCGCAAACATCACCACGCACAGGCGCTAGTTGTTTTGCGACCCATTAGCGCCCTCTTAAGGCGTGAACGGGAGGCGCAAACCAACTGAATTTTTCCCCCTAAGGGTATTAAGGGATTTGAAAAGAGAGCAGGAAACTAGAATGAAAGAGACGGAGCTTCTGTGGCCAACAAAATGCTGGATCAATCTCATGGACTAAATAATATACTCCTGTTCTTATGTTTTAAAATGTAGTTCTTGAATCAAATATATTAATAGGACACAATTATAGGCATCTGTATGCAAGGGTAACAAGTAGCAAGGTAATAAGAAAATGATGAGAAAAACAAGATGAGGGCAAAAAATGAAAGAAAGAGGGTTAAAACAAGACAAATGAAGGCATGAAAGAAATTTGGCTTAGCATTGAGTCTAGCTACCCACCCTCACCAGCACACTTAATTTGTAACTACACTGATAGTCACCCCATGTAGGAGAGGGAACTAACCTTGGTCAGGTTAGCACACAGACCTCAGATTTGCTATCACACGGTAATCTATTATAAAAATAGGTCATGGCCAAGGGCTAGTGGCAATAATGATTTTGCAGCGGTTTGGTCCAATGAAGTGCCAGCATTGGTATGCCTTCTAGAGTTCAATTGCCACAAATAAACAAATTAAGATATCTCTTTATGTAAAGACTTATCTTTTCAAGTTAACAGTTACCTGCAATTGTTCTTGAGCAAAACACATAAATTACGATTTAAAAACCATTTTGTTAATCATAAGCTCCATTTACACACAATCCATAGCACTTCCTTGGTGCACCAATCTGAGCACTCAGATAAAGGGAGCATTGTCTTTGCTATACACGGGTCCAGCCAGGCCATAATAATGACATATTAATGGCACAGCGCAAATGGATGGGTTCTGGACAAGACTGTTAGCTTGTGGTACCATAGGGGGAAATTTTACAGCAAAGAGCGAGTGGGTTTGGGAGCGGGTGGGTGGATAAAAGCACCGAAATTGGCAGCGCATCGGGAAATCGGCTCCAACCCGCCGACTTCCGCATTTAACTGGAGCACGTTCGGCTGTTTTCGAGAACCCCCTCAAGAGAAGCGGGTTGCCAATGTAAATAAGTTAAGAGGTAATGAACAGCTTTATTAACAGGGGTTTTCAACTTTATCTGTGGGTACACAGGTTTCCCGGGCTTCCTGGACCACGCCAGTGAAAGCAAGGCGAGAGCACAGCAGCAATTGAGGGGGCTGAACAAATGACAGGCAAAAAGTCCCATAAGTACTGAGAACTCATACCTGCTTCCTTGCCTAAGTGAAAGGCTTTGGCTCACAGCACTTGCTGTGGACATATAAATTGGCCAGAAAAAGCAGCAAACCTGAGGATTGGGAGCAGTTTAGGATTCAACAAAGGAGGACAAAGGGATTCATTAAGAAAGGGAAAATAGAATATGAGAGTAAGCTTCCAGGGAACATAAAAACTGACTGTAAAAGCTTTTATAGATATGTGAAGAGAAAAAGATTGGTAAAGTCAAGCGTAGGTCCCTTGCAGTCAGAATCAGGGGAATTTATAATGGGGAACAAAGAAATGGCAGACCAATTAAATACATATTTTGGTTCTGACTTCACAAAGGAGAACACAAATAACCTCCCAGAGATGTCGGGGAACATAGGGTCTGATGAAAGGGAGGAACTGAAAGAAATCAGTATTTGTAGGGAAATGGTGTTAGGGAAATTGATGGGATTGAAGGCCAATAAATCCCCAGGGCCTGATAATCTACATCCTAGGGTACTTAAGGAAGTGGCCCTAGAAATAGTAGATGCATTGATGATCATTTTCCAACATTCGATGGAATCTGGAACAGTACCCATGGATTGGAGGGCAGCTATTCACAATATATATTAATGATCTAGACAAGGGAACTAGATGTAATATCTCCAAATTTGCAGACGACACAAAGCTGGGTGGGCGTGTGTGCTGTGAGGAGGATGCCGAGAAACTACAGGATGATTTGGACAGGTTGGGTGATTGGGCAGAAGCATGGCAGATGCAATATAACGTAGATAAATGTGAGGTTATCCACTTTGGTGGCAAAAACAGGAAGGAGATTATTATCTGAATGGCAATAGATTGGGAGAAGGGGAAGTGCAACGAGACCTGGGTGTCCTTGTGCACCAGTCGCTGAAGGTAAGCATGCAGGTGCAGCAGGTGGTTTAGGAGGCAAATGGTGTGTTGGCCTTCGTAGCGAGAGGGTTTGAGTACAGGAACAAGGATGTCTTGCTGCAGTTCTACAGGGCCTTGGTGAGACCACACCTTGAGTATTGTGTGCAGTTTTGGTCGCCTTATCTGAGGAAGGATGTTCTTGCCATGGCAGGAGTTCAGCAAAGATTCACCAGGCTGATACCTGGGATGGCAGGAATGATGTATGAGGAGAGATTGGGACGATTGGGCTTGTACTCGCTGGAGTTTAGAAGAATGAGAGGGGATCTCATTGAAACTTATCAAATTCTGACAGGACTGGACAGGCTAGATGCAGGAAGGATGTTCCCGATGGTCAGGGAGTCCAGAACCAGTGGTCACAGTCTAAGGATAAGGGGTAGGACAGAAATGAGGAGGAATTTCTTCACCCAGAGAGTGGTGAACCTGTGGAATTCTCTACCACACAAGGCAGTAGAGGCCAATACATTAAATATATTCAAGAAGGAGTTGGATATATTTCTTAAGGCTAAAGGGATCAAGGGGTATGGGGAGAAAGCAGGGACCGGGTACTGAATTTGGATGATCAGCCATGATCACATTGAATGGCAGAGCAGGCTCGAGGGGCCGAATGGCCTACTCCTGCTCCTATCTTCTATGTTTCTATGTTGCTCTCATAGTTTGCTTTCAGTACTTTACAGGTGATTTCTATAACTTTGGAGGTGACTTTCACTACATTGGAGGTCACTCTCACTACTTTGGAGGTTTGTTTGTCTGATCGCCACTTTCCATCTGTCATATATCAGATCAGCGTGGGTGCTGCTTATGCTGTTTCACCTTGGACCTGAGTTGAGGGCCAAGATAAGCAGCAACATCAACACCACCAGCAGCATCAGCAGGAGCAGCAGCAGCCTTCTCCTCACAGTCCTGCCGCTCTACAGGAGAGAGGGGATGAGCACAGAGGGGCAGCTTGCAGGAGGCGATACCCGCAACACAGGGAATATAGGCAGAGAATCAGCTTCCTTGACATGTCTGAAGACCAGTGCCTCAGGTGGCTCAGGGTATCGCGTCAGGTTGTGGCAGACATTTGCAGCCTGCTGGAACAAGACCTGCTGCCAACTGGACCTGGTGGCCACGCTTTACCTGTGGCTGTCAAAGTCACCACCGCCCTCAAATTCTTCGCCTCAGGCTCCTTCCAGGGATCTGCAAGCGACAATTGCAGGATCCCGCAGTCGACCGCCCACAAATGCATCACACAGGTGACCGATGCCATGTTTGCCAGGGCAGGCAATTAGGTACACTTTGCCACTGATGAAGCCACTCAGAATGAGCGGGCACTCAGGTTTGCGGTTCTGGCTGGCTTCCCACAGGTGCAGGGCGTCATCGGCTGCACACATGTGGCAATCAAGGCACCCCACCACCCAGGAGTGTTCGTGAACCGGAAGGGCTTCCACTCCATGAATGCGCAGTTCGTCTGCAACCACAAAAAGATCATTATGCAGGAGTGTGGAAGATTCCCATGGAGCTGCCATGATGCATTCATCCTGCACCAGTTAACCTTCCCTGAGCTCTTCGCACCTCCTTACAGACTTACCGGCTGGTTGCTTGGAGACAAGGGCTATCCACTTAAAATGTGGCTGATGACACCCGTGAGGAGCCCAAGCAATGAGGCCCAAGAGCGCTACAATCAAAGCCATATGCCGATGAGCAGTCGGGATGCTGAAGATGCGCTTCAGGAGCCTCAACAGATCTGGAGGCGCCCTTCAATACGCACCAGGCAGGTCTCCAGAATGATCGTGGTATGTTGCGAGCTGCACAACATAGCGCAGGATTGGAGTTGCAGGAGGAGCAAGGCAGAACAGAGGAGGAACAGGAGGAGGAATGTCATGTGGCCATGGCACCAGCAGCGGTGCACATTGCTGCCCGAGATGCCTGGGATGGACTCATAATGGCAAGATTTAGTTGGGTTGCACCACTGCACCCATCCGGCAGCCGCATACTGAACCCACTTGCCGCCTCCCCACCCCCCATCCCCCATCACCACCTCCCCCAGCACAAAGCAGTCCTGCAATCAACAAAGCATTCCTTTCACAGACACCCATTGCTCAGATTTAAGTCTTGTCTTGTCTTGCCAACACAGGACTATATGCATGCTAAAAAGCAGAAGCAGCAGGCTATAGACAGGGCTAAGCGATCCCACAATCAACGGATCAGATCAAAGCTCTGCAGTCCTGCCACATCCAGTCGTGAATGGTGGTGGGCCATTAAACAACTAACGGGAGGAGGAGGCTCCATGAATATCCCCATCCTCAATGATGGTGGAGCCCAGCACGTGAGTGCAAAAGACAAGGCTGAAGTGTTTTCAACCATCTTCAGCCAGAAGTGCCGAGTGGATGATCCATATCGGCCTCCTCCTGAGGTCCCCACCATTACAGAAGCCAGTCTTCAGCCAATTCGATTCACTCCACATGATATCAAGAAGCGGCTGAGCGCACTAGATACAGCAAAGGCTATGGGCCCCGACAACATCCCGGCTGTCATGCTGAAGACTTGTGCTCCAGAACGAGCCGCGCCTCTAGCCAAGCTGTTCCAGTACAGCTACAACACTGGCATCTATCCGACAATGTGGAAAATTGCCCAGGTATATCCTGTCCACAAAAAGCAGGACAAATCCAATCTGGCCAATTACCGCCCCATCAGTCTACTCTCAAACATCAGCAAAGTGATGGAAGGTGTCGTCAACAGTGTAATCAAGTAGCACTTACTCACCAATAACCTGCTCACTGATGCCCAGTTTGGGTTCCGTCAGCACCACTCGGCTTCAGATCTCATGACAGCCTTGGTCCAAACATGGACAAAGGAGCTGAATTCCAGAGGTGATGTGAGAGTGACTGCCCTTGACATCAAGGCAGCATTTGACCGAGTCTAGCATCAAGGAGCCCGAGTAAAACTGAAGTCAGTGGGAATCGGGGGGAAAACTCTCCACTGGCTGGAGTCATACCTAGCACAAAGGAAGATGGTTGTGGTGGTTGGAGGTCAATCATCACAGCCCCAGGACATCGCTACAGGAGTAGTAACCTAGGCCCAACCATCTTCAGTTGCTTCATCAATGACCTTCCCTCCAACACAAGGTCAGAAATGGGGATGTTCGCTGATGACTGCACAGTATTCAGCGCCATTCACAACTCCTCATATAATGAAGCAGTCCATGCCCACATGCAACAAGACCTGGACGACGTTCAGGCTTGGGCTGATAAGTGGCAGGTAACATTCGCACCACACAAGTGCCAGGCAATGACTATCTCCAACAAGCGAGAGTCTAACCACGGTCCTTGACATTCAACGGCATAACCATCGCCGAATCCCCCACCATCAACACCCTGGGGGTCACCATTGACCAGAAACTTAACTGGACCAGCCACATAAATACTGTGGCAACAAGAGCAGGTCAGAGACTAAGTATTCTGTGGTGAGTGTCTCACCTCCTGACTCCCCAAAGCCTTTCCACCATCCACAAGGCACAAGTCAGGAGTGTGATGGAATACTCTCCACTTGCCTAGATGAGTGCAGCTCCAACAACACTCAAGAAGCTCGACACCATCCAGGACAAAGCAGCCCACTTGATTTGCACCCCATCCACCACCTTAAACATTCACTCCCTCCACCACCGGCGTACCGTGATTGCAGTGTGTACCATCTACAAGATGCACTGCAGCAACTCGCCAAGGCTTCTTCAGCAGCACCTCCCAAACCCGCGACCTCTACCACCTAGAAGGACAAGGGCAGCAGGCGCATGGAAACACCACCACCTCCAAGTTTCCCTCCAAGTCACACACCATCCTGACTTGGAAATATATCACCGTTCCTTCATCGTCGCTGGAAAATCCTGGAACTATCTTGCTAACAGCATTGTGGGAGTACCTTCACCACACTGACTGCAGCAGTTCAAGAAGGCGGCTCACCACCACCTTCTCAAGGGCAACTAGGGATGGGCAATAAATGCTGGTCTTGCCAGCAATGCCCACATCCCATGAATGGATATTTTAAAAAATCATCAGAACTGAGAAGGCCACTTGCCAGGCTGCAGGCAAAAATGGGTAAGAAGGGAAAGTGGTGCAAAGAAATAATTTTTATGTGGCTCAAAATTTAAACAGAAACTTAGCAATGTAACATTGTGTAACACACCCATGTGCATACCCTTGTGCAACTACAAATCTTTCATCTTCCTTTTTCTACTGCTCCTACATCGTGCAACCCCTGTGGCTTCAGCAGAGGTAGAGCCAAGCTACTCACATCCCTGCTCTGACTGCTGAGATGCTCTTGGCCGACGTCCTCTGGTTTTGGAACCCGTGAGGTCCCCGCCAAAGACCGCTTTACCTGCAACTGTGCAGGGGCAGACTCGGCTATTGGGACACAAGGCAGCATGTGGGGCACTGACTGGGGGTGGGGGGGTGGGCGGGCGTGCAAGGGATGAGAAGTGGAAGTGCTTTGAGCAGAGTCCCCACTTCCATGTCCCCTTTCTCCATCTTCCCTCTTATGGCCCACCCGCATTTCCCTGCTAGCAATAAGCCGGAGAGCACTTTGCTGCACATCAGTGGGGCACTCAGAGGGAGCAAGCCATTGGTGAGGGCCAGCATGCACTCGTTTGACTGCCGCGTTTGATGCTCCATGCAGGTGGCCACTCTTTCCATGGACGAACACATCATAGCCAAGGCCTGCGACATCACGTCACTCATGCTTGAGATGGACTCCTCCATTCTCGCTGTAAAAGTACAGAGTGCAGCTGGAAAGCCTGCCAGAACCTCACAGATTTTTGCTGCTGCTCCAGAATTATTTTCTTCGTCGACGGCCCCCGAGGTTCAGCATCTGCATCCAGCTAAGCAGAGCTTGGAGCGTCCTTTGCCCTCCGACAAGGACTTTCCACTTCTGTCCCTGTCTCCACCATTTGCTCTTGCTCACATGTGATGTGTGAGACACCAGGTGACAACACAACTATCTGTCTTACTGGTCCCACCAACGTGTGTGTATCTGAGCTGGTGCATGGTCTGCATAAGTCCTGTGACAGTGCACCCTCAGAGTGAGTGACCTCCTCCGAGGAGTCATCATCCTCCTCCACCAGCACCTCCTGCAGGACACTTGATGGGCCTTTGGGAGATTAAAGGCATGAATTAGAACTGTCACGGTAAGAAACTTTTAAGTGAACATTATGCGCACGATCATATTTCACTGGCTGCTGACATCAAGTCAACATGAGTGAGTGTTGTATGCCATGTGGCTGTGTGATATTTAATTCTGCCCCATCTCTTCATCGCAAGGCACGCCAATACTCGTCTTATCGCCAGTGTAACCTCCTCTGCAGCTGTCAGTGTGGTGATGACTGGAGGGCCACCTCCTGTTCTCTGCCTCTCCCTGGTGTTCTGTGCTCTCTTCTCCTGCAAGGAGGGAAACAAGAGACCTTTGAGTGAGAGTTATGGAATGAGTGGAACGGATGGATGGACAACATTTGTTGAGAGTGTCTATGAGGGAGAGGCGTAACACTGCATTAAGATGAGGGTGAGTGTCAGTGGTGGATGGTCAGATGGGGATGTGAGGAAGTGCATAGACAGAGAGGGATGGGGACACCTGCAAGGTAGGTTGGTGTGAGGAGTGATGTGCAGGAGTAGGCTTGGAAAGGCAGAGCAAGGAGGTTGGGGTGACATGCGCATCAGGATGTAGCTGAATGTGTCATTATACTTACCTTTCCTGCCCTCATTAGGTCACTAAACCACTTCCAGGAGCATGGCACCACATTCCTGCTGCTGACCTCCTCAGCGATCTCCAGCCATGCCTTCTTGGTGTCTGAGGCTGGTTTCTTCCTCCCGTCAGCAGGGAATAGTATTTCCCTGTGGGCCCTTATACACCGCAGCATCAGCTCTATGGAGGCATCACTGAATCGAGGTGCAGCTTTGGCACGTTGCGAGTCCATTCATGCTTCCTCTGTTTCCCTCACCTCCACAACCCTTTAACTGGCATCTTTGCAGTGTTCCTTTAAATACTTCAGCTGAATTAGACCCATGTGTGCCGTCATCATGCTCGCTCACGCTAATTGGTCGAGAAACCCGGAAGTCAGATGCAAATGCAGTGGCTGGGTTAAAAGTCAACTGGCAGTGCTGCAGTTAGCCGCCACCCCTATCCCATCCCCCGCTTCCAGCGGGACTCCAGGTAAAAATTCTGGGCATAGTGTTTTATCGGGAAAGGATTTTATATTGCCTTCATTCTGGGAAACAAATAAACATTCAGTTTATGGACGGCTCAGTACAGGCAGTTGTACACATTTTGGCGCAAGGATAAACTTTCTAATCAATACCAGGTTTAGTCTAATATAACATGTATATGGCCTGAAAGTGAGCTGTAGAGTTATAGTACATGAACAATTATTATGTTCATCCTTGCCCGGTATTTTGGTGGGGACTTTAACCCATTTATTTTAATGTATTATGCGTTTGTACACTTTATGCCACAGTGTAATTTCAAGGCCAGTGGGTTTTAAAGTTTAGTTTGGTTGACTCTACTTCAAGTTAAACCATGACAGCAGGACAAGAGGTGCAGGTCCAAAGTAGGCAAAGGCAAATTTAGGACTGATATCAGCAAGCTCTTCTTCATGTAAAGGGTGACCAACAATTGGAATGGACTTCTGTGTAGGGCAATAGAGGCGAAAATGTTGGATACATTTAAGACACAGTTGGATGTCGGAATGGGAAGACTGCAGATTTTTCTAGATGGATGAGCTAAGGTAGGGTGACTGGCCTTCCTCATCCATACTTATCTAGTGATTCGACACAATACACTTGACCATGACATAGTAAAAGAATAAAAATAAAGATTTGCATTTATATAGCACCTTTCACGACCTTAGGACGTCCCAAGCGCTTTACAGCCAATTAAGTACTTTTGAAGTGGGGTCACTGTTCTAATGTAGATGAAAAGTTTCCCTCACAGTTTCTACCAGGACCACTTTGCATTCTCTTTTGGACTCCTCTGGATGGGAAATGCCAAGCAATAATGTAGCAGTTTACAGGCATACATCAATGGACGTCTGAAGCAAGTAGATTTCAAGTTATTGTCACCTTGGCATTGTTAAGTTACTGCTTGCTAACTAAATTGATAGTCACCCCATAATCAGGTTATCACTTAGATCTAAAGATTAGATATCAAGAATTAATCTACGATAAAATAATCCATGGCCTAGAGGCAATAATGATACTTTATGCATTGAAATATGAACTACTCCCATCTCTGTTGCCTCAGTCCCACAGTTACTTGTCTCAGGAAAAGACAGGTTCTGATTCTACACACTTTAGCCCCAGGGCTGTTAGAACTGAGATTAATAATTTGTTACAACAATGTGCTTTGAACCAAGCTTGCTGAAGATTAGATTACAATTGTTAGAATTTTGTTAACATATCCTGAATTACTATTAGATAGAAGTGACCTTGGCCACACATCCTCACGATAAAATTAAACTTAGATTTCCAGAGGGGAAGGGCAATGTTGGAGGGAGGTCGTTTAGTACAACAGTGTTCAATTGCATTTCCCACAGCAGTCACTATTCTGGCTTCTCTGCACAAGATTAATGTCAATTTATACTGAATTCTGACCACTGTGGGCTGTGAGCACCAGCACAACTCTAGAAGATCAGAGAGATGTTTAGGGGAAAGCACAGGGTGAGATTCAGTTAGCAATGTTAGTTAAGAGTTAACAATGGTGCTGGCCGGAGAGATCCTTGGCTTAGTGGTAGCATCGCTGCCTCTGAAAGTAATGGGTTGAAGGACCACGCAAAACAGTTCTATCGAGCGGAGCTGAGAGTTCTGGTCCCTGAATTCTGGGCTGACATCCAGCAGGGTACCCCACAACCCCACCCTCCCAATCGAGCACCGGTGAGTGCTCAGGCCTCTGAATACTAGATTGACTTCCAGCGAGGTACTCGTGTCCGATGGGAGCGGTGTGGTAACCCCCTCCCCCCCCCACCCCGTCCCATCACATCTAGCCAGTTTCCCCCCCACCCCGGGTCAGGCTAATGACCTGTCCACGTAAAAAGGGGTATTTGTTACAGAAACAACTCAGAGCATGATCTGCTGGATGTAAAAGCAGTGGAAGAAATGGGTTGCCTCATGTGCCGCTAGGCATGGAAGAGAAGAAGAAGAGATGCCGGACCCTCATCAGCAATGGCATGATTGGAGTAGCAGTAGGAGCAGCTGGATAGCACTCATGTCGCAATGAATTCTTGTGCCCCTATACAAGAGATAGTAAATAGCACCCACAGCGATCCCACTGGCACTTTTGCAGCTCCATCAGCGCAGATACAACAACAACGTGCATTTATCTAGCGCCTTTAACGTAATAATACGTCCCAAGGCACTTCACAGGAGAGTTATCAGACAAAATTTGACACCAAGCCAATTAAAGAGGTATTAGGACAGGTGACCAAAAGCTAGGCCAAAGAGGTAGGTTTTCAGGAGCGACAGGAGGAGAGAGAGGTAGAGAGATGGAGAGGTTTAGGAAGGTTATTCCAGAGCTTAGGGCCCAGGCAGCTGAAGGCACGGCCGCCAATGGTGGAGCGAAGGAAATTGGGGACTCACAAGAGGCCAGAATTGGAGATGCGCAGAGACCTCGGAGGGTTGTAGGGCTGGAGGAGGATAGGGAGGGGCGAGACCATGGAGGGATTTGAACACAAGGATGAGACTTTTAAAATCGAGGTGTTTAGTAGAGGGCCCTTCTGTATCTTCTGCAGTTAGCCAATTGGCTATACAGCTATACCAGTGCTACCTCACTTCTCTCATTGCTGTGATGATACCTTGAAATGTTCATGTTCATTAAGCTCATGAAGAGCAAGCCTGACCTGGAATAAAACACTTACTCAGCTCCTCATTGATAACATTAACAAGGCCTTAACATTGAAATTCAGCCTTTTCCCCTCATTTTTCACAAATGTTGTGAATTAGAACAGTACTGAGCATCGCGGAATCGGCAGTTATCGGTTTCTACCTACATTCCACCAATTTTCACCCATGTCTACCTTTCCACAAAAACTAGCAAAGGCACAAATAAAATAATGAAGAAATGTATGAATTTGTAGAGAGGGAGCACTAGAATATGAGGAATAATTCGTTGGGTGACATTGGGAAGAATGGTTGTATTCTTCCTGACATCACAAGTTGAATTATTTTCCTGTAACGCACGGTTCCCATCTTGGTAACTCTCGTCACACCACCCAATTCTGTAAGGCAATAACAGAATGAAAAATACCAATGTAATTAATCATTACTATCATAGTTAAAAATATTGCTGGTGGTCATGACTTCTTTTTACCAGAGGTCATGTGACATCATCATTATGTTTGAATTGCAAAATAAACAACTGAAAATAACACACCTCCTCCCAGACCACAAAAATTCTCAAAATATGGGATGAAATGCAAAAATAAATCTACTATCCAAACCAGTGCCGCAAATAAATGTTCTTTGCCCAAGTACCATTTTGAAATGACTGGTTACAAAGTTATTTTATTCAGAACGGTTATGTTTTCAGAGTCAGCAGAATAGATTTTCAACTTGGCCTCTGGGTGTAAAATTGGGGTTGGCCGGCCATTATCGAAACCGCCCTATTTTCATTTCCATTGAAATTTATATGGCCAATGTGCAACACCAATTTCACGGCCAGACAATAAGTTGTAAATCTATCCCAGCAAGTCGAGTCCAGCTCATGCTCTACCACATTGTTAAAGGAGAACTCATCTCTCTATTAAAAATTCAAGATTGACTAGCTTGGTTGGCAATGCCCATATAGACAAGGAAGGCCCGAGGCTAAGTGACCCCTGCTGGAAAGTGCATGTATATGGATGTTGGGTGAAACCACAGTTCTCCCAGTGCCTGCGGATTCAATAGTTGTGGCTCAGTGGTAGCACTTTTACATTTGAGTCAGAAGGTCATGGTTTCAAGCCCCACTTCAGAACTTGAGGACACAATCTTGGCTGACTCTCCAGTGCAATACTGAGAGTCCTGCACTATAGGAGATGCCTTCTTTTAGATGAGACATTAAACCGAGGTCCCGCCTGTCCTCTCAGGTGGATTTAAAATATCTTGTGGCACTATTTCAAAAGGAGAAGGGAAGTTCCCCCAGTGTCCTGGCTGACATTTATCCCTCAACCAACATCACCAAAACAGATTATCTAGTCATTTATCTCATTGCTGTCTATGGAGCCTTGCTCTGTGCAAATTGGCTGCCATGTTTCCCTACATTACAACACTGGCCACACTTCAAAAATAATTCATTGGCTGTGAAGCGCTTTGGGGTGTCCTGAGGTCATGAAAGGTGCTATATAAATGCAAGTTCTTTCTTTCTATCTGCGTTCCACACATAGAATGGTCAGTGGGGTGAGGCATGGGATGGTGGCTGCTGCTGTTGGACCTCCAGCACAAGTCAACACATTAAAGACACTGAGCAGAACAAAATAACAATTGTAAAATTTGATGGGACACAATACTTAAGGGGAAGAAGTGGTTTCAAGTGAAGTGATTTCTCTGTAAAGCTTCTGAAACAAAAAAACATGGTTATTGTTTCACCGATTTGTGCAGAGAAATTACAACTCCCACAGTCACAGCACAGCCTGCCAAAGACCTGCCATGTCAAGCCTCCTGGCCAAACTGACACTGACAAAGAAGATGGGTCTATCAACTGTATTGAGCATCACACCCTATTCCAGATGCAAGTTCCAGAGTTCTAAATAGAATAATCTTAATAGAAAAAAATTCCGTTCCAGATGGAAATTGTGTAGAAAGTTTTAAATCACAGTTAGAGAGCAGAAGCCACCTTTAGTCATGTTATCCTGTCTAGAACATACGGAAAGACAGACCCATTTCAAAGAACATTGGACTCTCCCTAAAAATGATACTGTGTGTCAAATGCACTCTTAAATATCTAGCTCTGTTAATTGTGCTTTCATTAATTACATGCTTTAAAATATTTCTTATCAACTCTTGTGCCAGATTACCTAAATGCCAAAAGGACCTAATTGAAATATACATAAGCATCAGAAACAAAGTCTTGCACCAGAGGGAAACAGGAACAAATTGCACTACTGTATTGCCAATGATTTATTTCAACATACCTGCTTGAAGTGCAGAGTAGGAGGTAACTCCGATCACTAGGAAGCAAAAAAGTTGAATCTTCTGCCTTTTGCCTTTGACCATGGTGAGGTGTTGATTCTTCAACCACTCTCTGCACTGTGGTTTCACAACAGGGACACGAGACTGAGTCTGTTAATGTCTTCAGAAAGGTTTGTGAACCTCACAAGAAAAAAAAATCACACTCCTATTTGCCCAGGAGAGAAATGGATCCATCCACTGCTTGGAATGCCTGGAGTTTAAAAATAACTGAGTAAGTGTACAATGAAACTGAAGGATCATTTATTGAACCTAATTTCGTTTCAAAGGTCAGTGCCTGTTGATGATGTACAAATTGTAACACTGCCCCTTTCCCCATCTTGGGTTAACTGACCTAATCACAGCATGATATGGTTAGTTGTCCCCTAATGTGGACTGCGGTGTTTGTTTGAATATACAAGGTTTGATTATTCAAGTGTCAATATTAATTCATGAGATCGTAGTACACCAGCCAGCAGTGAACCTTCAAGCTGCTGATGTCTCCCTATCATTAACTTTCATGCCAATTTAATATCATTTTTTTAATGGTGAAAGGGCCAACGCAGTAGAGGACATAACCACGGTTGAAAGAAAAAATAGAAAGGCTTACATTTATATAGCACCTTTCATGACCGCAGGACGTCCCAAAGCGTTTTACAGCCAATGAAGTACTTTTGAAGTGCAGTCACTGTTGTAATGTAGGAAATGCGGCAACTAATTTGAGTACAGCAAGGTCCCACAAACAGCAATGAGGTAAATGACCAGCTCATCTGTTTTTAGTGGTGTCGGTTGAGGAATAATCTCTAAGGAGTAGGAGGGGAGATGAAGCAAGTCAAGAAGTAGAAATTAAGTGATGCCAAGCTTGGGTTTTAAAAGTCTGTAGGTCATGATTTTCAAACAGGGAGCCAGTCCATAAGGGGATCCCAAGAGGCCACAAGATCATCAGACATCTGTCCATCTGGGATTCAGGCATACTGTCAGCCACAAGCACAGTGTCTTCTGCGAACTCTGTATTCTATACTTTTTCTGTCATTTGTGACTAACTACGATGTTATTTCTGTTGCTGTATACTAATAACATCATTAATGATCACCCTGTTATCCTTGAGATAGTTGACAGTATCTTTTAGGAGTTAGGACAGAAGGTCCTTGGGACTGTATCAATAGTTGCAGATGATTTCTGGAAATGCATCAATGTTTGCAGGGGTCACCAATCAGAAAGGTTTGAAAGCCACTGTTGTATATCGTAGGAAGAAAGGAAGAGAAGGTTGAGGGTAAGGAGGAATTCAACAAGGTCTTGTGAAAAACTGAATTTGAATATCATTATACCTGTATAGGGCAAAATTACTTATGGCCTCAACAAGCTAGTTCACTCTCTTAATTAGAATAATTCAGTGTTGACTCAAGCCTCTGACCACGTGAAAGCAACTCAACAAAGCATCAGTTGTCATAGGAACATAGGAACAGAAGTAGGCCATTCAGCCCCTTGAGCCTGTTCCACCATTCAGTGTGACCATGGCTGATCTGTATCCTAACTCCATCCACCCACCTTGGCTCCATATCTCTTAATACCCTTGGCTAGCAAACATCTATCGATCTCAGATTTAAAATTATTAATTGAGCTAGCATCTGCTAATTTTTGTGGTTGAGAGTTACACACTTCTACCACCCACGATGGGCCGAATGGCCTACTACTGTGCCGTAAATTTCTATGATTCTATAATTCTAAGTGTTTCCTAACTTCCCTCTTGAATGGCCTGGCTCTGATTTTAAGGTGATGTCCCCTTGTCCTAGAATCCCCCAGCAGCAGAAAACGTTTCTCTCTCTCTACCCTATCAATTCCTTTCAAAATCCTAAAAACCTCAATCAAATCACCCCGTAACTTTCTATATTCCAGGGAATGCAAGCCTACTTTATGTAACCTCTCCTCATAATTTAATCTTTGGAGCCCTGGTAACATTCTGGTGAATCTGCGCTGCATTTCTTCCAAGGCCAATAAAATCCTTTCTAAAAGGTGTGGTGCCCAGAACTGTACCGAGTACTCCAGATGTGGTCTAACCAGGGCTTTGTACAGCTGCAGCAAATCTTCCTCGCCTTTATATTCTAGCCCTCTAGATATAAAGGCTAACATTCCATTCGGCTTTTTGATTATATTTTGTACCTGACCACTACATTTAAGTGACCTGTGTACATGGACGCCTAAATCTCTTTGGACCTCCACTGTTCCTAGCTTTTCACCATTTAAACAATGCTCGGATCTATCCTTTTTTGCTCCAAAATGAACGACCTCGCACTTACCTGTGTTGAAATCCATCTGCCACAGTTTTGCTCACTCAGTTAATTTATCAATGTCTCTTTGTAATTTTATGCTCCCGTCTACACTACTTACTCTGCCGCCAATCTTTGTGTCATTGGCAAACTTCCCTATGTGGCTCTCTATTGTGTTAGCTAAGTCATTAATAAATATAGTGAATAGTTGAGGCTCCAGCACAGACCATTGTGAGACACCACTAGTCGCTTCCTTCCAATTCAAGTACATACCCATTATCCCTACTCTCTGTCTTCTACCGCCTAACCAATCTCCTAACCAGGTCAATAATTTGCCTTCAATTCCACAAGCTTTCATTTTAGCTACAAAGTCTCTTATATGGAACCATAATATTGAATGCCTTCTGGAAGTCTATATAAACTACATCCATAGACATTTCTCTGTCTACTACTTTATTTACTTCCTCAAAAAATGTAATTAGGTTCGTTAGACATGACCTACCCTTTACAAATCCATGTTGGCTCCCTCTAATCAGCTCAAATTTCTCTGTCATATCATATCACCTTCTTGGGCATCCAAGCAACCTTTAGTGGGCATCAGCAAGTGCAAGATTTGACTGGAGTATGACAAGGCAAATTAGAATGATTTCAAACAGGAATGTGTTGCCTCAAACTGGCAACTCACCTACCAGTCCAAAGACTGGGCTCAGACCAAGCAGAAAATATCCATTGCTGCACAGTGCCAAATATCACACAAGCAGAATACATCAACACTGTTTCACAGCCATGAGTTATTGAAAGATGTGCTGCAGCACTGGTCAAAAAGATCAGGAACCAAAAGTACATAGAATCATAGAATCTCATAGAAGGAGGCCATTTGGATCACTGTGTCTGTGCTGGCCCTTTGAAAGAAATATCCAATTAGTTCCACTCCCCTGCTCTTTCCCCATAGCTCTGCAAATTTCTCCTTTTCAAGTATATATCCAATTCCCTTTTGAAAGTGGAAGCATTAACCAATTCTAAATAATGGACAGAGGAATGAACGAGTTAATAATTTCTTCATTAATATCACCAGCTGTAATTTTGAGCCATATACTTGTGGAAAGGTCATCTGAAATCCAAAGTCAAGTATTAAAATGTCATTAAGATACAGAAATACAGAAGTCAGAAGGACCCAATAAAGATAAAACACAAGAAGATTAAACACATTGTTGAAAAGTTTGATCCCAGCTAACTTACTGACCCCAAAGTCATAGGTGCTCAAGTTGCCATGTGAAGGAATAGTCCTATTGAAGCAGGAGGTTGGAGGTTCCCGAAAGTCTGAGCTTTGCAAAGAACACAATAGCCATACCCAGTAAAAGTGTTATAAACCATCATTTCGGAGGTACAGCTATCACTTAATAATGTGCCCGCATCTGCATCAGGGACAGTGTCCCCTAAAACTCCATATTATCTGATGTATGGGGTTGAGATGAATACACCGCTTACCCATAGTCCTTTTATTGCCTCGACACTCTCTGAGTCCTTGACCCGACAGCGACAGTTAGATTTTTAAAAAGGAATAAGAGAGGAGATTCATCAAATTGATCAGAGGATAAGGGAGGCAAATAGGCAGAAAAAATTAACAAACAAATCATGGCAACCCCTAGTAGGAGAATGGGTACAGGAAAAGAAGTTCAAGCAAAAACCTGGTTTAAGATCGAAGTGGAAAAAACCTGTTCAAATACATACTGTTATTAACGAAAGAACAGTTAAAATACATATTAATCATAGAAACATAGAAACATAGAAGATAGGAGCAGGAGTAGGCCATTTGGCCCTTCGAGCCTGCTTCGCCATTCAATGAGATCATGGCTGATCATCCAAATTCAGTACCCTGTCCCTGCCTTCTCCCCATATCCCTTGATCACTTTAGCCTCAAGAAATATATCCAACTCTTTCTTGAATATATTTAATGAACTGGCCTCCACCGCCCTCTGTGGCAGAGAATTCCACAGGTTCACCACTCTCTGGGTGAAGAAATTCCTCCTCATTTCAGTTCTAAATGGCTTACCCCTTATCTTTAGACTATGACCCCTGGTTCTGGACTCCCCGGCCATCAGAAACATCCTTCCTGCATCTAGTCTGTCCAGACCTGACAGAATTTTATAGGTTCCGATGAGATCCCCTCTCAATCTTCTAAACTCCAGTGAGTATAAGCCCAATCGACACAGTCTCTCCTCATACGTCATTCCTGCCATCCCAGGTATCAGCCTGGTGAATCTTCGCTGCACTCCCTCCATGGCAAGAACGTCCTTCCTCAGGTAAGGTGACCAAAACTGCACACAATACTCAAGGTGCGGTCTCACCAAGGCCCTGTACAACTGTAGCAAGACATCCTTGTTTCTGTACTCGAACCCTCTTGCTACGAAGGCCAACATACCATTTGCCTTCTTAACCGCCGAATGACAAGCATATTCGTAAAACTGTCTCCATAGACAATCTCAAAAGGTGTCCTGCGGGATACCGAAATGCAGCAACAATACAAGGTGCAGTCGTACACTGTCTTTCAAGACCCAGCTTGGAGCACGACACAGGAAATGGATGCGATCGAATTATTGACGACGGTCAGTCAGACGGTGTCGCTGACTCCTCCACACGATGCTTGGCAACGCATCAGGAACTGGATTCGCAAAAAGCAACAACCGGAACAAGGAAAGATCAACGAGTTAATTCAACAAAGGAGGAAGACACTGCAGATGAAGAAGGAATCAACTGAGCGCCTGGCAAGGCCTTTCCAAAAACAAGAATCAGTCCACACGCCGGATCGAAGGAACAGTGTATCAAGCTTCAGCTAGTTCTAAATGACGTCTCCTTGACTCGTATGAATAACTCACCTCTACGGAACGTACATCTGCCGATTGGACATTCTAAGTACATGTTGTTTCACTACTTGCATGACAATGTACCATCCTTTTAAATTGTGTTCAATTTAAAATAAGGCAAAACATTGTCCTAGGATGACTTAAAAGGAATTTTTCATGTAGCACATGATTGTGAATCTCGTGAAATTAATGTGCTATTGTCACCTTATTAGTAACATTGACCAAACTCTGTCTGGATGCTCCAGTTCATTTTTTGGTCAAGAGCGGGGTGTGAAGGAATAGCCATATTCAGAAAAATACACCATCCTATGAACAGAATTTTGACTTTATTAAAACATGACATACTGGGTTTGAAAATCTAAAAGCCTCAACAATCTAAAGCTATAAACAGCATACAGGCTTTTGAGATAAGATAAGTTGTTGACACTGAGCTGTAAACAGCATACAGGCTTTTGAGGTAAGATAACTTGTTGACACTGAAACAATAGCCCTATTGAAGCAGGAGGTTGGAGGTTCCCGAAAGTCTGAGCTTTGGAAAGAACACAATAGCCATACCCAGTTAAAGTGTTATAAACCAACACTTCGGAAAGAAACACAGAACATTAAAGAAACATGTGCCTTTGTAAAAATGACATCAAATGAAACATGGGAGACACCAGCCATCACATTGTTTTTGTGTTAAACTTGGAACACCTAGGAGACACAGGGGCCGATTTTCCTGCAGGTGTGGGGAATTGTCGGGTTCCCCGAATGTCGGGGTTCCACACAAATGTAAATGGGTCTGCCAAATTGATGCAATTTTCCCTCAATTGGCCAATTAATTTCCAGTGTGTGGGAACCCTTGCTAATTGACTATTTCCAGTCAGAAAGTCGCACAGTATGATGTCATCATTCATGGTGCTTTCAAGGTCCACAGCAAGCACTGCATCCTCTGCAGGCTTCCAAACGAACCATACAGGATGGCAGAGGAGCCTGCAGCAGCTGTGGCCAGTGCCAGACCCCGAGCTGCCTCCAAATTCGACGAGGCTTCACTGCAGGCATTATTGGATGGGGTCAGGGCCCACAGGTCAGGGAGGAAGAGGCCTCCCACTGAGACCAAAGCTGCATGGATGCAGGTGACAGCAGATGTCAACTCGCTAGGAGTCACCAGAAGAACCTGGATACAGTGTCGGAAGCGACTCCATGACCTTCACCGTACAGGAAAAGTAAGTATGAAGTTTCCATCATCCTCAAACTGATCCCCATTGCCTTTCCCCATCAGCACTCAGCTTTAGCACTCTCTTCCTCCACATCCCACTTCACAGTCACATCCATGCACCCTTACCCATTCCCTCGCTCTCTATGCTCACATTCACATAACTATTCCACCATGCAGCCCTCACACTCCCTCACTCTGATGCTTTGAACACAACTGACAACACACAAGGAGGGCCCTTGGTCTTGCAGCCTCACACCATCTTTGTCTCCCTCTAAGTATCTATGCTATGCAATCTCTACACTCACTCCTTCATTTTCACTCAAACTCCACTTGTCTCCCTCATTGCAGGAAAAGAGAGCTCACAACAACAAAGAGTGAGCCAGGACTGGAGGAGGCCCACCCTCAATAGCCCACCTGACCCCCTGGGAGGAAGGAGTGCTGGAAATTGTCGGGGCTGATGTGGCTGCGGAAGTTGGGAAAGGAGAGACAGGGGCAGTCCCGCAAGCTGGTGACAGAATAGTTTTCCATCTCTCTCATTGACATAGCATGAGTCGCTGTTATGATTCTGAAGCTACATCATTTGGACTTATGAACATCCGCAAAATCCAATGTGCATGTAACCTTGGCATCACATCTCAAACTCTTTCCTTTACTCCCCCACAGGACCATCCAGAGCCCCCGTCCCCACTGTGGAGGAGGAAGAGGCTGAGCAGCCAGACTCCTCAGAGGAAGCTCCAACCTCTGAGGGCGCAGCGTCAGCAGAATTCAGCGGACCCAGCATCAGCGCAGACACTCACACCTCGGTGGGAACGTCGGGACATAGAGTAGTGTCATCACCTGGTGTATCACAGCTCACAAGTGAGCATCAGCAGATTGTGGAGACAGGGACAGCAGTGGAGAGTCCTCGTCGGAGGGCGCAGGACTCTGCCAGCTCAGCTCAGCTGCATGTCGACCCTCTGCCTCTGGGTCCATCCGCAAGAGAAGAGGTGATGGATCTCCATGCACAGATGCAGGAGTCTCTGGCAGGTTTTGTCTCCAGGGTCGCTGCGAGTGTGGAGCGAATGGAGGAGTCCATAGCGAACATGAGCAGAGCCTTTGTGGAGTCATTGGCGCATGAACGCATCACCACGGAAAGGATGGCAACCTCCGTGGAAAGGATGGCTACAGTAGAGGAGAGGATGGCTACGGCCATGGAGGAGCTAAGGCGCCAGAGTGTTGAAAACATGGTGAATGTTCAGAATAGACTGACATCTCTGGAGGAGCGATGGTCAGCTATTGAACAGAGAAACCAGACCTTCATGGCAGGCCCTCTGAGTAGGACTGCCATTGTAGAAACGGGTCCCCATGGCCCCCCTAATGTGCAGCAAGCTGCTCTCAAGCCACTTGCAGGCACTGAGGGGGACCTGACCCATGAGAGGGAGGTTGGTGGCAGACCTCAAGGAAGTGGGGGCTCCTCGCCAAGCACTCACACTTCCATGCCACTGCAGAGCCCTCGGTCAGAGCCCCGCCGGAGTCCACACCCAACGGAGATAGAGGTCTCAACCCCTGCACAGCCGCAGGAGCAGCAGACTGTTGACGAGCCCTCACAGACTCGCCATCCCCGAGGACGCCCGCCAAAGGTGTCGAGGCAGGAGCAGCAGGAAAGTGAGCAAGGGGCCTTCACATCTGCTGAAGCCACAGGGGAACCACTATGTAGGAGCACGCGTAAGAGGAAAATAAAGCAGTAATAGTCACAACGGTAGTCACTTGGGTGAAATGTTGTGTTTATTTGAAAAATGCCATCAGTTGGTTATTGTAAATAAAATTTCTGATAGCAACTTCTGCAGCTGTGGCGTGTGTCATTTCGCGAATGGGGCTGGAGGTCCTCTAATGCCAAGAGGGGAAGGAAAAAAAGGCCTCCCATGCTTCTGGTAGGTGCCTCAGTTGAGGAAGCGCTGAGTGAGGGTGACGAGAGGGGCTTCCCAGGAGCTCACACTGGAGAAGTGTGTGAGGTTCCAACCTTCCACAGCTGTGCCTAAGCCTGGAACAAGTTGCCCCAAGCTTGAAACAACAAGGTCCTGCAAACCTACAAATGATGTCTGATTAAATTTCTTCTTTCCTGATTGACCTGCAGCTGATAGTCAGCAATCCGATATTGTTCACGCCAGGTTTCATCAGCGGGGTTCCCACCAGGCGTGTTTAATGTGGGAAAAGGCTGAAAATAGCAAGGGTCCCTTAAAATGGCATTATAGATGCCAATTATTGGTGATTAAGGTGCCTGAAGACCAGTCCCGCCTGCTGCGGGCGGGACTGATTCGGGTCGGACAGAAACGTCTGGGTGAAAATCAGACGGGGCGGGGAATCAGGCGGGGGGGTGTCGCGACCCCCTATTTTTGCGATTTCCCCCCCCCACATGCCTGAAAGCCCGCCTGACGGCTCCAGGAAAATCGACCCCACAAAGTCTGTCTTGCAACCAGTTGAGGTGTTCTAAATGCAAAAGATACAAAGAGAAGACCTTGGTAAGAATGACATCAATAGACGCACAGCCATCACATTGTTTTTATAAGCTTTGAACAGCTAAAGGTAGAGACACAAGTCTGCTTGCTACAGCTGAACTGACTGTAAGAATAGAAGAAGTCAACAGAAAAATGACTAGTGATAATTAGCTTACATCAGCAGAAAACTTCAAAGGATATACCACTGAGAAGAGTATAAAAATTGGACTTTCAAATAGGAAGTAGATTCGCTTGAAGGGGCAAAACGATTCTCAGGCTTCAGAGGCAAGCTCTGTAAAGTCTTCAAATCTTTGTATCTCAGGGATCAAGGTATTTGATTATGGTGGATATCCTGCAATAAGACTAAGAAATGTAAAAATGTAACAAAGTTAAGATTTGAGAATAAGGATCTCTGATAATAAGAATTGTAAGCTTTTTGTATTTGGAACTGTTAATGTCGCGATTGAAATACTTACTTAAATTACATGTCGGTTCTTTAATAAATCTATATTTTTTTAGAATTGTCTCACATAGTACTTCTGTATTAAACTCGCGAACTCAATCTCTGTACACTCTTTGGTGAGGAGTTGCAGAATTCTAGAGGAGTTTTCTGGACCCTCATAATATCCGGAAGGTTACAATCTGGCTAAACTTATTAAAAGTGCTATCTGGAGGACGGTAACATCTTCAGGTCATTCCTTTCCTTTAGGGAGAGATAGTCTGGACCTTTAGATCCAATTAAGGGTCTCTAGGATTCGGCTACCTCTAACTTTAGTTGAGAGTGAATGTCTGGGGAATACGCCTGATCCGGGGTAGCCCGAAAGGGGCTAGGACTTGTAACAATCCTTTCAGCCAAGTCTCATCTGAGAGGTTAACTGCTCCCTACCTCATTTATTCCAACTTGAAAGAAACGAGCATTAAAGATCACAAATGGTGAGTAACTGAGAGAAGAGTTCCATCTTACTACTCATTTGAAGCTATATGCCAGCTCTTTGAAAGAGCTATCCAATTGGTCTTACTCCCCTGCTTTCCCCATAGTCCTGCAAATTTTTCCATTTCAAGTATTTATCCAATTTCCTTTTGAAAGTTACTATTGAATCTGCTTCCACCATCCTTTCAGGCAGTGCATTCCAGGTCATAACAGCCTCTGGCAACAGGGTGAGTCCTTAGTTAACTTACACAATGAAGCCGTTTAGAATAGACGATCCTAGCACCAGAAATATAATGGGGTGGAAATTGCGGTCGGAGGCATGCCGCAGGCGAACGCCTCCGAAACGCAATAAAACTCCGCACCTACCTGATTGCTCCGGACCATTGAACACTTGCGCTCCTGGGCCTGCAGGCGTAGGCCTGCGCAATGACCCACGTATCCTGGGGTGCATGTGGTTCACAAGCGTCCCTGGAATCACGTGGGCCAGCCCAACCAGTCAAGGGGGATTCCCATTATGACTATGGGGATTCCATTTACGTACAGAAGGAATCCCCATAAGCATAATAGGAATCCCTAAAAAATACATTTTCACAACACTGAAATAAAAATAAATCATCACAGGTTCAAAATTAATTAAAATATCATTTAATTAAATATTTAAAATAAGAATGCAGTTTTTTGAAAAATAAATGTAAACATTTTTAAATGGGATAAAAATAACCTAAACTAATTTTAAATGTAAGGGAATGTTTAAATGATTTTTAAAATGTTATCTTTACATTTATTTAAACCCGTAAGCTGGTAAAATAAGGCCCTACGCCTGCTTTTACCAGACGTAAGGGTTTGGTGGGTATTCGCTGGGCAGTAGTTGGGCAAATAGCCCAACTCTCCGCCAGCGAATCTCCATTTCCAGCGGATGCGAAGGATCTGTCAAGCAGAAACTTGACAGATCGCAAATTCCAGGTTTTCACGCATGCGCATCGCACACGGAAACCCGGAACTTGCAGGGCACTTACAACGGCGTACGCTGTGCATATGCCATCATAGGCCCCGTAAAATCCGGGCCAGTAAGCAAAGTAAGTTTATGCTGAAGCTGGGAGCTGAAGAAATGTTTACCATTTTTCTGTGAGTTCTAAAACAAATTGCAAAAACATTTGGTGAATGTCCTACTTAATAGAATAATAGAAGAACACTAATGGAATTTTCAAGGAATCTGCGTAATTTTACTTAATACCCCATTTCCCAAGATCACATTCCATCTTTCATATGTTAAAATGCTCAGCCACAACCAGTGCCATTGCTGCACCATGATCAGACTGAAGGAACTATACTTTCTCAAGATAGATTATGACCAACATATTCCTGTTGGTCTGAATTCGAGTGTGACCGATGATGTGGGTTTTGTGTGATAGTGTTATGCCAGGCTGTGTGTAAATTTGAGGAATCAAACTGTTGGGAGTCAGGAGTACCAGGATGTACGAGTTGGAAGTAGAGGTTGGAGTAACCAACGTATTGGAAGGAAATGGGTCAAGATACCTAATTGTTGTGTACATTGGAGGAGTGAGGTTAATACGTTAGTGTCTGGGGGCAAGTGATGTGTAACTATGTGCATGATTTGAAAGCACAGAGTTAATGCATTGAAACCTGGGATTACATTGTGGTGTGTGTGTGTTTAAACTGGAGGAGTAGAGTCTGGGGAATCAAGACATGCAAGCAGTATGTACAGGCCTGGGGGAGGGGCAAACCAACAATCCTATTTACGTGGGTTATTTTGTAGCACCAAATACACTGTTGGCTTGTTTATCGGTCGCTTTCCCAATTTTAAGAAATGGTGCACGAGACCATGCAACACTGTTTACTCATCAAAATTGGAGCATTTACTGGGATTTATCTACAAATTCTGAAGATTGATCAATAGCTGCTCATTCACATTTGTCCAACAGAAAATAGCTCTTTCTGTTTACACCACATTGGCATATCACAGAAATTAAGCTAATCAGAAGATTGTATTTGTAGCAGAGGTTATATATCTGTGACTTACTGTACATCAGATGACAGGAAATTCCTACACTAATTATTTCTCTATTTGTTAGCCAGGTTTGGCAAAGCACAAAACAAGGTGATAAAATATCAACTGCAAGTAAACAAGGCAGATTGAACAGTCTGTCCAACTTTGACAGATTCAAACTGATCCAGAACAAAAAGCACTTACAAGCAACTAAATATGAATAGAGCCAGTGAGGAATCAAAGGGCTGCAGTCTGCGCCAGCAATGTATACAAGGAAAACAGCGGGGGGGGCAACACTGAAGGGGAGACTGTGCAAGATATCAATAGGATGTTCAACGTATTTATGTGTTCATTCTACAGAAAACAGCTTTAAGAATCTGTGCCTGATGTCAAACTTGTTTTAGTACATGTAGCCTTCTGGCATGCTATACTGTAACTGACTCCTGTTCTAATTCAAGTGTCCCAAGTCATATGGTCACAAATGGCATTCCTGTCCCACATTGACCATGTACTGCAACTTCATACTGCACCAGCAAACTGCAACAATATATTTGTGATTTCAGTATTTTTACAATGCAGACAGTTGCACAATATAGCTCTAACATGAAAAAGATTTGAAGTACACAGTTATAATATAATTTAAATTTGTCACGTTTAACAAAGTGGCAGATTTACATGCTGACTTGAGTTGTCACTGTGGTATTCACACGTGTACTTACTGTAGAACAGTGGAGTCTATAATACCACTTTCTGGGCAGCGAACTGCTAAAGTAATTCGCCACACGGCAGAGATTCTTTATAGAGGGATGTCCTTGACAGAGGCAACCGTCACTGTTACTGGCTGTTCACATTTCTTACACCAGCACCATTTTGAACTCCAAACGAGGCTTGTAATTCAAGCTCTGAAAAGTATTTTCGGAAAAAAATGGCACCTTGCCATGTTGAGTTCCTCACCAAAAGCCTGGGTCCATTATGCCCCATATATATCGGTTATGAGTTAACCGCCTTCCCATTGATAAAAATGACAGGGTTGAGTGAACTAAAAATAAAATTAAATTAAATAAGGCTCTAATGCTTTGTGAAAATGATTTGTTCTTCAAATTTATTTTAATTCATATTTTTAATTATTTAATTATTTATTTAATATCTACAGATTCAATATAGGCAGTGCTGGTACTTTGATTTTTATGGGTAATGATTGTTAAGGGTCATTTTCTCAACATAGGTAAATTAGATTTACGTTAATTAAGAATTACCAATGTCAACATGTTTAACTTTTTCAAAATGTACAGTTCATTTGGAATAATAATTTTTGGCTATAAACTAATGCAGGCCACCAGCAACATACAACCTCCAACCTCTGATGTCAGCCACTGGTGTCAACCATGGCTCAGTTGGTAGCACTCTCATCTCTGAGTCAGAAGGTTGTGGATACAAGCCTCATTCCCAAGACTTGAGCCAAAAATCTAGGCTGAGACTCCATTAACACAGACACTCCAACCAGACACCATCACTAACACAGACATTTCAACCTCACACTGTCACTAACAATATTGAGGGAGTGATGCTCTGTCAGAGGTGCCATCTTTTATTTGAGATGTTAAATTGAGGTCCCATCTGCCCTCTCAGTAGGGCCCCAAAATCATGAGGGTCTAGCACCAGTTAAAGCTAGCCTGCACCTCTTAAATGAGAGGGGCATTGTGGCTGAGGCAAGTGCTGGAAGTCATTCAGGAACTGAATCTGACCTGGGAAACAGTGAAGAATGGCACAACAGGGGAGAGGGAAGGCTCCAAGGTTTTCCGAACTGCACTGGAGGTCTTGGCAGAGGAGGTGGGAAGGAGGAGAGATGTCCTGTATCAACAGGGGGCCAGGACGCCCTCCAGACACACGCTCAGAAGGCAGTTTGAGCAGATAGCTGAGAAGGTCAATGCCATGGGGTCAAGCCCCGAGGACCTGGATGCGGTGCCGCAAGAAGTTCAATGACCTCACACGAGTGGTCAAGTCAGTGAATGCATTTTCAAATGTCATATTCTACCAACTGCACCACTAGCCTCAGCCATTGCACCACACCCCCATCACTCACCTACCAACGATCTCTATCAATCAGGACTCATACCTAACATTTACAGCTTCAACTCACCCTCACACACTTAGCACTGCTGCAAGCCTCACACCCACATCTCACAAATTGCGCACACTGCCAGCTATTTAACCAGGACAACCATATCGCCCAAAATAATTGCACCACACTCATTGACGCACTTCCTTCTCTCTTGCAGGACAAGATGGCAGGGGACAGACGCACCTGCATATCCTAACTCCCATGGAGGAGTCAGTGCTGGCCACTATTGGAATGGCCATTGCTGAGGCCATGGCCAGCTGTAGGACTGAAACCAACAAAGGTGACGTTATCCTCATGCGCAATCCTCCTTCTCACATCCCAATTCCCCCTCATCCCACAATCTCTTCTGATTTACAAGTTGCAGATGGTGTAAGCATGCACCTCTTGCTTTCCCACCCTCCCCTCACCACAACCATACCCTTGTGCCTTTCTCTTTTCAGATACCCAAGAACTGCAACCTGGCCAGGCAGTGTTGGAAGAACAACAAGACATACCGTCACTTAATTTAACACTCACAGCCACCAGTTCAGATACTGACACTACGCATAATTTAGAGGATAACATAGAGGCAGGATCTGCACGTGGTGAGATACTGGGCACGAGTGGCCTGCAGCCAGAGTAGGGGGTAAGGGTAGCGCAGGTGCCAGCTCGCAGGTGCGAGGTCGCACATGAGTTCTGCTGCAGAGGACTCAGATGAGGATTTCGATGGGGCAGGCTTCAGGAGAAGGCTGATGGGTATGCACAATGAAATGCTTGGTGCATCGGGAAGCCTGCCAGGAAGCCTGCGTGCAATGTCAAGGAGCGTGCAGGAGTCCAGCGCCAACTTGGCACAGGGCTTTGCGCAGAGCTTGGAGCCCATCCTTTCCAGCATGGAAGTGGTGGCCAACTCCATTTCTTTGCCTCTCCATTACTCTTTCCTCCTTTAAGACACTCCTTACAACCTACCTCTTTGACCAAGCTTTTGGTCACCTGTCCTAATATCTCCTTCTTTAGCTTGTTGTCAATTTTTTTCTGATTACGCTCCTGTGACGCACCCTGAGATGTTTTATTATGTTAAAAGCCCTATATATGTTGTTAATGTTCTTGTTTAAGATGGAAATAAGAAGGGAACAGTGGATGAACATAGAGGGCCAAGGATAAGAGTGGGCTTAGAGCAGAACTAATCAAAAGAAACTGGAGCTCAGAAGTACGCCAAGGAAAGAATGACTGGGTGGAAGCAGAGACAAACTGTGGAGAATAGAGACACAGGTACTATCATCATGATAACCAAAGATAGGAAAGAAATTAAAAGGTGCCATTGTGGCGGAGCCACTTAATGACTCTGGGCAATTGTATATAATTCCCTTTAACGATGGTCTAACACCAGCCTAAGCCTGTACCATTGTGTTAGACATTTCTGTGTGTTGTACATAGTGTTTGTATGTACGGGGCGTGGCCCCTTTAAGAGCGCAGGAAAATGCGGGCAAACGCGATGACGTCACGTCGCAAACCACGTGACTGCCCAGGCAGTCCTCGTGGAAGCTCCATCTTGTACAGACCTGTTTTCGTGGTTCTCCTGTATCGATCTCAACAAACTGTTTAAACTCGTTTAGTTTTACATTAAAAACCTGTTTGTTTGATCGCCTGAGTCGACCTCAGTTCTTAGTTAGGAATTCGTCAATTCCTACATTGGTGACCCCGTCTTTTGTGAATGTTTTTCGCAAAAAGAACACAACATGGAGGCCAACGCCATTTCGTTGAAGCTACCGCAGTTCTGGGAGCAGCAGGCGACCTCGTGGTTCATCCAGGTCGAAGCCCAGTTCGCCCTGAGAGACATCGTTGCAGATCAAACTAAATACCTCTACGTGGTCTCCGCACTCGACAGCTCCACCGCCTCGCGGATCATCAGCCTCCTCGAGAACCCTCCTACGGAGCGCAAGTATGAGACCATCAAGGCGCGGTTGCTGCAAGTCTTCGGGCTCACTAAATCGGAGCGCGCACGTTGATTGCTCACCATGCCCGGGCTTGGGGATTCCAAGCCTTCGGAATTGATGAGCCAAATGCTCACACTCCTGGGCTCCGAACCGGAATGCTTCCTTTTCCGGGAACTATTCCTCAGCCAGCTGCCTGAGCAGGTACAAGCTGCCCTGGCCAGATCCGAGGTAGAAGACTGCGCGTCACTCGCGGCAGAGGCGGACAAAATTTTCGCCGTAACGCAGCAGTACTGCACTGCCACGAGGCGCCCATCCCCCACAGACGCTGCCACGAGGCGCCCAGCCCCCACAGACGCCGCCCCAGCTCGTCAGCCTGCTGGGCTGTGTTTCTACCACGCGCAGTTCGGCGCGAAGGTGAGACGTTGCCGCCCTCCCTGCAGCTTTCCCCCCAAAAAAACTGGGAATAATGAGGAACGGGTCTAACGTGCGCCCTGCGGCCGCCATGGCGATCGGCAACGCGGGCAAGTTGCTTTTCATTACCGACACGCTCTCCAGCCGTCATTTTCTGTGTGACACTGGGGCACAGTGCAGCATTTTGCCAGCATCCGCCCTCGATGTACAGGCAGGGAAGCACGGCCTCGCCCTTGAAGCGGCCAATGGCGGAGCGATTCGGACTTTCGGCAAACGGCGTGTGGAGGTTTGCTTCGGGGGGCAACGGTTTCAATGGGAGTTTGTGACGGCCAAGGTTTCCCAACCCATTCTCAGCGCGGATTTCCTGTGCGCCAACAGCCTCCTGGTCGACATGCAGAACCGGCGGTTGATCAACGCGGCAACTTTCAATTCTATCCCTTGTTACCACAGTAACACTACGCTGCGCACCGTCGCCTGTGCTTTCCTGACTCCTGACGAGTTCGCTCGTCTGCTCGCCGAATTTCCCGACCTGACAAGACCCACGTTCTCCTCCTCAGCCACGAAACATGGTGTGGATCACCACCAACGGCCCCCGGTCTATGCGCGAGCCCGACGCCTGGAGCCTGGCAAGCTGGCGGTCGCAAAGGCGGAGTTCGCGACCATGGAACGGTTAGGGATTATTCGCCGGTCGAATAGTCCCTGGTCTTCGCCCCTTAATATCATTCCGAAGCCTGGCGGCGGATGGCGGCCATGCGGCGACTATCGACGCCTGAACAACGCCACCACTCCTGATCGGTACCCGATCCCCCACATCCAGGATTTCTCTGCCCATTTGGCAGGGTGCAACGTCTTCTCTAAAGTCGACCTCATCCGGGGCTACCACCAGGTCCCAGTGCACCCACAAGACGTCCAGGAGACCGCAGTCATCACCCCATTCGGCCTCTTCGAGTTCTTGCGAATGCCGTTTGGGTTAAAGAACGCTGCCCAGGCTTTCCAACGCCTGATGGACTCCGTGCTGCGGGACCTCAAGTTCATCTTCGTCTATCTGGATGACATTCTAATCGCCAGTTCCACTAAAGAGGAACATCTTTGTCACCTACGCACCCTTTTTTGACGCCTCAGCCAACACAGCCTGATCATCAACCCGGCTAAGTGCCAGTTTGGCCTGCAACAAATCGATTTCCTGGGGCATCGCATCACCGCAGAGGGGGCGGTTCCTTTACAATCGAAGGTAGAGGTGGTGATATCCTTCCCTCGCCCGCAAACCATTAAAGCCCTGCAGGAATTCTAAGGCATGGTAAACTTTTACCACCGTTTCGTGCCTAAGGCAGCACTACTCATGCAGCCCCTGTACGAGGCCCTCAAGGGCAAGACTGGCAAGAACCCGGTAGACTGGACGGATGACATGGCCCGAGCGTTCGCCGACACTTAAAGCGCCTTAGCCAACGCAACCATGCTGGCGCACCCGCTGCCAGGAGCCACCATCGCCCTCACCACCGACGCGTCAGGCTACGCAATCGGCGCCGTGCAAGAGCAGTGGGTGAATGGGACGTGGCAGCCGCTGGCATTCTTCAGCCGTCAACTACGGCCGAACGAGAGAGCGTATAGCACGTTCGACCGGGAGTTGCTTGCCCTCTTTCTGGCCATCCGCCATTTTCGCTTCCTCCTGGAAGGACGCCCTTTCACCGCCTTCGTGGACCATAAGCCATTAACTTTCGCCATGGCCAAGACTGCCGAACTGTGGTCATCCCGACAGCAACGGCAACTGACCTACATATCCGAATTCACCACGGATATACAGCACGTGGCCAGTAAGGACAGCCTGGTGGCAGACTGCCTCTCCTGCGTGACCGTCAATACTGTTCATTTGGGCATCGACTACGCCCTCATGGCAGCGGACCAAGCCTCGGACCCAGAAGTCCAAGCCTGCAGAACGACCGTCACTGGCCTCCGGTTATCCGACGTCAGGTTCCATTCGGCAGGTACCACGCTGTTGTGTGACGTCTCCGTACGGGACCCTCGCCCGGTCGTGCCGGTCATCTGGCGCCGTAAAGTGTTCGACGCCATACATGGTTTGTCACACCCAGGGATGAAGGCCTCGCAGGAGCTGATGTCAGCGAAATTCGTCTGGCACAGCATGCACAAGGATGTCCACGACTGGGTCAACACCTGCGTGTCCTGCCAAAAGGCCAAAGTACAGCACCACGTCAAGGCTCCGTTGGCCGCCTTCACAGTTCCGGAGCGACGCTTTGATCATGTCAATGTGGACCTGGTAGGACCACTCCCGCCCTCCCATGGTTTTTCACACATCCTGACCATGGTTGACCGCACCACCAGATGGCCGGAGGCAGTGCCCCTGTCATCCACTACTTCGGCGGACGTGGCCAGGGCATTCATTTCCACCTGGGTCACCCGTTTCGGAGTGCCTGCTGATATTTCTTCCGACAGAGGACCGCAGTTTTCCTCTGGGCTCTGGAATGCAGTGGCCCAAGGACTCGGCGTCAAGTTACACCGCACCACAGCCTACCACCCACAGACGAATGGTCTCTGTGAGCGTTTCCACCGCTCACTCAAAGCCACTCTGAGGGCCAGCCTCCAGGACGCTGGATGGACAGACAAGCTGCCGTGGGTTCTGTTGGGCCTTCGCAAGGCCCCCAAGGAAGACCTTCACTCTTCATCTGCGGAGCTGGTGTACGGTCAACCACTGCGAGTCCCGGGAGATTTCCTGCCAAAATCAACGAAGCCATGGTCCGCGTCTGACCAGCTGACTAGGCACCAGGAGGCGTCCAGATGCTTCGCACCAGTGCCCACTTCGCACCACAGGCTGCAGAGTTCGCACATTCCCCCGGAGCTTCACAAAGCCGAATACGTCTTTATCCGGCACGATGCTCATAGGGACCCACTCAAGGCCCCATATACTGGTCCCTTCCGCGTGTTGGAGGCAGGGGACAAAACCTTCAAGGTGGATGTCGGTGGTAAACCGGACCACATTTTGGTCGATCGTTTAAAGCCGGCACATCTGGACCTCGACCGCCCCATCCAGACAGCACAACCGCCGAGACGAGGTCGGCCACCCACCGCCGTTACAACAGACCAAGTGCAACCGCCCGCCAGACCGCCGGCCGCCCAACAGCCTCCGCCTTGGTGTACAGGAGTCGTTCTGACAGGCTCGTCAGACCCCCTCACCGCTTGACTTTGTCCGTTAAAGCGAATTCTGGGGGGGCGCATGTGGTGGATCCACTTAATGACTCTGGGCAATTGTATATAATTCCCTTTAACGATGGTCTAACACCAGCCTAAGCCTGTAACATTGTGTTAGACATTTCTGCGTGTTGTATATAGTGTTTGTATGTACGGGGCGTGGCCCCTTTAAGAGCGCGGGAAAACGCGGGCAAACGCGATGACGTCACGTCGCAAACCACGTGACTGCCCAGGCAGTCCTTGTGGAAGCTCCATCTTGTACAGACCTGTTTTCGTGGTTCTCCTGTATCGATCGCAACAAACTGTTTAAACTCGTTTAGTTTTACATTAAAAACCTGTTTGTTTGATCGCCTGAGTCGACCTCAGTTCTTAGTTAGGAATTCGCCAATTCCTACATCATTAGTTTAACTTAATGATTACTCGGTTATGGGGAGAGGGTTAATTCATGTATGGCTCACATTTCATAAATTGCCACAATTAAAAGGAGAAATTAATTAATTAAAGGCTTTCTTTACAATCAATTTAAACTGTAAAGAAAAGAAAAGAAAAGTAAATTGATGTATAGGGGTTTTCCACTAGCCTTTCTGGAAGTTTATTCCACATGCTGATTGCTCCTTGTGTGAAGAAGAATTTCATGCTTTCTATCATAACAGGACCTAGATTGAACCTGTGTCCTTTAGTTCTACTCCCACAGTTTAACTTAAAGTAATATTCCAGGTTAACTTTTTCTATACCCTTAACAATCTTGTGTTCAAGATCCACCCCTCAGACGTCTCCTTTCCAGGCAGAAAAACCCCAGGTTTCTCCAGTCTTTCTTCATATCTCAGACCTCCAACACTGGGGATCAGCCTCACGGCTCTTTTCTGCACTGAATCCAGAGCTTGAATGTCTTCATGTTTACCTGGACAGCCAGGCTGGGATTTTCGACTCAAGGAAAATCTGAGCACACTCTGGCAGGGCAAGAGTTTGCCTGAAACCAGGATGCAACCCGCAACGTGTCATGGGCAGCAGCCCCAAGAGCTGTGCCGTGGACAAGTTATGGGGCTGGAGAGTTGAATCGATCATCTCCCAGTCGATTCAACTCTTTTCCAAGTGGCAGTGATGTGGGGAGGTGGGGATGATTTAAGATTTAAAACCCCTTTCACCACCCATAGCAACACTGGGCCCCAGAACTCACCAGTTTCCTCGTGCAGTGCTGCTAAGGTGCTAATGATGGGAGAATGGAGGGAAATTACCATGGGCCTATTTAAGGGTGGGGATTCGGTGGTAGGCTCCCACTGCTCTGTTTTCCTTATTGCACTGCTCTGGAAAATGGCCGGGTCACTGAAGGAAATCCAATGCCATTACACATCTGATGACACTTCCCCTGGAAAATGCCGGAAGAGGCAGGGGCAAGCAGAGAGCCAGCAGAGCAGCTCCTGAAGAACTTTCTGTCCATGTTATGTCAATGAGCCAGGATAACTTGCGGGGAAACCCCTGACTGTAGCCATCGGGCCCAAACCTAATACTGTCCTCACTCACATCCATCATCCACCTGGGGTAACTGGATAGCAATGAGCAGTGGGAGCCTTGTCTGATTCTTCCCCTATCTAGCCCATGGACTTTGAGACAAATTGTAGTTGCTGCCTTACTGGGACTGACTAATGTGGCACAGAGCAGTGATAAACTGTGACCTTTTCAGTCTGCATAGTTCAGGGGCTGACTAATTATTGACACAGAGTTAAAGGGTGTGGTCAATTATTTATTGACATAAAGTCAAGTGAAAGAGGTGAATAATTTATTCCATTAGTGGTTGACTTTGAACTCTGAGCTGAAGGCAGCTATTCCATCTCATTGGTACGATAGCAAAATTCCATCTCATTGACTTTTTGCACCTTTACAGCGCCCAGTACAACACTTATGGATTTATATCACATGTTGCTGAGCTGCACTAACAGACCCAGTTCTAAATGGAATCTAAATACAAAATCTCCTATTTGTCATCCCTTTGTTTTAGGTTTTACTTTGCCATGTGGTTGTGGGGCATTTCTAGGATTTAGCCCCTCTTCTCCCTGTTCCCTGCCAAAGAAAGAGGGAAGCATTTTACAAAACCATCCAGAGGAATGCAATAGGTTGGAGAGGAAGATGTCTAGGAATTAATAGTGGCATTGTGGCAAAGCCACTAAGAGACTTTCACAGTGACTTGTATAATTGCCTTTAATCATGTTTATTACCTTTTAATGTTGGCTCTGGTTAAACAGAGCTAGATCGACAAAATGGCGATCTGACGCGATGACGTCATCACGTGGGCCATGTGGCGTCCCCAACGGCGGGAAACGTGATGACGTCATGACATCAGAGGTAGAGGGCGTTTCCAGCCAGTCCTCGTGTGGAGTGATAGTGAATAGACCTGTTTAGAGCTTCTCCTGCATTTTCTTGTTTTGTAAAGTTTCAGCACATTAAACTCAGTTTGTTAACTACTAGTGAGTTTATAGATTCTTTGCTAGGAGTGCAGAGACTCCTACATTGGTGACCCCGAATCCTCACGATCGTTTTTCGCGGCGAACGCAGAACACGGGCCAGTAATGGAGGCCAATGCAGTGGCCTTGAAGCTCCCCCAATTCTGGGAACAACAGGCGGCCTCTTGGTTTGTGCAAGCCGAGGCGCAATTTGAACTCCGCAACATTGTACAGGACCAGACCAGATATCTCCACGTGGTCTCCGCCCTCGATAGCTCGACGGCATCGAGAATCATCAGCCTTCTGGAGAGTCCCCCGAATGGTGACAAGTATGTAGCCATCAAGACACGATTGCTGCAGGTATTTGGTCTTACCAAAGCAAAGCGCGCTCGCTGTTTACTGACGCTACCAGGGTTAGGTGACTCCAAACCCTCGGAGCTAATGAGCCACATGCTGACTCTCCTGGGGTCCAAGCCCCAGTGCTTTCTGTTTCGCGAGCTGTTCCTTACTCAGCTCCCCGAGCAAGTCCAGGCAGCCCTCGCCCGAGCAGAAACCGCAGACTGCGTCGCGCTCGCCGAAGAGGCGGATAAGATTTACACAGTCCGGCAACAACACTGCGCCATCACGCAACGCCCCGCCACGAGGGGCCTGGCCCCGGCCCCGGCTCCTACCTCGGCGCCTCCGACGACCGGTTACTGTTACTATCATGCTCGTTTCGGCCCGAAGGCCCGCTGCTGCCGCCCACCGTGCAGTTTCGTTACCAGACCGTCAAATAGACCGCCGCGAGTCAAGCATGCCAGTTCCGGTACATCCCCCGTGGCCATGATGGCGATCGGCGCTTCCGGGAATCTCACCTACTTAACCGACTCCATCTCGGGCCGTCGTTTTCTATGCGACACAGGGGCGCAATGCAGCATACTTCCCGCCTCGGTCATCAACCTTCGGTCCGGCGGACGGGGTCCCCCTCTGCAAGCGGCCAATGGGGGTTCGATCCGCACTTGCAGAAAGCGGCTCGTCCAAGTATGTTTTGGTGGACAGTTTTTCACCTGGAATTTCATCACCGCTCAAATCTCGCAGGCCCTGTTGGGTGCTGACCTTTTGGGCGCCAACGACCTGTTGGTGGACATGAAAAATTGACGCCTCGTTCACGCCGCCACGCTCGACGATATTTCGGGGCGCGCAGCACGGCTGCGTCACACACGATTTCATGTGCGCGGCCACAGCCCAACGATTTCACCCGTCTCCTCGAGGAGTTCCCCGAGCTGACGAAGCCCACCTTTTCGGCTTCGACCGTCAAGCATAGGGTGGAGCATCATATTTCGACTACCGGCTCTCCCGTTTACGCCAGGGCGCGACGTTTAAAGGTCGGCTCGGCAGCAACGGCAGCTGACGTACATATCGGAGTTCACCACCGACATCCGGCATGTGGCCGGTAAGGACAACGTCGTCGCCGATTGCCTATCCCGTGCCGCCATCCAGGCCGTCCAATTGGGCATTGACTACACACAGATGGCGGCTGACCAAGCGGCCGACCCGGAGACCCAGAGTTTTCGTTCGGTTCCAGCCAGCCTCCAGCCGAGGGATGTGCCGTTCCATTCCGCAGGTACTACTCTGCTCTGCGATGTTTCATTGGGTGCACCCCGTCCGATTGTCCCGTCTAAATGGCGCTGGGCTGTTTTCGATGCCATACACGGCCTATCGCATCCTGGAGTGCGGGCGTCGCAAAAGCTGCTGGTCTCCAAATTCGTATGTAGGGGAATACGCAAAGACGTCAGAGACTGGGCAAACACTTGTGTTGTTTGCCAACGGGCCAAGGTGCAGCGGCATGTCAGGGCCCCGCTCGCCATCTTCGAGGTCCCGGAGCGGCGATTTGATCACATTCACATTGACTTAGTGGGCCCGCTTCCACCGTCTCGGGGTTTTACGTACCTTTTGACAATGGTGGATCGCACCACGAGGTGGCCGGAGGCAGTCCCCATGACGTCCACCACATCTGCGGATGTTGCTCGAGCTTTCGTTTCATCATGGGTAGCCCGGTTTGGTGTCCCTGCGGATATTTCGTCGGATCGTGGGCCGCAATTTTCATCCGAACTGTGGAATGAGGTGGCTTCCGTGTTGGGCGTTAAACTCCACCGCACTACAGCCTATCACCCGCAAGCGAACGGCTTGTGCGAGCGGTTCCACCATTCCTTGAAGGCGTCGCTCAAGTCCAGCCTTCTGGATGCATCCTGCGTCGACAAACTGCCGTGGGTGATGTTAGGACTCCGCACAGCGTCGAAGGAAGATCTCCAGTCGTCGGCGGCGGAGATGGTTTACGGGCAACCGCTTCGAGTTCCGGGTGAATTCCTGCCGTCCCCTACGCGGCCATGGTCCGCGGCCAGGCAAAGAGAGACCCACCGGGATGCGGCCCGCTGTTTCCGCCCAGTTCCGACCTCACAGCACGGTTTGCCTTCATCCAACGTCCCGGGGGAGTTGTCGAAGGCCAAGTTCATTTTTGTGCGCCAAGACGGCCATCGTACCCCGCTCGCACCTCCTTATGCAGGGCCCTTCCAGGTTTTGCAGGCAGGGGACAAGAGTTTCGTGATCGACGTCGGGGGCAAGCCAGATCACATCTCTGTCGATCGCCTGAAGCCTGTGCACCTAGACCTCGAACGACCGATCGAGCTGGCGCAGCCTCCGCGCCGCGGCCGGCCGCCGACCGCCGCCACACCTGACAACGCCGTGTTACCTGCCAGCTCGCCGCCTGCTCAGCGTTTTCCCCTCCGGGAATTTAGGAGTCGGTCCAACAGACTTGTCCGACCTCCTCAGCGATTGACTCTTCTCATTAAAGACAATTCTGGGGGGACGTATGTGGCAAAGCCACTAAGAGACTCTCACAGTGACTTGTATAATTGCCTTTAATCGTGTTTATTACCTTTTAATGTTGGCTCTGGTTAAACAGAGCTAGATCGACAAAATCGCGATCTGACACGATGACGTCATCACGTGGGCCATGTGACGTCCCCAACGGCGGGAAACGTGATGACGTCAGAGGTAGAGAGCGTTTCCAGCCAGTCCTCATGTGGAGTGATAGTGAATAGACCTGTTTACAGCTTCTCCTGCATTTTCTTGTTTCGTAAAGTTTCAGTACATTAAACTCAGTTTGTTAACTACTAGTGAGTTTATAGATTCTTTGCTAGGAGTGCAGAGACTCCTACAGCATCCCTTACAGCAGAAATGTCCAAATGTCCAAAGGGCAGCACGGTGGCATAGTGGTTAGCACTGTTGCCTCACAGCGCCAGGGACCCGGGTTCGAATCCGGTCCTCGGGTGACTGTCTGTGTGGAGTTTGCACATTCTCCCCGTGTTTGCGTGGGTTTTCTCCGGGTGCTCCGGTTTCCTCCCACAGTCCAAAGATGTGCGGGGTTAGGTTGATTGGCTATGATAAAAATTGACCCTTAGCGTTAGGGGGATTAAATACGTGGGGTTACGGGGATCGGGTGGGATATGTGTCGGTGCAGGCTTGATGGGCTGAAATGGCCTCTATCTGTACTGTGAGGTTTCTGTGATTATGTCCCAAAGACCATTATCAAGGCCCAAGTGTCCTGGCAGCCTTTCTAGTGTTGCCAACCCTCCAGAATTGCCCTCAAGAATTAAAGACTAATCTCCTGGACACTGCTGTGTCATAAGGACGTTAAAAATTGCGTTGTTTCTTAAATTTTCTTTGAATACTTTTGTTTATTAGTTATAAAAATATCAGACACAGTCAAGAATCATCCAATTGGGTAATGAAGAGTCTGTTCACTTTCCAATTCGTGAGGGAAGGCAGTGCGCCGTGAGGATGGGCTTGTTGGGCGACCAATGGCAGGAGTGTAGGGGTAGGACGATCGAAGGCAGGAAGTCATGTGATGACATCTCCAGGAATAGGTCCAACCAAAGTTGGCAACCCTAAGCCCATCCTACATAGCCTAGGCAGCTCATTTCTATTTACACTTGTATTTCTTACTCAGTGGTTTCTCCTGTTTGAAATTTGTGGGTCTGGAGGTTTGAAAAAGGCCTCATTGCTGGATCAATCCTCAATCACGACACTAAGATCTGTCAGTATTTAATTGGTCGAACAACTCGTACTCATTTTCTCAGCTCGCATGTGAAGAAAGGTCACCTGGGCAAGGTACCAGATGGCACACAGCATCCATGGAATCATACCTCAGCAAGGAGTCCTCAGTACCTCCAGGAGAGAGGGAGGGGAGGGGAAAATATTGGTGGAGAAAGGAGTGAAACACTTCTTAAAAATGAACTAGGTACCAACAGCTTTTAATAAGACTCAAATTTAATCCGAAGAGCCTGTCAAATAAATGTGATCACCTTAAAGGGCCATGACGCCAGACTGTAAACCCTGGAGACACACAAAACTTTTCGGAGGTTACAAAAAGTCTTTTTAGGTCACCACAATCTTGGGGTGTACCATTAACATATACACTAACGTACACTCCTACTTGTTGCACCTCCAACAGGTTCCATCAATTCTACTTTCAAGAGAGTAGTAAAATCTCCTCAAGCCTTCAAAAGCACAAAAGAGGCACTTCAAGTTAAAACTTAAACAGCAAATGCTTTTTTGAGCAGCTGTTTATCTTCCAGAGCTGGGTTGTAAAAAATAAAATAAATGATAGAAAATAAAAATTACTTTCTCTTGGAAAATAAATCTCAAGTTATTGCTCTTCTTCCTTTCTTCAAACAGATCGCTAATAGAGCTCACTTCACCATAACTCACCCAGCCAAAAACAGATGGAACTAAGGCCTCGAGTTTAACCTCCGACAGGCAGGAAAGGGTCGGGTGAGGGGTTAAAATCCTGACAATCAAGATCCCGCCTCCAGATCTCCACGTTCCTGGCCACCATAATATTTGGGATTCAGGCCCTGGATGAGGCTCCCACTAGAAGCAGGTGGGGCCTACTTAAGATTCAATGGTCATGGCCTGATAATGCCATCGGCATCACGACGTAATTTAAACATCCACGTAGACAGAGTCCCACGTTGCCTGGCAGCAGAACCATGGCGGGAGGAGCCGACTGGCTGGAAGAGGCCATGGTAAGTTTTGAAATGTTATCTCTCTTTGAACTCCTTGGAATCCTTGAACCTCCCCAGCCCCAGCCTCCCCCAGATCTTCAGGGAATCCTCAGCACTGTCATCGCACGTTGAGAAGAAGGAATCCCCAGGCCCTGCTATCGAATCCGATATCCTGCGGCCAAATTCCCGCTCCCGCCCACCAGCCAGGGGGGTGAATCTGGCTGGGTGTCGGGAGGTTTTATTTAAATGAGGCCCTGGCGTTAAGAACAGCAGGGCCTCCACATCCCCGACCTGGCTGGGTGCGCACCTGCTACCCAGGTAGCACGTATCCTTCCTGCCCCCCTCGTTAGAATAAAGGCCTAAGTCTAGTTGTGAAAAGCACTAGTACTCAAGCTATACTTTCTTTCCACAAGATTACAGTGAGGAATGTCTTTCGGCCTATTGTAGATTATCAATCTAGAAAAAATGACAGTTCCACCATCACCAGCGTCCAACTGTCTCTTAAATGTTTTTGTGCCTTCACCAAATTATCCAATGGTCCATTCTAAGTGTTGCTCACATTTGTATTGCTCATTTTCTCATAAAACTGCCTTTAGGATGGGTTATTATATTTGTGCTCCATAATTCTCATAGGTAGTTGGCCTCCACCGTAGTACAACTGTTTTAGCAGATAAGAAGTTATCTTGGTTTAGACTCAAGGAAGAGTCAGACAGAAGCAGCACAAGGCAGATAGGAATTGTAACAAAAGGTCCGAGGCCAAACCAGACTTAATACAGCTGCCTAAAGTAGAACATAAGAGAGCAAGCAGACAGCAAAGTTTAACAAACCCTGGAGAAATAGAAGTTACAAAGGGAAGCAAGACAGCACAACATAGTCAAGAGAAGAATCTATTTAACAGTTAGCATGGCACAGCACAGTTCTGTGTAAAACTGGGTCTAGGAAAACAGTAAAGATTTAAAAAGGGACTGCTGGAAATCTGAAACAAATGCAGAAAATGCCAAAAATGCACACTAGGGTAAATTTTGCAAGGTTTTGTCTTCAGCCAGAAGAGTGGCGAGAATGTGGAACTCGCTACCACAGGGAGTGGTTGAAGCGAATAGTATAGATGCATTTAAGGGGAGGCTAGACAAGCATATGAGGGAGAAGGGAATAGAGGGTTATGCTGATAGATTTAAATGAGGAAGGATGGGAGGAGGCTCGTGTGGAGCATAAACAACAGCATGGACTGGTTGGGCCGAATGGCCTGTTTCTGTGCCGTATATTCTATGTCATCCTATGTAAGCCAGCAAATAGCGGAAAATTATGGATGCATTTTCAACCCAAATGGATGGTAGATTGAGGGCAATATGCCCACGTTCTCCTGGTGTGCTCTGGCTCCATGCAAGGCCTCTACTGGCAGCATAAGGCCATACAAAATTAACCCAAATGGGTCAGTCAGCACCTGAACGAGGATAGGGTAATGTCTCAGATGTGACCCTCTTCCTCAGAAGAATTATTGTTAACTCTTACCACACGTAGAAGACCTCAAGGAACTCACACAACAACCTATGTGCTACTTTATTCAATGACGGCCGTGAGCATCAGCATAAGGTTTTGTTTCAGTGATTAATGTAATATAATTTTAAAGGTGACTGGCACAAACCAATAGAGGTTAAATCATCATAAGTACAACAATAAACTTGATTTCAGGATTACTGCACAATAGCACAACAATAGCTGAGTTCAACTTGACATAACAATAAGTCAATTTCCGAGGTTATAGTACCTGCTTGGCCAAGTTACCTTTTGTCGTCTTTGATCAGGTAACAGATTAACCGGTGTACTGAAACAGTTTGGCTTCTTTGTCTGATGTTCTTTGGGTTTCTGAGGTCCAACAGCAACAATTCCTTTGCCGTTATCTTTCTGTCTGGCTCAGCGGCAATCTTCTTCCTCTGGCTAACGCCCGGCCTGTACCTGTACACTGCCCTACTACACTCAGTGCTTCTATTTCACATAGCCTAACTGAACTTTACCAATGCAAACACTTTGTGCATTTACCATGTGGGAGAATCTCAGTATCATGGCATTATTGCTGATAATTCTGTCTCAAGGCTTTATTGCACAATGCTGTCTGTCACTAAAAACAAGAGAAAAGAAATTCTCTTTTGTCTTAGTTGCTTTGCCTACTCATCACTCTCGATTGCACATCAGTATTGTGTCATATTATGCATCAGTATTAACGGAAGAATTTTTATTTAATTTTTTTTTATTCGCAATGGTTTTCTTGAAGCAACCCCACTCCTAAAGATTCCTTGCTGGTGTGTTGGTCCACACCCACGGTGGCTTGTGATCATTATTCAAGTACAAGCCTGTACAACGTGTTGCAAGCTGTTCAACTTTGGAGGCATCATAACTAAGCTCAATCTGTTCCTCTTCCAAACAGCCACGTGCCCATATGTCCAGTTGGGTTTCCTGGATAGTGATCAGGAGAAATAATTATTTTCCCTTCCCTAACTGAAGGGCACTGATGGCAACTGTAGTACCCATTCTACAGGCCCAGCAGAGATCAGCAAACTCAGCGGAGATCAGAGATTGAAGCTCGGTCTTCTCTGGTTTGGGTGGCTCAGCTACTCACTAGCTAATCGGTCACCTACAGATTCCACTATTCCAACACTGTCCTGGCCATCCTCCCATCCTTCACCCACCGTAAACTTCAGCTCATCCAAAACTCTGCTACCCATGTCCTATCTCGCACCAAGTCTCTCTCACCCGTTACCCTGTGCGCACTGACCTACATTGGAACCCGGTCTCCCATCACCACAAATTTTAAATTCTTATCCTTGTGTTTAAATCCCTTCATGGCCTCACCCTTCCCTGTTTTTGTAACCTCCTCCAGCCCTGCAACCCTTTACCAACTCTGCGTTCCTTCATCTCTGGCTTCTTGCGCATTCCTCACCCCCTTCGCCCCACCATTGGCGGCCGTGTCTTCAGCCGTCTAGGCCCTAAGCACCGGAATTCCCTCATTAAACCTCTCTGAATCTCTAGTCCTTCCTCGCCTCCTTTAAGACCCCGCTTAAAACCCACCTCTTTGACAAAGCTTTTAGTCACCCCTCCTAATATCTCTTTCTTTAACTCAGCGTCTATTTTTGTGTGATTAGGTTTCAGTGAAGTGCCTTTGCAACTTTTTCAAGGTTAAAGATGCTATCTGAAGTTGTTGCGGATAAACTCGCAGAATTAATAGGGGAACACCCAAACTGAAAGAATTAACTTCAGACACTCCCTGATAGCCTGGTGGAAAATGGATTACTGATTGTTCAATCAGGCCATACAGACCAGAAGGTCACTGATTTGGCTCCCTGTATGTACTGAGTTAGCTGGCTCACTTGGAGCACGACAAATGGCTTCAATTTCCTTTGGCTAGGGAAGGGAAAAGGAAATCAGCCAGGGTTCCTACTCAATCACGAGCCAGCAGCCTCTGTGCATGTTTGGATGTTGGGCTTAGCGCCTCCACGGTTGAATAGCCTGCCAAAGTCTAAGTTCATGCATAAAGTATGGCCTGTGGGCAAGGTATTGGAGGGCTGCTGTCTCCAGTGGAGCTGCATCACAGCATAACTTAACTCCTTCAAGAGAGGAGAAATGGATAAAATCGGCAACAAAAATATTACCGTTGTACTTTGAATTTCACCTCATTCTTATAACAAAAGCTCCAGGAGGATATTTCTTCAGTACAAAACTAAATTCAAATTGCAACTTGGACACAATGGGGGTAATTTTGACTTTGGGCGATAGTGTAAAATGGGTAATATCAAGTCAGATGCCCGTTTTACATTTCTCCTGATTTTCTTTGCTATTGAAGTCAAGGAACTGTAAATTGGGAGAGGTGTAAAATGGGAGTCTATGTTACTGGACCTTTGGGCTCCTACTTGTGCACTCCACAACCCCTTAACTCTTGGACTGCCTCCCTAGTACTTCCACACCCCAGCACCACTCACAAACCTTCCTAGATCCCACAATGCCCCGCTCACTACTCAAATATCCCGTGACACATCGTACTGTTCAGGCATCCGAGGAGTAGGGCCACCATAGTCCAATCAGATGATCCTCCTCCTCCTCAACACACAATTCTCCAATTCCAATAAGGTGAAATGGGAAGACCTCCCAAATAACAGTCACACATGAAACTGTCTGCATTTCATGTGGGCATCAGCATTCTGAGGCCAGTGTTTGCTCATCTGTGCTTGCGGAAGAGAATCAGCGTTGCTTTTGGCTCCACCCCTCGGTAGTTCTGAATCCGTCCCTGGGAGCTACTCCTGGGCTCACGTCTGTGCCGTTCCTGACTCAAACCAGAGCCCCGCTGCACTTTCAGTGTTACTACAGGTTATGGCCCGTTTCTGAGGCGTCAGGTTTCTTTGAAGTCCCCAGTCAGTTTTCTCTGGTTTTCAGGTTGGCATGTACGCATGTGCTCACAAACATACTGGTGCCCAGGTTGTACGATGGTAAAACCTGCAAGCCAAGCAAGAGCCAACAGTGCTGTAACTTGGGAGTGCAGCTGGTATACTAATTGCCATCTGCCTTCACTGTGCACGGTGTCTCAGGGGCTCTGCAGCATGTGCATATTGTTAGGAAGAAGAAAGGGGAGAAAGCAGGGTCAGGGTACTAAATTTGGATGATCAGCCATGATCTCATTAAATGGCGGAACAGGCTCGAGGGGCCGAATAGTCTACTCCTGCTCCTATCTTCCATGTTTCTATGTTTCTATTTATATAGCGCCTTTCACGACCTCAGGGCATCCCAAAGCACTTTACATCCAAATAAGTACTGTTGCAATGTAGGAAACGCAGCAGCCAAATTGCACACAGCATGTTCCCACAAACAGCAATGTGCAAAGTGCCCTGGTGAACAATGCACACCATTCTACCTTCAAGCAAATCTGTCATTCAATCCTCAGATTCTGGCAAGGGCAGTCTGGGAAAGGATGGTGGACAAGCCAGTATAGAAAGTTATCCCTCTTCCAGATGGCCACATCATAGGCTGAGGAGCCCATGGGGATGTGGAGCTGGTGAAGCTGGAGAAGGTTGGTCATGTGATGCTCAGTTTGTGTGACTGCCAAGGAGTGGAACATTGACAGGGAACGCACAGTAACACTGGCAATATCACAAAGTACAGCATGTTCTCCCGAGCCCAGGCAGTCCAAATGTCACGTATTTTATTTTCACACAAATGCAAGAAAAGTCAGAGCCTGAGGTTGGACTGCGCCCCCCACCCCAGAGTTCCCACATCATCGTACCCTGTGTCATCACAACTTGAAAAAGAAACAAGTTCAAAGACCCATGTGCCGAAGGGTCCTAGTTCTGAAACAGAAAAGGGAACACAGGGTGAAGTCCAAAACATGGGTGAGCAAGGGCAAATGCATGTAGGCAGCAGAGTGACAATCTGTTGTTGGGCTAATAACCCAAGATTTGCACTGGCCATGCTGAGTCACCTTGGGATTCAGTCCTCATGAGGCCTGTTCGCAAAAGGAGAATGTAACATTGGTGCAAACATATCAACTAGTCTCTTATGTCCACAGACAACACTACACTAGGTTTAAGGGGCTGGTGGGAAGGAGTCCACCACTCAGGTTTGCGCAATCATAGAGAAACGGTTTTCTGCAGTCTCCCATAGAGTGCAGGCCAGACAGCTGGCAACTAAAATAGAAACCCCGGTGACACCTGCCAGCAACACAGAGGGCGTATCTACCACGAATTATTAAACTGTTGCTATGGAGACCAAAGAACCCAAGCTCCAGGACGCAGTTGTGGCCAGTTTTCAGTCTCTACAGGAGGGATTGTAAGACCTTGTGGGAGGCCACCAGCCACTGACTTATGCTCACGCAGATACTCAAGCAGTATCCCATGAACAGGCTGGCTCTCAAGGTAGTGCTAAATGTAGGCCATTCCATGTCTTTGCACAAGTGATAGTGGACATCCCCCACTCTCCCTTGACCCACCAAGATCATCCAAGCCCAAACAGCCAGAAATGCACATAGTGTTTTTGCCACAGACACAGGGCTCGCTAGGTCAATGGCACCTTGAGCTCATGGAATCCCCAGCTCAAGAGGCTCTCTTAGGAATTGCACAGCCAGCCAGCAGACTGAGTCCTTCCACCCGGGATATGCATAGGAAAAGGTCAAGAGGTAGGTCACGCCACAAAATCCATCACACGAAAAGTGACTGCACTGCAGTGAACTTCTTTACCTAGAGCATGGTGCAAATATGAAACTTGCTACCACATGGAGTAGTTGAGGCGATTAGCATAGATGCAATTAAGGGAAAGCTAGATAAGTACATGAGGAAGAAGGGAATGGAAAGCTATGCTGATGGGGTTCGATTAAGTAGGGTGGGAGGAAGCTCGTGTGGAGCATAAACACTGGCATAGAGCAGTTAGGCTAAATGGTCTGTTTTTGTGCTGTACCTTCTCTGTAATTCAACCACATTGCTTGCATGCAGGAATATATCAACAGTATTATTCACCATGGTTCAAATATTATAACTTTTTATTTTTGGAGTTATACCTACAGCATGTGAGGGGGAAAAATACCAGTGAGAATACATATAAAGAAGGAAAATAACATATAAAAAAACCATCAGCGCACAACAGCAACAAACCTAGATACAAGGATAACTTAAAAGTGGATCATTTTTCTAGCTCCTAACTCCACCGGAGAACCTAGGGTTCGGGCAGGGCCTCTTGGGCGCCCACCAGAGGAGAGGGTGGGAGAAGCAGCACTGGCAAGTCATTCACTGGCCAGCTGGTGATACTGGCTCACATTTTTTATTATAAAAGAAAAAGAAACATTTGCATTTCTATAGCACCTTTCATGACCACCAGACATCCCAAAGCGCTTTACAGCCAATTAAGTACTTTTTTAAGTGTAGTCACTGTTGTAATGTAGGAAACATTTTGTACACAATTGCACCGCCTCCCCCCTTTAGAATGGGACCGCTATTATTTATGTTGCTGGCGCTCTTATCGGAGATCGAAGCCAGGAACCAGGCCTTGACCCACAGGTGGGCCCTACTTCCGCCACTGAGCCAACCTGTGCACCAGGTCCATCCCGAGTCCCAGGTCACTCTGGAGCAGGGAGGCCCGATGTGGGATTTGTCCGACCCTCACCCCCACCTGCTCTGACATCAAGAGCCATGTTTGGGACGGCCGGAAGTTCCGTCCGCCCCAAATGTCTGCATGAATTAGGAGTTGGTGAGATTCTGAGTAAGAATTCCTGCCTCCTCCACTGGACTTTGTGCCACAGGAGTGCCATTGGGGCTGAAGAAGTTTGGTTCCTGTGGGTCATTTTAACTGGTGTCTTATTTGTAATGATCAATAACATGTCATTCTATAGTGGACACTAGGTGGAGCCGTAGAGCTGTGTAGAGCTGTATATAAGACTACACTACCCAGCTGCATATATATATTAAGACTACATTACCCATGAGGCACTAGGCTACCCACAAGGCAACAGTCAAGATGGAAGCCTCTACAGACACTGTACCAGTCCACATGTGCTCAATAAAGTAACTAGCAAAAGCTAGCTGTGTTCATAATAAGAATGTCTATTTATTAATGAACATAAGATAGTACCAGGGTGGTGAAGATCTGCTGAAAATTGTGAAAAGCGACATGGAGAATTTGAAGCCACTAGAGCGTTTGAAACTCACAGGAAACATCGACTACAACTGGCAGACTTTTAAACAACAATTCGAACTCTACATTGCAGCCATCGGATTCGGTACAAAGCCAGACGCAAGGAAGATAGCGTTGCTGCTTACGGTTGCAGGCCCACAGGCGATAGAGGTATTTAATACATTTGTATTTAATCCAGTGGAGAACAGAGAAAAATTAGAAGATGTGCTAAAAAAATTTGATGCACATTGCTCTCCCAAAAAGAATGAGACCTATGAAAGGTACATCTTCTGTTCTCGGACACAGCAGCAAAATAAGACTTTTGATAGCTTTATAACTGATCTGAAACTGAAAGCACAGACATGTAATTTCTCTGAGCTCAAAGCATCCATGATTCGTGACCAGATTGTGTTTGGTATTCATGATAAAAAAAGTCAGGGAACGTCTGTTGAGAGAAACCGAACTAAATTTGGAAAATGCAGTGAAAATATGCCAAGCCAGCGAGCTAGCTCGAAAGCACGCGAAGACTTTCAGTGAAATCAATAATGATGCAATTGTAACGAGTGATAATGCTGCTGTCGGTGCTGTGTCCTATAAGGGGAAGAAACATGGGCAGAACAGAAATGAAAAGCAATCGGAGGATGAAATTTTTAATTGTAAACGCTGTGGTTACAAACACCAGTTAAGACAATGCCCAGCGTTTGGAAAAATGTGCACAAAATGTAATGGAAAGAATCACTTTGCCAAACAATGCTTTTCAAAAGTACAAACTAAGAAAGGGCAATGAGTTAATGTAATTGAGGACACTGATTTAAGTGAGACATTTTTTGTAGGAATGGTGTCATGTGACAATATCAAAAAGGATACAGAAAATGTGCAGCCCTCAGAAATGGACAATGCTGAACATAAAGTTAATGCAGTAAAAGAGGACAAATGGATGATCCCACTGCAGGTAAATGGAGCATTAGTTACCTTGAAACTAGACACTGGGGCAAAAGCAAACTTAATCAGTATGAGTGACATTAACAATATGAAAGAAAAACCCAAAATACAGAAAAAGTCAGTACTACTGAAGGACTATAATGGACAGAAAATAGATAGCTTAGGTGTATGCAGACTTAAAGTGACAGTCAAAGACAAAGTGCATCATCTCATGTTTTCTGTTGTGGCTGAAAGGCTTGATTCACTACTGGGTGACAAAGCTTGTGAGGACTTAGAACTGGTCAAAAGAGTCTACCGTATAAACTGTGCCATAAGCAGACCAGATGACTCGATGGATTCTGTAGTGAATAATTTCCAGGATGTGTTCAAAGGATTTGGAGTTCTACCATTCACTTACAAGATCCAGCTAAAGCAGGATGCTCAGCCAGTGGTACATGCTCCACGAAGAGTTCCAGCACCCCTGCGTGACCGGCTCAAGAATGAACTGGACAGAATGACCACACTAGGAGTCATCAGGAAAGTCGAAGAGCCAACAGACTGGGTTAACTCCATGGTATGTGTAAAGAAAAAGAACAATGATCTAAGAATATGCATGGGTCCAAAGGACTTAAATGCAAACATAAAACGTGAACACTACCAGATTCCCAAGTGAGAAGAAATCACCAGTGAAATGTCAGGTGCCAGATACTTTACAAAGCTCGATGCCTCACAAGGATTTTGGCAACTAAAACTGGATGAAGAGAGCACCAAATACTGTACCTTCAACACACCATTTGGCAGGTATTGTTTCCTCAGAATGCCTTTTGGGATAATATCTGCCTCTGAAATCTTTCATAGAGCGATGGAACACATAATTGAAGGTCTGGAAGGAGTTCGGGTCTATGTTGATGACATCATCATCTGGGGCTCCACACTGAAAGAACACAATGAGAGACTGACTAAAGTGCTACAGAGCATACGCCGGAATGGACTGAAGCTCAACAAAGCCAAGTGTCAGTTTGGCGTCCAGGAAGTCACTTTCCTAGGAGATAATCTATCTGTTAAAGGAATAGAGCCAGATATGGAAAAAGTAAACTCCATACTCAAAATGCCCCGACCCACTGACAAAAAAGGAGTGCTACGCATCATGGGGATGATAAACTTCATTGGAAAGTTCATTCCTAACTTGTCAGCCAAGACAGCCTGTCTGCGAGACCTGCTACATAAAACAAATGAGTTCGCATGGACAGAAAGACATGAACAAGAGTGGATAAACCTCAAAACAGTGCTGACAACCACACCTGTACTCACCTTCTTTGACCCAACAAAAAGAATCAAAGTGTCAACGGATGCATCAAAAGATGGCCTAGGTGTGGTCTTGCTACAAGCAGAGGGTGAAGATTGGAAGCCTGTTGCCTATGCCTCCAGGTCTATGACTGATACTGAGTGTCGATACGCCCAGATTGAAAAGGAATGTCTAGGCTTGGTAGTTGGACTAGAAAAGTTTCATGGCTACATATATGGACTTCCCACCTTCACAGTTGAGACAGACCACAGCCCTCTGGTTGCCATCATAAAAAAAACCTGAATGAGATGTCTCCAAGGATTCAACGACTCATGATGAAGCTGCAAAGATATGACTTTGAACTGATCTACACACCAGGCAAATACATAGTGTTAGCAGATGCACTATCCCGAGCACCCACAATGAGTCATGTGAGCTCTACTGAAGAAGACGTGGATGTTCATGTGAGTATGGTCACTGCTGTGCTGCCCGTGTCAGACACAAAATCAAAGCAAATAGCAGAAGAAACAGTAAAAGATACAGTACTACAAACAGTAATAGAGAACATTCATCATGGTTGGCCAAAAGGTTCCTGTCCAAAATATTTTCACATAAGGTCAGAATTGAGTGTCGCAAGTGGACTATTACTAAAACAGAACAGAATAGTCATTCCACAGGCTCTACGTCAAGACATGCTCAAAAGGATTCATGAGGGACACCTCGGAATTGAAAAATGCAAAAGGAGAGCAAGAGACACTGTTTATTGGCCTGGCATAAATAAGGACATTGAGAACATGATAGGCAAATGTGAGACATGTCAGAAACACCAAAACAAACAAGCAAAGGAACCAATGATAGTAGCTGACATACCAACAGCAGCATGGCAAAAGGTTGGTATGGACCTTTTTCATTTAAATGGTAAAGACTATCTAATAGTGATTGACTACTATTCTAACTATCCTGAGATGGCGCTGCTCTCAAGCACCACAGCAAGCAGTGTCATAATGCATGTGAAATCCATCTTCGCCAGACATGGAATTCCCAGGATTGCCGTTAGCGACAATGGTCCGTGCTTCAACTGTAAGGAGTGGCAACAGTTTGCAGCACATTATGACTTTCAGCACATCACATCCAGTCCTTTGTATGCTCAGTCAAATGGTAAGGCAGAGAAAGGTGTTCAAGTTCTCAAGCAGCTACTGAAGAAAGCGACAGAAAGCAAGTCTGATCCTTATTTCGCCCTGCTGAGCTACCGAGCCTCACCTTTAGACTGTGGTTCTTCACCTGCTGAACTACTAATGGGTCGCAAGTTGCGCACCACGCTACCCTGCTGTGCAAAAGAACAGCAAAGTGAGGAACTGAGACAGAGACTTCAACTGTTAAAGCTGAAACAGAAATCATACTATGACAAGTCATCCAAAACTCTAAAACCATTGACAAGGGATGATGTTGTCAGGATTGAGGATCCAGATGCATGGAACAGGAAAGCTACAGTTCTTGAGGAAGTAGGACCAAGGTCATACACTGTTAGAACTGAGGAAGGACAGATTCTCAGGAGGAACCGCCGTTCCCTCCTAAAAACACAAGAGACTATTCAAGACCAGATTGATGACAATGCCGCAACTGCATCATGTCATTCACCGCCAGAACAATCTCATGAAGACACATCAGACTTACCCGTGTTGAGAAGATCCACACGTGAAGTAAAAGAGCCTGATAGACTTAATCTTTGAGTACAATGTAAAGCTTTGAAAATGTGTTGACTGTTTTGAAAATGTTTATGTTTATAGAGCACTAACAAAAGTGTTACTGATATTATCTTTATTGTTTTCTTGAAAGTTGATTGATATTGATTTTGTTAAACCTCAAAGAAAGGGGGATGTAATGATCAATAACATGTCATTCTATAGTGGACACTAGGTGGAGCCGTAGAGCTGTGTAGAGCTGTATATAAGACTACACTACCCAGCTGCATATATATATTAAGACTACATTACCCATGAGGCACTAGGCTACCCACAAGGCAACAGTCAAGATGGAAGCCCCTACAGATACTGTACCAGTCCACATGTGCTCAATAAAGTAACTAGCAAAAGCTAGCTGTGTTCATAATAAGAATGTCTATTTATTAATGAACATAAGATTATTAACCATCCATTAAGTTCTTCTTCTGTTCGGAAAACCATTTTCTCTTTACTTCCATCAGTTTCCAGCCTGCGTGGAATGGAATATGTTCTCTTTAAGATATTAAACTGTGCAGGGCAGAGATGGGCAGTCCACTAAAAAATGGAAAATAAGTAACTGAGGTCTGGTTATTAACAATTCTGTCCTTTCTGAAAAGGAGAGAAGGGGTCCTTTACAGCCCTGAAAGTCCATCTTTGTCTATTTGAAATGACCAATTAGCAGCTGATCTGGACCCCAGTGTCCTGGGCATCTCTTGTCACTGGGCAACCGAATGAAGTCCAGTATAACTCACTGGCTTGCTCTGGATAGCGGGTCAGTATTTCCACTGACTTGTTCCCATTTATTTTATATATGAAGCATCTTGCGATATGACCTGCGTAGGAAGAGACCCAACACTCACCCATTCGAAAACAGCCTCTGAAATAAATTAATGGGTAATTAAAAGCCGGTCCAAAGACCCAATCACCAACTCTCAAAAGTAGTGCCCAGCTCTGGTTCTCCCACTGAGGAGACAGCAGGGTGAAATCAACAACTCCATCAATCAGTAATAGTCTAGGCCAGTGGTTCTCATACTTTAAACCCAGGGGCCACTCTCACTCACCTGCTGCTCTTGGTATCTTTTCTTGCTCCATGTATCTCTGGGGCCTCTTCTCCAAACCCGCCCAGCTGTGGCTGTCAATCAACAAAAGTAAATGCTTTTAGAGGCAGGATTATCCCAGCTTCCATACATCACACGAGAGGGTTCTTATTACAATAGAACTATTCAATAAAACGATTGGTCCTGAAGATTTTTTCTCTCTTCCTGCTGCAGTTATACAGGGTACTGGTGAGGCCACACCTGGAATACTGCGTGCAGTTTTGGTTTCCATATTTAAGAAAAGATATACTTGCTCTCGAGGCAGTTCAGAGAAGGTTCACTCGGTTGATTCCGGAGATGAGGGGGTTGACGTATGAGGAAAGGTTGAGTAGGTTGGGCCTCTACTCATTGGAATTCAGAAGAATGAGAGGCGATCTTATCGAAACACATAAGATTGTGAGGGGGCTTGATCGGGTGGATGCGGTGAGGATGTTTCCACTGATGGGTGAGACTAGAACTAGGGGGCATAATCTTAGAATAAGGGGCTGCCCTTTCAAAACTGAGATGAGGAGAAACTTCTTCACTCAGAGGGTGGTGAATCTATGGAATTTGCTACCCCAGAGAGCTGTGGAAGCTGCAACATTAAATAAATTTAAAATGGAGATAGACAGTTTCCTAGCTGATAAGGGAATAAGGGGTTACGGGGAGAGGGCAGGGAAGTGGACGTGAGTCTTAGTTCGGTTCAGCCATGATCCTATTGAATGGCGGAGCAGGCCCGAGGGGTCGTATGGCCTACTCCTGCTCCTACTTCTTCTGTTCTTATGTTCTTATGTTCCTGTGGAGAAGATCTGGGCCTTCATTTGACAGCGGTATGATTCAACAGTGTAGCTCACTGTGTGGGAATTGCAGGCACAGACTTTTGCCATTTCATAAAAAGAAAAGAAAGAACTTTTCATTTATAAAGCGCTGTTGACGTCCTCAGGATGGCCCAAAGCGCTTTACAGCCAATTTAGTACCTATGAAGTGCAGTCACTGCTGTACTTTGCGCACAGCAAGATCCCACAAACAGCAATGAAATAAATGACCAGTTGGTCTGTTTTAGTGATGTTTGTAGAGGGATAAATATTGGCCAGGACACTGTAGACAGCTGCCCTGCTCTTCTTCGAAATAGTGCCATGGGATCTTTGCCATCCACCTGAGAGGGCTAAACGGGGTCTTGGTTTAACGTCTCATCTGGTAGACGAGTGGACAGCATGGCCAGCCAGCGGCAGGAGGCTGCAGCCGGGGACCCTTGGAGACGTTCCCTGGTAATCGGGAGTGGGTGGGGAAGGTCAGCAATTGGGGCTTGGGGAGGTGGGGGGAAAAAGGTCTGCAATCGGGAGGGGGTGAACCCTGCAAATGGGGCTGGGGGAGGGGGGGGCCTGCAATTTTTGAGGAGCGGGGGGCGAGGGAGGCTGGAGATTGGAGCCGAGGGGGGCTGGGGGCAGGCCGGGGGGGGAGGACTCCTGCTCCTCCTGGCCCACAGGGAGTGCTGAAACAGCCACCTATCTTGTGGAGCCAGCACCTCCCACCTCCCTTTCACCGCCGAGTTTTCCTGACGCCTGGGAAGCCTGCACGGCAACAGTCAATTCAAATCGGGCTCTCAATTGCACTGTGGGAGCCCGATTTAAATATGTTAATGACCATTCCGCCTCTCCCACCCTGATATCCGGCGCCGCAAAATATGTGGCAGGCACGTGCGTGGCGGGTTGGGGGCGCATTGTGCGTAGTTCACTTTTTAAACCCCCCACCCATCGTTGGGGGTTTATATCGAGGCCCATGACTCCATAGTGCAGCATTCCTGAGAGGAGTCCTCAGGTAAGATATTGGTTGGGATTCTGGCCCTCAACAGCACATTACGGAATAACATTGCCCTCCTGCCTAGGGTTGTCCTGGAGTCTCCAGGAATTAAAGATTAATCTTCTGCAGGAGAAAAATTTACAATTAAAAAAAAATTGTTTGTTATTTTCATTTTCTTTGAAGATTTTTGTTTCCTAGTTGCAGAAATACTGGAAATGGGGGAAGAAAAAAGCTGTTTGACGATCATCCAATCCGGTAACAAAGAGCCTGTTCGCTGTCCAACTGGTGTGGGATGGCGTGGCGCCGCGAGGGTAGACATGTTGGGCGATCAATGGCGGGAGTGTGGGGGTGGAACGGGGCGGTTGGAGGTGGGAGGTCAAGTGATGAATCCTCCCAGAATACGCCCAGAGTTGGCGACCCTACTTCTAAGCCACTGCTGCCCAATTCCCATCTGCTACATGGTATACATTACAAATGGGCATCAAGGGAGACAGCTGAGGCCGACTGCATAGATTCCCTGCCCGTAGTCAAGACAACATGTGAGAACTACTCTGCTGCAACTTGCCCGTACCCTTGGTTTTTATCAACCTGGCCGATGTGTACTGAAGTCAACAATGCAATCCCCAGCCTCTGAGTGAGGATTTTATCAAGATTCAGGAGAGAGATAAGGGGGCCGGAAATCCACTGGTCACAATCCCGGCCATTACATTGGGATTGCACCCACCAGTACCCTTCCAGCACCTGGCACTGCCACAGTTTGCAGGGAAGTGGGAGGGCTCCTCATTAAAATAAGGTTGGCTGGCACAGGCACCATTTTGGGCGCGCCTCCAGCGTCTGTCTGCCCATGGTGGCTGGAAACTCCTTCAGCCACACTTTGGGAAGAGTGGATCCTGAGGCACACCTGCCTCCCGACCCCACACCTCCGCCTCCCCCCCCGCCACCCCCACACCCACACTGCCCGCACCTCCCCAACTCTGGTCATGTCCTCCTCGGCCCTCTACATTAGAGAGCTGATCTCCTGGTGGGTGGGGGGTTTCAGAAAGAATCCTGGAGCACTCCTTTGCAGGGGACGGTCAGGCAGATCTGGAACCAACTGGGTGGGGCCCACATCCATCCACGTGGGGGCCGGTGTGCCTCACCTCACTGGGTGTTCCGTCCACCACTGATACGCCAGGTCCGGACTGAGCCAAAGGAGTGTGAACTTCTGGCATAGGGATTCCCCACTCCTGCCTCCATCCGTTTACCTTGGAAAGGGCCGACAGAGGTTCTGGCACAACCAGATCGCCGCCCTGTTCCGAGGGGCCCCGCCAGTCTCCTGCCGGAATCTCCAAGGAGTTTCGGCCCCTGGCTGCCAACACTGGGGGCCTTTCAGCAGCAGCCAGAATGCTCCAAGCCCAACGATTGTGCTGAGAAGGATAGAAGAGGGCCTTACTTGCTGCTAGATGACACCTTCAGCTCGCTACAAGTCCCTCTCAAACTCTCCAGTCTGTGGACTGTCCGGGCACAGGTCTCACTGCCAGAATTTTGGGGAACGCCCCGCCTCCCCCTCATGAACATGAGAACGCTGGGCCTGCTCCTATTGCAGGCACACGCCCAGTAATGCCCGACTGGGGAAGCCCAGGAACTCCCGGGGTAGCGCAGTGGGGGCAGAGACCCGAAGTAACCGTCTCCTCCCCCTTTTCCACTTGGCTGCGCCTCAGAACCAAGTCTTCCTTAAGTGCAGTAAAGGGGAAGGTTGTCTCCATCGTGTTCTCCCAGTTTCAGGAGATGCTGCATGTGTGGCAACATTGTGTGAAGTGCGGCTTAATGAAACTGTAAATTGCAGGAAGAATGTGAAGAAAGTTGCATTTTAAAAAAAACTGTTTTGAATAATAATTGCTAAGTTTGATTGCAGTCTTTGCTGTTTAATAATCAGAGCGGCAGACATTTTGTAAATAGGCAATATTATAATGTGCAATTTTCATTGCGGTACCTTACTAACTTGGTAACTCTGCGCCGACTCACACTTTGCTGATTAATCAAGATTTTACACTTCTCCAAACCCTTGGTAAATCTTTCTGAACAAGGCAGATCACCAAAACAACAGCCACCTCCTTCGTCTCTGGAGCCTGTCGAAGAGAGAGACCAGGTTAGAGCGTGGACTCCAGGGCTTTGGTAAGGAAAGGCCCTGACAGCGGTCATTTTACCAGAGGTAGTGTTGTCCCATAAAGCAGCCTTGCTATAAGTTGGCTCTGAAGTCACTTGCATCAGCCAAAGTCGTTAACTTTGAATTCAGGCAGCACCCCCTCAGGACATGGTCAAAGAATAAACAGGGAATAAAAAACATCCGTGCTTTGGTGCTTCAGTAACCTAAATGAATTGTGGAAATTCTGGAGAAAATATTGTAATATGTAACCTCAAGTTAGATGAAAAGACACAGTAATAGAATAGACAGATTAATAGTTAGTGTGTTGAATGGAGAAGATTCTGATTATCTGCAAGAAGACCTGGCATATAAATGCATGTCCTTAAAATATTATTACTTCCCAATAAGTAGACTTTCATTATCATGCCAAGATCTTCAAACATGATCCTTCTTCACCACTGCAGTGAAAGTGAATTCAGGCAGGGAAGTTCCACCATGACTGAGGTCCCACCTGACCCCTCCTCCCCCCCAGTGACTGTCACTCCTGACTCCTACCCCCCCGTGACTGTCACACCTGACCCCTCCCTCCCAGTGACTGAGGTCATACCTGACCCCCTCCCTGTAATGTATGTAACTTTAAGGGGGGGAACTACTTTGTACAGCTCATGTATACTGTAGTACCGGCAGTGACCACACCTGTATATAATGTTGAGTAGTAATCTGTACAGTTCAGTTGCAGTCTGAGCCACGTTGAGTAAACACCGTTTGTACCGTTCTCCACAGTCTGTGTCTGATTATACACGGACGTAACATTGGCGACGACGCAGATTTGAACCTACCTGCAACTCTGCATCACCTCCCAGGGATTCGCTCCTGGAGAACAGTGGAAGAAGGTCGAGTCCAGAAGCACGGGCGTCGACCACGGGCAACCGCCCAGTCATCCAGCAGAGATTTGAGCATCGCAGGGGAGGCTGTCGAGAGCCAGGCTTGGCTTTCCAGTCATGGTGGTCCAGCGAAATGGGCTGGCAACAGGTACTGTGCAGACCCTTCCCGGACAACGGCGGGCTAGAGCCCGACCGAGTGGCACAGAAAAAGGCTGAGCAGCGTCGATGGGGGAGAGAGAGAGGGCAGAGCGCACAGGGTGCAGCCGGTGTTCAGGACCGAGCGGCGTCAACGGGGGAGAGAGACGAGAGAGAGCAGAGCGCAGCCGGTGTTCAAGGGCCGAGCAGCGTCAACGGGGGAGAGAGGCGCGCAGGAAAACGCGAGGCGCTGCCATTGCCACGAGGACCGCAGAGAGCGGCGTTGGCAGCAGCGCAGGAGCAGCGCACGAAACCCACAGGGCGTCGCCATTTGCCATGAGGACCGCCGAGAGCGGCGTTGACAGCAGCGCAGGAGATGCCATTTTAAGCCGCAGCGGGGAAGAAAGGAAAGCGCGGGAGACGCCATTTTAAGCCAGTCTAACCACACCCAAAAATGCCGAAGAGTGGCAGTATCATAGCGTTCGACAATGAAGTCGAAGATTGGACGACATACGTCGAACGCATAGAAGTATACTGCAAGGCGAATGAAGTGCCAGATGACAAGAAAGCGCTGGTATGGTTGAATTCAATGGGTGCAAAAACGTATGGCTTACTACGAAACCTAGTAACCCCAGAGAAGCCAGTAGAAAAGGATTTTTAAAACATAGTGTCAATCCTACAGGACCATTAAACCCCACACTGCTGCTGATAGCAGAAAGATTTGAGTTTCACAAAAGGAACCAGCAGAAAGATGAAAGTAATGCTGAGTATTTAACGGAACTGCGCAAGCTATCGAAACACTGCCAGTTTGGAATGGAACTAGCAGATACTTTAAGGGATAAGTTTGTGTGTGGGCTTCAAAGTGAAGGAACCCAGAAACGGCTTTTATCTGAAAAGGACCTTACGCTGGAAAAGGCTTTCAGCATTGCGGTATCATATGAAGCAGCAGCACGGGGCGCTGCAGAGATACAACAGAGACCACAAGAATATGGCACAAACTAAATGTCATATGGAACAGAGAAGTGCTATCGCTGCGGCAGAACAACACACGACCAGAATGATTGCTGGTTCAAAGACAAAGTGTGCAGACAGTGTGGAAAAGTAGGACACATAGCACGAGTCTGCAGGTCGGGAAAGAAAACTAGCAATAAGAAACCGACCAAAGGAAAGTACAAGAAGGTACATAAGATAACGGAGAATAGTTCAGACGAACAAAAGAGTGATAATGACTCCGAAAGCAGGGAACTGAGTTGTCTGAAACTACATAATGTGATCACAACAGAGGATCACCGAACCATTTGGGTCACTCTCAAGATAGCAGGAGTCCAGGTAAAGATGGAATTGGACACAGGATCAGCCCTAACAGTCATAAACTGACGGGACTACGAGCGGCTATTCTCACACATACCCTTGAGAGACACAAAAATTATTTTGAAGACGTACACGGGGCAAAAAGTCTACCCCAAAGGAAAAATAAGGGTGACCGTTATATATAATGGTAAGGAAACACCAAAACTAGACCTGTATGTATTGCAAGATGGAGGACCACCATTACTGGGACGTGAATGGATCCGGAAAATACAACTGCATTGGCATTCCATACAGGCACTGACTGTGGCTGACAAAAAGGATGACGACGTCACACCTGGGCGACTGTCAAAGACCCTAACTGACGCGAAAGAAGTGTTCCAGCAAGGACTCGGAACACTAAAAGGCATGACAGCGACGATTAAAATTGAAGAAAACGCAAGCCCAAAATTTTTTACGGCCAGACCGGTACGTTATGCGATCCGCCCGGCCGTTGAAGCAGAGCTGGAGAGTCTGGAACGTTCAAGTGTACTGTCCAAGGTAGACTGGAGCGAGTGGGCTACACCCATCGTCCCTGTGATGAAAAAGTCATTGAGCAGCACGCCTGGGGAACCAAGGAAGGTTCGCATCTGTGGGGACTTTAAGGTAACAGTGAACCCGGTCCTTCACACCGTACAATATCCACTTCCGCGGATTGAAGATATTTTCGCCTCGCTATCTGGAGGGAAACGCTTCACTAAGATTGATCTGGCCCAGGCATATCTGCAAATGGAGGTAGAAGAAGCATCAAAAAATACCGCACAATCAACACCCATAAAGGTCTCTACCAATACAACCGGCTGGTATTCGGGGTAGCATCAGCTCCGGCTATTTGGCAGAGGGCAATAGAACAAGTCCTGCAAGGGATCCCAGGGACCCAGTGTTATTTGGACGACATCCTGGTCACGGGCGAAAATGACAGTGATCACCTTGCCAACCTGGAGCAGGTGCTCACTAGATTGCAGGAATATGGGCTCCGAGCTAACCGCCCCAAATGCGAGTTTTTTAGAAAACAGATCTCGTATTGTGGCCACGTTATCGATAAAGAGGGGTTACATAAGTCCCCAGAGAAGATTGAGGCAGTAGTCAAGGCTCCAGCACCGGAAAATGTGTCGCAACTGAGGTCGTTCCTCGGGCTGGTAAACTACTACCATAAGTTCTTGCCAAATTTGTCTGCAATACTACACCCACTGAACACCCTACTGCAAACTGGGGTGCCATGGAAGTGGAGTGACGAATGTAGATGAGCTTTCCAGAAGAGCAAAACACTAATCACATCGAAAGAGGTATTGGCCCATTACAACCCAACATTACCAATTCGGTTGGCATGTGATGCGTCACCCTACGGCATTGGAGCGGTGCTGTCGCACAAATTCTCGGACAGCTCAGAGAGGCCAATAGCCTTTGCGTCACGATCACTAACCTCAGCCGAGCGTAACTACGCCCAGATTGACAGGGAGGCCCTCAGCCTAGTGTGGGGAGTGAAAAAGTTCAATCACTATCTGCACGGGCAGAAATTCACCTTGCTGACTGATCACCAGCCTCTTGTCTCCATTTTTAATCCAGAGAAGGGCGTTCCGGTGATGACTGCGCAACGACTGCAAAGATGGTCACTTTTTCTAGGGGCGCACCACTATGAGATTGAATATAAGGGCACGAAACAGCATGGAAATGCTGATGGGCTATCACGCCTGCCACTGCCTACTGCGGAGGAAGCACCAGCAGTGGATCCTGTCGAAATATTCCATTCGACTAAAGTTGAATACCTACCGGTAACTAACGCTTGTATCGAAAAGGAAACCCGAAATGACCCGACACTGTCTCGGGTATATGATTTGACGGTGAAGGGATGGCCAGCACATGCCGACTCACTGTTGCCAGCATTCTCGACAAGGAGAGAACAGCTGTCAGTGTGCCGGGGGACCTTGATGTGTGGATCCCGAGTGGTAATTCCACCCAAGTTAAGGGATAGAGTGCTCAATGAGCTTCATGAGGGTCATCTGGGAGGGGTAAAAATGAAAAGCCTAGCCAGGGCTTATGTGTGGTGGCCAGGAATCAATAAACAAATCGAGGACCTGACCAAGAGCTGCTCAGGATGCCAGAAAGTCCAAAATGCACCACCACAGGCCCCTCTACACCCATGGGAGTGGCCCTCATCTCCATGGCAACGGGTGCATATTGATTTTACTGGTCCATTCATGGACTCAATGTTTTTAATAGTCGTGGATGCGCACTCGAAATGGCCTGAGGTCATCAAAATGTCCTCCACCACCACGGAGAAAACTATTGCAGTCCTACGGACCATTTTTGCCAGGAATGGCTTGCCAGAACAGATTTGCTCCGACAACGGACCACAGTTTGTGTCCGAAGATTTCCGGAGGTTCTTGAAAAAGAATGGGGTAAGGCATTACACATCCACCCCGTATCATCCAGCCACAAATGGATTGGCTGAGAGGTTCGTACAAACCTTTAAGAAGGCAATAAAGGCTATGTACAATGACAACATTCCGCTGCAGCACAAGGTGGACAATTTCCTGTTCGCCTACCGGAATGCGACACATGCAGTCACCAACCAGGCCCCAGCCATGATGTTCTTTAACCGAAGGTTAAGATCTCGCCTGGGTTTGCTCAGACCAAACGTACGAAGAGATGTTGAGAGTAAGCAATTCCAGCACATCCATGAGAAGCCAACAAGGAGCTTCAATGTAGGGCAACCAGTCTTGGATCGCGACTGCCGAACAGAAAAATGGCAGCCAGGAACGATATGCACACGGCAGGGCCCACTAATGTACACAGTGGACGTTGGGGAGAGCATCGTGAGACGCCATGCTGACCAGATCCTAGAGTCACAGAAACAAGTCAACCCCATGCCTCGCCCATACGTACCTGGTGATGAACCCGACGTACAGGTAGCATCTACCCCAGAAACAGTAGCATCAGAAGCTGATGAACCAACCGACGACAGGGGGCCAGAATCGCCTCCGCACCAAGAGCAAGACACTCGGGAAAGGCGCTATCCAGAAAGGATCAGGAAGCCTCCCCAAAGACTGAATTTATAAATAGACTATTTTCAGCTAATGTTGCATGTTAAAAGTGTTAATTGTAATTAGTTTGATATTTAATTGTTAAATGAGTGTTATGGTACTGTTAATCTAAAAGGGGAGGAATTGTAATGTATGTACCTTTAAGGGGGGAACTACTTTGTACAGCTCATGTATACTGTAGTACCGGCAGTGACCACACCTGTATATAACGTTGAGTAGTAATCTGTACAGTTCAGTTGCAGTCTGAGCCACGTTGAGTAAACACCGTTTGTACCGTTCTCCGCAGTCTGTGTCTGATTATACATGGACGTAACACTCCCCTAGTGACTGAGGTCACAGCTGACCCCCTCCCCTAGTGACTGAGGTCACAGCTGACCCCCCCACCCCCAACAGTGTCTATGATTAGCCCGCCCCCCCTTCCCCCAGTGACTGTGTCCGGGCCCTCCCCCACGGCCTCTCCCTCACCCGCTCCGGTTGCCGTGCTCCCAGGCACATCGGCACCAGCAATCCAGCAACACGAGCCCGGCCGGAAACTCAGAAACAATAACTGGCACATGCGCCCAGTCGCGCATTGGCAGTGAGTCACTCTGGCCATTGTGCAATTTGTTGTTTAATTTAGCCTTAGAGCTGCAAACTGACAGCTCGGGGGAGTACACTCACTGCCCAGGGGGTACACTCACTGCCCAGGGGGTACAATCACTGCCCAGGGGGTACACTCACTGCCCAGGGGGGACACTCACTGCCCAGGGGGGACACTCACTGCCCAGGGGGACACTCACTGCCCAGGGGGTACACTCACTGCCCAGGGGGTACACTCACTGCCCAGGAGTACACTCACTGCCCAGGGGGTACACTCACTGCCCAGGGGGTACACTCACTGCCCAGGGGGTACACTCACTACCCAGGGGGTACACTCACTGCCCAGGGGGTACACTCACTGCCCAGTGGGTACACTCACTGCCCAGGGGTACACTCACTGCCCAAGGGTACACTCACTGCCCAGGGGGTACACTCACTACCCAGGGGTAGACTCACTGCCCAGGGGGTACACTCACTGCCCAGGGTGTACACTCACTGCCCAGGGGTACACTCACTGCCCAGGGGGTACACTCACTGCCCAGGGGTACACTCACTGCCAAGGGGTACACTCACTGCCCAGGGGTACACTCACTGCCCAGGGGGTACACTCACTGCCCAGGGGGGACACTCACTGCCCAGGGGGGACACTCACTGCCCAGGGGGGACACTCACTGCCCAGGGGGTACACTCACTACCCAGGGGGTACACTCACTGCCCAGGAGTACACTCACTGCCCAGGGGGTACACTCACTGCCCAGGGGGTACACTCACTGCCCAGGGGGTACACTCACTGCCCAGGGGGTACACTCACTACCCAGGGGGTACACTCACTGCCCAGGGGGTACACTCACTGCCCAGGGGGTACACTCACTGCCCAGGGGTACACTCACTGCCCAGGGGGTACAATCACTGCCCAGGGGTACAGTCACTGCCCAGGGGTACACTCACTGCCCAGGGGTACACTCACTGCCCAGGGGGTACACTCACTGCCCAGGGGGTACACTCACTGCCCAGGGGTACACTCACTGCCCAGGGGTACACTCACTACCCAGGGGGTACACTCACTGCCCAGGGGGTACACTCACTGCCCAGGGGTACACTCACTGCCCAGGGGTACACTCACTGACCAGGGGGTACAGTCACTGTCCAGGGGGTACACTCACTGCCCAGGAGTACAATACAATACAATTCACTTTATTGGCATGATAAGGTACATCTTATGTTGCCAAAGCATCAAAATACATTTATGGTTGAACACATAAACGCGGTTCCATTCATACAGTGTATAAACAGGTATATCCCTGAGTTTATAAATATATTTTCGCCTTGTTTATATATACTCTTGTCTTAGTTTACTGGTTGTCCCTCTGTTCATGGCAAGCTGTAACATAGTGTGCCGCCAGTGTTACACAGCTTCTCTCCTCCCCCAGTAGGAATGGGAGTTTTTGGTTGTCAGTCAGATTTCTGAATTCAGGGCATATTTGTGAGAATTTTTGATAGAAATTCTCTCTGATGCCCTGATATTTTCCACAGGCTGTGAGGAAGTGCATCTCTGTCTCAACTACTCCCTGACTGCAGTGAGAGCATATCCTGTCCTCTCTTGGCAGCCTGGTCTGCCTGTGTCTGCCTTTTTCGATCGCTAGGCTATGTTCGCTAAGTCTGTACCTTGTCAAGGTTCTTCTCAGTTTGTTATCCTTTACCATGGTCAGGTAATCAGCTATGTTGTATTGTCTGTTTAGGGCCAAGTAGCAATTGAGTTTGCTTTGGGTTTTTGTTGTTTCTGCCCAATATGACAGATATTTTTCCTTTTGCTTAGCGACGATTGTGTTGGGTCGAATTCTTTGTGTTACCCTGTCACTGTCCTGGGACTGGTTATTGTTGGTATTGTTATTAGTTACTTTATTGAGTCCCAGGACTAGTTGACTGAGGGTATTCTTCTTTATGGTCAGCTCTTGGCATTTCAGGGCGTCGTAGTGATAGCATTGGGGGTTGCTCATTTGTAGGTGATTCCAAAATTTGGTGGCTCTTTTTTGGATAGTGATTATTAATGGGTATTGGCCTAGTTCCGCCCTGCATGCGTTGTTTACTGTTTTCCTTTGAGTCCGGAGGATACTTTTACAGAATTCCGCATGTAGGATCTCAATTGGGTGTTTGTCCCATTTTGCAAAATCTTGTTGTGTTAGTGGTCCCCAGACCTCACTGCCATAGAGTGCAATTGGTTCAATTACTGATTTGAAAATTTTGAGCCAAATGCTAATTGGGATTTCTATTTGGATTGATTTTTTGATGGCATAGAAAGCCCTTCTTGCTTTCTCTTTCAGTTCATTCACAGCCAGTTTGAAGTTTCCCGTAGAACTGATTTTTAAGCCCAAGTATGTGTAGTGAGTGGTTTGTTCAATTTTGGTTGTTCCTACTGTGAAATTTATTGTGGGTCCATGTTGTTTGGATCTTTGCTGGAACACAAGGACTTTGGTTTTTTGGGGATTTATTGTCAGGGCCCAAGTCTGGCAGTACGACTCCAGCAGGTCCAGGTTCTGCTGTAGACCCTCCTTAGTTGGTGACAGCAGAACCAGGTCGTCGGCATAGAGGAGGAATTTAACCTTGGATTCATATAGGGTGAGGCCGGGTGCTGTAGATTGTTCAAGTAGTTTTGCCAATCCATTAATGTAAATATTAAAGAGTGTCGGTGAGATTGGCGAGCCCTGCGTCACCCCCCGCCCCTGTGGGAAGTATTTTGTTTGTTTGTCTCCAATTTTAACTGCACATTTATTGTTTGTATACATTGATTTAATTACATCATATGTTTTACCTCCTACCCCACTTTCGATAAGTTTCAGGAATAAACCGTCATGCCAGATGGAGTCGAAAGCCTTCTGGAAATCTACAAAGCATGCGTAGATTTTGCTTTTGTTATGGTGAACGTGTTTGTCAATTAGGGTCTGTAGGGTGAAGATATGATCGGATGTTCTATAGTTTGGCAGGAATCCAATTTGGCTTTTACTCAAGACATTGTGCTCTTCAAGGAAGTTTATAAGTCTTTTGTTTATGATGCTACAGAATACCTTCCCCAGGTTACTGTTTACACAGATGCCTCGATAGTTGTTTGGGTCGATTTTGTCCCCACTTTTGTATATGGGTGTTATGAGTCCTTTGTTCCAGATGTCAGGGAAATAACCGACACTCAGAACCAAGTTGAAGAGTTTTAGGATAGCCAGTTTCAGTTTGTCGTCTGCGTGTTTAATCATCTCGTTTAGTATGCCGTCTGTCCCGCAAGCTTTTCCTGGTCGCAGGTCCTTGAGTTTTTCAAGAAGTTCTTTTTCTGTTATTATGGCGTCTAGCGGGTTTTGGTTATCTTTTATGGCCATTTCAAGCTTTTCCAGTTTTTTGCGTATTTGGTGTTGCTCTGGTCTTAGTGTGTTTTTCTGGTATAATTTTTCAAAGTGGTTTACCCTTGTGTCCCCATTTTGAATGGACAAATCGTCGTGTTGTTTTTTGTGTAGTGTTTTCAAGTTGTCCCAGAAACAATTCGACTCAATGGATTCCTCCATGGAGCTGAGTGTATTCTTAATAAATTGCTCTTTTTTGGTCCTGAGTGTGTTTCTGTATTGTGTTAGCGTCTGACAATAAGTAAGGCGTAATTCCTCGTTTTCTGGATGTCTGTGTTTTTGGTTTGATATTTTTCTAAGTTTTTTCCTCATGTTATGGCAATCATGGTCAAACCATTTTTCATAGTTTTTTGTTTTGGGTTTGTTCTTGTGAGCTTTCAAGTTTGCATTTGTTGCCAAATTATCAAAAATATTGTTTAGTTTACTAACTGCCCGGTTTACGCCTTCTTTATTGTGAGTGTATATGTTATCCAGAAAGGTGTCTAAGAGAGCTTGAGTTGATGCATTGCTAATTGTTTTCTGGTATTTTTCCGTGTCGTTTTTGGCCCATCTGTACGATTTTTTGGTGTTGTACAGTTTACTGGGTTGTGTTTCTATGTTGTTTGTTTCTGTCTTTTTGAGAAACATAGTAATTTGGCTGTGATCTGACAGTGTTGTTTGTGGTTTGACTGTGAATGCTCTGAAAGAGGATGGGTCCAAGTCTGTAATCATATAGTCTACTGTGCTGCAGCCAAGAGGTGAGCAGTAGGTCGATCTTCCTAGGAGGTCTCCTATGAACCTACCATTGACAATGTACAGACCCAGGTTTCGACAGAGCTGTAGTAGCTGTTTACCGTTGGTATTTGACTGCTTGTCGCAGTTATGCCTGTATGGAAGGGAAGGGATGTCAAAGTGGTTATTCCCGAATACGTAATTGTTTCCCTGATTATTGGTGAAGTCTGGTTCTTCGCCCGTTCTTGAATTGAGGTCCCCACAGATCAACACGTTCCCCTGGGCCTGGTATTGGATAATTTCCCCCTCCATGTTGGAGAAGGTGTCCTCTTTGTAGTACGGGGAATCGATTGGAGGGATATAAAGTGCGCAAATGTAAACATCTTGGGTGTTTGAGATAATCTCCCTCTCAAGTTTGAGCCACATATGGTTTTCGCCCTTTTTTATAAATTTGATGTAATTCTTAAGTTCTGTTTTAAACCAGATCAGTATGCCTCCGGAGTCTCTGCCTTGGGTTACACTTGGTAATTTATTGGAGGGGACCACTAGCTCAGTGTACCCTTGGGGACAGCCGGTGTGTCCTTTTCCTTTATACCAAGTTTCCTGTAAAATGATAATATCTAGATCTTTAGTTTCCTCTATGAACTCTGGGGTCCTACTCTTCACTTCTCGCACTGAAGAGCGTAGACCTTGGATATTCCAGGTCGAAATATATAAGGATTTCATGTTAAGTTTTATCTTTTTCTATGATAGGTTAAAGAGTGGTACGTGTTTGTCGTGTCTAAGTGTGGGGAAAAAAAAGATCACCCCAGTTGTCTACAAAAGTTAATACAATTTGGTTACAGTTCTTTCTATTAATTAGTCCTTGATCCATAAGGCGGAAGTAGACGAGTTTCCTGAACCGTTGACTCTTTCAGGGACATTGTTTGTCTGGGGACACAGAACCTCATCCGGGGACTGCCCCTGGAAAACAGGAACGTATCGTCACCCTGTTTTATTTTTTATCAGTAAGTCTCCTGTGCCAATGCCCAGGGTATTTAAAGAGCACAGCCCAGGTGAAGATCAGAGTTCCAGGTAAAACTGATATGGGGGAAAGTTGATGGACACAAATGAAGATACATTAAAAATCAGTCAGAAAAGATTCAAAATACAGTTCTAAAAGCTGGAAACTTACAGGAACTTCAGGCAGGTCAGAGGTGATTCACACAGGTCAGGACTGAAACCCAAGCTGCTGCGAGCCAGACACAGGAGCTGCCACAGCGCCAACTACTGGATGGAGGACTGAATCATGCCTGCCCTTTGACATAGAATTTACAGCCAGTGTAAACTAAGCAGAGCGTTACTACTGACCTCTATTCCCGTCCCTACTGCTGTCTCCAGAGTCAGGGCAGGGTTAGTTAATTTACAAATTCATCAGGAATCCACACCAGTATGGGTGCATCTTGAATACTCACTACATGAGGGGGCACAGGAAATGCAGTGCCAGATAGTGAGCCCCTGTCAAAACTCCAGGCATTTCCACCCCAACCCGCCCACAGTTGATCGGCCCACTTTAATAAGAACATAAGAAATAGGAGCAGGAGTAGGCCTTACGGCCACTCAAGCCTGCTCCGCCATTCAATAAGATCATGGCTGATCTTCGACCTCAACTCGACTTTCCCGCCCTATCCCCATATCCCTTGATTCCCTTAGTGTCTAAAAATATATCAATTTCAGTCTTGAATATACTCAACGACTGAGCATCCGCAGCCTTTTGGAGTAGAGAATTCCAAGATTGTAAGGCTAATCAAAGCTTTTTACTGATGCATTTCCAGGGCTTTCCAGGCCATGGCCCTGGCTAGGTGCATCCCTGACTGCTGGATAGTAAGGAAGCTGGGGCACAAGAGGTTCCTCTAACGTCATGGACCAGGTTAGGGGGAAATTAAGATGCTGCTTGCCTCAGGCACCATTGGAAATTGGCTATTTGGGCTGGGGGCCCAGCATATCTGGATCCCTCCAGTACCACTGTACTCCTGACCAACTTACACTGGCAGTGCACCTCTGGCTCCAAGGAAATTCAGCACTAGGGCATTTAGCTTGTGCAGCAATTGAATTAAAAAAAAGATAATTATGCAATGTTATTTAATCATTCAGAGATTTGTGAGGCACTGGCAAAGATTATGAGCAAGTCGCTGGACACTAGGGGGTTGTTAGCCATGGCTCAGTGCTAGCACTCTCGCTTCTGAGTCACAAGCTTGTGGCTCCAGAGACCCGAGTACCAAATCTAGGCTGACACTCCAGCGCAGTGATGAGGGAGTGCTGCACTGCCGTCTTTCGGAGGAAACGTTAAACCAATTCTCTTATGTGGCCCCATCTGCCCTCTCAGGTGAAGGTCAAAGGTCCCATGGCAATATTTTGAATTGTCCTGGCCAATATTTACCCCTCAACCAACATCACTGAAACAGATTATCTGGTCATTATCACATTGCTGCTTGTGGGACCTTGCTGTGTGACAATTGGCTGCCGTGGTTCCTACATTACAACACTGACTACACTTCAAAATTATTTCATTGGTTGTAAAGTGCTTTGGGACATCCTGAGGTTGTAAAAGGCGCTATATAAATGCAAGTCTTTCTTTTTTTTCTTCTTTACTCATGGATTGGAAACAGGCCCACATGGTACCCAAATTCAAAGAGGACTAATAGGGGGAAAAATTCAGTATCGCCCCATTTGGGGCGCCATTATTGTCCGTGCGCAAAGTTTAGCGCCTGGCGCTAATTATCGCCTCCGATAGCAAACTTGGCTTTTATTGCCCCTCGAGGTGATTGGAGCACTAAATCAGGTGCTTCACACCTGTCTTAAGGCGCAAAGGCCGAGGAGCGAGGCGCTACCTCAGGGCGATGGCGAAGCAAGGAAGGGCAAATCAAAGTAAACCTGCAAAGTGCTGCTCAGTACTCAAAGCTCCTTCACACAGCGTTGAATCTCTCCAGAAGTTTCTCTCTCTCTCTCTCAGAATGCGTGGTGCTAAAATGTCACCGACAAAAAAAGGCAGGAAGCGGTCGCCTTTAAATACATAGATACATAGATACATAGAAGATAGGAGCAGGAGTCGGCCATTCGGCCCTTCGAGCCTCCTCCGCCATTCAATGAGATCATGGCTGATCATCCAAATTCAGTACCTTCTCCCCATATCCCTTGATCCTTTAGCCTTAAGAAATATATCCAACTCTTTCTTGAATATACTTAATGAACTGGCCTCCACCGCCCTCTGTGGCAGAGAATTCCACAGGTTCACCACTCTCTGGGTGAAGAAATTCCTCCTCATTTCAGTCCTAAATGGCTTACCCCTTATCCTTAGACTATGACGCCTGGTTCTGGACTCCCCGGCCATCAGAAACATCCTTCCTGCATCTAGTCTGTCCAGGCCTGACAGAATTTTATAGGTTTCTCAATCTCTCAATCTTCTAAACTCCAGTGAGTATAAGCCCAATCGACCCAATCTCTCCTCATACGTCATTCCTGCCATCCCAGGTATCAGCCTGGTGAATCTTCGCTGCACTCCTTCCATGGCAAGAACGTCCTTCCTCAGGCAAGGCGACCAAACTGCACACAATACTCAAGGTGTGGTCTCACCAAGGCCCTGTACAACTGTAGCAAGACATCCTTGTTCTTGTACTCGAACCCTCTTGCTACGAAGGCCAACATACCATTTGCCTTCTTAACCGCCTGCTGCACCTGCATGCTTACCTTCAGCGACTGGTGTACAAGAACACCCAGGTCTCTTTGCACTTCCACTTCTCCCAAACTATTACCATTCAAATAATAATCTGCCTTCCTGTTTTTGCCACCAAAGTGGATAACCTCACATTTATCCACATTATAGTGCATTTGCCATGTTTCTGCCCAATCACCCAACCTGTCCAAATCGTGCTGGAGTTTCACGACATCCTCCTCACAGCATACCCTCCCCCCCAGCTTTGTGTCATCTGCAAATTTGGAGATATTGCATCCAATTCCCTCGTCCAGATCATTAATATATATTGTGAACAGCTGGGGTCCTAGGACCGATCCTTGCGGTACCCCACTAGTCACTGCCTGCCACTCGGAAAACGACCCGTTTATTCCAACTGTTTGCTTTCTGTCCGCCAACCAGTTCTCTATCCAAGTCAATACCTTGCCCCCAATCCCATGTGCCTTAATTTTGCACGCTTATCTCTTATGCGGGGCCTTATCGAAAGCCTTCTGAAAGTCCAAATACACCACATCCACTGGTTCTCCCTTATCTATTTTACCAGTTACATCCTCAAAAAATTCCAGTAGATTAGTCAAGCATGATTTACCTTTTGTAAATCCATGTTGACTTTGTCCGATCCAGTCACTGCTTTCCAAGTGCTCTGCTATTACATCTTTTATAATGGACTCTAGCATTTTCCCCACTACCGATGTCAAGCTTACCAGCCTATAATTCCCCGCCTTTTCTCTACCACCTTTTTTGAATAGTGGGGTAACATTAGCTACCTGCCAATCCATGGGTACCGTTCCAGAGTCTATCGAGTTCTGGAAGATGACCAGCAATGCATCTACTATTTCTAGGGCCACTTCCTTAAGTACCCTGGGGTGTAGATTATCAGGCCCTGGGGATTTATCGGCCTTCAGTCCCATCAGTTTTCCTAACACCATTTCCCTACAAATACTGATTTCTTTCAGTTCCACCCTTTCATCAGACCCTATGTTCCCCGGCATCTCTGGGAGGTTATTTGTGTCCTCCTTTGTGAAGACAGAACCAAAATATGTATTTAGTTTGTCTGCCATTTCTTTGTTCCCCATTATAAATTCCCCTGATTCTGACTGCAAGGGACCTACGCTTGATTTCACCAATCTTTTTCTCTTCACATATCTATAAAAGCTTTTACAGTCAGTTTTTATCTTCTCTGCAAGCTTACTCTCATATTCTATTTTCCCTTTCTTAATTAATCCTTTTGTCCTCCTTTGTTGAATCCTAAACTGCTCCCAATCCTCAGGGTTATTGCTTTTTCTGGCCAATTTATATGCCCTCTCCTTGGACCTTATGCTATCCCTAATTTCCCTTGTTAGCCACGGTTGGGTCACCTTTTTTGTTTTATTTTTATGCCAAACTGGGATGAACAAATTCTGTAGTTCATCCATTCGGTCTTTGAATGTTTGCCATTGCCTATCCACCGTCAACCCTTTGAGTGCCATTCCCCAATCAATCCTACCCAACTCGCTCCTCAGACCATCGTAGTTTCCTTTATTTAAATTGAGGACCCTAGTCTCCGAGTCAACTACTTCATTCTCCATCTTAATGAAGAATTCGATCATATTTTGATCACTCCGACCCAAGGGGCCTCTTACAACAAGATTGCTAATTAATCCTTTCTCGTTACATAATACCCAGTCTAAGATGGCCTGATCTCTGGTTGGTTCCTCGACATATTGGTTCAGGAAACCATCCCGTAAACACTCCAGGAATTACTCCTCCGCAGTATTGTTACTCATTTGGTTGGCCCAATCTATATGTAGATTAAAGTCACCCATGATGACTGCTGTGCCCTTATTGCACGCTTCTTTCATTTCTCTTTGAATGCCATCCCCAACCTCCGCCTTACTGTTTGGAGGTCTATAAACCACTCCCACTAACGTTTTTTTCCCCTTAGTATTTCTCAATTCTACCCATACAGAGTCCACCTCATCAGAGCTAATATCCTTCATTACAATTGTGTTAATCCCTTCTTTAACCAGTAATGTTACCCCACCTCCCTTTCCTTTTTGCCTATCTTTCCTGAATATCGAATACCCCTGGATGTTGAGTTCCCAGTCCTGGCCTTCCTTGAGCCACGTTTCCGTAATCCCAACCAAATTGTATTTGTTTACTTCTATTTGCGCAGCCAATTCATCCACCTTATTACAAATGCTCCTTGCATTAAGACACAAAGCCTTCAGGCTTGTTTTTTTAACGCTCTTAGACCTATTAGAATTATTATTTACTGTGGCCATGTTTGATTTAAACTGTTGATTTCTCTGACTGCCACTTTTGTTTTTCTCCTTCCTATCTTTTGCTTTTATCCTTGTTTCCCTTTCCTCTGTCTCCCTGCTCAGGTTCCCAACCCCCTGCCATTTTAGTTTAAACCCTCCCCCACAGCACTAGCAAACACTCCCCCAAGGACATTGGTTCCAGCCCCGCCCAGGTGCAGACCGTCCGGTTTGAACTGGTCCCACCTCCCCCAGAACCGGTTCCAATGTCCCAGGAACTTGAATCCCTCCCCCTGGCACCATTCCTCTAGCCACGTATTCATCTGAAGCATCCTTCTATTTCTACTCTGACTAGCATGTGGCACTGGTAGCAATCCTGAGATTACTACCTTTGAGGTCCTGTTTCTTAATTTATCTCCTAACTCCCTATACTCCGCTTTTAGGACCTCATCCCGCTTTTTACCTATATTGTTGGTGCCTATATGCACCACGACAACTGGCTCTTCACCCTTCCCTTCCAAGATGTTCTGGAGTCGCTCGGAGACATCCTTAACCCTTGCACCAGGGAGGCAACACACCATCCTGGAGTCTCGTTTGCGGCCGCAGAAATGCCTATCTATTCCCCTTACAATTGAATCCCCTATTACTATAGCTCTACCCCTCTTTTTCCTCCCATTCTGTGCAGCAGAGCCACCCCTGGTGCCAGGAAGTTGGCTGCTGCTGCCTTCCTCTGATAAGCCATCCCCCCCAACAGTACTCAAAGTGGTGTATCTGTTGGAGAGGGGGATGGCCACAGGGGACCCCTGCACTACCTGCCTGCGCCGAGTACTCTGCATGTTGGTCACCCGTTCCCTTTCTTCCTGTCCAACCTCTACCTGCGGTGTGTCCAACTCCGTAAATGTGCTATTCATGTTGTCCTGAGCATCGTGAACGCTCCAGTATGTGTCCAATCGCAGCTCCAGCGCCGCAATGCGGTCTGTCAGTAGCTGCAGCTGGATGCACTTCCTGCACATGTAGTTGTCAGGGACACCGGAAGTGTCCCTGAGTTCCCACATATCGCAGGAGGAGCAGATCACGGGGCCCGGCTGTCCTGCCATGACTTACCCTTTAATTAATTGAATTTAAATTAAATCAATCAATCCCACTAATTACACTACAGTTAACTGGTTTACCAATAGTCCCTGCTACACCAGAGAGGCCTTAGAAACTATAAAACTAGCGCTCCCCTAGTCCCTTTCTGACAGCATAACGCTCCCCTCAACCTGTTGTGGCTAGCGGCAGGCGGTAAGGCAGGGGGCGCCACTCAATATCCGGTCCGGGGCGCTAACAGGGCGTTGCACACTCGACTGACGTCACAATCTGCCGGCGCAGGAGATCATGGTGGTAGTGTTTAGCACCGCCGCAAAACGTCTATTTAATTTCGCGAGCGGCGCAAACATCGCCGTGCCCGGGCACTAGTTGCTTTGCGCCCCATTAGCACCCTCTTAAGGCGCTAACGGGAGGTGCAAACAACTGAATTTTTCCCCCTTAGTCTCATATCAAGTCTGCGTAAAATAATGGCATGAATTATCAGGTGTAAGCCTTAGAACTATCTTTATAATAAAAACCTAGTAAACAGCGTCGATATGGATTCAGAAACGGAAGATCGTGCCTGACCAACTTCCCCAATCTCTTTGAGGAAATAACATCCCAAGTGAACTATGGAAAGCCCCACGACATAGCATTCCTAGGCTGCCAAAAGGCAGTTGACAAAGCTCCTCGTGAAAGGCTTTTCGTCAAATTCAGAGCTGTGAGGATTCGGGATAAACTCTGGGAATAGATAAGAAACTGGCTGATGGGTAGAAAAGAATGAATGCTCATTAGAGAAATAATGTCGGGTGAGAGGAGGCACTAACTGGGGTGCCCCAGGGTTCTGTTTTGAGACTACTGCTGTTTCCCATTTACATAAATGGCCTGGACTCAGAAACTCAATGCAGGGTGCAGATCATACCAAAATGAGAGGGGCAGTGAAATCAAAGGGAGCAGCTCAGAATTTACAAAATGAGTTGGACGAGATATGAGACTAATAGTCAATGGAACTAATAGAAACAATGGCAGATGAAATTAAATGCAGACAAATGTAAAATAGTACATATAGGAAAGAAAAATAAACAACATGAATGGTGTTGAAATAGTTTAGGATGATGTTGAAAGAGACCTAGAAGACTTAAGAGGACCCGACATTTTAAGAATATAAATTATTCCTGTGTCATTTACTTGCTATGGTAAAGCTGTGTTTAAGTTTTCCTTAGAGCAGAGAAGGCTGAGAGGGGACCTGATTGAGGTGTACAAAATTATGAAGGGCATAGATAGGGTAGATAGAAAGGAACTTTTCCCCTTAGTAGGGGGGTCAATAACCAGGGGGCATAGTTTCAAGGTAAGGGGCAGGAGGTTAAGAGGGGATTTGAGGAAAAACTTTTTCACCCAGAGGGTGGTTGGAATCTGGAACTCACTGCCTGAAAGGGTGGTAGAGGCAGGAACCCTCACAGCATTCAAGAAGCATTTAGATGAGCACTTGAAACGCCATAGCATACAAGGCTATGGACCAAGTGCTGGAAAATGGGGTTAGAATAGACAGGGCATGATGGCCGGCGCAGACATGATGGGCCGAAGGGCCTCTTTCTCTGCTGTATAACTCTATTACTCTATGACTCTATAAGCTGACCTGTCTCTTTAAGGCCACGGCTCCATCTGGAGTCGTGCTCCAAATAGGCACATCCTGAGATCAATTAGAAGCTAAGTGCTGTCACCTTAGGGATGTTTGTCTCTAGTTTGGCAACTGCTTATAAGAGCCAGCTCCTCCCCTTTGCAAGAGGCCAGGTTATCAAGGTTGGCAGAAACCAGCAGGAAATCACTGACGTTCTTTCTCTTTTTTAATATACTTCTTTTTATAATTGCTTAGTTGTGAATGTTACTATTTTATGAATATGGTAGTTGAGCCAATCATGTGCAGGTGCGACGTGTGCTTTGCATGTGTAACATATTAAAGTGTGAAACCTTGAGACATGCTAAGCACTATGCATAGACACTTTTATTTTTATGTGTGTAAGCATTAGACAGAGCTAATTTTTTTTTACACAGTAACATTTAGCTGCCTCCTGGTGATATCATGAGGTCAGCTTCCATTGGTATGCCACTGACACCCACCTTGGCTCCTCCAATATTGTCGAGATGCCACCTGCCTACCTGACATCAAGTGAACAACAACAATTTGCATTTATATAGCATCTTTAACGTAGTAAAACGTCCCAAGAGGCTTCACAGGAGCGTTAGCAGAAAAAATTTGACATTGAGCCACATAAGGAGATATTAGGAAAGGCTTGGTCAAAGAGATAGGTTTTAAGGAGCATCTTAAAGGAGGAGAGAGAGGTAGAGATGCAAAGAGGTTTAGGGAGGGAATTTCAGAGCTTAGTGCCTAGACAGCTGATTGCAGAGCCACCAATGGAGGGGCGATGGAAATCAGGGATGCGCACGAGGCCAGAATTGGAGGAACGCAGAGTTCTCGGATTGCAGGAGGTTACAGAGATAAGGAAGGGCAAGGCCATGAAGGAATTTGAACGCCGGGATGAAAAGTTTTAACTCAAGGTGTTGCTGAACCAGGAGCCAATATAGGTCAGTGAGCACAGGGGTGATGGGTGAACAAGACTTGGTGTGAGTCAGGATACGGGCAGCAGAGTTTTGGATGAGCTCAAGTTTATGGCATGTGGAAGATGGGAGGTCGACCAGGAGAGCATTGGAATAATCATGGATAAATCAGAACTTTCTCCAGCTCAAAACTGGCAAAACCAAAGCCTTCCTATTCAGCTCCCACCAGAGACTTTGCAGCATTGCCTCTAATTCCAGCCCCCTTCCTGGTTGACTGCTCAGAGTGCACGAGCTCAGTATTGTGCTTGGCCTCGAGCTGAGCTTCCAAACACCTATTCAGTCTTCTGTCAAAATTGCCTATTTACATCTCCACAATATCAGCTGGTCTGTCTCTACCTTATACCCACAGCTGCTGAAACCTTCATCCACGGCTTTATCCAGGTTCGGCTTATCCAATATTCTCTTCGACAGGCCCTCCCGAGTTCCATCCTATACAAAGTCCAACTCATCCAGGACTTCACACCTGCCTCCTATCTTGTATTAAGTCCACCTCCCAGAGCACTCTTGTACTTCCCCCACTCCACCAAGCTCCACTGGTCCCTCTTCCCCAGTGGCATTGAGTTCAAAATTCTCATCTTCATTTACAAATCCCTTCATGGCCTTCTGGCACCTTCCTCCTGCCCTACTCATTCGCTGCACTCTTCTAATTCTGATCCCCCCCTTTCTCCATTCAACCATCAGTGGCAGAGCATTCAACCATCATATCCCTACAGTCTGGAATTCTCTACCTGGTCCCCTCCATCTTGTCACATCGCTCCCCACCTTTAAGTCCTCAGTTAGAGTACTGTGTGTGGTACTGGCCTCCACACTATAGGAACGATATTGAGGCTGTAGACAGGGTACAACACAAATTTACTAAGATGCTGGAAATACAAATACAAAGAAAGACTTGGAAACTGTGTTTATCTTCATTAAAACAATGCAGATTATGAGGCAATATGATAGAAATGTTTAAAATTATGAAAGGATGGGATCGGATAGGTAGAAGCAGACTGTTTCCAGCAATTGAGGGGCCATGGATACAAGAGTAGATGTAAAAGACTTAGAACAAAGAACAAGAGAAACCTCTTTAAACAGAGAGTTGTGAGACTGTGGAATTCATTTCCAAGGTTAGAGGTTTTTTTGGTCTTTTTTATTCGTTTATGGGATCAGGGCATCGCTGGAAATGTCAGCATTTATTGCCCATCCCTAGTTGCCCTTGAGAAGGTGGTGGTGAGCCGCCTTCTTGAACCGCTGCAGTTCGTGTGGTGATGGTGCTCCCACAGTGCTGTTAGGTAGGGAGTTCCAGGATTTTGACCCAGCGACGATGAAGGATCAGCCATATACTTCTAAGTCAGGATGGTGTGTGACTTGGAGGGGAACTTGCAGGTGATGGTGTTCCCATGCGCCTGCTGCCCTTGTCCTTCTTGGTGGAAGAGGTCGCAGGTTTGGGAGGTGCTGCCGAAGAAGCCTTGGCGAGTTGCTGCAGTGCATCTTGTAGATGGTACACGCTGCAGCCATAGTACGCTGGTGGTGTAGGGGGTGAATGTTTAAGGTGGTGGATGGGGTGCCAATCAAGCGGGCTGCTTTGTGCTGGATGGTGTCAAACTTCTTGAGTGTTGTTGGAGCTGCACTCATCCAAGCAAGTGGAGAATATTCCATCAAATTCCTTACTTGTGCCTTGTAGATGGTGGAAAGGCTTTGGAAGTCAGGAGGTGAGACACTCGCTGCAGAATATCTAACCTCTGACCTGCTCTTGTTCCCACAGTATTTATGTAGCTGGCCCAGCTAAGCTTCTGGTTAATGGTGACCCCCCAGGATGTTGATAGTGGGGGATTCGGTGATGGTAATGCCATCGAATATCAAGGGGAGGTGGTTAGACTCTCGCTTGTTGGAGATAGTCATTGCCTGGCACTTCTGTGGCGCGAATGTTACCTGCCACTTATCAGCCCAAGCCTGAACGTCATCCAGGTCTTGTTGCATGCAGGCATGGACTGCTTCATTATCTGTGGAGCTGCGAATGGCGCTGAACACTGGGCAGTTATCAGCGAATATCCCCATTCCCCATTTCTGACCTTATGTTGGAGGGAAGGTCATTGATGAAGCAGCTGAAGAAGGTTGGGACTAGGACACTGCCCTGAGGAACTCCTGCAGCGATGTCCTGGGGCTGTGATGATTGACCTTCAACCACCACAACCATCTTCCTTTGTGCTAGGTATGACTCCAGCCAGTGGAGCGTTTTCCCCCTGATTCCCATTGACTTCAGTTTTACTAGGACTCCTTGATGCCAGACTCGGTCAAATGCTGCCTTGATGTCAAGGGCAGTCACTCTCATCTCACCTCTGGAATTCAGCTCCTTTGTCCATGTTTGGACCAAGCCTGTAATGAGGTCGGGAGCCGAGTGGTCTTGGCGGAACCTAAACTGGGCATCAGTGAGCAGGTTATTGGTGAGTAAGTTCCGCTTGATAGCACTGTCGATGACACCTTCCATCACTTTGCTGATGATTGAGAGTAGACTGATGGGGTGCTAATTGGCCGGGTTGGATTTGTCCTGCTTTTGGGGACAGGACATACCTGGGCAGTTTTCCACATTGTCGGATAGATGCCAGTGTTGTAGCTGTACTGGAACAGCTTGGCTAGAGGCGCAGCTAGTTCTGGAGCACAAGTCTTCAGCACGATAGCCGGGATGTTGTCGGGGCCCACCGCCTTTGCTGTATCCAGTGCACTCAGCCGTTTCTTGATATCACGTGGAGTGAATCAAATTGGCTGAAGACTGGTTTCTGTGATGGTAGGGACCTCAGGAGTAGGATGATATGGATCATCCACTCAGCACTTCTGGCTGAAGTTGGTTGCAAACGCTTCAGCCTTGTCTTTTGCACTCACGTGCTGGGCTCCACCATCATTGAGGATGGGGATACTCTTGGAGCCTCCTCCTCCCGTTAGTTGTTGAATGGTCCACCACCATTCACGACTGGATGTGGCAGGACTGCAGAGCTTTGATCTGATCCGTTGATTTTGGGATCGCTTAGCCCTGTCTATAGCATGCTTCTTCTGCTTTTTAGCATGCATGTAGTCCTGTGTTGCAGCTTCCCCAGGTTGGCACCTCATTTTTAGGTACGCCTGGTGCTGCTCTCGGTTGGGGCAGAGTCTATGTCAATATTCAAGATCTCCTCTTAACAATTCTGTTAGAGTTTCTCATGAGATAACAAGGTCTTAAAAAGTAATTGTTTTTAAAGGCTAACTTGTAAATCCATTTCATCAAGGGAGCAAGTCACCAAGGATGATAAAAAATGCAAGAAAATGTATTGCTTTCTGCTGCTATTACACCCTCTCCTTGTTTACTCTCTTCTCGGTTTTTCATTAAACTGAGAAAAATATGGGCCTCAATTAGTTATTGACTTAGAAACCAGTGGGTGAGGCAAAACGAATTATTTCATCAGCAGCAGCTGACTTTCAACCAGGGTGTGAGAGAAAATATTTATGTTTTTATTGATGTGGACTTGAAGTGAACTATTTCATTAATTAGTTATTTATTGGCTTAAAGCCAAGGGCCTAGAAATTGGGTATAGCCCCGCCAGCACGTTTGCGCCGAAAATTTTGCGCCTGCCGCGGAGCCAGTTGTGCCCGCCCCATATTCACTTTCAGCGCCCCAAAGCGGAACCGGGCGCTGGTACAGGGTGTGTCCGCCCCGCTTGGGGCGCTGAAAGTGAATTTCAGCGCTCCCGGTCCCGCTGCGCCACCCGATGCGGTGCGGCAGGCTGCTGTACTGCAGGCCTCCCCCTTCTCTTAAGGGGGAGGTGCCTGCAACGGCCGGAGCCCCGATTGCAAGTGCCGGCAAAAGAGCCCGGCACAACGGAGAAGTGCCGGGCTCCACGGAAACCAGCCGGCAATGCCGCGGGGGGGGGGGTGGAGGAGGCCGGGGAAGGAGGTGCGGGCAGGCGGCCGCCGAAAAAGCGGCCGCCCCGCACCTCCACCTTAACTTGCGCCGCTAAGGCTGCAGTAAGGACCCGGTCTCCCGATGTTGTTAGCGCCCGCCACGGAAGAGGCGGCCGCTACTGAAGATGGGGATCGGCGTGGTTTCGGGCGGTACCGGGGCACTGCGCACACCGATGACGTCATCGGTGCCGGCGCAGCGCTACCGGCTAAAGCCGATGTTAGGGCCCACCTAATTTCGGGCGCGACGCAACTTCCGGCGCAACCCACTCTTTCGCCCCTAATTGGGCGCAAACGCAACTGAATTTCTAGGCCAAGGTGTGAACAGAACTGATAATTTTGTAATTAATTGTCTTATTAAATATTAACTGGCAGATAAAGAAAACATTTCAGTTAATAATTTATCTACTTAAAGCTGAAATGTGAATGAAAAAGGAGATCTTTCATAATTTAGTGGCTTTGAGCCAGCTCACGAGAAAACTTGATAAAGAATTTATTGACTTCAAGCATGAAGGAATTTTTTAAGTTAATGCTTGAAGGAGTCAAGTAAAGGGGAGAAGAAACCATTTCATTAATAATTAATTGGCTGGGGACAGGTCTCTGTGAAATGTCTATTTAGGGATGGCGTGATCAAAAGGAAGAGCCAAGCAGGGGGTGCAAGGAGAAGAAGCCCATACAGTAAATAAGTTGCATCACACCTGTGCTCCAATGTGATTCATCAGAGATAGTTACTGAAACATAAGAACATAAGACATAGGAGCAGGAGTAGGCCATTTGGCCCCTCGAGCCTGCTCCGCCATTCAATAAGATCATGGCTGATCTGATCTTGGCCTCAACTCCACTTCCCTGCCCGCTCCCCATAACCCTTGACTCCCCTGTAGTTCAAAATCTGTCTATCTCTGTTGTGTGCGTCGGTAGTAAGACACAAGGCTGCAGGAGAACGGTACAACAGGTGTTTACTCAACATGGCTCACTCTGGAACTGAACTGTACAGTTACTACTCAGTGCTATATACAGGTGTGGTCACTGCCGGTACTACAGTGTACATGAGCTGTAAAAATTAGTTCCCCCCTTAAAGGTATATACATTACAATTCCTCCCCTTTTAGATTAACAGTACCATAACACTCATTTAACAATTAAATATCAAACTAATTACAATTAACACTTTTAACATACAACGTTAGCTGAAAATAGTCCATTTATATATTCAGTCTTTGGGGAGGCTTCCTGATCCTTTCTAGATAGCGCCTTTCCCGAGTGTCTCGCTCTTGGTGCGGAGGCGATTCGGGCACCCTGTCGTCGGTTGGGTCATCAGCTTCCGATGCTACTGTTTCTGGGGTAGATGCGACCTGTACGTCGGGTTCCTCACCAGGTACGTATGGGCGAGGCATGGGGTTGACTTGTTCCTGTGACTCTGGGATCTGGTCAGCATGGCGTCTCACGATGTTCTCCCCAATGTCCACTGTGTACATTAGTGGGCCCTGCCGTGTGCATATCGTTCCTGGCTGCCATTTTTCTGTTCGGTAGTCGCGGGCCAAGACTGGTTGCCCTACATTGAAGCTCCTTGTTGGCTTCTCATAGATGTGCTGGAATTGCTTACTCTCAACATCTCTTCGTACGTTTGGTCTGAGCAAATCCAGGCGAGATCTTAACCTTCGGTTAAAGAACATCATGGCCGGGGCCTGGTTGGTGACTGCATGTGTCGCATTCCGGTAGGCGAACAGGAAATTGTCCACCTTATGCTGCAGCGGAATGTTGTCATTGTACATAGCATTTATTGCCTTCTTAAAGGTTTGTACGAACCTCTCAGCCAATCCATTTGTGGCTGGATGATACGGGGCGGATGTGTAATGCCTTACCCCATTCTTCTTCATAAACCTCCGGAACTCTTCGGACACAAACTGTGGTCCGTTATCAGAGCAAATCTGTTCTGGCAAGCCGTTCCTGGCAAAAATGGTCCGTAGGACTGCAATAGTTTTCTCCGTGGTGGTGGAGGACATTTTGATCACCTCAGGCCATTTCGAGTGCGCATCCACGGCTATTAAAAACATTGAGTCCATGAATGGACCAGCAAAATCAATATGCACCCATTGCTATGGAGATGAGGGCCACTCCCATGGGTGTAGAGGGGCATGTGGTGGTGCATTTTGGACTTTCTGGCATCCTGAGCAGCTCTTGGTCAGGTCCTCGATTTGTTTATCGATTCCCGGCCACCACACATAAGCCCTGGCAAGGCTTTTCATTTTTACCCCTCCCAGATGACCCTCATGAAGCTCATTGAGCACTCTATCCCTTAACTTGGGTGGAATTACCACTCGGGATCCACACATCAAGGTCCCCCGGCACACTGACAGCTGTTCTCTTCTTGTCGAGAATGCTGGCAACAGTGAGTCGGCATGTGCTGGCCATCCCTTCACCGTCAAATCATATACCCGAGACAGTGTCGGGTCATTTCGGGTCTCCTTTTCTATACGAGCGTTAGTTACCGGTAGGTATTCAACTATAGTCGAATGAAATATTTCGACAGGATCCACTGCTGGTGCTTCCTCTGCAGTAGGCAGTGGCAGGCGTGATAGCCCATTAGCATTTCCATGCTGTTTCGTGCCCTTATATTCAATCTCATAGTGGTGCGCCCCTAGAAAGAGTGAACATCTTTGTAGTCGTTGCGCAGTCATCACCGGAATGCCCTTCTTCGGATTAAAAATGGAGACAAGAGGCTGGTGGTCAGTCAGCAAGGTGAATTTCTGCCCGTGCAGATAGTGATTGAACTTTTTCACTCCCCACACTAGGCTGAGGGCCTCCCTGTCAATCTGGGCGTAGTTACGCTCGGCTGAGGTTAGTGATCGTAACGCAAAGGCTATTGGCCTCTCTGAGCCGTCCGAGAATTTGTGCGACAGCACCGCTCCAATGCCGTAGGGTGACGCATCACACGCCAACCGAATTGGTAGTGCTGGGATGTGATTAGTGTTTTGCTCTTCTGGAAAGCTCGTTTACATTCGTCACTCCACTTCCATGGCACCCCAGTTTGCAGTAAGGTGTTCAGTGGGTGTAGTATTGTAGACAAATTTGGCAAGAACTTATGGTAGTAGTTTACCAGCCCGAGGAACGACCTCAGTTGTGACACGTTTTCCGGTGCTGGAGCCTTGACTACTGCCTCAATCTTTTCTGGGGACTTATGTAACCCCTCTTTATCGATAACGTGGCCACAATACGAGATCTGTTTTTTTAAAAACTCGCATTTGGGGCGGTTAGCTCGGAGCCCATATTCCTTCAATCTAGTGAGCACCTGCTCCAGGTTGGCGAGGTGATCACTGTCATTTTCGCCCGTGACCAGGATGTTGTCCAAATAACACTGGGTCCCTGGGATCCCTTGCAGGACTTGTTCCATTGCCCTCTGCCAAATAGCCGGAGCTGATGCTACCCCGAATACCAGCCGGTTGTATTGGTAGAGACCTTTATGGGTGTTGATTGTGAGGTATTTTTTTGATGCTTCTTCTACCTCCATTTGCAGATACGCCTGGGCCAGGTCAATCTTAGTGAAGCGTTTCCCTCCAGATAGCGAGGCGAAAATATCTTCAATCCGTGGAAGTGGATATTGCACGGTGTGAAGGACTGGGTTCACTGTTACCTTAAAGTCCCCACAGATGCGAACCTTCCTTGGTTCCCCAGGCGTGCTGCTCAACGACTTTTTCATCACAGGGACGATGGGTGTAGCCCACTCGCTCCAGTCTACCTTGGACAGTACTCCTGAACGTTCCAAACTCTCCAGCTCTGCTTCGACGGCTGGGCGGATCGCATAAGGTACCGGTCTGGCCTTAAAAAATTTTGGGCTTGCGTTTTCTTCAATTTTAATTGTTGCTGTCATGCCTTTTAGTTTTCCGAGTCCTTGCTGGAACACTTCTTGTGCGTCGGTTAGGATCTTTGACAGTCGCCCAGGTGTGACGTCGTCAGCCTTTTTGGCAGCCACAGTCAGTGCTTGTATGGAATGCCAATCCAGCTGTATTTTCCGGATCCATTCACGTCCCAGTAATGGTGGTCCTCCATCTTGCAATACATACAGGTCTAGTTTTGGTGTTTCCTTACCGTTATATATAACGGTCACCCTTATTTTTCCTTTGGGGTAGACTTTTTGCCCCGTGTACGTCTTCAAAATAATTTTTGTGTCTCTCAAGGGTATGTGTGAGAATAGCCGCTCGTAGTCCCGTCGGTTTATGACTGTTAGGGCTGATCCTGTGTCCAATTCCATTTTTACCTGGACTCCTGCTATCTTGAGAGTGACCCAAATGGTTCGGTGATCCTCCGTTTTGATCACATTATGTAGTTTCAGACAACTCAGCTCCCTGCTTTCGGAGTCGGTATCACTCTTTTGTTCGTCTGAACTATTCTCCGTCACCTTATGTACCTTCTTGTACTTTTCTTTTGGAGATTTCTTATTGCTGGTTTTCTTTCCCGAACTGCAGACTCGTGCTATGTGCCCTACTTTTCCACACTGTCTGCACACTTTGTCTTTGAACCAGCAATCATTGTGGTCGTGTGTTGTTCTGCCGCAGTGATAGCACTTCTCTGTTCTGTATGACATTTCATTTGTGCCATATTCTTGCGGTCTCTGTTGTATCTCTGCAGCGCCCCGTGCTGCTGCTTCATATTTATACCGCAATGCTGAAAGCTTTGTCCAGCGTAAGGTCCTTTTCAGATAAAAGCCGTTTCTGGGTTCCTTCACTTTGAAGCCCACACACAAACTTGTCCCTTAAGGTATCTGCCAGTCCCGTTCCAAACTGGCAGTGTTTCGATAGTTTGCGCAGTTCTGTTAAATATTCAGCATTGCTTTCATCCTTATGCTGGTTCCGTTTGTGAAACTTGAATCTTTCTGCTATCAGCAGCGGTGTGGGGTTTAAATGTTCCTGTAGTATCGTCACTATGTCTCCAAAACTCTTTTCCACTGGCTTCGCTGGGGTTACTAGATTTCGTAATAAGCCATACGTCTTTGCACCCATTAAATTTAACAATACCGGCGCTTTCTTGTCATCTGACACCTCATTTGCCTTGCAGTATACCTCTATTCATTCGACATATGTAGTCCAATCTTCAACTTCATTGTCAAATGCGGTGATACTGCCACTCTTCAGCATTTTGGGTGTGGTTTAAAATGGCTTAAAATGGCATCTCCCACGCTTTCCTTCCTCCCCCGCTGCTGCCAACGCTGCTCTCGGTGGTCCTCGTGGCAATGGCGACGCCCTGTAGGTTTCGCGCGCTTCTCCTGCGCTGCTGCCAACGCCGCTCTCGGCGGTCCTCGTGGCAATGGCGGCGCCTCGCGGGTTTCTGCGCATCTCTCTCCCTCTCCTCAACGCTGTTCGGCCCCTGAACACCGGCTGCGCCCTGTGTGCTCTGCCCTCTCTCTCTCCCGTCGACGCTGCTCGGCCCTTTGCTGTGCCGCTCGGTCGGGCTCTAGCCCACCGCTGTCCGGGAAGGGTCTGCGCACTACCTATTGCCAGCCCGTTTCGCTGGACCACCATGACTGGAAAGCCAAGCCTGGCTCTCAACAGCCTCCCCCGCAATTCTCGAGTCTCTGCTGGATGACTGGGTGGTTGCCCGTGGTCGACGCCCGTGTCTCTGGCCTTGACCTCCAATCTACTGGTCTCCAGGAACGAATCCCTGGGAGGTGATGCAGAGTTGCAGGTAGGATCGAATTTGCCTCGTCGCCAATGTTGTGTCCGTCAGTAGTAAAACACAAGACTGCAGGAGAACGGTACAACAGGTGTTTACTCAACGTGGCTCACTCTGGAACTGAACTGTACAGATTACTACTCAGTGTTATATACAGGTGTGGTCACTGCCGGTACTACAGTATACATGAGCTGTAAAAAGTAGTTCCCCCCTTAAAGGTATATACATTACAATCTCCACCTTAAATACAATGACCCAGCCTCCACAGCTCTCTGGGGAAGAGAATTCCAAAGATTCACGACCCTCTGAGAGAAGAAATTCCTCCTCATTTCTGTTTTAAATGGGTGCCCCCTTATTCTGAAATTATACCCCCTAGTTCTAGATTTCCCCACGAGGGGAATCATCCTCTCTGCATCTACCCTGTCAAGCCCCTTCAGAATTTTATATGTTTCAATAAGATCCCCTCTCATTCTTCTAAACTCCAATGAGTATAGGCCCAATCTGCTCAGCCTTTCTTCATAAGACAACCCCGTCATCTTTGGAATCAACCTCGTGAACCTTCTCTGAACTGCTTCCAATGCAAGTATGCAGGGGGTTGGGAACCTGAGCAGGGAGACAGAGGAAAGGAAAACAGGGATAAAAGCAAAAGATAGGAAGGAGAAAAACAAATGTGGCAGTCAGAGAAATCAACGGTTTAAATCAAACGTGGCCACAGTAAATAATAATTCTAATAGGTCTAAGAGCGTTAAAAAAACAAGCCTGAAGGCTTTGTGTCTTAATGCCAGGAGCATTTGTAATAAGGTGGATGAATTGGCTGCGCAAATACAGGTAAACAAATACGATTTGGTTGGGATTACAGAAACGTGGCTCAAGGATGGCCAAGACTGGGAACTCAACATCCAGGGGTATTTGATATTCAGGAAAGATAGGCAAAAAGGAAAGGGAGGTGGGGTAGCATTACCGGTTAAAGAAGGGATTAATACAATTGTAATGAAGGATATCAGCTCTGATGATGTGGAACCTGTATGGGTAGAATTGAGAAATACTAAGGGGAAAAAAACATTAGTGGGAGTGGTATATAGACCTCCAAACAGTAAGGTGGAGGTTGGGGATGGCATTAAAAGGGAAATTAAAGAAGCGTGCAATAAGGGCACAGCAGTCATCATGGGTGACTTTAATCTACATATAGATTGGGCCAACCAAATTAGTAACAATACTGTGGAGGAGGAATTCCTGGAGTGTATACGGGATGGTTTCCTGGACCAATATGTCGAGGAACCAACCAGAGATCAGGCCATCTTAGACTGGGTATTATGCAACGAGAAAGGATTAATTAGCAATCTTGTTGTACGAGGCCCCTTGGGTCAGAGTGATCATAATATGAACAAATTTTTCATTAAGATGGAGAATGAAATAGTTGACTCAGAGACAAGGGTCCGCAATTTAAATAAAGGAAACTACGATGGTCTGAGGAGCGAGTTGGGCAGGATTGAGTGGGGAATGGCGCTCAATGGGTTGATGGTGGATAGGCAATGGCAAACATTCAAAGACCAAATGGATGAGCTACAGAATTTGTTCATCCCAGTTTGGCGTAAAAATAAAACAAAAAAGGTGACTCAACCGTGGCTAACAAGGGAAATTAGGGATAGCATAAGATCCAAGGAGAGGACATATAAATTGGCTAGAAAAAGCAATAATCCTGAGGATTGGGAGCAGTATAGGAGTCAACAAAGGAGGACTAAGGGATTAATTAAGAAAGGGAAAATAGAATATGAGAGTAAGCTAGCAGGGAACATAAAAACTGACTGTAAAAGCTTTTATAGATATGTGAAGAGAAAAAGATTAGTGAAGTCAAGCGTAGGTCCCTGACAGTCAGAATCAGGGGAATTTTTAATGGGAAACAAGGAAATGGCAGACCAACTAAATGCATACTTTGGTTCTGTCTTCACAAAGGAGGACACAAATAACCTCCCAGAGATGCCGGGGAACATAGGGTCTGATGAAAGCGAGGAACTGAAAGAAATCAGTATTTGTAGGAAAACGGTGTTAGGAAAATTGATGGGACTGAAGGCCGATAAATCCCCAGGGCCTGATGGTCTACATCCCAGGGTACTTAAGGAAGTGGCCCTAGAGATAGTAGATGCATTACTGATCATCTTCCAGAACTCGATAGACTCTGGAACGGTACCCATGGATTGGAGGGTAGCTAATGTTACCCCACTATTCAAAAAAAGGTGGTAGAGAAAAAGCGGGGAATTATAGCCTGGGGAAATGCTAGAGTCTATTATAAAAGATGTAATAGCAGAGCACTTGGAAAGCAGTGACAGGATCGGACAAAGTCAACATGGATTTACAAAAGGTAAATCATGCTTGACTAATCTGCTGGAATTTTTTGAGGGTGTAACTGGTAAAATAGATAAGGGAGAACCAGTGGATGTGGTGTATTTGGACTTTCAGAAGGCTTTCGATAAGGTCCCACACAAGAGATTAGCGTGCAAAATTAAGGCACATGGGATTGGGGGCAAGGTATTGACTTGGATAGAGAACTGGTTGGTGGACAGAAAGCAAAGAGTTGGAATAAACGGGTCGTTTTCCGAGTGGCAGGCAGTGGCTAGTTGGGTACCGCAAGGATCGGTCCTAGGACCCCAGCTGTTCACAATATATATTAATGATCTGGACGAGGGAATTGGATGTAATATCTCCAAATTTGCAGACGACACAAAGCTGGGCGGGAGGTTAAACTGCGAGGAGGATGTCGGGAAACTCCAATACGATTTGGACAGGTTGGGTGATTGGGCAGAAACATGGCAAATGCACTATAATGTGGATAAATATGAGGTTATCCACTTTGGTGGCAAAAACAGGAAGGCAGATTATTATTTGAATGGCAATAGATTGGGAGAAGGGGAAGTGGAAAGAGACCTGGGGGTCCTTGTGCACCAGTCGCTGAAGGTAAGCATGCAGGTGCAGCAGGCGGTTAAGAAGGCAAATGGTATGTTGGCCTTCGTAGCAAGAGGGTTCGAGTACAGGAACAGGGATGTCTTGCTGCAGTTGTACAGGGCCTTGGTGAGACCGCACCTTGAGTATTGTGTGCAGTTTTGGTCACCTTACCTGAGGAAGGACGTTCTTGCCATGGAGGGAGTGCAGCGAAGATTCACCAGGCTGATACCTGGGATGGCAGGAATGACGTATGAGGAGAGATTGTGTTGATTGGGCTTATACTCACTGGAGTTTAGAAGATTGAGAGGGGATCTCATCGAAACCTATAAAATTCTGTCAGGTCAGGACAGACTAGATGCAGGAAGGATGTTTCTGATGGCCGGGGAGTCCAGAACCAGGGGTCATAGTCTAAGGATAAGGGGTAAGCCATTTAGGACTGAAATGAGGAGGAATTTCTTCACCCAGAGAGTGGTGAACCTGTGGAATTCTCTGCCACAGGGGGCGGTGGAGGCCAGTTCATTAAATATATTCAAGAAAGAGTTGGATATATTTCTTGAGGCTAAAGGGATCAAGGGATATGGGGAAAAGGCAGGGACAGGGTACTGAATTTGGATGATCAGCCATGATCACATTGAATGGCGGAGCAGGCTCGAAGGGCCGAATGGCCTACTCCTGCTCCTATCTTCTATGTTTCTATGTTTCTATCCTTCCTTAAATAAGGAGACCAAAACTGTACGCAGTACTCCAGGTGTGATCTCACCAACACCCTGTACAGTTGTAACAGGACTTCCCTACTTTTATACTCAATTCCCTTTGCAATAAAGGCCAACATTCCATTTGCCTTCCTAATTACTTGCTGTACCTGCATGCTAACTTTTTGTGATTCATATACAAGGACCCCCAGATCCCTCTGTACCTCAGCATTTTGTAATCGCTCCCCATTTAAATAATAATTTGCTTTTTTATTTTTCCTACCAAAGTGGATAACCTCACATTTTCCCACATTATACTTCATCTGCCAGATTTTGCCCACTCACTTAACCTATCTATATCTCTTTGCGTCCTCCACACAATTTGCTTTCCCACCTATCTTTGTATCATCAGCAAATTTGACGACATTACGTCCCTTCATCGAAGTCATTAATATAGATTGTAAACAGTTGAGGCCCCAGTACTGATCCCCGCGGCACCCCACTAGTTACAGTTTGCCAACCTGAAAATGACCCATTTATCCTGACTCTCTGTTTTCTGTTAGTTAGCCAATCCTCTATCCATGCTAATATATTACCCCCCACCCCGTGAGCTCTAATCTTGTGCAATAACCTTTTATGTGGCACCTTATCGACCCTTTATCCACCCTGCTCATTACACCCTCAAAGAACTCCAGCAAATTTGTCAAAACATGATTTCCCTTTCATAAAACCATGCTGACTCTGCTTGACTATATTATGATTTCCTGAATGTCCTGCTATCACTTTCTTAATGATGGACTCCAGCATTTTCCCAATGACAGATGTTAGGCTAACTTGTCTATAGATGCCTGCTTTCTGTCTCCCTCCTTTCTTAAATAGGGGCATTACATCTGTGGTTTTCTAGTCCACTGGGACCTCTCCAGAATCCAGGGAATTTTGGTAGATTACAACCAATGCATCCGTTATCTCTGCAGCCACCTCTTTTAAGACCCTGGGATGCAGGCCATCGGGTCCAGGGGACTTGTTCACCTTTAGCCCCATTAGTTTGCCTAGCACTTTTTCTCTAGTGATAGTGATTGTTTTAAGTCCCCCACCCCCACCCCAGTAGCCCCTTAATTATCCATTATTGGGATGCTTTTAGTGCCTTCTACCATGAAGACCAATACAAAATATTTGTTCAAAGTGTCCGCCATTTCCCTGTTTCCCATTATTAATTCTCCAGACTCATCCTCTAGGGGGACCAATGTTTACTTTAGCCACTCTCTTCCTTTTTATATACCTGTAGAAGCTCTTACTATCTGTTTTTATATTTCTTGCTAGTTTACTCTCATAAGCTATCTTCTCTCTCTATCATTTTTTTAGTCGTCATTTGCTGGGTTTTAAAAATTTCCCAATCCTCTGGCCTTCCACTGTTCTTCACAACATTGTATGCCTTTGTTTTCAATTTGATCCTTTACTTCCTTAGTTGGCCACAGATGGTTCATCCTTCTCTTAGAGTCTTTCTTTCTCACTGGAATATATCTTTGCTGAGAGTTATGAAATATCTCCTTAAATGTCCTTTTCTACAGTATTACCCTGTAATATATTTTCCCAGTCCACTTTAACCAAGTCTGCCTTCATACCTTTGTAATTACCTTTATTTTAAGTTCAGGACACTAGTTTGAGACCTAGCTTTCTCACCCTCAAACTGAATTTGAAATTCTACCATGCTATGATTACTCTTCCCAAGAGGATCCTTCACTTCGAGATCATTAATTAATCCAGCCTCGTTACACATTACCAGTTCTAAAATAGTCTGCTCCCTGGTTGGTTCCACAATGTATTGTTCCAAGAAACCATCCCGCATACACTCTAAGAACTCTTCCTCAAGTCTACCTTTGCCAATTTGCTTTGTCCAATCAATATGAAGATTAAAATCTCCCATGATTATAGCCATACCTTTCTTATAAGCCTCTATTATTTCTTGATTTATATTCTGTCCTACAGTGTGGCTACTGTTTGGAGGCCTGTAGACCACTCCCACCAGTGACTTCTTACCCTTATTATTTCTTATCTCCACCCAAACTGATTCTACGTCTTGATCTTCTAAGCCAATATCATTTCTCACTACTGCACTGATCTCATCCCTTATTAACAGAGCTACACCACCTCCTTTTCCTTTCTGCCTATCCTTACAAAATGGCAAATACCCCTGAACATTCAGTTCCCAGCTTTGGTCACCTTGCAACCACGTCTCTGTAATGGCTATCAGATTATACCCATTTATTTCTATTTGTGCTGTCAACTTATCTATCTTATTACGAATGCTGTGTGCATTCAGATATAGAGCTTTTAATTTTGTCTTTTTACCAATTTTCCCTACTCTGACCCCTCTTTCTGATGCACTTTTATGTGTATACGCTCTGCCCCTTCCTGTCACACTCTGGTTATCATTACCCCTATCGCTACCCTGTACTGTTGCCTTCTCATTTTTCTTTGACTTTTTTAACTTCTGCTCAGCGTTTCACTTTCCCCCACTATTCAGTTTAAAGCCCTATCTACAGCCCTAGTTATTCGATTTGCCAGGATACTGGTCCCAGCCTGGTTCAAATGAAGCCCGTCCCGACAGAACAGATCCCTCTTACCCCAGTGCTGGAGCCAGTGCCCCAAGAATCAAAACCCATTCCTCCCACACCAATCTTTGAACCACTCGCTCATCTCTCTAACAGTTTATTATTTTTTAATGCAAGAGTCCAGAATTTCTTTTACCACTAGAGTTCATCGCTTTTGAATTCAATTTTTACAATCATTTTCCTAAACAGTTCTATCAATATTTTGCTCAGTAATCATCAAGTCACTGTTCAATTCCCTTCATATAATTTAAAATATGTGTAATATTGGCAAAATATATTCCTACCTGTTCCAGAGGCTGCTCCCCACTCAATTAAAGTGCTTTGGTTGTGTAGTTTTCTGTCAGCAAGTACCAAAAAGGATCCATGTGTGTGACTGCATGTGACTTTGGTGGCCATGTCATGGAGTATCATCACCCCATAACAGATCTGTGAATCTATCCCAGTATGAAGTCTATCCCAGTATCACCTCAGAATAAAATCCCTGCTTCAATAATGTTTCTGTTTCAAATAGGGTCACTTTAACACTGAATCGAAGCCCAACCCTAAATCTAACTCTAACTCTCCATTCCCAGGTGAAACTCCAACTCCCCAACTCCCATTTAAAACTTACTCCTAAGCCCGAACTTATTCTGGTTTCTCAAAACTCCAACTCCCTGTTAAGACTGCAACTTTCTCTTAAACAACAATAACTTACATTTATTTCGTGCCTTTAACGTATTAGAACGTCCCAAGGTGCTTCATGAGCCGTATCAAACAAAATTTGACACCGAGCCGCATAAAGGGTTATTAGGACAGATGACATAAAGCTTTGTCAAAGAGGTAGGTATTAAGGAGCATCTTAATGGAAGAGAGAGAGGTAGAGAGGCGGAAAGGTTTAGGGAGGAAATTCAAGAGCTTAGGGCCTAGGCAACTGAATGCACAACCGCCAAAGGTGGGACAATGGAAATCGGGGGTGCGCAAGAGGTCAGAATTGGAGGAGCACAGAGAACTTGAAGGGTTGTAGGACTGGAGGAAATTACAGAGATAGGGAGAGGTGAGGCCATGGAGAGATCTGAACACAAGGATGAACATTTTAAATTCGAGTTGTTACCTGACGGGAGGCAATGTATGGTGATGGGTGAACGGGACCTGGTGTGAATTGCGATATGAGCAACAGACTTTTGGATGAGCTGTAGTTTACGGAGGGTGGAAGGTTGGAGGCCGGCCAAAAGAGCATTAAAACTTTCTCTTATAAATCCAGCTTCTTTCCAAAGGGTAAATTCTCCACTGGGTGGGGTCTCACAATTTCAGAGTTATAAGATACACTGGGGAGTTTTGAAGGGTAATTTTATTTAGCTTTGGGTTCATTTATTTTTGCCAGTAACTGTCATGGCAGATGCCAACAGACAGCATTCAGTATCACTGATGCAGTCAGGCTATGCCCATACTGATGGACCAATGATTCTAACGGAAATTTGTTTTGCTATTACCAACAGTTGATCATCTGGAAATAAATACTGTCAGCTTATATACTGTAAAGAAGTATATTTTTGAAAAATGATTTTGCACTACAAAAACTTGTCAAAGATAGATATTGTCCATGGGATGCTTTGCATCCACTTGGATATCTACTGAGTATAAACTGTTGACAGTTTTTGAAGTACAAGGAGTAATTTGTGGACACTATTTTCTTCATTGAAGAAAACTGAAGAAAATAAGAAATAGTTAACTGAGATAGGTGGCATAACAAATTGGTGGTTCAACAAATTGCACCAATGAGTGGAGGGATGTGGATTTGTGCCCTTTGTCCCGCACACAGGAAGTCCTTAAGCCCCACTGGACTGGCTGGCAGAGAGAGGGACTCAAGGAGAAGATGGGCACTCCTTGAAGGGTTGTTCACCACAGGTCAGTGTAGCAGGGAGCAAGTGGCCCACTTTCCACTCAGTTGGGGAATGGTATTGGTTGGGCATGGACCTAAAGTTAAAAACAAACACACACACACAAAGCAAAACGTTAAAGGCAAAAAAGAAAACTTAAAAGAGTCTGCTTAAGAAATATTATTTGTAAATAGCTCTTTAAATCTGCTGCTGCGCCAGATATCCCATCCCTGCATCTGCACACTCCCAACGTGTGGCCTAATCCATGCTGGGAACAATAAACGATTACTTAAATAAGTGGACCTTGTGACGTCCTCATCATGCGCTTCCAACACAAGGCGGACTTGGGTGTGCCACACTGCTTTCAGAGGGAAAATCAGTCCTAAAACTCCAAGACAAGTTTACCCTGACACCATCTCATTCCGGAACTGAGGGGAAAACACACAAACAAAGTGCACCTGTGCAAACTTGACTGTGCATCATTGCGTCCCTGTGCAGGAGCTCTGACACACACAGGAAAGTCACGACAGACACTCAACCATGCTTGCACATGTGTACTCCTTTCAGCTGGCTTTATCCCTCACATTTAGAAGCAGCAGGGTAAAAAAAAACTTTGCCTGCATACACGTAGGGTTAGTCAGTACTAGAACAGAGTTCTAGCAGTGACTGCTCTTATCTGGAGAGTTACTGTTGGGTCGCGCCCCCTTTGGAGCGCTAACTTCGCTGGCGCCCCCGCGGCCGAAATTCACCGGTAACGCCCCAAGTACTGCAGGCCTTCCTCCCCTAGCGCAGGGGCCTAGCGCAGCGCGACCCGGGGCCCAGTTGGGCCACCAGGGGTCGGAGTGCCAGCAAAAGAGCCTGGCACTCAAGAGAAGTGCCGGGCTCATGGGGCTACAGAGGAGGCCGGGGATGGCAGAGGGGTAAGGTGCTGGCAGGCGGTCAGCAACAAAAATGGCCGACGACACCTCCCCTTTAATTTGCACAGCGGCTGCAGTTAGGCCCCCCTGACCCCATCAGACATAGCGTCCAGCAGTAAGTCGGGGGGGGGCACTACCGAAAATCATGGCCGGGGCGTGGGCGGGGCGTGGCACACCGCGATGATGTCATCACCGGGGGCGCTAACGGTTACCGCCGCTGCTAACCTCCCGCTGAATTTCGCGGGAGGCGTTGGCTGCATCGCGCCCAGGCGCTAGTTGCTTTGCGCCCTGTTAGCGCCCTCTTAGGGCACTAACGGGAGGTGCAAAACAACTGAATTTTTAGGCTACTGTTCCTTTTCAGTGAGTGCTGTCAGCACATTGGAGTGTTTCTAACTGGGCTTTAGTGCAGTGTTGTTCAATACATTAGTCACTAGCCACATGTAGCTAATTAGGAATCCAACTGTCAATAATTAAATTTCTGATTAATAAAAAATGAGTAATAAACACTGTCACTGAGCATGTGATCTCAATGCTCATATTTGTATGATGTTTGCATGTGTACTTTAACCTTTTTGTGCGTTTGTTGGTAAAATGGTGAGACAAAAGGTGGAGTGCGTGAGTGTTTTTTGATCGTTGTGCGTGCTTTACTTCTTTGATAACTGAATGGTGGTAGATGTCTGTCAAGTAAATATAGACGTGAACTACATCTATCTGTATTCTGTGAGTATGTGTAAGGCGTTTTCCACTAAAATTGGTGCATGTGGCTAAAATGGTGTTGCCATAGTTACACCTGTGGCATGTCGGTAATTTCTATTGGACAACACTATTCTATTGCAGCCGCAGACGTGACTCCAGGAGGGTACGTTACCTCCCTGGTGCCTGTAGTGTATGTACCCGTCTACCTTTAAGGGAACTATTGAATGTAACCGTTCACCTTTAAGAGAACTACTTTAGGTGTGGCACTATTTGTTTGGCTTCTGTATACGGTAATACCGATAGTGACCACACCAGGATATAAGTGTTGTGGCAGGATTGCTGGGGCAGATTCGCCCGGACCTTCGAATAGTAAAGACCTGTTTGTTTGTTACTTCTGAAGTCTGTGTATTTATTAACTGCACAACCCACAGACTTTACAGTGGCGACGAGTCCGATCGTACCCTGCGGCAAGACTACCAAAGCAACGAAGAGCGTCGAAGAGAGGCAACCGCCCTCGTCGTGCTGCTGAAAGAAAACACGAGGCTGCAGCAGGAGGAAGGAGGAAGACTTTAGCAATAAAAGCTTCCATCTGCAACAGGCACTGACTACCCTTCTACCACGGTGCGGAGTGAGCCGATCAGCTGGAAACAAGGCGGCCGCGGAGACTGTGAGTAGGGGAAGGTGTAGAGAATATCCGGAGGATAAGGGCTGTGCACTCGACCACGGTCGAGGGGGGAACGGAGCCGGTCAGAAAGTCGGGTCCAACGGCGTCGTGAGACAGTCGGACCTCGATCGGCGGGAAAACCGGGCAGCGACCGCAGCCACGAAGCGCTGAGACTGTGAGTAGGCGCGGGAAGAGAAACCCAGCCGCAGCCGGGGAGGGAAACACCGGTCTGCGAGAGGGCTGGGAGGCGAACAGGAACCGTGCGGGTGGGAGAGAGAGACAGAGCCGAGCAAGGGGAGAGAGACTGCGCGAGAGCCAGTCCAGCGGCTGAGCTGTCCTCCACCAACGGGGTACCCAGAGCCGGTAGAACCGAACGTGCGGGAGAGGGAGAGGCAGAGCCGAGCAAGGGGAGAGAGACTGTGCGAGAGCCAGTCCAGCGGCTGAGCTGTCCTCCACCAACGGGGTACCCAGAGCCGGTAGAACCGAACGTGCGGGAGAGGGAGAGGCAGAGCCGAGCAAGGGGAGAGAGACTGTGCGAGAGCCAGTCCAGCGGCTGAACTGTTCTCCACCAACGGGGTACCCAGGGCCGGTAGCACCGAACGTGCGGGAGAGAGAGCGACAGAGCCGGGTACGGAGAGAGAGACTGCGCGAGAGCCAGTCCAGCGGCTGAACTGTCCTCCGTTAACGGGGTGTACCCAGCGCCGGTAGAGCCGTGCGGGCGGGAGGAAAAGACAGAGCCGAGTAAGGGGAGCTGTGCGGAAGCCAGCCAGCGGCTGAACCTGTCCGCTGTGGGGGAAGCGTACCCCTTCCACCGGGAAGGAACGCGGGAAGCCGCCATTAGGCGGAGAAGACGCCAGAAGCGGGAAACCGCCATTGAAGTGGGCGGGGCGAGAAAGGAAGAGCGGGAAACCCGCCATCTTAACTGACATACCGCCATTGAAGTGGGCGGGGAGAGAAGGAAAGAGCGGGAAACCGCCGATTTCGTGGGAAAACTGCCATCTTAGAAACAAACAAATAAATAAGAATACTTAAAGAAATACTGGTGCTGCTCCCAAGGGAAGAAAGATGCCTAAGCGAGGGAATATTAACGACTTTAATTCTGAAATAGAAGACTGGGCCACGTACGTGGAACGCATAGAGATCTATTGCGAAGCCAACAAAATAGAGGAAGACGACAAGGCGATAACATTGCTAAACTCGATGGGGGCAAAAACATACGGGCTCTTGAAGCATCTAATAGCACCAAATAAACCAGCGGATCAGACCTTCGAAGAGATTGTGGCTGTGCTGAAGGACCACTTGAACCCCACACCATTGATACTGGCCGAACGATTCAAATTCTACGCAAGAACGCAGAAGAAAGACGAAAGCAATGCGGAATACTTGGTCGAACTGCGTAGGCTAGCGAAATACTGCCAGTTCGGAGGGAATCTGACAGAAGCGCTGCGGGACAAGTTCGTATGCGGATTGTCCAAAGAAGGGACGCAGAAGCGACTACTGGAAGAGAACGACCTCACACTGGACAGGGCTGTCCTTCTAGCTGCATCGCACGAAGCCGCAGCGAAAGGAACGGCAGAAATGCAACTAAAGGCGGCGGCACTCGGGGTGGACCAAATTACTTCAAGCACAACAAAATGCTACCGTTGTGGGAAGACAACGCATGACCAGAATCAATGCTGGTTTAAGAACCAAGAGTGTAGGAAATGTGGCAAACTGGGTCACATCGCGAAGGTATGCCGGTCCGGGAAAAAGACCAACAATCAAAGGAAGCCACCACAAGAAAAGTACAACAAGGTACACAAGGTGGCTGAGAAGAGTTCAGACGAACAGAATTCAGACTCAGACCCAAACAACCAGGAGCTGGGTAGTCTGAGAATCCACAATGTGGGTAAAGAAACGGATCTACAGACCATCTGGGTCATACTAAAAATAGCTGGAGTCCAAGTAAGAATGGAGCTGGACACTGGATCAGCTCTATCAGTCATCAACCGAAGGGACTACCACCGGCTATTCTCTCACATACCTTTAAGAAATGCCAAGTTCGTATTACAGACATACACGGGGCATAACGTATACCCCGTGGGGAAAATAAGAGTCAAGGTGAGAGATGGGGTAAAGAACACCCAAGAATGAACTTGTACGTATTACCTGAGGGAGGACCACCACTTCGAGGACGGGAGTGGATTAAGAAAATAGACATGGAATGGCATTACCTAAAAGCCATAATGAGGGAGGACTCGGTGCAAGCTATTAGCTCAGATTCTGAAATGGATGATGATAAGACCAAGTCGAATATGGAAGACAAGGCTAAAAGGGACTTGCCGACGATGGGGAAGAAAACGAAGACATGCAGAAGGACTTATGGTACCAAGAAGAATAAAGCTGCAGAGCAGAACTCCAGGTTGACAGAGAATTCTGAGCCTGTTCAAGCAAAGGATTCATCCACGATGGAAGAACACCGAGCTCGGACGCAAACTTATGTCAAAGTACGACAACAATTAGAACAGTTGAGTGACCGTCTCGTACAAGAGATGAAAAATATGGAAAAGTTCTGGGACACCGAATGGGAGAACCTGGAAAGACAACAGAGACAGCTAGCTCAAGCAGAGAGCGACCATAGAGCCATCGTGGCCAAATACCAATCACATTCCCCTGATGCTGTTCAGGAACTAGAATATTTACAGAACGAACCAAAGGAAGAGGAATCTTCAGGAAGCCAGGATTTTATTCCAGTTCTTCTCTACGACTCCTTACAAGCAGAGTGTGAGAAGTTGAAAGAACAGTATGTACAGGCCCAGGCTACAATTCTGGAGGGGGTTAACTCGGCAGCCTCCGAAAAGCTAGTTTCAGTAGAAGCATATGAACAACTAAAGGTTGAACATGAGCAAGAAGTCCAAAGGCTGCAGGAAATTCTTGATGAGCTCAAGGCCAAGACAGACTCATCGGTAGAAGTTCCATCCATAGATGAGAAATTAGAGGTGAAAAACATGGCAGAGCATGAAAGACAGGATGTCCAAGAACTCATAAAAACATTGAAGGACACCCAAGACAAATATGAGGCGGCAATGACCGAGGTTCAACAACTTGAAGAACAGATTCAACTGGGAATCCTTTCAGTGGAAGAAAAGGAAACTGTAAGAAACTCAGAGACTGTAAGAATGGTCCCTGAACATGAACTAGAGAGCATCAGGGCGCAACTTTTCCGAGCACTGAAAGCCAAAGTTCAAGAGGAACGTAAGGTGGAAGTATTGGAGAAAGAGGTGGATGAAATGGAGAAGACTCTGATCCACCGTGTTCCCAGGGAAGAGTTAACGGTCAGCCAACTCCTTCATATGCTGAAGGACAAGACTCTGCAAGGGGAACAATCTGAACATGAGCTTCAATCTTCAGGGGGAACGAGTTCGGAGCTATCAAAAGTCACGGAGATAGCTGAGGTGGCAACACAAATTTTACAAGGATGCCAAAAGTACGTTGAATCACGTCAAGGTGAACAGAAGAATGTGGAAACCGTTACTTCAGTAGAAGGTTTAAATAGCCTGATAACGCAATTCCCGATGGAAGGGAAGGTATTGAACTCACAAATGAGGTCCGTCGTGAAGGAATGGCAGATAACCCAGGAAGAGCGGGATGAATATGAATGCATGAAGAAGTCTTTTCAAGAAAGATGTCTAGGGAAGGAACCACCATCAGCTAACGTCCAGACGGGTGAGGAGGAAGAAGAAGGCTCTCTCGCTGGCCTAACTCAGGACGAACCCGAATATTACCATGACCTGTTGAGTGACACTGAATATTACGAGGATGTGGTCTGCCCAGCTTGTGATGAAAACTCCCAAAGTGCTGAAATCCGGATGAAGCACTTAAGGTCTAAGGAACATAGAGAGTTGGTGGCGCTACAGCTGGCAGCCGAGAAAGGAGCTCCGAGAGTTTCAAAAAGGCAGAAAAGAAAAAGAAGAAGCAGAAGATAATAACTGTCTAAAATATTAGCACTTCTACCATCCCAGGCGGGACATTACGAAAGGAGCTAAATTAGTTGAAAAACTGGAAAATGTCAAGACAGCCAGTTGGTTGTAAAGGTCCGCACTGCTGGTTCAACAGGACGAAAGTCCAAGCTGTTACGTCAAGAAAAAGGCTATGGAGGAGTCACGCTAGCCAGGTGAACCGGCTACACCAAAGAAATGTTGTTCGGAACGAGTCAAGATCAGAGACTAAACCTATGAACTGTTTCCGCAGAGACTGAACCTGTGAACTGTTTCCACCGAGATTATATCTGTAAATTGTTTTATATGACATTGACTCCACCGAGATTATATCTGTAATTTGTTTTATAGGAAGTTGAAGATATGTATGTTTAACGGGGACTCTGTAAGTAATAAGCTAAAAAGGGAGGATTGTAGTGTATGTACCCGTCTACCTTTAAGGGAACTATTGAATGTAACCGTTCACCTTTAAGAGAACTACTTTAGGTGTGGCACTATTTGTTTGGCTTCTGTATACGGTAATACCAATAGTGACCACACCAGGATATAAGTGTTGTGGCAGGATTGCTGGGGCAGATTCGCCCGGACCTTCGAATAGTAAAGACCTGTTTGTTTGTTACTTCTGAAGTCTGTGTATTTATTAACTGCACAACCCACAGACTTTACAGTGCCAGGGTCCAGGATGTCACGGAGCAGCTGCAGGACATTCTGAGGGGGGAGGGTGAACAGCCAGAGGTCATGGTCCATATCAGTATCAATGACATAGGTAGAAGTATCAACGACATAGGTAGAAAGAGGGATGGGGTCCTGCAGGCAGAATTTAGGGAGCTAGGAAAAAGATTCATAAGCAGAACCTCAAAGGTAGTAATCTCCGGATTACTCTCGGTGCCACATGCGAGTGAGTACAGTGAATGCGTGGCTGGCGAGATGGTGCAGGAGGGAGGGCTTTAGATTCCTGAGGCATTGGGACCGGTTTTGGGGAAGGTGGGACCTGTACAAACTGGACGGGTTGCATCTCAACAGGGCTGCGACCAATATCCTTGTGGGGGGGTTTGTTAGTGCTGTTGGGGAGGGTTTAAACTAGCTTGGCAGGGGGATGGGAACCTAAGCGTAGATTCAGTAGGGAGAGAAGCAAAGCTGGAAATGGAAGCCAGAAAATTAGTAATTGAGTTTGGAAGGCAGAGGAAACAAAGGCTAGAGAATAGACAACAAGGGAGTTTGGCAGTACTAAATGGTATATACTTCAAAGCAAGGAGTCTAGTGAACAAGGCAGATGAGCGAAAGGCACAGATAGACACATGGAAGTATGATATCATAACTATTACTGAAACATGGCTTAAAGAAGGGCAGGAATGGCAGTTCAACATTCCTGGTTACAGGATTTTCAGACGAGATAGAGAGGGGGATAAAAAGGGAGGGGGGGTCGCAATATTGGTTAAAGAAACAATTACAGCTGTGAGGAGGGATGATATGTTAGAAGGACCATCAAATGAGACCTTGGCCTAGAAATTCAGCTGTTTGCGCCAGCCGTTAGCGCCAGATTTCCGGCGCTATCCACTTAGCGCCCGGGCACCGCCGGATCTGCGCCTACGCCGAAATTCAGCTGGGCTTTAGCGCCGGCGCAAAGTGTTAGCGCCCGCTCAGCTGCGCACGCATCTTATGACGTCATTCCGTCGTGCAACGCCGTTTGTGCGCCCCAAACCGGAAATTCAGTGGCGCCCGGCCGATGTGGCCGTGGCGCTGCTAAGAACTGTGAAATGGAACTCAACAGAGGCCCTGTGGGATTCGGGGAGTGCTAATTAAAGGGCACATCCACTCACCCATAAAAGCCAGCCATTTCGCTGCAATGACTTGACTGGTTTGGATTTCTGCACAGAGAGCAAGGCACAGAGATTACTGATTTCGGACACCATAGGAGAGGTATTTTTGGCTTCTAGCCAGTGCTTTGACATTTGCATCCTTGTGATTTTGCTGTTTGGAACTTTGTAATGGGGGCTGCATGGGGGGCCAACCCTCAGTTCCTACATTTTGTGCGAAGGGCTCGCAGACGCTTTGAGAGAGGGCCAGGCATGCCTAGACGCAGAGGGGCCATTAGGCGTCGCCAACGTAGGCCTTACCCAGTCAGGCAATACCGGGAGCAGGTCTCATATCTCACCATGACTGCGGCGCATTGTGGTAAGAGGCTGTGCTTCAGAAGGGAGGTGGTTGAAGAGATCTGCCAGCTGCTTCATGCAGATTTGCAGCCACAGCTCATGTCCAGGGCGTCTCTCTCGGTGGAAGTGAAGGTCACGGTGGCTCTCAGCTTTTATGCAAGCGGCTCCTTCCAAGCCGCTGCTGGGGACATCGCGAACATCTCCCAGTTCGCCGCGCATCGCTGCATCCGACAGGTCACCGAAGCACTTTTCGCGAGGAGGCACCAATTCATCTCCTTCCCCATGACCCAACACAAGCAGGAGCAGCGTGCATTCGGATTTGCCAGGATCGCGGCCTTCCCCATGGTGCAGGGCGCCATTGACTGCACGCATGTGGCTATGCGGGCACCTATCCACAATGCCGAGCAATACCGCAACCGGAAGGGCTACCATTCCCTAAATGTGCAGCTGGTGTGTGACCACAGGCAGCGCATCCTAGCTGTCAATGCCCGCTTCCCAGGAAGCAGCCACGATGCCTTTATCCTGCGCCAGACTACTGTGGCTGACATGTTCCAGGCACAGCCTCCACCAAGGGGATGGCTTATCGGGGACAAGGGCTACCCTTTGTGCAGATGGCTCATGACCCCGCTCCGCGCGCCCAGGACCCCAGCGGAGCTGGCATACAACGAAAGCCATCAAGCCACAAGGAACCTAATGGAGCAAACGATAGGTGTCCTCAAGCAACGGTTCCGTTGCCTGGATCGTTCGGGCGGGTCTCTTCAGTATTCGCCGGATAGAGTCTCCCAGTTCGTCGTGGTGTGCTGCATGCTCCACAACCTGGCTATCCGCAGGACTCAGGCACTGCCACCTGACATTGCCCCACCACCTCAGGAGGACGAGCAGGAGGACCCTGAGGAGGAGGAGCACCAGGCCAGGAGGGAGCGACAAGGTCCAAGGGCCGTCCGCCGGGGGCTTATTGCTCGACACTTCTAGGCCCCCTGTCAGGGAATGGCCTGGCCCACTGAACGCAGCCGCTTCGCAAGCCCTCAGCCGGTTAACCCAACAACCACTTGAAACATGACACCTGCACATGGTGAATAAATAAACATCTTTATTTCAAAAACTCAGGGCCCTTCCCACATGGAAGAGCAAAACAGAGAAGACCCCCAAAAAACAGTAACAAACTTCTGTCACTCCCAAAACCTGGGGAGGACTAACATAACATCACCATCCAAATGGCCTTCGTCACTGGCCTAACAAAAACAAGCCCCCCCCACAACACAAAGACCCCCATAAAACCAAACCACATAATGCCCCCCAGAACAGAAGCCCCCGCATCACCCAAACCCTCGCTCAACACACTCTATTCGGTGTGGCGAGAGGGCGAGTCTGTCGACAGCCGTCTTTTGCCCCGGCCCGTCCTGCTGCTGTGCCTCAAGCTGGGCCGTGAGGCTGTGGCGAGGCTGGGGGAAGGATCCTCAGGGCGACAAGGCGTCTCGCCAGATGCCCTTGGGGGTCGGCCTACACGAGGGCGGGCCCGGGAGGGGCCGGCTGGTGACTGCTGCAGCTGTGGGTGGCCCTCTTCACTGGCTGCAGTAGCTCCTTGCACCCTGGCTGTGGGAGTCGCAGGCTCGCCTGCACCAATGGGGACAAGGTGGGTGATGCCAGGCGCGCGCTGGGCGCCAGACACACGTGCACTCGGCCGGCCTGGCCGGGGAGCAAGCGCGCCAAACTGTTGGTCGCCAGACCGGTGTGCGGCAGCAGGGCGGCGGCTGGCCTGGCGACGCCTCCGCGCCAGTGCGAGGGTGGCAGAAGTCAGTGCCCCAACTGCGCCGGCATGTCCCCGCATCTGCAGTGCCATTGTCTGCACAGCACCTCTCAGCTGGCGACTGGCGTGCTGCGCTGCCTCGAGTTGTTCGACCCCCCTCTCATGCGCTGCCACAAGGAGCTCCACCCCCCTGGCGTGCGCTGCTGCGAATAGCTCTAGGCCCCTGGCCTGGGATTGGCCGAAAGCCACCACACTTTGAGCGAGGCTTTCGATGGCGTGAGGCATCTGTGCCACCACCTCCATGATTTCGACGTGCCGGCGCTCCGACGCCGCTGACATCTCGTCCAGGAGGCGCACCTCCTGGGCGACGTCCGAGTCCGGACTGGAGGGCGCCTCCACCCTCTGGCCAGAAGGCTGGCGTGCCGCCGGAGCGTTGCCGCGTGCGGCCACGCCACTGGGACCAGGTTCTGCCCTCCCCTCCACCGCCTCCCCCCTCTGGGCAGAAGGCTGGTGTGCCGCCGGAGCCTTGCCGCGTGCGTCCATGCCACTGGGACGAGGTTCGGGGCTCCCCTCCCCCGCCTCCCCCTGGCTCTCCGGCACGCCAGACGTCTCCCCTTCATTGCCATCTCCTGGAGCGGAGGAGGGTTCCCCCGAGGTGGCGCCTTCCTGCTGCTCCTCGACGTCCTCCTCCTCTGAGGGCCTGGCTGTGTGGGCTTCAGGGAGCACCTCCTCCTCACCAGCTGAAAGCAGGAAGGCACAAGTGTAGCTTTAGAGTGAGGACAGGCCGACAGCGAGGGAGGCCGCACTGGTGCATTATGCGCATTTTTCGGCCAGTGGGGAAGGATGTAGATCTGATGCGCGAGGGCAAGGAGAGAGGTGCACCCGGTCCTGTCCTTACCAGTGGGTTCCAGTATAGGGTCGGCGTCGCCGAGCGCCACAGGCCCAATCACCGGGTGACGCAGCAGTCGGGCCACCCTCTCTTCCAGAGCCGTTAGCTCCTGGTAATCGCGAGGGCCTCCACCAGTGACACGCAGGCTCCTGGCGTTCCTCGCCAGCTTGGCCTGCAAGAGAAAGGAGGGCGTCTAAGTACAGTGTGGTGCCCCGTTGCTGTGTGTGAGGCCTCCCATGGTGGAATAGTTTGCACAGTGTGGTGCCCTGTAGCTGTGTGTGAGGCCTCCCATGGTGGAATAGCTTGCACAGTGTGGTGCCCTGTTGCTGTGTGTGAGGCCTCCCATGGTGGAATAGCTTGCACAGTGTGGTGCCCTGTTGCTGTGTGTGAGGCCTCCCATGGTGGAATAGCTTGCACAGTGTGGTGCCCTGTAGCTGTGTGTGAGGCCTCCCATGGTGGAATAGCTTGCACAGTGTGGTAAGTGCAGAAAGAGCTATTGATTAACATGCAAGTGCCATTGCAGCGGCAGCAGGGCTGGGCATTAGACCTTGGATGTCCCTTTGGCCCTAATGGGAGGTGCACATGCAAGGATGAGGGGGACATTGGAAAGGGTACTCACCTTGACCAGCCGACATAGGTCATTGTATTTCTTGCGGCACTGGTCCGCACTCCTGGGAACATCGGAGTTGGAGGAGACCCTCCGGGCAATTTTGGTCCACGCCTCCCTGAACTGGCTCCTGGGAGCCTTCCTGCCACTAGCCGGGCACACGACCCGTCTTCTTTTGCGCACCCCATGAAGGAGCACACCCAGCGCATGCTCAGAGAACCGCTGGGCTCTTTCACGGGCCCTCTCCATGACCTCCAGGCGTTGATATGGCACACAACCAGCCCTGAGGCCTAGTTGCAGGGCTACAGCATGCAGGGCGTGGCTGCAGTCAAAGTTGACCCTTCCCCCTTTAAGAGCTGGCCGGCGTCAGGGTGTCTGCTGACACTCACCACATGATCGCACCTGCGCTGCGCCCGGAATCGGCGTTATCAGGCTGCATCGCCGGATTAGCGCCTGAACACAGGGTTCCAACGCCTTTTGCAGCGCTCGGCCAAATAGTTGGCCAAATCTACTGAATTTCGGCGAGCTCGCCTGCACTTTCCGGCGGCCGCTAAATTTGACGAGCGCCCGACTTTAGCGCCGCAATAGCGTCCGAACTGAATTTCTAGGCCCTTATGTGTGGAACTGAAGAACAAAAAAGGGGCAATCACAATGCTGGGAATGTACTATAGACCCCCAAACAGCCAGAGGGAGACAGAAGAGCAAATATGTAGGCAAATTTCTGAGAAGTGCAAAGAAAATAGGGCAGTAATAGGAGGGATTTCAACTACTCTAATATTAACTGGGATAAAATTAGTGTAAAAGGTATAGAGTGCGCAGAATTTTTAAAATACATTCAGGAGAACTTTTTTAGCCAGTACGTAGCAAGCCCAACAAGAGAGGGGGCAGTTCTGGACTTAATTTTAGAGACTGAAGCTGGGCAGGTGGAAGGGGTATCAGTGGGAGAGCATTTTAGTGGTACAGGAAACTTTCTGATATCCGGCACTGACGGGACCGAGCTGGTGCCGTACCATCAAAAGTGCCGGGCATACCAGCGTTAATGTTGAAACATACGGAACTGAAAAGCTCCGTGTGAATCAACAAACCCTGTTGCTTAGCAACAGCTTCAAAACAGTCGGCTGCAGCTGCAAGTGTCTCTAGCTGAAGCTGTTGCTATAGCTACAGACCTTGCAGTGCCTGACTGGGAAAAAAAAAGCAACGAGAACTAAAAAAACTTATCGAAAACGGCTCCTGATTTTTGCCATTAGATCGAGTATTCCGGACATATAACCTCCGGTTAAACCAAAGTTTCCTGTAGTGATCATAATTCAGTTAGATTTAGCATAGTTATGGAAAAGGACAAAGATTGGCCAGGTGTAAAAGTTCTCAATTGGGGAAAGACCAATTTTACTAAGCTGGGATGTGATTTAGCAAAAGTGGACTGGAAACACTTACTTGAAGTCAGTGTCAGAACAGTGGGAGACATTCAAGGAGGAGATAGTGAGGGTCCAGAACAAATATGCTCCCACAAAGAAAAAATGTGGGACTCCCAAATTTAGAGCCCCTGGATGTCAAGGAGCATACAGGGTAGGATCAGGGAAAAAAGGGATGCCTTTGTCAGATACCGAGAGATCAATACTATGAAAGCCTAGAGGAGTATAGAAAGTGCAGGGGTGAAATTAAAAAGGAAATTGGAAAACAAAGAGAGGGCATGAAAAAATATTAGCAAGTAAAATCAAGGAAAACCCAATGATGTTTTATAAATACATAAAGAGCAAGAGGATAACTAAGGAAAGAGTAGGGCCTATTAGAGGCCAAAAAGGTATGCTGTGTGTGGAGGCAGAAGACGTGGATATAAAGACTTGTATTTGCATTTACATAGTGCCTTTCACAACCACCGGACGTCCCAAAGCGCTTTACAGCCAATTAAGTACTTTTGAAGTGTAGTCGCTGTTGTAATATAGGAAACGCGGCAGCCAATTTGCGCATAGCAAGCTCCCACAAACAGCAGTGTGATAATGACCAGATAATCTGTTTTCTTTATGTTGATTGCGGGATAAATATTGGCCAGGACACTGGGAATAGCTCCACTGCTCTTCTTCGAAATAGTGCCCTGGGATCTTTTACGTCCACCTGAGGGGGCAGACAGGGCCTCAGTTTAATATCTCATCCGACAGTGCAGCACCCCTCAGTACTGTACTGGAGTGTCAGCCTAGATGTTTGTGCTCAAGTCTCTGGAGTGGGACTTGAACCTACAACCACTTACTGACTCAGAGGCAAGGATGCTACCAACTGAGCCACAGCTGACACCGTATGGTTTTTGATGAATACTTTGCATCTGTCTTCACAGAAGAGAGGGACAATGCAGACATTGTAGTTAAGGCGATGGAGTGTGAAATATTAGATGGGATAAATATAGAGAGCGAGGGGAAGTATGAAGAGGTTTAGCATCTTTGAAAGTAGATAAATTGCCAGGCCCGGATGAAATGTATCCCAGGCTGTTAAGAGAGGCAAGGGAGGAAATAGCGAAGGCTCTGACCATCATTTTCCAATCCTCTCTGGCTACAGCCGTGGTGCCAGAGGACTAGAGGACTGCTAACGTTGTGCCGTTGTTTAAAAAGGGAGAAAGGGAAATAGACCGAGTAATTACAGGCCAGTCAACCTAACCTCGGTGGTGGGAAAATTATTGGACAGTATAAATCATCATTTAGAAAGGCACGGATTAATTAAGAACAGTCAGCAAGGATTTGTTAAGGGAAGGTCACGTCTGACTAACTTGATTGAATTTTTTGAGGAGGTAACGAGGAGGATCGATGAGGGTAGCGCATTTGATGTAGTCTACATGGATTTTAGCAAGGCCTTTGACAAAGTCCCACATGGCAAGTTGGTCAAAAAAGTAAAAGCCCAGAGGATCCAAGGGAAAGTGACAAGTTGGATCCAAAATTGGCTCAGTGGCAGGAAGCAAAGGATAATGGACGACAGGTTTTTTTGTGACTGGAAGGCTGTTTCCAGTGGGTTTCCACAGGGTGCAGTACTGGGTCCCTTGCTTTTTGTAGTATACATCAATGATTTAGACTTCAATGTAGGGGGCATGATTAAGAAGTTTGTAAATGATACAAAAATTGGCCGTGTGGTTGACAGTGAGGAAGATAGCAGTAGACTGCAGGAAGATATCAATGGACTAGTCAGGTGGGCAGAAAAGTGGCAAATGGAATTCAATCCAGAGAAGTGTGAGGTAATGCATTTGGGGAGGGCTAACAAGGCAAAGGAATACACAATAAATGGTAGGAAACTGAGAAGTGTAGAGGAACAGAGGGACCTTGGAGTGCATGTCCACAGATCCCTGAAGGTAGCAGGACAGGTAGATAAGGTGGGTTTTTACATAGGATTACATAGGATATACGGCACAGAAACAGGCCATTCGGCCCAACCAGTCCATGCCGCCGTTTATGCTCCACTCGAGCCTCCTCCCATCTTTCCTCATCTAACTCTATCAGCATAACCCTCTATTCCCTTCTCCCTCATATGCTTGTCCAGCCTCCCCTTAAATGCATCTGTACTATTTGCTTCAACCACTCTCTGTGGTAGCGAGTTCCACATTCTCACCACTCTTTGGGTAAAGAAGTTTCTTCTGAATTCCCTATTGGATTTCTTGGTGACTATCTTATATTGATGGCTTCTAGTTTTGCTCTTCTCCACAAGTGGAAACATTCTCTCTGTATCTACTCTATTAAAACCTTTCATAATTTTAAAGACCTCTATTGGGTCACCCCTCAGCCTTCTTTTTTCAAGAGAAAAGAGACCCAGCCTGTACACCCTTTCCTGATATGTATACCCTCGCTTTTCTGGTACCATCTTTGTAAATCTTCTCTGCACCCTCTCCAGTGCCTCTATATCCTGTTTATAATATGGCGACCAAAACTGTACACAGTACTCCAAGTGTGGTCTAACCAAGGTTCGCTACAAGTTTAGCATAACTTCACTACTTTTCAATTCTATCCCTCTAGAAATAAACCCTAGTGTTTGGTTTGTTTTTTTTATGGCCTTGTTAACCTGTGTCGATACTTTTAGTGATTTCTGTATTTGTGCTCCTAGTACAAATCTCTGCTCCTCTACCCCAGTTAGATTCTTATTTTCCAAGTAATACGTATGTGACCTCCCTATTTTTCTTACCAAAATGTAATACCTCATATTTATCTGTGTTAAATTGCATTTGCCAATTATATATCCAATCTGCAAGTTTATTAATGTCTTCTTGTAAATTGTTGCAGTCCTCCTCCCCCCCCCAATTTAGTGTCGTCCGCAAATTTAGAAATTATGATTTTGATTTCAAAGTCTAAATCGTTAATATAAATTATGAACAACATTGGGCCCAGCACTGATCCTTATGGAACACCACTTCCCACCTTCTGCCACTCTGAATAGCTACCCTTTACCCCTAATCTCTCTGCTTTCTGTCTTGAAGCCAGCTAGCTATCCATTCTGCTACTTGTCCCCTGACTCCACATTCCCTGACCTTATTCATTAGTCTATTGTGTGGTACCTTATCGAAGGCATTTTGAAAATCTAGATCAATTACATCTACTGCATTACCCTTGTCTACTCTCTCTGTTACCTCTTCAAAAAATTCAATAAGGTTGGTCAAGCAAGACTTTCCCTTTTGAAATCCATGCTATTTGTTATTATATTTTTCATTTCTAGATGTTCTTCTAATTTCCCCTTTGGTAGGAATTCCATTATTGTTTCCTACCACCAATGTTAAGCTGACTGGCCTATAGTTCCCTGGACATGTTCCATCTCCCTTCTTAAATATAGGTATTACGTTAGCTATCCACCAGTCCTCTGGCACTACACCTTTTTCTAATGAATTATTAAATATGTGTAGTAATGTTTCTGCTATCTCTTCCCTAGATTCTTTTAAAATCTGCGGATATAATTTGTCTGGACCAGGCGTTTTATCCTCTTTGAGTTTCATTAGTTTATTTAGTATATTCCTCGGTTTATTTTAAATTCAGTTAACACATTACTAATCTCATCATCCGATGTCATCTCCACCTGTTCTATCTCCCTGGTAAATACTGAAGCAAAGTAATTATTTAATACCTCTGCCATCTTTCTATTGCTGCCTGTGGTATTATCCTCTCCATCCCTTAATGGCCCTATTCCCATCCCGGCCTTCCTTTTTCTATTCACGTGCCTGTAAAATATTTTACTATTTTGTTTTATGTTCCTTGATAATTTAATTGCATAGCTCCTAATTGTTTTTTTGACTTTTCTACTAATCCCTTCATATTCTCCCTTGTCATGCTCTCCCTTGCTGTCCATGTACTTAATGTATGCCTCTTTCCTTACCCTCAATTTTTCCCTTATGACTTTATTCATCCATGGTGTCTCATTAGTGTTTAGCTTGTTCTACCCACTCTACTCAACTCTACCACTCTAGCACCCAGCTCTACCTCACTACTTCTTCTCTCAACCCCTCCACAGTGTCTAAATTGTCAGACTGCTTGTCCGACATACAGTTCTGGATGAGCAAAACTTTTCTCCAATTAAATATTGGGAAAACCGAAGCGATTGTTTTCGGTTCCCGCCACAAACTCCGTTCCCTAGCCATTGACTTCATCCCTCTCCCTAACATCTGTCTGAGGCTGAACCACACTGTTCACAACCTTAGTGTCATATTTGACCCTGAAATGAGCTTCCGACCACATATCCGCAGCATAACAAAGACCCCCTACTTCCACCTCCATAACATTGCCCGTCTCCGCCCTTGCCTCAGCTCATCTGCTGCTGAAACCCTCATCCATGCCTTTGTTGCCTCTAGACTTGACTATTCCAACGCACTCCTGGCTGGCCTCCCACATTCCACCCTACGTAAACCTGAGGTCATCCAAAACTCGGCTGCCCGTGTTGTAACTCGCACCAAGTCCCATTCGCCCATCACCCCTGTGCTCGCTGACCTACATTGGCTCCCGGTTAAGCAGCGACCGATTTCAAAATTCTCATCCTTGTGTTCAAATCCCTCCATGGCCTCGCCCCTTCCTATCTCTGTAATGTGCTTCAGCCCCACAACCCCTCGAGATATCTGCACTCCTCTAATTCTGCCCTCTTGAGGATCCCTGATTATAATCGCTCAACCTTTGGTGGCCGTGCCTTCTGTTGCCTAGGCCCTAAGCTCTGGAATTCCCTGCCTAAACCTCTCTGCCTCGCTACCTCTCTTTCCTCCTTTAAGATGCTCCTTAAAACCTACCTCTTTGACCAAACTTTTGGTCGCCTGCCCTAATTCATCCTTATGTGGATCGGTGACAAATTTTTTGTCTTAAAATACTCCTGTGCAGTGCCTTGGGACATTTTACTACATTAAAGGCGCTATATAAATACAAGTTGTTGTTCTTGTTTATTAGTGGAATATATTTTTCCTGGACTCTGTTGTACACCGTTTTAAATGTTTCCCATTGCTGTTCTATATCATTGTTTATCAATACTGTTGTCCATTTTATTTTCCCAAGTGCTATTCTCAGCCCCTCAAAATCAGCTTTCTCCAATCTATTACCCTGGTCTTTGTCATACCTATGACCTTCTCACTTATTATCTTAAAGCGTATTATATTATGGTCATTATTGCCTAGATGTTCGCCTACTTTTACTTCTCTTATCTGCTCCAGTTCATTCCCCATTTCTAGATCCAATAGCGAATTCTCTCTTGTTGGGCTTTTTATATACTGGGATAGAAAGGAGTCCTGTACACATTGTAGGAACTCCATTCCCTTAGCCCCTTTACCTACCTCTTCTGTCCAATTAATATCAGAGTAGTTGACATCCCCCATGATTATTATTCTGTTTTTTACTCATTTCTCTAATTTGCATATTTTTTCTTCTACCTCCCTTCTGCTGCTAGGTGGCCTGTAGACTACCCCTATTAGTGTGATTAATCCTTTATTATCTTTTATCTCTATCCACATGGATTCTGTTTCTGTCGTGCTGATAGCTGCGTCACTTTTTTCTACTGCCATTATGTTATCCCTAATAAGTACAGCTACTCCACCTTCCCTTTTCCCCTCTCTATCTTTTCTAAATATGTTATACCCGGCAATGTTTAATTCCCAGTCCTGATTTTTCTGTAGCCATGTCTCAGTAATCCCTACTATGTCTGGTTACTCACAACATATTATTGCCTCCAGCTTCCCTGCTTTATTACCAACACTGTGTGCATTGCTGTACAGACAGATTAACTAACTTTTAAGAACAGTTCCTCTCACTTTATTTTTAACCATATTTTTAAACTCCTGTTCCATAACTCTATTTATTCCCTGGCCATCAATGTCCTTCCTTTACTCTTTCCTATGCTCTCCTTTCCCGTTTTGTTTATATTTAGGTGGGTTCATTTCTTGTAGATCCCTCCCCCCATCTTACTAGTTTAAAGCCTTTGCCACCTCCCTATTTACCCTTTCCACTAGGAAACGGGTCCCATCCCAGTTCAGGTGGAGCCCATCCCATCGGTACAGGTCCTTCCTGTCCCAGTACTGGTGCCAGTGTCCCATGAAAAGGAACCCCTCTTTCCCACACCAGCCACATGTTAATTATCCTGATCTGACTGTTTCTATGCCAATTTGCATGTGACTCAAGCAATAATCCAGAGATTATTACCCTTGAGGTCCTGCTTTTTAATTTAGCTCCTAACTCCTGATACTCCCTCAGCAGGACCTCCTCCCTGTTCCTACGTAAGTCGTTTATTCCAACGTGGACCACGACAATTGGATTTGCCCCCCTCCCTTTCCAAATTCCTCTCCAGCCGCCACGAGATATCCCTTACCCTGGCACTGGGTAGGCAACACACCCTTCGGGATTCTCGTTCTTGGCTGCAGATTCCCCCTAATTATAGAATCCTCTATCACTACCACATTTCTATTCTGCTCTTCCCCCCCTTGGACAGCCTTGTGAGCCATGGTGCCTTCGCCTGCATTGTGGCTGTCCCCCCTGCAGTCTTTCTCCTTGTCCTCACAGGTAGCGAGTATATCGTACCTGTTGGACAGGACCAGTGTCTGTGGGACCTCCTTCTCAACCTCTCCTAAGTCCCCACTACCCGGCTCCCTAACAGTCACACCCTCCTGTTCCTGAACCTGTGCTTTCCTCTGGGGTGTGACTGTATTCTGGATAAAACTATCCAGAAATTCCTCCCCGTCCCTTATGCTTCGGCGTGTCTCTAACTCGCACTCCAGCTCAATGACTCTGAGCCGGTTAAGAAGGCATATGGGATACTTTCCTTTATTAGCCGAGGCATAGAATATAAGAACTGGGAGGTTATGCTAGAACTGTAGAAAACACTAGTTAGGCCACAGCTAGAGTACTGTGTACAGTTCTGGTCACCACATTACAGGAAAGATGTGATTTCCCGAGAGATGGTACAGAGGAGATTTACGAGGATGTTGCCAGGACAGGAGAATTTTAGCTATGAGGAAAGATTGGATAGGCTGGGGTTGTTTTCTTTAGAACAGAGGAGGCTATGGGGAGATTAAATTGAGGTGTATAAAATTATGAGGGGCCTTGATAGAGTGGATAGGAAGCACCTATTTCCCTTAACAGAGAAGTCACTAATCAGGGGGCATAGATTTAAAGTAATTGGTAGAAGGATTAGAGAGGAGTTGAGGAGAATCTTTTTTACCCAGAGGATGGTGGGGGTCTGGAACTCACTGCCTGAAAGGGTGGTAGAGGCAGAAACACTCATCACATTCAAAACATACTTGGATAGGCACTTCAGGTGCTGTAACCTGAAAGGCTATGGACCAAGAGCTGGAAAAGTGGGATTAGGCTGGATGGCTCTTTTTCGACCAGCGCAAACACGATGGCCCAATTGGCCTCCTTCTGTGCCACAGATTTCTATGATTATGATTCTATGAACATTGCCTTAGTGCAAACCTCTCATGACACGCAAGTTAAACTCAAACAGTTCAATATTGACACCCATGGGAAATTTCCTTTGAAGTTGGCAGAAGCTTCTCATCTGTTGTGTGGCAAAGGTGGTGGTGGCGGGGGACAGTGTTAACACCCAATTGTTGTCTAACATCCTTCTACGTTACTTTCTGCACACCTTGAATAGCCACCAGCAGTCAGTCAGCGTGCAGTTATACTGCCACTTCTGTGTCACAATGAAGTGCTTTCCACTTGGCAGCGATGTAAAAGTAACAGTGTAACTCCGGCTATTGCTCTGACTCCAGAATGCAGCTCTGTGAGACCCCATTAAGGGGGCCACCACCCCCCCCAATCACATCGCCTTGGGCTTGACACCACATGGAGTATAAATCCACTCAGGTTTCAAATCCATTGGACCTCCTGCATGCTTTATAAATTTAAGCAGAATATTTTTAGTGTTGAAAATTTCACATTCAAAATATGATGGCAGCGAGTACAGCTCAGCGCTTGCCTATAAACGTGCAAATCCAGCAAAGGCATTATAAACCAAGCATTGGCAACAGTGAACTGATTCTGTAGTTACCTGCCTCAGACCAGCAGCATAGTATAACTGCAGCCTAAGCCATCCAGCCAGTCAATTTAATGAATCATCTTAATAAGAAATTAACCTCTTTGAAATGAAGCCTTTCTACAATGTTGTGTCCTTTTCTGCAGGATAAGTAAAGTGGATAAATCATCACTTTATCACAGGACTCAAGTAATGGGAGGTACCTAACCTATTAGTGATCATATACACACACTGAAGCAAAGCGGCCAATGCAAATTTCTCTGTTGCAGACATGAAAGTTGTCCCTGCTTGGTTCCAAACAACTAGTCCCAAGTTATACAAGACAGGTTACATCTAAATACCTTGACATACACTACATATTAATACATCACTACACAGATTCAGCATTTACTGGAATTGTACCTAATTAGTTACTTACATTGCAAGTTACGTTCAGGTTGCTCAATGCCTATTAAACATTAATACATTAATTGCGCAATCCAGCCTTGTGCTCCACTGTCTCTCTTGAGTAGCAGCTGGCCTTGGATCCATGGATTCGCCTCGTTCAATGTATTCCTAGTACTCTGTGCATACTTCTACCTGGAGTCTGTATTCTGCCTGAAATCACGGACCCTCATTGCTTGCTGCTCCTGGGCCCACTCTCCTGCTTGGTCCAGTCCTTCTGTGCCCACTCCTCACCTATCCCTCTGACTCATCTCAGGATTGACCTTTTAATTCCTGACCTTCCCAAAGAGTGAAGTCCAGAATATATTAAAGTCACACGTCAGCTCCCTCTCACAGCTGCACAGATCTTAATTAATTGGTGGCTCTCCCATGGCATCGCTCACATTAAGTCAGATAAAATGTTGGGCTGACTTTTGTGAAAAGCACGATATTAATGCAAATTCTTTCTTTTCTATGAATAAATTAAACTTGTTTGGGTTGCCATCTATTTATTAATAATTAAGACTTCAACATAAACTTTATGGGACCAATTTTAACTTGCCAGACTCGGCGTTAATGGCCTCAAAATGGGTTCGGTAAACTTACCGCCCCGATAACCCCCTGTTAAGGTAAGTTTTAAATTATTTTGTGGAGCGAGCAGGAGTGCTCCTCGGAGCCTCACAAAATGAATCTGGGCCACTGCTGCTGCAGACACCACCCCCACCCCCCATTCTCAATCAGGGGCCCCCCCACCCCCACCCCCCAATTTACCTTGCTGCCCAATTATTGCCTAAATCCGGTGAGTTACATCAGGACACCCATTTACAACAGACAGCTTGCTGGTTCTATTTAATTGCGGCCTGGCCCTCAGAAAGTCTCCGGCCTCTTTGAGACCAGAACAGGTGGGCTGTCAATGACAAAAGTTACAATTGACTTCAATGGGCGGAACTTTCAACTTTGCCAGGGATGTAAAACTGCCAGTATCGGATTGACCACCCGTTATATACCTCGTCCCAAAGGAAAATCAGGTAGGGTGCATAATGTGCAGCCGATCCAATATCACCCGTTTTACACCATCGGCAGAAAATGAAATTACCTCCATGTCTTCCGAAAAACTAGAGGGACTTAATTGGATGCACTGGTTGAACTCATAACATTCTCAGATACCCAATTGCAATATTATTCCCTTTTACTTTCATAATGGCTTCAGTCTCTATTGAATGAGTATAATAATATTGTGTTACCTTGGGACTTGCTGCCCCCTATTGGGTTAGACTGGTAATACTGTGTTTCCTCAGGACTTGATGCTCCCTAATATAATCTCACCTCTTATCTTACTGGTCCCTCCTGCTTTGTCCGTTGAAGCTGTTACCCAGGGCTGACCCTGTCTGGGTTTGGACCACACTGTGGTTCTTGAGTGAGGTTTTCAGAAATTGCTAAACTGTAAACAAGGTACTAAGACGGATCTTATTTTTTTTCCATTTACTTCTCTGTCTCGTGTTTTTACATAGAATTACATAGAATGTACAGCAGAGAAGCAGGTCATTCGGCCCAACTGGTCTATGCCGGTGTTTATGCTCCACACAAGCCTCGTCCCACACCTCTTTATCTCACCCTATCAGCATATCCTTCTATTCCTTTCTCTCTCCTGTGTTTCCTTCCCAAGGAAATCTGCTGTCCTTACCTGGTCTGGCCCTACATGTGACTCAAGTCCCACAACAATGTGGTTGACTCTTATCTGCCCACTGAGTGCAGCAAGCACAGAGTGAACAACTGGGAGTTTGGTAAGTGTGGGAGTTTTAAGGGTTTTAATATCTAATGTTAATTGTTAGTAACTCTTCTGTTTAAGTTAAAATTTAAACTTTAAATTTATAAGTTTCTTCAGGCTTAAGCAGAGACAAACAAGTGAGCTCTCCCGCTGGAGAGCTGCTGCAGTTAGTTAATTAGCTAACTGGATTAAACTGGTTCCTGAAACAGTAGCACAGCAGTGCTGACTCATCTGAGTCACAAACAGTATAAACACAGGGGCCTGTGAGTGCAGCCGGCACAGCGTGAACAACTAGGAGTTTGGTAAGTGTGGTAGTTCGGTGAAGTGGGGGAAGGAGGTGCTTGCTTTTCCTAACTTCTCCCGCAGAACAGCGGCACACCTGAGCGGGAGCAGACCGAGGCCCGAGAGCGGGGATAAAAGCAGCAGCAGACCTGCATCAACAAGAGAAAACGGCAGTGTGACATCACAGGTAAGGCAGGTAAGTGATTGGTAGTGACTGTGGGCTAAGTTTTAATTTAACATATAACATATATAACTAAATTTTAAAAACTAAACTTAATTTAATTAATTTAATAAACTAAACGAGGTAAATAATTTGATTAACATTAAACTAATTAATTAAATAAATAAAATAATGAGAGAACAGGAGATGTGTTGCTGCTGCAATATGTGGGAGCTTGAGGACATTTTTGTCCAGGGCGACTACATCTGCAGTAAGTGTCTGTGGCTTGAGGAACTTCGGCTCTGAGTTGAAGAGCTGGAGTCCAAGCTGACATTGCGAGACATCAGGGAGGGAGAAAGTTACCTGGATCTTTTGCTCCAGGAGGCAGCCACACCCCATAGATTAAATACTTTAGAATTGACACGTGTGGTCAGGGACAGGAGGGTGTGACTGTGAGTGAGGCAGGTGCGGGGATCCAGGAGGTAGTATTGCAGGAGCCTCAGTCCCTGCACTTGTCCAATAGATTCAAGGTTCTTGCAACCCTTGTGGACATGTGCGGGGACTGCAGGGAGGACGCGCAAACTGACCATGGCACCGTGGTACAGGAAGCCGTTCAAGTGGGGGAAGTAAAAGGGAAGGTGGTTATAGTAGGTGACAGTATAGTTAGGGGGATAGACACTGTTCTCTGCAGCCAGAAGCATGAGTCCCAAAGGCTATGTTGCCTACCTGGTGCCAAGGTAAAGGACATCTCCTCTGGGCTGGAGAAGTACTTGGAGTGGGAGGGGAGGTTCCAGTTGTCGTGGTCCACGTAGGTACCAACGACATAGGTAGGACAAAGAAAGAGGTTCTGCTGAGAGAGTTTGAGCAGCTAGGGACTAAATTAAAAAGCAGAACCACAAAGGTCATAATCTCTGGATTATTACTGGAGCCACGAGCAAATTGTCATAGGGTCAATAGGATCAGGGAGATGAATGCGTGGCTCAATGATTGGTGTGGGAGAAGTGGGTTTCGATTCATGGGGCACTGGCACCAGTACTGGGGAAAGAGAGAACTGTTCAGTTGGGATGGATTACACCTGAACCATGCTGGGACCAGAGTTCTAGCGAATCGAATAACTAAGGAGGTAGATAGGGCTTTAAACTAAATAAGGGGTGGGGGAGGGTAAAAAGAAAAGACAAGGAAGCAGTGCAGGAAAGTGATTGGGGTGAGGATAACCAGATTGTGTCAGGAAGGGACAGAGCGTACAAACAAAGGAGTGCACTAACAAATAGGATCTGGGTAAGAAAAAATGGTAATAAGACAAATGGGGCCATAGCACAAAAAAAATGTTAAGATGTCTAAAAATGTTAAAAAGACAAATCCATAGACACTGTATCTGAATGCACGAAGCATTCATAATAAGGTAGACAAATTAACAGTGCAAATAGATGTAAATGGATAAGATATAATTGCAATTACGGAGACATGACTGCAGGGTGACCAAGGCTAGGAGCTGAATATCCAAGGATATTCGATATTTAGGAAGGGCAGGCAAAAAGGAAAAGGAGGTGGGTGGCATTGTTAGTAAAAGATGAAATCAGAGCAATAGTGAGAAAGGATATTGGCTCAGAAAATCAAGATTTGAATCAGTCTGGGTGGAGCTAAGAAGCACCAAAGGGCAGAAAATATTGGTGGGAGTTGTCTATAGGCTTCCAAACAATAGTGGTAATGTAGAGGATGGCATCAAACAGGAAATTAGAGATGCATGCAACAAGGGTACTACAGTAATCATGGGTGACTTTAATCTACATGTAGACTGGCCAAACCAAATTAGCAATAATACTGTGGAGGATGAATTCCTGGAGTGTGTACGAGATGGTTTTTTAGGCCAGTACGTTGAGGAGACAACTAGGGAACAGGCCACCCTAGATTGGGTATTGTGCAATGAGAAGGGGTTAATTAATCATCTTGTTGTGCGGGGTACTTTAGGGAAGAGTGACCATAACATGATAAAATTCTTCATTAAGATGGAAACTGAATAAATCCAATCCGAAACTAGGGTCCTAAATCTAAACAAAGGAAACTATGATGGTATGCGGAGTGAGTTGGCTATGATAGATTGGGGAGCTTCATTAAAAGGCATGATGGTGGATAGGCAATGGCTAACATTTAAGGAACGAATGCATGAATTGCAACAGTTATACATTCCTTTCTAGCGCAAAAACACAAAAGGAAAAGTGGCCCAACCATGGCTAACAAAAGAAATTAAGGATAGTATTAGATCCAAAGAGTAGTCATATAAAGTTGCCAGAAAAAGTAGCAAGCCTGAGGATTGGGAGCCATTTAGAGTTCAGCAAAAAAAGACCAAGAGATTGATTAAGAGGGGAAAAATAGAGTATGAGAGTAAACTTTCAAGGAACATAAAAGCAGACTGTAAAAGCTTCTACAAGTATGTAAAAAGAAAAAGATTAGTGAAAACAAATGTCAGAAACGAGAGAATTTATAATGGGGAACAAAGAAATGGCAGAGCAATTCAACAAATACTTGTTTCTGTCTTCACAGAAGAGGACACAAATAACTTCCAGAAATGGTAGGGAACCAAGGGTCTAGTGAGAAGAAGCAATTAAAGAAAATTAGTATTAGTAAAAAAATTGTGCTGGAGAAATTAATGTGACTGAAAGCTGATGATCTGCATCCCAGAGTACTAAAAGAGGTAGCCATGGAAATAGTGGATGTATTGGTTGTCACCTTCCAAACTTCTATAAATTATGGAACAGCTCCTGCAGATTGGAGGGTGGCAAATGTAACCCCACTATTTAAAAAAGGAGGGAGAGAAAAAACGGGGAACTACAGACCGGTTAGCCTAACATCAGTAGTAGGGAAAATGCTAGAGTCTATTATAAAGGATGTGATACTTAGAAAATATCAACGGGATTAGACAAAGTCAACATGGATTTATGATAGGGATATCGTGTTTGACAAACCTACTGGAGTTTTTTGAGGATGTAACTGGTAGAATAGATAAGGGAGAACCAGTGGATGTGGTGTATTTGGATTTTCAGAAGGCCTTTGATAAAGTCCCACATAAGAGGTTAGTGTGCAAAATTAAAGCACATGGGATTGGGGGTAATATACTGGCATGGATTGAAGTTGGTTAACAGACAGGAAACAGAGAGTAGGAATAAATGGGTCTTTTTTGGCGTGGCAGGCGATGACTAGTGGGGTACCGCAGGGATCAGTGCTTGGGCCCCAGCTATTCACAATATATATCAATGATTTGGATAAGGGAACCAAATGTACAATTTCCAAGTTTGCTGATGACACGAAACTAAGTGGGATTATGAGTTGTGAGGAGGATGCAAAGAGGCTTCAAGGCGATTTAGACAAGTTGAGTGAGTGGGCAAATACATGGCAGATACAGTATAACGTGGATAAATGTGAAGTTATCCACTTCGGTAGGAAAAACAGAAAGGCAGAGTATTAATTAAATGGTGATAGATTGGGAAATGTTGATGTACAAAGGGACCTGGGTGTCCTTGTACACCAGTCACTGAAAGCAAACTTGCAGGTGCAGCAAGCAGTTAGGAAGGCAAATGGTATGTTGGCCTTCATTGCAAGAGGATTTGAGTACAGGAGCAAGGATGTCTTACTACAGTTATACAGGGCCTTGGTGAGACCACACCTGGAGTACTGTGTGCAGTTTTGGTCTCCTTACCTAAGAAAGGATATACTTGCCATAGAGGGAGTGCAACGAAGGTTCACCAGACTGATTCCTGGGATGGCAGGACTGTCATATGAGAAGAGATTGGGTCGACTAAGCCTGTATTCACTAGAGTTTAGGAGAATGAGAGGGGATCTCATTGAAACATATAAAATTCTGACAGGGCTAGACAGACTGGATGCAGGGAGGATGTTTCCCCTGGCTGGGGGGGGTCTAGAACGAGGGGTCACAGTCTCAGGATACGGGGTAGGACATTTAGGACTGAGATGAGGAGAAATTTCTTCACTCAGAGGGAGGTGAACCTGTGGAATTCTCTACCACAGAAGGCTGTGGAGGCCAAGTCACTGAATATATTTAAGAAGGAGATAGATAGATTTCTAGACACAAAAGGTGTCAAGGGGTATGGGGAGCGAGCGGGAATATGGTATTGAGATAGAGGATCAGCCTTGATCATATTGAATGGCGGAGCAGGCTCAAAGGGCCGAATGGCCTACTCCTGCTCCTATTTTTCTATGTTCTATGTTTCTATGAAGTGGGCATAACGAGCCACTCAGTCGTATCAAAACCACTAACCAGCAGTTCAAGGAGAAAGTCCACCACCACCTTCTCAAGATGCAACCAGGGATGGGCAATAAATGTCAGCCCTGCCAGCGACGCCCACATCCCGAGAATCAACAATAAAAAGAAATTGTGAAGGAGCTGTGCCAACCTACGATGCCCATGCATGGGAACCAGCTCACCCGCTGGCTCTGGGGATAGGAGGATGTGGGGGGGGGAGCGGGGGGCGGAGGGGATAGGACATCACTCTGCATGGTGGCATCCCGAGCCACAGCAGGAAGGTCCTAGGTTCTGTCTCCAGTCTGTGCAGAGGCACTGTTGTCCTCTGGCCATTGAGAGTGGGAACCCGGGACTGGCTTTCCCTCCCCACCACCCCCACCCTCCCCCCGCTCCAAATCGTTATCTGCTGATCCACCTCCTCCTCCCAGCCCTGCTAGAAAGTTTGTGGACAGGATTGGACAAGGCCGTGAAGTCCAATGTGGTTGAATATCACACCAGCTCTCAATATCTAGACTCACACATGAAAAACGTGCCCATCAGCAGTGATGCCTCCCCTGGCATGGAATGGTATTCCAAGAACCAGTGTAGTGCAGCGGTTATGGTGCTGGACTAGCAATCTGGAGCTTGCGCAGTTCAGAATCCCACTGTGGTAAATGAAATGCAATGGATCTGGTAATATGAAGATGTTCACCAAGAAAACATTACCATGAAGCTGGACAAATAGGAACAGGAGTAAGCCATTCAACCCCCTCAAGCCTGTTACAGGAGTAAGCCATTCAACCCCCTCAAGCCTGTTATATTAGGAACAGGAGGAGGCCCATTCAGCCCCCTAGAACCTTTTACACTAGGAACAAGAGGAGGCCCAATCAGCCCCTCAAGCCTGGTAAATAAGAGCAGTAGGAGGCCCATTCAGCCCCACGAGCCTGTTAAACATTAGAAACAGGAGGAGGCCATTCAGCCCACTCGAGCCTGTTACAGGAGGAGGTCATTCAGCCCCCTCAAGCCTGTTATATTAGGAACTGGAGGAGGCCCAGTCAGCCCCTCCAACCTGTTACATTAGGAACAGGAAGAGGCTATTTAGCCCCCTCAAGCAGGAAGAGGCTATTCAGCACCCTCGAGCCTGTTACATTAGGAACAGGAAGAGGCCATTCAGCCCCTCGGGCCTGTTCCGCCAATTTATTAGATCGCAACCTCAACTCTATTTACCCACCTTATCTCCTTATCCCTATCTAATAAAAGGGTAGGTTTTATTACCTACTAGCTTGTAATGAAAACAGAATCTGACCCTATTCTGGAAACAGAAACCAGGGACATAGACAGACTAAGTGAGTGGGCAAAACTGTGGCAGGTGGAGATTAATGTGAGCAAGTGTGAGGTCATCCACTTTGGTTCTGAGAAAGTCAAATCGGAATATTTTCTTAATGGGGAGATACTAGGAACTGTGGAGGAGCAAAGGGATTTAGGTATCCATGTACATAAATCACTAAAAGCTAGTGCACAGGTTCAAAAAGGCCCCGCACCTCAGGAAGGATTTATTGGCCTTGGAGGAGGTGCAGCGCAGATTCACCAGAAGGTTATGGGGGCTAAACAGGTTAAATTCTGACAGGTTGCATAGACTAGGCTTGTCTTGCCTTAAGTAGAGGGGATTGTGGGGTGATCTAATTGAGGTGTTTAAGATGACCAAAGGAGTTTATAGAGTAGATAGAAAGGAACCTCTGATGGGGAGTCCAGAATAAGGGGCCATAACCTTAAAATTAGAGCTAGGCCGTTCAAGGGTGATGTCAGGAAGCACTTCTTCACACAAAGGGTAGTGAAAACCTTGCACGCTCTCCCCAAAAAAGCTGTTGAGGCGAGGGCCAATTGAAAATTTCATGTCTATCCCTCTGATATTTTCTCTCTCAATCTCTCTCTCTCCATGTCTGTCCCTGTGTTTTTACTCCCTCTCATCTGTCCTTCTCTCTCTCCATGTATGTCCTTCTGTTTCTCTCTCGCCATGTCTGTTTCTCTCTCTCCCTCTCCATGCCTGTCTTATTGAACGGGTTTGGTAGAAATACTGATCAAAGGAATTCTTTATGACCTTATTTACGAAGTCAGTACACATAGTCCCGGAATTTTCTCTGAGCCGTAACTTCGCCAGAAGAGCGGCGGAATCCCGTTTACTTCCGGCAAAGTGACAGCGCCAGTGAAGTTCCTGGCCATAATGAGCAGAGCAATTCCTGCTGATAGTGTACTGTATAGCAGTTATATAATGTGTAGCAAATATATATGTCTCATACAACACACTGTTGATGGATACAAGGAACTGAAGATTGTTGCGTTTGCAAAGATAATCCAGAGGCCGTAAGCAGAGTTCAGTTCATGTTGCTTTTTAATGGTGCTCCACACACACACTCCCAGCCAAAGGCAATCGAATACCTATACACAATACAATGATAACAGCACTATCAAACTCCATGTGCTCAGGCCAAGGCAATCGAGTACCTATCACCAATGTCAGGCATAACAAAGATATTGCAAAATTTAACACAATGAGTTTCTTCGTGAATTCTCTCCCTTCCCAAGTTGGAACTTGTGCTCGGTTGTTGACCTGAAGAACCTTACTTTCCACGAGGAATCACTGAAATCTGCATATGGTACTCACTCTCAAAGTAAACCTCTTTAAATGGTCCATGGGAGGGTTGCTGTGCAAAAACAGGGTTCCCCGTTGATCTGGTAGCCATACATTGAGCTAGTTTGTAAAATAAAGTATCAGATTTACAATATTGGGAAATCACTGTCATCGCAGCGCAGTCAATGTATATTAACTTCAATATTTCTAATTTTCAGTAGTGTCCTCTCACCTGCACTGAGAAAGATAAATACCTCTGCATTAAACTCCTAATAGGGTCCAGCTTTCTAACACAAGAAAAAAATAGTCCATTGGTCAGGGGACATGTCACAAGAACGTGGCACTTCCTAACCCATCATCCGCCATTTCATCAGAACACCTTTTATTTCGAATGTGGGGTGGTGGCTATCTCCTTCTCAACTAGTGCGTGCTAGTCAAGGTGCATTTTGAAATGGGCAGTGACATATCTGAAGCAAAAAAGTACTCAATTACTTTGACTGCAGAGCCCCTGAATAAATACAACTGGTGTATTAATGCATTTGTGTGAAATTCCTCTGTCCGCTACTTTAAGGCATTCACCCACAGACAGAGCAAGTTCACACAGATACTTTCATTATTAACATCCCATTGTGTAATTTCAACCCACACTTCTACTAGAAATGTAATTAAATTATTCTTAATATTTTTATTAATTTGAAACATTTCAAATTTAAGAAACTCTTTGGATGAGGGAGGAGTAGATTACAGAAGGGGTGAAGGAAGAAGGGTGGCAACAGGAACTAGAGGGGAAAATAGCACAAGCTTGACCTGAGAGGAGGAAGAACAGTGTCACTTGTGAACTGAGAGGGAAACAGAAAAGAGTGTCAATAAGAACTGTGGGGTGGGGGTGAATCAGCGTCAGCTTGAACTGGAATCAAAACAGAAAATGCTGGAAATACTCAGTAGGTCGGAAAGAGAAACAGAGTTAATGGCTGCAATTTTCCCGGCAGAGGCGGGTTGGAGTCAGGTTGGAGATGGGTTGGAGACGGGTTGGCTGGTCGTTGGGTTCCGGTCCCACTGCAGGTTTCAGCCGCTCCAAAATAACTATTTTAAATTAACTGGGCTTATTAAGCCCGTCGTGCGTGCTACCCGGTTCAATCAGTGGGTGCGGGTCTGCTGCTCGCCTCTGCTGACGTCTTCGATTCAGGTGAATTTAAGGGGCCCATGTAGCCTTTGGATTTCATTACCTTTCTGATGGTCCTGATAACTGGTCGTTGGAAGATGAATGCTGCAAGAGCAAAGGCTGCTCCTTGCTTTGATGATGACTCCCTCCATGCTCTTGTGGAGGGAGTAAGAGGGCGCAAGGAGGTTCTGTTCCCTCCCGATGGCCGGAGGAAGCCTCCTAAGCAAACAAAGGCAGCCTGGCTGCAAATTGCTGAGGAGGTAAGCGCAAGGTCGTTGTGTTCACACACCTGGGTGCAGTGCCAAGAAAGGTTCAATGATCTGCTATGCACAGCAAAAGTCAGTATAACATCACACTTACCTTCAATCTGCTTCCCATCTCTTCTCATCACCAGCACGCTGCATTGTCAACCTACTCCTCCACATCCCAATTTACCCCTAAATCCCTTGCACCCTTAACCATCCCTCTCTCTCTCTATGTACAGAATCACTTCCCCATCCTACTATGCACCCCTCACACTCGTTCTCACTGTTATGCTATGACAACAACTAACAATGCACAGGGAGACACCTTGGTATTGGCACGACACTCCATCTTTGTCTCCCTCTAAGCATCTATGTTATGGAGTCTTTACACTCACTCCATCAATCTCGCTGAAACTCCACTTGTGTCCCTCATTGCAGGAAAAGAGAGCCCACAATAAGAGGGAGAGAGACAGGGCAGGAGGAGGCCCACCTTCGATGGCGTATTTTACAAATGCTGAGGAATCTGCTACCGAGATCATCGGAGGTGCAGAGGAGCTGGAAGTGGGGGATGGAAAGACGGGCACAGTAGAGCAAGCTGGTGACACAATAGATTTGCAACCCTCTCATTTAGATTTCTTGAGTCACTGAGATGGCATCTGATGTTCATAGAGATTGACTTCTGATCATCTGCACAATAGGATGTGTCTGCTACCTAAATATCACATGTCTAACTCATGCCTTTACTCCCCCACAGGACCATCCCGAGCCCCCCTCCCCACTGTCCAGGAGGAAGAGCTGGACGACTCCTCAGAGGAACCTGCAGCCTCTGAGGGAACAGCGTCACCAAAAATCAGCGCACCCAGCACCAGTGCAGATACGCACACCTCGGTGGGTCCTTCGCAACATAGAGTAGTGTTGTCACCTGGTGTTTCACAGCTCACAAGTGAGCATCATCAGATGGTGGAGACAGTGACAGCAGTGGAGAGTCCTCGTCAGAAGCCGTAGGATGCTCCTAGCTCTGCTCAGCTGCATGTAGACGTTGTGCCTCTGGAGCCATCCAGAAAGAGAGCGGTGCTGGAACTTCTGGAACAAGTGCAGGTGTCTCTGACAGGGTTTGCATCCAGGGTTACTGCGAGTGTGGAGAGAATGGAGGAGTCCATCTCAAACATGAGCAATGCCATGGTGCACGCAATGGCGAATGTAGGTGCCGCCATGGAAAGGATGGCAACATCCATGGAGGACATAAATCGCCAGATTCAAAGGAACATGGTGACTCTTCTAAATCGATGGTCCGCTATGGAGGATAGATGGGCATCTATTGAGGAGAGACACCAGAGGTACATGGACATCCCCGTTATGAGGACTGTCAGTACAGAGATGGGTCCTCATGGCCCACTGATGTGCAGCAAGGTGCTCTTTAGCCACTTGCTAGCAGTGAAGTGCAGGTGACCCATGAGAGGGATGTTGGTGGTCCACAACAAGGAAGTGTGGACTCCTCTCCAAGCATTCACACTCCCATGTCACTGCAGAGCCCTCAGTCAGAGCCCCAGATTCCTCACCCAACTGAGATGACCGTCTCAGCCCCTGCACAGCCGCAGGAGAAGCAGACTGTTGCGGAGCCCTCCCAGGCTCCCAAACCCAGAGGACACCTGCCAAAGGCATCTAAGCAGGCACAGCATAGAAGTGAGCAAGGTGACTCTACATCTGCTGAAGCCCCAGGGGAAGCACCACGTAGAAGCATGCATAAGAGAAAGTTAACACACAAATAGTCACAAGGGTAGTCACTTAGGTGTTTTGATCTCATACAAAGTAACATTTGTCATCGTGATTTGAAATATATTGAAGAAATGCGATGGCAAAGATTCAAAGAGTTGGCCTATGTGTGCTCAGAAATGGAAGTTGCACAGTGAGGGGTTAGGGCGCCCTTCATCTGTAATGATGGTGGTGACAGTGATAGGAAACCACAGTTTATTGTACAGATGCTGTATGGTATGTTAAGAAGGTCAGTCAGACATTAATTTCCATGTGCCAGCCTCATGTGGTTGATGCATAAAGTTACGCGAATCTGGCATGGATGAGTGTATCCCTTGCCTCACGGCCAGCAATGTGGTCGCGTGCTGGTGGAACTGGCACATCCGCCTCCACAAGGTGTCCCTCATCTGCCGCCTCCTCTTCCACCTCCTCCTCCTCTTCCGAGGAGGCTGTGCGCTGAGCCACTTGTTCCTCAGGCAGCGGTAAGCCACGTTGCTGTGCGATGTTGTGCAGGGCACAGCAGACCACGATGATTCTGGAGACCCTGGCTGGTGCTTACTGTAGGGTTCCACGAGATCTGTCGAGGCATCTGAATTGCATTTTGAGCAAGCCGATGGTTTGCTCTGTGATGCTTCTGGTGGAAATGTGGCTCACATTGTACTGCTCCTCAGCTTCATTTGGTGGCTTCCTCATTGGTGTCATTAGCCACGTCTTCAGGGGATAGCCCTTGTCTCCAAGTATAAATGGTTTCCATTCCGCTGGTATATATCTCATTTGAGGAATAGATGTTATAAGCACTCAGTCAATGTGGGGAGAGGGTTTTCCAAGGAGGTCACAGTGCATATGGAGCTCAGCTTAAACACTTACAAGCTCAATAGACCTGCAAAATGTGTTCCAAAACATCAAAACACAACGTTCTGCCATCTGACAGTCAGCCATGGTGCAGGTCCACTTTTATGCGCAGAAGCAGCTGTCAACAATTCAGCGAGTTGCTGAACCCGGCACAATCAGCGGGCGTGTTTGTCGTATGATGGGCAACACGCTGATAATGTAGTAAAATGGGAAGAGCCTGTAAAATGGAATTATCTAGGCAGTTAACAAGCTGTTAACTGCCTTAAGTGCCTCTCCCGCTGTTTGGCATTGGGTCCAATCGGGACTCGCGGATTTGACACTTTGCAAAGTCACGTGGAGGCTGGATGGCGGTGGGCTCGCAACCCGCCATCAATCATTTGGATTTTAACTCCCGACCCACCTCCAAACCCGCCCTCTGAGCGCCGGTAAAATCGCGGCCAACGTTTCAGGTCAATGACCTTTCATCAGAACTAAAAAAGCTAGAGATGTAACAGATTTTAAGCAAGTGCGGGGGCAGGGACTGTGGCAGGGGGAGGAAAGAACAAAAGGGGAGCTCTGTGATGGGGTGGAGGAGGAGAGATTGCCAGCTTCAATGAAAGAAAGAAAGTTGTTAAGAATTCTTGATGAATTTATTGTCGAGGCAAAATAAAGATGGTAAATTAAGATATTATTTGTGATGTGAATAGTGTTTGAAAGTGAATGTGAAGCAGGAGTAAATATGAAAGATATGCCGAAAATGATTAGTTTTAAAAGTGTAAAACATGGAACTCTTCACGAATTTGCATGGCATCATTGAGCAAGGGCCATCCTAACTTTCTCTGTATCGTTCCAATTTTAGTATGTGTGCTGCCGAAGTGAACACAATTACAAAGTCCAGGTCGGTGCCTCATGAAGCCTCAATATTGTAAATACTTCTTTGTGACACTGAGTTGGAGTTTGCTTGTCGGATTTTGAAGTAACATTGTGCGACAACATATTGCACAAAACAATGTTCTACTATAATTACCGTTTTTACTTTCATAATTTATGACTTTGTAACATAAATATTGACGGTAAGTAGATTTCCGTGCAGAGGATTATGGGCAGTAGGTTCCAGAGGTCACAGATTCCCTGTCAGGACATGCTGGTTACTGCATTACATTCAGCATGAGGATGCTGCAAAACAGGCGAACAAGGCTTGTTGAAGGATGTGGCATTTCCATGGTAGCTCACGGGTGCTATTGACTGCACCCACGTTGCCAGATGTCGTGTATTGATTGCGAGTTTGAGTCAATACGGTAATGTAATGTGCATTGCATTGTGGGAATTACCCGGGAAAGCAGCAGTCAGCCATTTTACCAATAAAGTAAAGATCACAGTTAGAAGCCTGTCTGCCTGACTCTGATTTAATTCGACATATCTACATGCTTGATTGAATGCATTAAAGCATAGATACAACATTGGCAACGAGGATAACGAACAGGAATCATTTTAAAAAGGTAGTTGCACAAGTTTTAGTTAGCTAGGATGGAGAAGACCAGCATTCAAAATTTTGCATGCTTCACCGAGCCAGCCACGTTGGGTCCAAGATGGACGAGGTGGTTAACGTCTTTTGAGCTTTATGCCGACGGCAAAGGACTCATTATCGACGGTACTTCTACAGCTGCCATGAAGCAGAGGAGAAGAGCTCTACTTCTACACCTAGCAGGACCAGATGTCCAAGATATCTTTTCGACTCTACCGGACACAGGAGAGCCAGCAGACTACACGGCGGCGGTTAGTGCTTTGAATCACTACTTCGTGCCCCAGGTCAACGCAGCATTTGCTAGACAGACTTTTCATAAGTTGTCCCAGAAGGCAGGTGAGACTGTGCAACAATTTGCTACTCGCTTGCGGCAGGCTGCTAAAGACTGTGCTTTTGGGGGGATGCGAATAATCAAATAAGAGACGCTATCCTGTGTAGTTGCACGTCAGACTATGTGCGGAGGAAATTGCTAGAGGAAGGGCATGATCTAACGCTCGCCCACACGTTACAATTGGCCTCACAATGTGAAAACGTCGAGGAGCAGATGTCAGCCATGTCATGTACAGAGAAGGCGGAGACAGATACTGTTCGTCGTGTTACACGGAAAAGAGGGTATTATGCGAACAGCTCGACAGAGAAACCAAAGGAAAATGGTGATAGGAACGAAAGGAAATGTTACAGATGTGGACACACAGACCACATGGGCAGAGATCCGAAATGCCCAGCACGCAAACGTGTCATAAGTGCAAGGGAAAGGATCATTTCTCCAAAGTATGCCACACAAAGGGTACAAAGAAACACAGTGTGAACAATGTAGAGGAACAAAATGACTTTGCATTGGCTGTTACTGGAAATAACGTGACAGAGAGACTTACCTTTTGTGTGGGGGGAGTAAACCTGAGAATGTTAATTGATTCGGGTGCAACTAACAATGTGATAGATGAGAATACATGGGAAGGATTAAAGTCAGAACACATTAAGTGTCAGTCACATGTCCCTAAGACAGAGAGAAAGTTATTCTCTTATGCTTCTAGCCGACCATTGTCAGTTAAAGGTGTATTCACATGTGGGATTACAATAGGTAAGAGAACTGAGCAGGCGGAGTTCATTGTGGTTAAAGGCCATGGAGAGCCGTTGCTAGGAAGGGAGATGTAGTGTATGTGCCTTTAAGTCAGAACTACTTTTACAGCTCCTGTATACTGTAGTACCAGCAGTGACCACACCGGTATATAAGCTTTGTGCATGCCTCTGTACCCCCAGTCTAGAGACTACCCTCCTCCAGTAAAGACCTGTTATTTGTTAATGTACAGCATCCGTGTGATTATTTAATAAGAGCATATCCACTGAACCACGGATCCAACAGTGGCGACGAGTGTCGATTCAAATCTACCTGCAACAAAAAAAATAAAAAAAATAGTCGAGGCCAGGAACACGGGCGTCGACCACGAGCAACCGCCCAGCAGTCAGGCAGAGATCCAACTTCGCAGGGGAGGTTGTGGAGAGCCGGGCTTGGTTCCACAGCCACAACGAGCAGTAACAGACCGACGACAGGTCCAGCGTAGACCCTTCCTGAGCAGCGGCGGCTGGAGCCGACCGACGGCGGAGAGAGAGCCGAGCAGTGTCGACGGGGTAAGACAGAGGGTGAAGAGCGCAGGGTGCAGCCGGGGGTTGAACACCGAGCGGCGTCGAGGAAAATAAAACAAACCGGAGAGAGAGAGGGTAAGAAACAGCCAGGTTCTAGACTGAGCGGCGTCGAAAAATATAAAAAGAAGAACGCGCAGAGCACAGCCTGTGCTCACGGGCTGAACAGGGTCCGCGGGGCGAAGAAAGGGGAGACGCCATTGAGCCGCGGAGAAGAAGGAAGAGCGCGGGAGGCGCCATTGAGCCGCGGAGAAGAAGGAAGAGCGCGGGAGACGCCATTTTTAGAAGCCGCAGCGGAGAAGAAGGGTGAGCGTGGGAAGGAAGGGAAGCATGGGAGATGCCATTTTGTGCCAGCGGGGAAGAAGGGGAAGCGCGGGAGGTGCCATTTGTGATAGTTAACGCACACCCAAGGATGCCGAAGAGTGGCAGTATCTCTACGTTCGATAATGAAGTCGAAGATTGGGCGACATATGTGGAACGTATTGAGGTGTACTGCAGGGCGAATGAAGTGCCAGATGCTAATAAAGCACTGGTTCTGTTAAATTCCATGGGTGCAAAAACTTATGGGTTACTGCGAAATCTAATAACCCCAGAGAAGCCGGTAAACAAGAATTTTGAAAGCATAGTAGAAATCCTACAGAACCACTTAAACCCCACACCGCTGCTGATAGCAGAACGATTTAAGTTCCATAAAAGGAACCAACACAAAGACGAAAGCAATGCTGAGTACCTAACGGAACTGTGCAAGCTATCGAAACACTGCCAGTTTGGAGCGGGACTAGCAGACACGTTAAGGGACAAGTTTGTGTGTGGGCTACAAAGTGAAGGAACCCAGAAATGGCTTCTATCAGAAAAGGACCTTACGCTGGACAAGGCTTTCAGTATGGCAGTATCACACGAAGCAGCCGCAAGGGGCGCTGCAGAGATACAACGGAGACCGCAAGAATATGACACCAACAAAATGTCCTATGGAACAGGGAAGTGCTATCGCTGTGGCATAACAACACATGACCAGAAAGATTGTTGGTTCAAGGACCAAGTGTGCAGACAGTGTGGGAAAGCAGGACACATAGCAAGAGTCTGCAGGTCTGGGAAGAAAACCAACAGTAAGAAATCTCCACAGGAGAAGTACAAAAAGGTACACCAGGTGATGGACAGTGGTTCAGATGAACAGAAAAGTGACACAGACTCCGGAAGCAAGGAGCTGGGTTGTCTGAAACTACATAAGGTAACCGAAATGGAGGATCACCAGACTATCTGGGTTACACTCAAGATAGACGGAGTCCAAGTGGAAATGGAATGGGACACAGGGTCAGCTCTAACAGTCATAAATTAAAGAGACTACAAGCGGCTATTTTCACACATACCCTTGAAAGCTACAGAGATTGTCTTGAAGACATATACGGGGCAAAAAGTCTACCCCAAAGGAAAAATAAGGGTGAAAGTGACATATAAAGGTCAGGAAATACCTAAAATGGATATATATGTATTGCCAAATGGAGGACCACCACTGCTAGGACGTGAATGGATCCGGAAGATACAATTAGATTGGCATTCCATACAGGCACTGAAGGTTGAGGCCAAAAAGGATGACGACGTCACACCTGGACGACTGTCAAAAATGCTAACTGACACAAAAGAAGTGTTCCAGGAGGGACTAGGAACACTAAAAGGAATAACAGCAACGATTAAAATAGAGGAAAATGCAAGCCCAAAGTTTCTGAAGGCCAGACCAGTGCCTTATGCGATCAGACCAGCTGTTGAAGCAGAGCTGGAAGGGTTGGAACGTTCAGGAGTACTGTCCAAAGTGGACTGGAGCGAGTGGGCTACACCCATCGTTCCTGTAATGAAGAGGTCGTTGAGTAATACGCCTGGGGAACCAAAGAAGGTCCGCATCTGTGGGGATTTTAAGGTGACAGTGAACCCAGTCCTTCACACCGTGCAATATCCGCTTCCACAAATTGAGGATATTTTCGCCTCGCTATCTGGAGGTAAACACTTCACCAAAATTGATCTAGCCCAGGCGTACTTGCAAATGGAGGTAGAAGAAGCTTCAAAACATTACCTTACGATCAACACTCATAAAGGTCTCTATCAATACAACCGGCTGGTGTTTGGAGTAGCCTCGGCTCCGGCTATCTGGCAAAGGGCGATGGATCAGGTCCTGCAAGGGATTCCAGGGACCCAGTGTTATTTGGACGACATCTTGGTCACGGGCAAAAATGACAGTGATCACCTCGCCAACTTGGAGAAGGTGCTCACCAGATTAAAGGAGTATGGGCTACGAGCTAATCGCCACAAGTGCGAGTTTTTCCAGAAACAGATCTCGTATTGTGGCCACGTCATCGATGAAGAGGGGTTACATAAGTCCCCTGACAAGATTGAGGCAGTAGTCAAGGCTCCAGCACCGGAAAATGTGTCACAACTGAGGTCGTTCCTCGGGCTGGTAAACTACTACCACAAGTTCTTACCAAATTTGTCTACGGTATTACACCCGCTGAACACCCTACTGCAAACAGGGGTACCATGGAAATGGGATGACGAACGTAGACGAGCTTTCCAGAAGTGTAAAGAATTGATCACATCAAAAGAGGTGTTGGCCCATTTCAACCCAGCACTACCAATTCGTTTGGCATGTGATGCATCACCCTACGGTATTGGAGCGGTGCTGTCGCACAAATTCCCAGACGGGTTGGAGAGGCCAGTAGCCTTTGCGTCTCGGTCACTAACCTCAGCCGAGCGCAACTACGCCGAGATTGACAGGGAGGCCCTCAGCCTATTATGGGGAGTAAAAAAATTCAACCACTATCTGCATGGGCAGAAGTTCACTTTGCTGACTGACCACCAATCACTTGTCACCATCTTTAATCCTAAGAAGGGCGTTCCAGTGATGACTGCACAGCAGTTACAAAGATGGTCCCTGTTTCTAGGGGCGAATCAATATGAAATAGAATATAAAGGCACGAAACAGCATGGGAACGCTGATGGGCTATCGCGCCTGCCACTGCCTACTGTGGAGGAAGCACCAGCAGTGGACCCTATCGAGATATTTTATTCGTCAATAATTGAACGATTGCCAGTAACAAACGCGGATATAGAGAAGGAGACCCGCAATGATCCGACGCTGTCACGGGTATATGAATTGACAGTGAGGGGTGGCCAACACATGGCGACTCACTGTTGCCAGCATTCTCATCCAGAAGAGAACAGCTGTCAGTATGCCAGGGGACAGTGATGTGTGGATCCAGAGTGGTGATTCCACCCAAGTTAAGGGAGAGAGTGCTAAATGAGCTACATGAAGGTCATCTGGGGGGAGTGAAAATGAAAAGCCTTGCTAGGGCTTATGTGTGGTGGCCGGGAATCGATCAACAAATCGAAGACCTAACTAAGAGCTGCTTAGGATGCCAGAAGTTCCAAAATGCACCACCACATGCCCCTCTACACCCATGGGAGTGGCCCTCCTCTTCATGGCAACGGGTGCATATTGATTTCGCTGGTCCATTCATGGACTCAATGTTCTTAATAGCAGTGGATGCTCATTCAAAGTGGCCTGAGGTGATAAAAATGTCTTCAACCACTACAGAGAAAACGATTGCAGTCCTACGGACCATATTTGCCAGAAACGGTTTGCCAGAGCAGATTTGCTCTGATAATGGACCACAGTTTGTGTCCGACGATTTCCAAAAATTCATGAAAAGGAATGGGGTAAGGCATTACACATCCGCCCCGTATCATCCAGCCACAAATGGATTGGCTGAGAGGTTCGTACAAACCTTTAAGAAGGCGATAAAGGCCATGTGCGACGATGAAATTCCACTACAGCATAAGATGGACAATTTCTTATTAGCCTACCGAAACGCGACACATGCAGTTACCAACCAGACCCCGGCCATGATGTTCTTTAACCGAAGGTTGAGATCTCGTCTGGACTTGCTCAGACCAAATGTGCGAAGAAATGTTGAGGACAAACCATTCCAGCACATCAATGAGAAGCTGACAAGGAGCTTCAATGTAGGGCAACCAGTCTTGGCCCGTGACTATCGAACAGAGAAGTGGCAACCCGGAACGATATGTACAAGGCAGGGGCCATTAATGTACACAGTGGATGTCGGGGAGAACATTGTGAGACGCCACGTCGATCAGATCTTAGCGTCACAGGAACGCGTCAACCCCATGTCTCGAGTACCTGGGGAGGAACCCGACATACCGGTAGCATCTACTTCAGACCCAGTAGCAGTGGAACCCGATGAACTACCCGAGGAAAAGGGGTCAGAATCGCCTCTGCACCAAGAAGAAGAACCTCTGGAAAGGCGCTATCCCGAAAGGGTCAGGAAGCCGCCCCAAAGACTGAATCTATAAATGGACTTTTGTTGTTTAATGTACATGTTGAAATGTTAATTGTTATTTGAATATTAGGGGTATTACTAATCTAAAAGGGGAGGAATTGTCGTGTATGTGCCTTTAAGTCAGAACTACTTTTACAGCTCCTGTATACTGTAGTACCGGCAGTGACCACACTGGTATATAAGCTTTGCGCATGCCTCTTGATATACCTATCAATTCAGTTCATGAAAAGCGACGAGTTAAGTTAGTAACTATAGGTTTTTATTGGCTAAATAACAGAGCCCACCCTCGTGGGTGATCGGATCCAACACAGAGGAATACCAGCCAGTCGACAACCTTTATACCTGGGCAAGCAGGCGGAGCCATGGGCGGAGTCAGCTGTGGTCAGCCCAGGTATAACAGCGTGGCAAGAGGTGACCTTGTGTAGTGATACAACAGTGTAAACAGTGATAACCATACTGTAACGATATAAACAGTGATAACCATAGTGTAACGATAGTGAACGATAAAAGTGGTTTACCACATTCACCCCTTGTTTAAATTTGAGTCCGGCGGGGTGAAGTGTACTACCAGTTCGGGTATGTCAGTCTGTCCGGAGGCCTCGTAAGCCTTTCTGATCGGCGCAGCAGCGGCGGCGGTGGTGCAGTATCCGATGTTAATGCTGGTGTCTGCGTGGTCGGCGAAGGCTCATGGGGTTCCGGCATGCCATCTACCTGGGCTGGATTTGGGGGGGTGGTGGGGGGTAACGGTGGTCTCTCAGGGGTGCCCGAGGGTGCGAGGTCTCGTAAGGAGACTGTGTCCTCCCGCCCGTCTGGGTATGCCACATAGGCGTACTGGGGGTTGGCATGCAGGAGGTCCACCCTCTCGACCAGGGGATCCATTTTATGGGCCCTCACGTGCTTTCGCAGCAAGACGGGCCCCGGAGAAGTCAGCCATGTTGGTAGCGAGGTTCCCGTAGTCGACTTCCTGGGGAAAACAAACATTCGTTCATGGGGGGTGGCGTTAATGGCAGTGCAAAGCAGTGACCGGATGGAATGCAGCGCTGCCGGGAGGACTTCCTGCCAGCGAGAGGTTGGGAGGCCCTTAGACTTTAAGGCTAAGAGTACGGCCTTCCAGACAGTCGCGTTCTCTCTTTCCACCTGGCCGTTCCCTCGGGGGTTGTAGCTGGTGGTCCTGCTTGCAGCAATACCTCTCGCTAGTAGGAACTGGCGAAGTTCCTCGCTCATGAAGGATGAGCCCCGGTCGCTATGTATATAGTTCGGGAACCCGAACAAGGCGAAGATGTCATTCAGGCATTTGATGACCGTGGTACTGGTCATGTCTGGGCAGGGGAAGGCAAAGGGGAAACGGGAGTACTCATCAATAATGTTGAGGAAGTACACATTACGGTCAGAGGACGGGAGGGGCCCCTTAAAATCGATGCTCAAGCGCTCGAAGGGGCGGGTGGCCTTGATCAGGCTTGCTCTGTCCGGCCTAAAGAAATGCGGTTTGCATTCGGCACAGGTTTGGCAGTTCCTGGTCATGGTCCTGACCTCCTCGATGGAGTAGGGCAGGTTGCGGGCCTTAATGAAGTGGTAAAGTCTGGTGACCCCGGGGTGGCAGAGGTCGTTGTGGAGGGTCTGCAGTCTATCAATTTGCGCGTTGGCGCATGTACTTCGTGATAGAGCATCTGGGGGTTCGTTCAGTTTACCAGGCCGGTACAAGATATCATAATCGTAGGTGGAGAGCTCGATTCTCCACCTCAAGATTTTGTCATTTTTGATTTTGCCCCTCAGCTTGTTATTAAACATAAAAGCGACCGAGCGCTGGTCGGTGAGGAGGGTAAATCGTTTGCCTGCCAGGTAATGCCTCCAGCGTCGTACTGCCTCCACGATCGCCTGGGCCTCCTTCTCGACCGAAGAGTGTCGGATCTCAGGGCCCTGGAGGGTCCTTGAGAAGAAGGCCACAGGTCTCCCCGCCTGGTTAAGGGTTGCAGCTAGGGCGAAGTCGGATGCATCGCTCTCCACTTGGAAAGGGATAGACTCATCCACCGCGTGCATTGTGGCCTTAGCAATGTCTCCCTTTATGAGGGAGAAGGCTGCGCATGCTTCTGCCGTCAGGGGGAAGGAGGTGGACTTCATGAGGGGTCTGGCTTTGTCCGCATAATTGGGCACCCATTGGGCATAGTAGGCGAAGAGCCCCAGGGTATACCTATCAATTCAGTTCATGAAAAGCGACGAGTTAAGTTAGTAACTATAGGTTTTTATTGGCTAAATAACAGAGCCCACCCTCGTGGGTGATCGGATCCAACAAGGAGGAATACCAGCCAGTCGACTACCTTTATACCTGGGCAAGCAGGCGGAGCCATGGGCGGAGTCAGCTGTGGTCAGCCCAGGTATAACAGCGTGGCAAGAGGTGACCTTGTGTAGTGATACAACAGTGTAAACAGTGATAACCATAGTGTAACGATATAAATAGTGATAACCATAGTGTAATGATAGTGAATGATAAAAGTGGTTTACCACACCTCTGTACCCCCAGTCTAGAGACTACCCTCCTCCAGTAAAGACCTGTTATTTGTTAATGTACAGCATCTGTGTGATTATTTAATAAGAGCATATCCACTGAACCACGGATCCAACAGGAGACAGCCATGAAACTGGGAGTTTTAAAAATAGGCGCAGATGTCTCAGCTGTGGTAGATGTAAGACAGCTACTAGAACAGCGGTATCCAAAGGTGTTCCAGGGAGTAGGAAGGCTGAACACAAAACAGATCAGTTTGTATATCGACCCACAAGTGAAGCCTGTGGCCCAGCCACTCAGGCATATACCATTCAACTTAAGGGGGGCAGTAGAGGCCAAAATAAAACAATTGAGGGACATGGACATTATCGAACCTGTAACTGGTCCCACCCCATGGGTAAATCCTGTGGTTATTGTACCAAAAGCGGATAAGGATGTAAGGTTATGCCTAGACATGAGACGAGCAAACCAGGCAATAGTGAGGGAACGATATCCAATTCCCACCGTTGATGAGATACTCCAAGGTATGAATGGCTCGACGGTGTTTAGTAAGCTAGACCTGAAATGGGGTTATCACCAGCTAGAACTGACCCCTGAGTCACGAGAAAGCACAACGTTTGCAGTACATAACGGAGTATACAGGTACAAGAGGCTGATATTCAGTGTATCTTCAGCGAGTGAGCAATATCAGCACGAGATAGCTAATGCCTTAGCTGGAATAGAGGGTGTTGAAAACATCTCAGACGACATTATCGTGCATGCACATGACCAGGAAACGCACAACAGACGCCTGCACGCTGTCATGACCAGACTAATGGAAAGTGGACTGACACTAAACTCAGAGAAGTGCCAATTCAACATGGACCGATTGATTTTCATGGGAATCCTGTTGTCTGAAAAGGGCATTGGACCAACAGCAGAGAGAGTGCGAGTGGTGGCAGAAGCTCGGGAACCAGAGAATGCTACAGAGGTGAGGAGTTTCTTGCGACTCGTTGGGTACAGTAGCAGATTCATCCCAAAGTTTGCAACACTATCAGAGCCACTGCGACGCCTGATGAGAAAAGGCACACCATTTAAATTTGGATCACAACAGAGACAGTCATTCAATGCATTCAAGGAAGAGTTGGCCAGAGCCGGCACTTTAGCATATTTTGATAAGGATGTACCAACCAAGGTGATAGCAGATGCCAGTCCTGTAGGTTTAGGTGCAGTATTAGTTCAGGACCAACAGGGACAAGAGGTGCCAATATGCTATGTAAGTCGTAGTTTAACAGACTGTGAAAGAAAATACTCTCAAACAGAGAGAGAGGCCTTAGCTCTTGTATGGGCTTGTGAGAGGCTGTATCCATATGTTTATGGCCGAAAATTTAACTTGGTAACTGACCATAAGCCATTACAAGTGATATACGGCCCACGCTCTAAATCCTGTGCCCGTATAGAGAGATGGGTACTTAGATTACAGCCGTACGATTTTAAGGTGATACACATTCCAGGCAAGAAAAACATTGCAGACCCACTGTCACGATTGCTGGGGGAGACAGCAAAACAGGAGAGACATTCTCATGGCTCAGATGAATATGTGAGATTTGTAGCTGTGAGTGCGACACCAAAAGCACTCACTACTAGAGAGGTGGAGGAAGCCTCTGCTACTGACCCAGAGCTGATTGAGGTACGGAAGGCAGTCACAAACGGACATTTTGAGAACTGTAAAGCTTATGCAGCAATTGCAAATGAGCTGTGCGTAGTGGGGTACCTAGTTCTTCGGGGAACACGCATCATGCTACCCACAGTGTTACACGCACGAGCCCTGGTGTTAGCACATGAAGGACACTTGGGAATAGTTGGAACAAAGCAACATCACAGAACCAAGGTTTGGTGGCCTGGCACGGACAAGGCAGCTGAAAAACACTGTAAAGCGTGCCACGGCTGTCAGATAGTAGCCAGACCCGACCCACCTGAACCGTTGAGACCAACACCATTACCGGAGGGCCCCTGGCAGGATGTAGTTATAGACTTACTGGGACCCTTGCCATCCAATCACTCCATTCTTGTGGTAGTTGATTATTATAGTCGCTACTATGAATACGACATCATGACCTCCACAACAACAGAGAAGGTTATTGATAGTTTAGAGTCAATCTTCAGCTGTCATGGTTTGCCAATCACCTGCAAATCTGATAATGGTCCCCAATTCAGATCTGAATTATTCAAAGAATACTGTGAAAACAACGGGATCAAACACCTGAAAACGACAGCAAAATGGGCTCAGGCTAACGGAGAAGTCGAGCGCCAGAATGCATCGCTGATGAAGAGAATCAGAATTGCTCAGTCAGAAGGACTAGATTGGAAACGTGAACTTAGAAAATATGTGACTGTGTACAGGAGCATTGACCATGCCACGAAAGGAAAGAGCCTGGCAGAGCTGCTCTTTAAACGGAAAATGAGAGGAAAGCTGCCAGACATCACAGAGTCGCGCGCAGACATGTAAGTACGTGACCGGGACGCAGAACAAAAAGGCAAGTCCAAACTGTACGCAGATGAACAGCGGAGAACACAATACTCAGAGGTGGAAGTTGGCAACACGGTGCTGGTACGGCAGGACAAAGTGGACAAGTTCACCACTCCTTTTAATGCCACACCGCACAAAGTTTTCAGTAAAACAGGGAGTCAAGTAATAGTAGAATCTCCAGACGGAGCACGCTACTCGAGAAACACTACGTTTGTGAAGAAATACAGAACCAATGGACCAAAGGAGATACTCCATGAGCAGGAGGAAACACAAGGCACTGAGGACAGTATAGTAGACCCTGACACACATACCACTGTGACACAGGCAATGCCCACTGACACCAACATGTCAGACATACCCAATACAGCCAGACCTCAAAGGGTTAGAAGAAAACCCCAAAGATTGTCTGATTATGTCACAACATAAACTGTGCGAGAACTGCATGGGTGATGTTAAATGTTTAAACCTGGGAATTATTTAGTTGTGTGGTAAAAGACAAGTTTGTAAAAAGTTTATAAATCAAATAAGTTATGCAGTGTTATTGTAAGCAACTGTTTGTAAACTGCAAGTTTGTTTCCAAGGAAAAGGGGGATGTCGTGTATTGATTGCGAGTTTGACACCAGTCAATACGGTAATGTAATGTGCGAGTTTAACACCAGTAAATACGGTAAGGTAATGTGCATTGCATTATGGGAATTGCCCGGGAAAGCAGCAGTCAGCCATTTTACCAATAAAGTAAAGATCATAGTTAGAAGCCTGTCTGCCTGACTCTGATTTAATTCGACGTATCTACATGCTTGATTGAACGCAGTAAAGCATAGATACAACACCATTAGTGTTGTGTATGTACCTTTAAGAGAGAACTGACTTTATACTGTAGTACTGGCAGTGACCACACCGGTATATAAAGCCATAGCAGGCTTCTGTACTTTCAGTTTAAGCTTACCCTCTGTTCAATAAATACCTGTTATTATTGTTCTCCTGCAGTCCGTGTATTATTGATACGCGGACACTACACTGGCGACGAGCAGGTTCGAACTCACCTGCAGTACTGCATCACCTCACGGGGATCTTTCCCTGAAAAGAAGCTTCTTGGAGGTCGAAGTCAGAGCAACGGGCGTCGACCGCGGGCAACCGCCCAGGGATCCATCGGAGTTCGGAGAATTGCAGGGGAGGCTGTGGAGAGCTGGGCTTGGCTCCCCAGTCAAGGTGTTCCAGCAAATCGTGCTGGTAGCAGGTAGTGCGCTGACCCTTCCGGACTGCGGCGGGCTCGAGCTTGATCAAGCGGCTCTGCAAAGGGGCTGTGCAGCATCGTCGGGAGGAAAAGAGAGAGAGAGAGGGTGGAGTGCACAGGGCGCGGTCGGTGCTCAAGAACCGGGCAGCGTAGGGAAAATAAAACGAGGGGAAGGAAAAGTGAGATGCGCCAAAGCCGCGGGTCGCCACCATTACCCTGTAGAATGCTAGGAGCAGCGTGGCAGCAAGGGGAAGAAGGAAAAGCGCGGGAGACGCCATTTTATTCCATTGGGGAAGAAGGAAAAGCGTGGGAGGCGCCATTTTAATCCATTGGGGAAGAAGAAAAAGCGCGGGAGGCGCCATTTTAAACCACCCAAGATGCTGAAGAGTGGCAGTATCACTGCTTTCGACAACGAGGTAGAAGACTGGACCAGGTATGTGGAAAGAATTGAAGTGTACTGCAAGGCAAATGAGGTGGCCAATGGAAAGAAGGCGTCAGTATTATTAAATTTGATGGGCGCGAGAACGTACGGCCTGTTGTGGAATTTAATTACCCCAGCTAAACCAATGGAGAAAAGTTTTGAAGAGATTGTTAATATCTTACAGGAACACCTAAACCCTACATCACTGCTAATAGCAGAAAGATTCAAGTTCCATAAAAAAAACCAGCACAAAGACGAGAGCAATGCTGACTATCTTACGGAATTACGCAAGTTATCGAAGCACTGCCAGTTCGGAGCAGGACTGTCAGATACCTTAAGGGATAAGTTTGTCTGCAGGCTCCAGAGTGAAGGAACCCAGAAACGACTACTTTTGGAAAAGGACCTGACACTAGAACAGGCTTTCAGCATGGCAGTATCCTACGAAGCAGCAGCACGGGGAGCTGTGGAAATACAACAGAAACCACAAGAATACAGCGCTAACGAAATGGCGTATGGAGCAGGAAAGTGCTATCGCTGCGGCAGAACAACCCATGATCAGAAGGACTGCTGGTTTAAGGACAAAGTATGCAGGCAATGTGGGAAAATGGGAAACATAGCAAGAGTCTGCAGGTCGGGAAAGAAAACCAACACTAAACGAACTACTAAGGAAAAGTACAAGAAAGTAAAAAAAATGACAGACAGTAGTTCAGAAGGTCAGGAGAGTGATAATGACTCCGGGAGCAGGAGACTAAGTTGTCTAAAGTTACACAACGTGATCGCAAAGGAGGATCACCGAACCATTTGGGTCACCCTCATGATAGCAGGGTCCCAAGTAAAGATGGAATTGGACACAGGATCAGCCCTAACTGTCATGAATCGATGAGACTATGAGCGGCTATTCTCACACATACCCTTGAAGGACACGTCCATTGTATTGAAGACATACACGGGGCAAAAGGTCTACCCCAGAGGAAAAATAAGGGTGCCAGTTAAATACAACGGCAAGGAAACACAGAAATTGTATCTATATATACTACAAGATGGAGGACCACCATTATTGGGACGTGAATGGATCCGAAAAATACAATTGGATTGGCATTCCATTCAGGCGCTAACTGTGACTGACAAAAAGGATGAAGACGTCACACCTGGACGACTGTCAAAAATTCTAACTGACGCGAAAGAGGTGTTCCAACAAGGACATGGGACGCTAAAAGGAGTAACGGCAACGATAAAAATTGAAGATAACGCAAACCCAAAATTTTTTAAGGCCAGACCGGTACCGTACGCGATCCGCCCAGCCATTGAAGCAGAGCTGGAGAGTCTGGAGCGTTCGGGTGTGCTGTCCAAGGTGGACTGGAGCACACCCATCATTCCTGTAATGAAGAAATCATTGAGCAGCATGCCTGGGGAGCCGAAGAAGGTTCGCATCTGTGGGGACTTCAAGGTAACTGTGAACCCAGTCCTGCACACAGTACAATATCCACTTCCACGGATAGAAGATATTTTCACCTCACTATCTGGAAGGAAACGCTTTAACAATAATAATAATAATAATCAACTTTATTGTCATTGTTAGTGCACAAGTGCAGTACAACGAAATGTAGGCTTGCGGCTCCCGAGAGTGTACATTTAGATTAAGACATTTAAACATTCAACATTCATTTGGCTTGTAATACATTAACATAAACATAATAAAGTGCATTGGCAGATGTGCAGGCTTTAGAGTTTATTTGTGGAGTTCAGTAGGATGACAGCCCTGGGAAAGAAGCTCTTCCTAAATCTGGTCATTCGGGTGCGAATGCATCTGTAGCATCTCCCAGATGGCAGGAGGGCAAACAGACTGTGGCTGGGGTGGGTAGGGTCTTTGATGATGGTCCGTGACCTCCGTAAACAGCGTTTCTAGTATATGTGCTCTATGGTCGGTAGCCGGGTGCCGGTAATGCGTTGGGCAGTTTTGACTACCCGCTGCAGGGCTTTCCGGTCATAGTAGCTACAGCTGCCATACCATACTGTGATACAGTTCGTCAGGATGCTATCTATTGTGCAGCGGTAAAAGTTAGAGAGGATCAGGGGTGACAGGTTACATCCCTTCAGCCTCCTTAGGAAATATAGGCGCTGCTGGGCCTTCTTCACCAGAGAGGAGGTACTGAGGGACCAGGAGAGGTCTTCCGTGATCTGGCCCAAGCGTATCTACAAATGGAGGTAGAAGAAGCATCTAGGAAATACCTCACGATAAACACTCACAAAGGTCTTTACCAGTACAACCGATTGGTATTCGGGGTAGCATCAGCCCCGGCTATTTGGCAGAGGGCAATGGAACAAGTCCTGCAAGGGATCCCGGGGACCCAGTGTTATTTGGACGACATCCTGGTTACGGGTGAAAATGACAGTGAACACCTTGCCAACTTGGAGCAGGTGCTCACTAGATTACAAGAATATGGGCTACGAGCCAACCGCCCCAAATGCGAGTTCTTCAGGAGACAAATCTCGTATTGTGGCCACATGATTGATGAGGAAGGGTTGCATAAGTCCCCAGACAAGATTGAGGCAGTAGTCAAGGCTCCAGCACCGGACAATGTGTCGCAACTGAGGTCGTTCCTCGGGTTGGTGAACTACTGCCATAAGTTCTTGCTGAATTTATCTACAATTCTGCACCCACTGAACGCCCTGCTGCAAACTGGAGTAACATGGAAATGGAGTGATGAGTGTAAGCATGCCTTTCAGAAATGTAAATGCCTAATCACTTCAAAAGAAGTATTGGCCCACTACAATCCAACACTACCGATTCGGTTGGCATGTGATGCGTCTCCCTACGGCATTGGAGCGGTGCTGTCACACAAATTCCTTGACAGTTCAGAGAGGCCAATAGCCTTTGCGTCGCGCTCATTAACCTCAGCTGAGCGTAACTATGCTCAGATTGACAGGGAGGCCCTCAGCCTGGTGTGGGGGGTGAAGAAGTTCAATCACTATCTGCACGGGCAGAAATTCACCCTACTGACTGATCATCAGCCTCTGGTCTCCATTTTTAACCCAAAGAAGGGCGTTCCGGTGATGACGGCGCAACGGCTGCAAAGATGGTCACTTTTTCTAGGGGCACATCAGTACGACATAGAGTACAAGGGTACGAAACAGCATGGAAACGCTGATGGGCTGTCGTGCCTACCGTTGCCTACGGTGGAGGAAGCACCTGCAGTGGACCCTGTTGAGATATTCCATTCGACCATAGTCGAATGTCTACCTGTTACAAACTCAAGTATAGAGAAGGAAACCCGAAATGACCCGACACTCTCTCGGGTCTATGATTTGACGGTGAAGGGATGGCCAGCACATGGCGACTCACTGTTGCCAGCATTCTCACCAAGGAGAGAACAGCTGTCAGTGTGCCGGGGGACCTTGATGTGTGGATCCCGAGTGGTAATTCCACCCAAGTTGAGAGATAGAGTGCTCAATGAGCTTCATGAGGGTCATCTGGGAGGGGTAAAAATGAAGAGCCTAGCCAGGGCGTTTGTGTGGTGGCCGGGAATCGATAAAGAAATCGAGGATATGACCAAGAGATGCACAGGATGCCAGAAGGTCCAAAACGCTCCACCACAGGCCCCGATACACCCATGGGAGTGGCCCTCATTTCCATGGCAACGGGTACACATTGATTTTGCTGGTCCATTTATGGACTCAATGTTTCTAATCGCCGTGGATGCACATTTGAAATGGCCAGAGGTCATCAAAATGTCCTCCACCACCACAGAGAAAACTATTGCAGTCCTATGGACCATCTTTGCCAGGAATGGCTTGCCAGAACAGATTTGCTCCGACAATGGGCCACAGTTTGTGTCTGAGGATTTCCGGAGGTTTCTGAGGAATAATGGGGTGAAACATTACACATCTGCCCCATATCATCCAGCCACAAATGGATTGGCTGAGAGGTTTGTTCAGACCTTTAAAAAGGCAATAAAGGCGATGTATAACGACGACATACCACTACAACACAAGGTGGATAATTTCTTGTTTGCTTACCGGAATGTGACACATGCAGTCACCAACCAAGCTCCAGCCATAATGTTCTTCAACCGAAGGCTAAGATGTCGCCTGGATTTTCTCAAACCAAACATGAGACGAGATGTTGAGGATAAGCAATTCCAGCAAATCAATGAGAAGCCAACCAGGAGCTTCAAGATAGGGCAACCAGTCTTGGCCCGCGACTACCGAACAGAAAAATGGCAGCCAGGAACGATATGCACACAGCAGGGACCACTAATGTACACAGTGGACGTTGGAGAGAGCATCGTGAGACGCCATGCTGACCAGATTCTAGAGTCACAGGAACAAGCCAAACCCATACCACGAGCATGTGCACCTGGTAATGAACCCGAAGTACCGATTGCGTCTACCTCAGAATCAGTGGTATTGGAAGCTGACGAACCAAACAATGACAATGAGCCAGAATCGACTCCACCGCAAGAACAGGATACTCGAGAAAGGCGCTATCCAGTCAGGATCAGGAAGCCTCCTCAAAGACTGAACTTATAAATGATTATTTCAGTTGATGTATATAGTACAGAGAAAATTGTAATTGTAATTAGTTATTATTTAATTGTTAAATGAATGTTATGTACTGTTTATCTAAAAGGGGAGGAATTGTTGTGTATGTACCTTTAAGAGAGAACTGACTTTATACTGTAGTACTGGCAGTGACCGGCAGTGGCCATAGCAGGCTTCTGTACTTTCAGTTTAAGCTTACCCTCTGTTCAGTAAATACCTGTTATTATTGTTCTCCTGCAGTCCGTGTATTATTGATACGTGGACACTACAATTAGCAACAATGTAGTGTCCCATGTCATTCATCAACAGCACCACTCTGGAAACGTCCAAATGGGTGCAACAATCAGCAAAGAATTCTGCATGTCAGAGAATTCATTCATGCCAATGTAAAAGAGCGAACAAAAGGTAAGCAACAGCTTAAATAAAAGCTAACAGCCCTTCAAAAAGCTAACAACTCCAGAACAGCCCTGACACATGAAAACAAGTGGTTTACACAGGCTTTGTAACAGAAACATTGACTGGTATTGGAGCAAAGTACAAAATCGATGTACCATTTCTCAAGGGGCTCTGGGAGAATGCTCCCCGGAAAATTTTTGGATTTGTACATTAAAATTAATGATACATTCTGGTTAACTTTAAGTACTTTGAGACTTCACAATTGATACATTGTTATTAAATAAAGGAAAAATAAAGTAACATTTGGATTTTCAACAGACAATCACTTACCCAAAATTTACCTCAAAGTCAGTTCATGCTCTCTGGCTCAGTTCACTGTCACACTGTATCCCATCAATCCCCTAACCCTTTCACTGAGAAACTCTCTTCTCTCCTAATGCAGTTAAGCTGGTATTTTGTTCCATTCTAGTTGTCCAAAGTGCCACGCCCAGCTCCTCACCGCCTCCCCCAAAGCACAGTTAACAGCTTCCGACACTTTATTACCATCCATTTCTCCCTTTTAGAGCATCCATTTCCCCCTTTCGTGGCCAGGAGTGAATACATTCGAAAATAATGTTTCAACAGAACACCATGCTGGTGATTTGTCCACAGCCTTAGTGTCAGCCAGCTTTTCTCTTCCATCAGGTTCCCGAAATGTCGACTTGTCTGTTCTCTCCATCTGACCCATCTGACCTGCTGAGTGTTAGCAGCATTTTCTCTTTTTGTTCCAGATTTGCAGCATCTGCGGTATTTTTCTTTTTGTAAATATGAAAGTGTTACAGAAAATTGTATGTTTTAAAGTGCAATAAATGGAAGCTTCACCAATTTGTGGAGTCAGAAGAAGGTTGAAATGAGTGAACTGGAGAAGCAGGTGAATGAAGAAGTTGATTTTGTGTTTAAAGGAGTAAATAGGGATGTTTTGCAGAAGGTGAAATGTTTTAAAGGTGTAAAATATGGAATGATTCACGAATTTGCGTGTCATCCTTGCGCAGGGGCCATGCTAATCTTCTCTGTATCGTTCCAATTTTAGTATACGTGCTGCCGAAGCGAGCACGATTTACAGGATAATCTCAGGCTCTTATAATGGACGAGGAATGTAATCACTTTTATAATGTGGTGTGTTCACTCAGTTTCTGAAATTTCACATTCAATTGCTGCCACCCTGTAGTGTAACCCATTCGTGTACCCAAACCTGCCCAGTGCTTTACCGGATAATGTCATTGTTTGGCAGCAAAAAGACTAAGATAACGTTTGCATTTACTCCGGAGGAACATTATGGGATGTATTATTTGTGCTGAATCTCAATGAGCACCAGTTGGGTGGGGATTTGTTTCTGGGTTGTAAGCTATCAGCGCGAGATGGAGCAGTGGGCCTGGCCTTTTGCTCGCGGATGTACCTGGACGGGTTGTTTCGTTGAGTTTTAAACGGGGGCGTGGGGATGGCAGAGGTGCAATGGGGTTGGGAGTTGTTCCACTATCTGGTAGTTCACAGTCACTGTGGCTGTGGGTCAGAATAACGCAGCCCCTCTGGTGTTCACACAGGCTCAGCGCCCAGCAATGGGAGAGGAAGGGTCTGTCACACAACAGGGCAGCTCAGGAAGGTCAGACTAGGGGCTCTGATCTGAACAGTCAATGAGCAATGAGTGAGGGCTGTGTGACTGGTGGCAGACTGCAGTTCAGGCACTGGGCCTTATGTGTCCTTCGTCTCCACAAGGACTGTGTGGTGGTCACTGCTACCAATACTGTCATGGACAGATGCATCTGCGACAGGTAGATTGGTGAGGATAAGGTCGAGTAGGTTTTTCCCTCGTGTTGGTTCTCTCACCACCTGCTGCAGGCCCAGTCTGGCAGCTATGTCCTTCAGGACTCAGCCAGCTCGGTCAGTAGTGGTGCTACTGAGCCACTCTTGGTGATGGACATTGAAGTCCCACACCCAGAGTACATTCTGTGCCCTTGCTACCCTCAGTGCTTCTTCCAAGTGGTGCTTAACATGGAGGGGTACTGATTCATCAGCTGAGGGAGGGCAGTAGATGGCAATCAGCAGGAAGTTTCCTTGCCCATGTTTGACCTGATGCCATGAGACTTCATGGGGTCCAGAGTCAATGTTGAGGACTCCCAGGTCCATTCCTTCCCGACTGTATACCACTGTGCCGCCACCCCTGGTGGGTCTGTCCTGCCGGTGGGACAGGTCATACCCAGGGATGGTGATGGAGGAGTCTGGGACATTGGCTGATTCTGTGAGTATGACTATGTCAGGCTGTTGCTTGATTAGTCTGTGGGACAGCTCTCCCAATTTTGGTACAAGTCCCCAGATGTTAGTGAGGAGGACTTTGCAGGGTCGACTGGGCTGGGTGTCCCGTTGTCGTGTCCGAAGCCGAGTGGTCCATCCGGTTTTATTCTTATTATTATTTCTTGTTGTGGTTTGTTGCAACTGATTGGCTAGTTAGGCCCATTAGGGCAGTTAAGAGTCAACCACATTGCTGTGGGTCTGGAGTCACATAAAGGCCAGACCAGGTAAGGACGGCAGATTTCCTTCCCTAAAGGACATTAGTGAACCTGATAAGATTTTATGATAATCTGTTAGTTTCATGGTTTGATACAAGCTTTTTATTTCAGATTTTTACTTAATTAACTGAATTTAACTTCCACAGCTGCTGTGGTGAGATTTGACCTCACCAGATTACTAGTCCAGTAACATAATCACTATGCTACCGTTCCCAGTGTTCTCATGAGAGCTCCTGGCTACAGTTTACAGAGGTCTCAATCTGTGACAATAGGGCTGGAAATGGAGCTAAACAGGGAGACCTCTTCCAATATAATAGCAAACATACAAAAGTAAAATACTGCAGATGCTGGAAATCTGAAATAAAAACAGAAAATGTTGGAAATACTCAGCAGGTCAGGCAGCATCTGTGGAGAGAGAAACAGAGTTAAACAGAGAAAAACATGGAAAAAAAAGGATAGGGGCAGAGGTTATGGTCTGAAATTGTTGAACTCTACGTTGAGTCCAGAAGGCTGTAACGTGCCTAATCGAAATATGAGGTGCTGTTCCTTGAGCTTACGTTGAGTTTTATTGGAACAGTGTAAGAAGCCGAGGACAGTAAGGTCTGAGTGGGAGTGGAGCAGAGAATTAAAGTGACAGGCGACCGGAAGCTCAGAGTCACTCTTACAGACTGAATGGAGGTGTTCCTTTTTTTTCCCATTTATTTTATTTATTTTTCCTTTCTCCCACATGGCAGCTGTCTTTCATTCTGCCAGTGCCATTTACACTTTATCTAGATCCATCTTTTGTTTCTTAATTTATCCCATTACCATCTCCTTTTGCCTTGCACCATCTCTTAATCTCTCTTAATGTCTCTTAATCACTCCTGCCTTCCATCCTATCACAGACCTTCCCTTTTGTTCTTTCCTCCCCTCTCCCATTTCCCTGCCCCTGGACTTGCTTAAAAACCTGTTCCACCTCCAGCTTTTTCCAGATCTGACGAAGGGTCATCGACCTGAAACGTTAACTCTGTTTCTCTCTCATAAGAACATAACATGAGAAATAGGAGCAGGAGTAGGCCATTCAGCCCTTCAGTGAAGGCCAGCATACCATTTGCCTTCCTAATGGCTTGCTGCACCTGCACATTCACTTTCAGTGACTCATGTACAAGGACACCCAGGTTCCTTAGAGCATCTGCATTCCCCAATCTTTCACCATTTAGGAAATACTCTGCCTTTCTGTTTTTTCTACCAAAGTGGATAACTTCACATTTATCCACTTTATATTCCATCTGTCATGTTCTTGCCCACTCACTGAGCCTGTCGACATCCCCTTGAAGCCTTTTCACATCCTCTTCACAACTGCCACTGCCACCTAGCTTTGTACCATCAGCAAATTTGGAAATGTTACATTTAGTCCCCTCATCCAAATCATTGATATAGATTGTGAATAGCTGGGGCCCAGCATCTCCACAGATGCTGCCTGACCTACTGAGTATTTCCAGCATTTTCTGTTTTTATTTCAATAGCAAACATACTCGGGTGGGAGAGGGACAGAGGAGAGAGGGTCTGGTCCATGCTGATTTTGTTAGCAAATGGTGAGATTGTCCAAAACAATGATTGTTAGGTTGTCATCTATGAGAATATGGAGCCAAAAATATTAGTAACACTGCAATAGTTTAATCATAAAATTGTGTGCGACTTGAATGAGTGAGTTGATATAAATCCGTGAGCCTGATATATTGGTAAATTACTGTGGCATAACTAGTGTTTTAAAATCGATGCAGTAAATATGAAAGTTTTGTAGAAGGTGACATGTTTTAAAAGTGTCAAAAAGGGAACGTTTCACAAATTTGCGTGTCGTCCTTGTGCAGGTGCCATGCTAATCTACTCTGTATCGTTCCTAATTTTAGTTTGAGGGAAGTGGCGGTAGGGATTGTGGATGCATTGGTAATAATTTTCCAAAACTCCCTGGACTCAGCAAAGGTCCCGGCAGATTGGAAAACTGCTAATGTAACACCCTTATTTAAAAAGGGTAGTAGACAGAAGGCTGGAAACTATAGACCAGTTAGCCTAACACCTATGGTTGGTAAAATTTTAGAGTCCATTATTAAGGAGACAGTAATGGGACATTTGGATAAACGTAATTTAATAGGACAAAGTCAGCATGGTTTTACAAAGGGGAAGTCATGTTTGACAAATTTGCTTGAGTTCTTTGAGGATGTAACATACAGGCTGGATAAAGGGGAACCAGTGGACGTAGTGTATTTAGACTTCCAAAAGGCATTTGACAAGGTGCCACACAAAAGATTATTGCTCAAGATAAAAAATCACGGGATTGGGGGTAATATTCTGGCATGGGTGGAGGATTGGCTATCTAATAGAAAGCAGAGAGTTGGGATAAATGGTTCATTCTCAGACTGGCAATCAGTAACTAGTGGTGTTCCGCAGGGGTCAGTGCTGGGACCCCAACTCTTTACAATCTATATTAATGATTTGGAGGAAGGGACCGAGTGTAACATATCAAAGTTTGCAGATGATACAAAGATGGGAGGGAAAGTAGTGAGTGAGGAGGACATAAAAAACCTGCAAAGGGACATAGACAGGCTAAATAAGTGGGCAGAGATTTGGCAGATGGAATACAATACTGGAAAGTGTGAGGTTATGCACTTTAGCAGGAAAAATCATAGAGCAAGTTATTTTCTTAATGGCAAGAAACTGGAAAGTACTGAAGTACAAAGGGATCTGGGGGTCCTGGTGCACGAAACACAAAAAGTTAGTATGCAGGTGCAGCAGGTGATCAAGAAGGCCAATGGAATGTTGGCTTTTATTGCTAGGGGGATGGAATATAAAAACAGGGAGGTATTGCTGCAGTTGTACAAGGTATTGGTGAGACCACACCTGGAATACTGCATACAGTTTTGGTGTCCATACTTAAGAAAAGACATACTTGCTCTCGAGGCAGTACAAAGAAGCTTCACTCGGTTAATCCCGGGGATGAGGGGGTTGACATATGAGGAGAGGTTGAGTAGATTGGGACTCTACTCATTGGAGTTCAGAAGAATGAGAGGCGATCTTATTGAAACATATAAGATTGTGAAGGGGCTTGATCGGGTAAATGCGGTGAGGATGTTCGGGTGAAACTAGAACTAGGGGGCATAATCTTAGAATAAGGGGCTGCTCTTTCAAAACTGAGATGAGGAGAAACTTCTTCACTCAGAGGGTGGTAGGTCTGTGGAATTTGCTGCCCCAGAGAGCTGTGGAAGCTACATCATTAAATACATTTAATACAGAAATAGACAGTTTCCTAGAAGTAAGGGGAATTAGGGGTTACGGGTAGGAAATCGGACATGAGGCTAGGTTCGGATCGGTCATGGCCCTGTGGGTGGCGGAGCGGGCCCAGGGGCCGTGTAGCCTGGTCCTGCTTCTTGTGTTTGATTCAGGAGATGGTTCTATTCACAGGGATTAGTGGAGAACTTGGGAACAGGCTGCCAGCTAGGAGTCCTTCAAGAGTAAATTGGGCCTGTTCCTGCCTGGGGTGGAGATCACCTCTTACAGAAGGTAAGTACTGCAGGAAATACAGGGACAGAGTGATCTCCTGGATGAGTTTTGATCACCTAGATGGGTTGGAGAGAAATTTCCCAGATTTTTTCTCCCAAATTGGCCATTGGGTTTTTTATCTTTTTTTACCTCTCCTGGGAGATCACATGGGTTTGGGTGGGATGGAGAGTGAAAGTAAATTTGAGATTAGGATTGGATCAGCCATGATCATATTAAATGGTGGAGCAGGCTTGAAGGGGCTGATTTGGCTTACATCCTAGCTTCATAGTTCTATATGTTCTTAGTTCATGTGCTGCGGAAGCAAACACAAATATACCTGGAAAATCAGCACTATATAAAGCCTCAATAATCGAAGCACCTTTACATGATGCTGTTTTGTTGTTGTAACATTTTCAATTAAAGTTATGCCAGAATATAATAGGCCCAGATGATCCAAAAAGAAATATATCTACATGCATAATTTATGATTTCCTACCATAAATATGGAAAGTAAATTAGATTTCCGTGCAAAAGGTTATCGGCGCTAGGTTTCAAATGTAAATGAGGGCAGTGGGCGGGGCTTCAACTGTTCAGCTCAGGAGGCGGGGCCTGTTACACTCAGGGCGGGGCCTGTTGGGTTTAGGGGCGGGGCTTCAACCATGAGGCTCTGGGGGTGGGGTCTGTTGGGATCAGGGGGCGGGGCCTGTTGGGATCAGGGGGCGGGGCCTGAGGTGCTCAGGGGGCAGAGCTTGATTTGCTCGGGGGCGAGGCCTGTTGGGCTCGGGGGCTGTTGGCTCAGGGGGCGAGGCTGTTGGCTCAGGGGGCGGGGTCTGTTGCTGTGCTGAGTTTCCCGATGGACGGGGTTTATCCGGTGGGTGGGGTTTGTCCGGTGGGCGGGGTTTATCCGGTGCCGTTCACAGTCCCCATGTGGAGAGTGTGGCTGAGGACCGGCAGCATTCAGGGGCCGTGCCCGCTTTTCCACTCACATCACCCGGCCCGGGCCCTTCTCCCCTCCCCTCCCTTTGCTCCCCCATTGGCGCTGTGCCTTCATCTGTCTAGACCCTAAACCTCCATTTCTAACTCTTCTAAGAGCATACAAAATAAGAGCAGGAGTGGGCCATACGGCCCATCGAGCCTGCTCCGCCATTCAAGAAGATCATGGGTGATCATCCACCTCAACTCCACTTTCCCGCCCGATCTCCATATCCGTTGATTCCCCTAGAGTCCAAAAATCTATCTATCTCAGCCTTGAATATACTCAAAGACTCAGCAGTCATAGCCCTCTGGGGCAGAGAATTCCAAAGATTCACAACCCTCTGAGTGAAGAAATTCCTCCTCATCTCGGTCTTAAATGGCCTACCCCTTATCCTGAGACTATGCCCCCTAGTTCTAGACACTCCAACCAGGGGAAACAACCTCTCAGCATCTACCCTGTCAATTCCCTTCAGAATCTTGTATGTTTCAATGAGATCACCTCTCATTCTTCTAAACTCCAGAATATAGGCCCATTCTACACAATCTCTCATCATAGGACAGCCCTCTCATCCCAGGAATCAATCTATCGAACCTTTGTTGCACCGCCTCCAAGGCAAGTATATCCTTCCTTAGATAAGGAGACCAAAACTGTGCACAGTACTCCAGGTGTGGTCTCACCAAGACCCTGTACAATTGTAGCAAGACTTCCTTACTCTTATACTCCAACCCCCTTGCAATAAAGGCCAAAATGCCATTTCCCTTCCTTATTTCTTGCTGTACCTGCATGCTAGCTTTCTGTGTTTCTTGCAGGAGGACGCCCAAATCTCTCTCAACACCAACATTTGAAAGTTTCTCACCATTTAAAAAATATTCTGTTTTTCTATTCTTCCTACCAAAGTGAATAACCTCATATTTCCCTACATTATACTCCATCTGCCACCTTACGGCCCACTCAGTCTATTTATATCCCTTTGCAGACTCTTTGGGAGTGATTTTCATTCAGAAGTCGGGAAGGAGGCGGGACTACAACTTTCGGGGTTGTAGTCCCGCCTCCATTGAGATGCGGATAATCCACGCGATTTTAACTTGATTGACCTTGTTGAGCCCGCCCAGCGGGCTCAGCAGGCCAATTAAGGGCCACCCAACAACAGGTGATGTCACAGACTGAAATTTCATCTGTCAAGACGTTTTGACAGATGAAATATCAGTGTTTCACAGCTGTTTGAAGCTGTCAAACACTGACAGTCTTACTTCTAACCTGAGTCCTTCTACACCGACTCAGTTAGAAATCTCACCGGCACAGAAAGCTGCAGGCTGTCACTTTTGACAGTTTGCAGCCATTCTGCTTTCTGTGCTGGTTAGATGATGGACTCCAGAAACCTAGAGGAAGGAAGGCTGAAAAGGTAAGTACAGGTAATTTAAACTTCTTTACACACTTTAGATACACCAAACACACTTACCTTTGCACTCATGCACCCATCACTCACCTGAACACCAAAATCTCGACCCCTTCAAGTCCTTCAACCCGACGGCCCGACTCATCTAACTTGGCGTGGTTTGGAGCCGTCAGGAATCCCACACTTCAAGCTTTAAAATAGGGATTAGGCTAAAAACTGCCTGTCAACTACCTGTTAACAGGCAGTTAATTGGCACTACTCCCTTCCTGCCTTGGGTAGGCGGGTCCCAGTGCGGGGCGGGTACCTGCCTCCTTTGAAACTTACATGGAGGCGGGTTGGGGGCGGAAGGTGTCAGGACCCCCGAATTCGGGACTTTAACCCCCCGCACGCCTCCAATCCCAACTCCACGGGTCAATGAAAATCAACCCCTTTGTGTTCTCCTCACAGCTTACTGTCGCACCTAGCTTTATATCATCAGCAAACTTGGATACATTACACTCGGTCCGTTCATCTTGATCATTAATATAGATTGAGGCCCCAACACTGATCCTTGTGGCACTCCACTAGTTACAGCCTGCCAATCTGAAAAGATCTGTTTATCACTACTCTCTGGTTCTGTCTGTTAACCAATCCTCCATCCATGCTACTATATTACCCCCAACCTCATGAGCCCTAATCTTGTGTAATAACCTTTTATGTGGCACCTTATTGAATGCCTTTTGGAAATTCAAATATACTACACCCACTGGTTCTCCTTTATCTACTCTGCTAGTTGCATCCTCAAATAACTCTAATAAATTTGTCAAACATGATTTCCCTTTCATAAAACCATGTTGACTCTGCCTAATCATATTATGATTTTCTAAGTGCCCTGATACCACGTCCTTAACAATGGATTCCAGCATTTTCCCAATGAATGATGTTAGGCCAACTGGCCTGTAGTTCCCTGTTTTCTCTCTCCATCCTTTCTTGAGTAGCAGGGTTACATTTGCGACCTTCCAATCTGTTGGGACTGTTCTAGAATCTAGGAAATTTTGGAAGATCAAAACCAATGCATCCACTATCTATTCAGCCACCTCTCTTAGAACCCTAGGATGTAGGCCATCAGGTCCAGGGAAATTGTCGGCTTTTAGTCCGATTAGTTTCCCTAATACTTTTTCTCTACTTATATTAATTATGTTAAGTTCCTCACCCTCATTAGACCCTTAGTTCCCCATCATTTTTGGTATGCTTTTTGTGTCTTCTACTGTGAAGACAGATACAAAATATTTGTTTAATGTTTCTGCCATTTCCTTATTCCCCATAATAATTTCTCCTGTCTCAGCCTCTGCAGGACCAATGTTTACTTTTGCTACTCTCTTCCTTTTTACATACTTGTAGAAGCTCTTACAATCTGCTTTTATATTTCTTGCTAGTTTTCTCTCATATTCTATTTTTTTCCCTTTCTATTAATTTTTTGGTCATCCTTTGCTGGTTTCTGTAACTTTCCCAATCCTCAGGCTTACTACTATTCTTCGCAACATTATAAGCTTCTTCTTTCAATCTAATGCTATCCTTAACTTCTTTAGTTAGCCACAGATGGATCACTTTTCCCGAGGAGTTTTTATTTCTCAATGGAATGTATAATTGTTGAGAATTTTGGAATATTTCTTTAAATGATTGCCACTGCTTATCTACTGTCATACCTTTTAATCTAATTTCCCAATCTACCTTAGCCAACTCTCCCCTCCTACCTACGTAATTGGTTTTGTTTAAGTTTAAGACACTAGTGGCAGACTTAAGAATGTCACTTCCAAACTCAATGTGAAATTCTATCATATTATGATCAGTCTTCCCGAGAGGATCCTTTACTATAAGTTTACTAATTAACCCTGTCTCATTACACAAAACAAGAGCTAAAATAGCCTGTTCCCTGGTTGGTTCCATGATGTATTGTTCTGGGAAACTGTCTCGAATACAGTCCATGAACTCGTCCTCCAGACTGCCTTTGCCAATTTGATTTGCCCAATCTATTTGCAGATTAAAGTCCCCCACGATTGCACAGCCATCCGTTTATAACCTTGTTTTAATTATTCTGTTAATTCAAGTTTATGTATTTAATTAATTTAGCTTACAGTTTCGTTTTTAATCTAATTACCAGATCTAGTTTAAGTTCTAGGTAGATGAAATTAAATATTTACCTGTAGCACAAAGCACTCCAAGTATTGGAGGCAAAAAGCAGCACCTCCTTCCCCCTCTGCAGAGAATTCCCACTCTCTCCAAATTCCCAAGTACAACATTCTGTTTAAGTGCACTCTCTTTAAGACGCTCTGTGCAGACCACTCTTGCTTTTGTATTAGTGTTTGATTCATGGCCACTTCACTTCTAGGAATGCCCACTGTGAAGAGGTTCTGCTCTTCTCTCCGGCGGGATTTCCGTTTCTCTCTTTTACCTTGTTCATCTTCATTGCTTTCTGTTTCCCTTCTCGTGTTTGATCAGGTATCTACCAAAACTCACTTTCACAGCCACATCTCTTTCCTTAGCCACTGTGTCCGGCTCCGACTTATTAGGGAAGCCATTGTATTGACTCTGAACGCGGCGCTGTATGTATAGCTGACGCGTCCCTACGGGGAATAAGCATTCCATTGTACTTGTACTGGTTACATATGGCAAATAAAACTGAACTGAACTGAACTGAAATAAGTAAGAAATGTAATGAAGTAAAGAAAGAATAAGGATCTCTGAGAAATAAGAAATGTAAGCTAATTGTATTTTGAATTGTTAATGTTGCAACTGATTCAACAGCTGTTAACTGAATGTCAGCTTTTAAATAAAACTATATATTTTTAGAATTGTCTCCAAGAGTAATTCTGTATAAACTCACGAACCCAATTTCTATACACTCTTTTGTAAGGAGTTGCAGAATTCTGGGGGGTATTCTGGACCCTCATAATATCCGGAAGGTTACAGTCTAGTTCAACTTATTAAAAGTACTATCTGGAGGACGGTAATATCTTCAGTCATTCCTTTCCTTTAGGGAGAGATAGCCTGTACCTTTAGACCCATTTAAGCGTTTTATTGAATTCGGCTATCTCTAACTTAAGTTGAGGGTGAACATCTGGGGAATACGCCTGATCTGGGGTAGCCCAAAAGGGCTAGGACTGTAATTATCCCTTCAAGTGGAGCTATAATAGGGGGTGATGCACAGCCAAATATAGAGGGAAAAACAAGTCAGCCTGGAAGGCAGAGCAAGTATGTAATGGCACAAGGGGGTATGGCAAGGCTGGATGGCATTTATTTTAATGCAAGGAGTCTTGCGAGCAAGGCAGATGAATTGAACATGTTGATGAACACATGGGAGTATGATATTGTTGCTATCACAGAGACATGGTTGAGGGAGGGGCAGGACTGGCAGCTCAATATTCCGGGGTACAGAATCTTCAGGCGAGACAGAGGGGCGTGTCGCAATATTAATCAAGGAGTCAATTACTGCTGTAAGGAGGGATGATATCTTAGCAGGTTCCTCTAATGAGGCCATATGGGTAGAACTTAAAAACAAAATGGGGCAAGCACTTTGCTGGGAGTGTACTATAGGCCCCCAAACAGTCAGGGGGAGATAGAGGAACAGATATATAGGCATATCTCAGAGAAGTGTAGAAATAATAGGGTAATAATAGTAGGGGATTTCAACTTCCCCAATATTAACTGGGATAGTTACTGAGGCCAGTGTTGGGAGGAGCAGAGAGCGGTGGTACAAGGCTTACCAATCTCACAGACCGGCGGCGGTATTCCGGAGCCACATCACGATTCAAAAGGTGACGCAGGCAAGAGGAAGCAGCTGATTGGGTGAGTACGGCCAGGTGAGTATTTATACTACTCTAGAGTTTGACAGTTAAGATTAATAGTTTATAAAATTTAGAAGGTCTAAATTTTTGCGGTTATAGTTTCTACAGTCTCTGTTATGTATTGGGGAGTGCTAGTAACCAAGGGCCCTTGAGTATATCATTTAATTGCAGTGTAATTAGTGGTATTGATTTGATTTTAATTAATTTAAATTAATTAAAGGGTAAGTCATGGCAGGACAGCTCGGCCCCGTGGCATGCTCCTCCTGCGCTATGTGGGAAATCAGGGACACTTCCTGTGTCCCTGACGACCATGTGTGCGGGAAGTGTATCCAGCTGCAGCTACTGACAGACCGCATTGCGGCGCTGGAGCTGCGAATGGATACATACTGGAGCATTCGCGATGCTGTGGACATCGTGGATATCACGTTTACTCAGTTAGTCACACCGCAGTTAAAGGCTGCACAGGCAGGAAGGGAATGGGTGACCACCAGGCAGAATAGTAGGCGCAGGCAGATAGTGCAGGGGTCCCCTGTGGCCATCCCCCTCTCAAACAGATATAGCACTTTGGATATTGTTGAGGGAGATGGCTTATCGGAGGAAGGCAGCAGCAGCCAACTTCCTGGCTATAGTGATAGTAAGGGGAATAGATAGGCATTTCTGCGGCCGCAAATGAGACTCCAGGATGGTGTGTTGCTTCCCTGGTGCAAGGGTCAAGGATGTCACAGAACAGCTGCAGAACAATTTGGAAGGGGAGGGTGAACAGCCAGTTGTTGTGGTGCATATAGGTACCAACGATATAGGTAAAAAACGGGATGAGGTCCTAAAAGCTGAATATAGGGAGTTAGGAGGTAAATTAAAAAATAGGACCTCAAAGGTAGTAATCTCAGGATTGCTACCAGTGCCACATGCTAGTCAGAGTAGAAATAGAAGGATATTTCAGATGAATACGTGGCTAGAGGAATGGTGCAAGGGGGAGGGATTCAAATTCCTGGGACATTGGAACCGGTTCTGGGGGAGGTGGGATGAGTACAAACCGGACGGCTTGCACATGGGCCAGACCGGAACTGATGTCCTAGGGGGAGTGTTTGCTAGTGCTGTTGGGGAGGGTTTAAACTAAAATGGCAGGGATAAGGGGTAAGCCATTTAGGACTGAGATGAGGGGGAATTTCTTCACCCAGAGAGTGGTGAACCTGTGGAATTCTCTGCCACACAGGACAGTTGAGGCCAATTCATTAAATATATTCAAGAAGGAGTTGAATATATTTCTTGAGGCTAAAGGGATCAAGGGATATGGGGAGAAAGCAGGGACAGGGTACTGAATTTGGATGATCAGCCATGATCTCATTAAATGGCGGAGCAGGCTCGAGGGGTCTAATGGCCTACTCCTGCTCCTATCTTCTATAGTCAGAGTGTGAAAGGCTTAGAGGGTGCGAAATTCTTAAAGTGCACCCAGGAGAGCTTTTTGAGCCAGCATGCAGAAAGTCCTACAAGAGAGGGGGCGGTTCTGGACCTAATTCTAGGGAATGTAGCTGGGCAAGTGGTAGATGTGTCAGTAGGAGAGCATTTTGGTGACAGTGACCATAATTCGGTGAGATTTAAGGAAAAGGACAAAGATGGACTGGAAATAAAGGTTCTAAATTGGGGGAAGGCCGATTTTAATATGATAAGGCAGGATCTGGCCAAAGTGGACTGGGATCAGCTACTTGTAGGAAAATCCACATTAGAGCATTGGGAGTCTTTCAGAAAGGAAATGGAGAGAGTACAACGCTAACATGTTCCCGTAAAAGTCAAGGGTGGGACCAATAAACCCAGGAAACCCTGAATGTCAAGGGATATACAAGAATGGATTAGGAAAAAAAGGGAGGCTTTTGGCAGATATAAAGGACTAATAACAGTGGAAGCCCTAGAGGAGTATAGAAAATGCAGGGGGGTACTTAAAAAATAAATTAGGAGAGCGAAGAGGATGCATGAAAAAACACCAGTGGGCAAAATAAAGGAAAATCCCAAGGTGTTTTATAAGTATATTAAGGGCAAGAGGATAACCAGGGAAAGAGTAGGGCCCATTAGGGACCAAAGTGGCAATCTTTGTGTAGAGCCGGAAGATGTAGGTGAGGTTTTAAATGAATATTTTGCATCTGTGTTCAATATGGAGATCGATGTAGGCATAGAAATCAGGCAAGGGGATTGTGATATACTGGAACAAATTAGTATTGAGAGGGAGGAGGTACTAGCGGTTTTAGCGGGCTTAAAAGTGGATAAATCCCCAGGGCCTGACGAGATGTATCCCAGGCTGCTGTGTGAGGCAAAGGAGGAGATTGCAGGAGCTCTGACACAAATTTTCAGAACCTCTCTGGCCACAGGGGAGGTGCCAGAGGACTGGAGAACAGCTAACGTAGTACCATTATTCAAGAAGGGTAGTAGGGATAAACCAGGGAATTACAGGCCAGTGAGCCTAACATCAGTGGTCGGGAAATTATTGGAAAAATTTCTGAGGGACAGAATTAGTCTCCACTTGGAGAGGCAAGGATTAATCAAGGATAGTCAGCATGGCTTTGTCAGGGGGAGATCATGTCTAAACAATTTGATTGAATTTTTCGAGGGGGTGACTAGGTGTGTGGATGAGGGTAGTGCAGTTGATGATGTGGTCTACATGGACTTCAGTAAGGCTTTTGACAAATTCACACATGGGAGACTGGTCAAGAAGGTAAGAGCCCATGGGATCCAGGGCAATTTGGCACATTGGATCCAAAATTGGCTTAGTGGCAGGAGGCAGAGGGTGATGGTCGAAGGTTGTTTTTGTGACTGGAAGCCTGTGTCCAGTGGTGTACCACAGGGATCGGTGCTGGGTCCTTTGCTGTTTGTAGTGTACATTAATGATTTAGATATGAATGTAGGAGGTATGATTAGTATGTTCGCAGATGACACGAAAATTGGTGGAGTGGTAAATAGTGAGGAGGGAAGCCTCAGGCTACAGGACGATATAGATGGGTTGGTCAGATGGGCAGAACAGTGGCAAAGGGAATTTAACCCTGAAGAGTGTGAGGTGATGCATTTTTGGAGGACTAACAAGGCAAGGGAATACACAATGAATGGTAGGACCCTAGGAAGGACAGAGGATCAGAGGGACCTTGGTGTGCATGTACATAGATCCCTGAAGGCAGCAGAACAGGTAGATAAGGTGGTTAAAATGGCATATGGGATACTTGCCTTCATTAGCCGAGGCATAGAATATAAGAGCAGGGAGGTTATGATGGAGCTGTACAAAACGCTAGTTAGGCCACAGCTGGAATATTGTGTGCAGTTCTGGTCGCCACACTATAGGAGGGATGTGATTGCATTGGCGAGGGTGCAGAGGAGATTCACCAGGATGTTACCTGGGCTGGAGCTCTTCAGCTATGAAGAGAGACTGGACAGGCCGGGGTTGTTTTCCTTAGAGCAGAGAAGGCTGAGGGGGGACCTGATTGAGGTGTACAAAATTATGAGGGGCATAGATAGGGTAGATAGAAAGGAACGTTTCCCCATAGTAGAGGGGCCATTAACCAGGGGGCATAGTTTCAAGGTAAGGGGCAGGAGGTTTAGAGGGGATTTGAGGAAAAACTTTTTCACCCAGAGGGTGGTTGGAATCTGGAACTCACTGCCTGAAAGGGTGGTAGAGGCAGGAACCCTCACAACATTCAAGAAGCATTTAGATGAGCACTTGAAACGCCATAGCATACAAGGCTACGGACCAAGTGCTGGAAAATGGGATTAGAATAGACAGGGCTTGATGGCCGGCGCGGACACGATGGGCCGAAGGGCCTCTTTCTGTGCTGTATGACTCTATCCCATAATGTTCTGCTGGAGTAAATGCAAACGGAAGTATCATGGTAATGTTACTGGGCTAGTAATCCAGAGGCCTGGACTAATGATCCAGAGACATGAGTTCAAATCCCACCACGACAGCTGGGGAATTTAAATTCAGTTAATTAAATAAATCTGGAATAATTATTAGTATCAGTAACGATAACCATGAAACTACCGGATTGTTGTAGAAACCCATCTGGTTCATTAATGTCCTTTATGGAAGGAAATCTGCTGTCCTTACCTGGTTTGGCCTATATATGACTCCAGACCCACAGCAACGTGGTTGACTTAACTGCCCTCTGAAATGGCCTAGCAAGCCACTCAGTTGTAACTAACCGCTACGAAACATAATAAGAATGAAACCGGATGAACCACTCGGCACGCGGATACAGATACGGCAACGACACACCCAGCCCAGTCGACCCTGCAAAGTCCTCCTCACCAACATCTGGAGACTTATGCCAAAATTGGGAGAGCTGTCCCACAGGCTAGTCAAGCAACAGCCTGACATAGTCAGAATCATACCTTTCAGGCAACGTCCCAAACTCCTCCATCACCATCCCTGGTTAAGTCCTGTCCCAACAGCAGGACAGACTCACCAAGTGCGACTATACAGTCGGGAAGGAGTGGCCCTGGGAGTCCTCAGCATTGACTCCGGACCCCATGAAGTCTCATGGCTTCAGGTCAAGCATGGGCAAGGAAAGCACCTGTTGATTACCACCTACTGCCTTCCCTCAGCTGATGAATCAGTACTCCTCCATGTTGAACACAACTTGGAAGAAGCACTGAGGGCAGCAAGGGCACAGAATGTACCCTGGGTGGGGGGTTTCAATGTCCATCACCAAGGGTGGCTCGGTAGCACCACTACTGGCCGAGTCCTGAAGGACATAACTGCGAGTCTGGGCCTGCGACAGGTGGTGAGGGAAAAACCTACTCGACCTCGTCCTCACACAGTAACCTACCATAAACTTCCTATTTCTATTCTCACTGGCACATGGCACTGGGAATAATCCAGGGACTACCACCTTTTGAGGTCCTGCTTTTTAACTTCCTCCCTAGCTCCTTAAACTCTTGACTGCATGACCTCAAACCTCTTCCTCCGTGTGTTGTTGGTTCTGACATTGACCACAGCCTCTGGCTCTTCCCCTTCCCCCAGCAGAAAGTTCTGCACCCTCTCAGTGATGTCCCTTACCCTGGCACCAGGGAGGCAACATACCATAAGTAACATGAACTTAAATGAACCTGACAACTTGCAGTTATATAGCACCTTTAGCCCAGTAAAACATCCCAATACACTTCAGAGGAAAGTACTCAGACAAAATTTGACAGAAGGATGTATTAGCATAGGTGACCAAAAGTTTGGTTAAAGAAGTAAAGTGTAATGATGCTTTAATGGAAGAGAGGTGGAGGTTTAGGAACAGTGTTCCACAGCTTGGGGCCCAGCCAGCTGAAGGCACGGCGCCAATGGAGGGGTGGAGGCATCAGCGCTGAGGGGGAGGGGAGAAGGGCCCGGGCCGGGTGATGTGTGTGGAAAGACGGGCACGGCCCCTGAATGCTGCCGGTCCTCAGCCACACTCTCCACACGGGGACTGTGAACAGCACCGGATAAACCCCGCCCACCGGGAAACCCAGCGCAGCAACAGGCCCCGCCCTCCGCCCTCATTTACATTTATGACCTAGGGACCATAATCCTCTGCGCAGAAATCTATTTTATTTCAATATTTATGTGAAGAAAACATGAGGGCTGAAAGGAGTTCTTTTAGATTTTAGAGCAACTGCATTTAGTGTATTATATTGTGGGAAAATTGCAACTCAATATATGATTTTTTTTTTTTTTTTAAATGGAGCACCGTGACCTAAAGGTATTTAATTTGTCGATGCTTTATATAAGATTCATGTTTCTCAATATATTCGTGCTCGCTTCGGCAGCACATATACTAAAATTGGAACGATACAGAGAAGATTAGCATGGCCCCTGCGCAAGGATGACACGCAAATTCGTGAAGCGTTCCATATTTTACACTTTTAAAACATTTCACCTTCTGAAAAACAGCCCTATTTACTCCTGCTTTAAACCCAAAATCAACTTCTTCATTCACCTGCTCCTCTCGTTCACTGATTTCAACCTTGTTTTGCTTCCACAATATATAACACTTTCTTTAGTGTACATTTGTGCACATATACTAAAATTGGAACGATACAGATCGGTCAGATGGCGACAACAGACAAGTCGACTTTTCGGGCACCTGGTGGAAGAGAAAAGCAGACTGACACCAAGGCTGTGGACAAATCGCCAACATGGTGTTCTGCTGAAACATTATTTTCAAATGTATTCACTCCTGGCCACGAAAGGGGGAAATGGATGCACTAAAAAGGAGAAATGGATGGTAATAAAGTGTCGGAAGCTTTTAACTGTGCTCTGGGGGAGGCGGTGAGGAGCTGGGAGTAGCACTTTGCCCAACTAGAATGGAACAAGAATACCAGCTTAACTGCATTAGAAGGGGAGAAGAGAGTTTCTCAGTGAAAGGGTTGGGCAGTTGGATGGGATATAGTCAGCTGAATTTTGCCGGCGCTGAGAGGGCGGGTTCGGAGGTGGGTCCGGTGTCAAAATAGCAAAGATTGACAGCGGGTAGCGAACCTGCTGTCAACCCGCCTCCACGCGAGTCTGCCAGGTGTCGGGTCTGTTGCCGCTGAACAGACCCGTCACCAAGCGGCGGGGGAGGCAGTCGCATCATTAAATGGGTTGTTAACATCCAATTAACTGTTATTTTAAGCCTACATTTCAATTTCACCCGCTGCTCGGGGAACACGTCAGCTCAGCATGTCGTGAATGGATTCAGCACCGAATTATCTCATGACCTGACAGCTGCCAAAGTTGTATAAAAGATCCCATGTTACAGCTGTTCACTTTCAAAGCTCAAGAAGCTGTTGGTTACTGCATTTGGAAGACAGATTGAGCTTTCTGCAACTTGCAAGTGTTTGGAGCTAACTCTGTATCCAGTGCCACCTCACTGGAACAACCTCTCTCACCGTTGATAGATCGATTCTGTCATCTCAACCTCACCTGCCATCTATTCCATCAGCATCGTTGCCCTTGAAAATATCTCACCTTGGTCCTCAGAATCCCACCAAGATCAGCCCCAACACCAGCATCACCGGGCACACCAGCAGCAACAACAACAACACCAGCCTTCTCCGCAATCAACTGATGCTGCACAGGACACAGGGCATCAGCACCCGACCACATTGCTGCCCGGGACACCAGGGATGGCCTCACCATGGCCAGATTTACTTCACTTGATGCTATACACCCTGGATGCCACATGATGCGCCAGGTTGGCACCACCAACACCATAAAGCATCCCTACCATGCCCAAGCCATTCCTTTCACACTCATCACCATTGCGCGGGTGGGGGGAGTACCCTTATGTCACGCCATTCAGTACAACTCCTTAAGCTACTTCCAAAGGTACACACAAATCAGTCCAAGTACACAACGTGCTGAAAATAAAGGTTTCAATGTTTGACAGCACATTACCAGAAACTACACATAAGTATTGGCTAAACCACCCAAGTGCCTACACTTGTGTGTTGTTAGTTGGTATGATTGGACTAGGATGAGGGTAAGTGTGAGGGGTGGCTAGTGAGATGGGGAAGTGATAATGTAGATAGAGAGGGATGGGTGGAGGTGCAAGGTAAGTTGGTGTGAGTAAGGATGTGTAGGAATAGGGTAGGGAAGGCAGAGTGATGGGGATGTGATGAGTGGCACAGCAGGATGAGGTTGAATGTGACTTGGCAGTAACGTTTCGTGATCTACTGAGATAATTGAAAGGTTTGCACCACTGCAGCCTGTAATGTACGTAATGTATATATACCTTAAGGGAGAGAACTACTTTTTACAGCTCCTGTATACTGTAGTACCGGCAGTGACCACACCTGTATATAAACCCTGAGTAGTGATCTGTACAGTTAGTTCTAGAGTAACCCTCATTCAGTAAACACCTGTTGAATCGTTCCCTGCAGTCTGTTGTCTGATTATTGAAGGACACAACATTAAGATACATGGACATAACATTGGCGACGAGCAGATTCGAACCTACCTGCAACTCTGCATCACCTCCCAGGGATTCGCTCCTGGAGAACAGTGGAAGAAGGTCGAGTCCAGAAGCATGGGCGTCGACCACGGGCAACTGCCCAGTCATCCAGCGGAGATTTGAGCATTGCAGGGGAGGCTGTCAAGAGCCAGGCTTGGCTTTCCAGTCACGGTGGTCCAGCGAAACGGGCTGGCAACAGGTACTGCGCAGACCCTTCCCGGACAGCGACGGGCTAGAGCCCGACCGAGCGGCACAGAAAAAGGCCGAGCAGCGTCGACGGGGGAGAGAGAGAGGGCAGAGCGCACAGGGCGCAGCCGGTGTTCAGGACCGAGCGGCGTCAACGGGGGAGAGAGGCAAGAGAGAGCAGAGCGCAGCCGGTGTTCAAGGGCCGAGCAGCGTCAATGGGGGAGAGAGGCGCGCAGGAAAACGCGAGGTGCTGCCATTGCCATGAGGACCGCAGAGAGCGGCGTTGGCAGCAGCGCAGGAGCAGCGCATGAAACCCACAGGGCGTCGCTATTTGCCACGAGGACCGCCGAGAGCGGCGTTGGCAGCAGCGCGGGAGATGCCATTTTAAGCCGCAGCAGGGAAGAAAGGAAAGCGCGGGAGATGCCATTTTAAGCCAGTCTAACCACACCCAAAAATGCTGAAGAGTGGCAGTATCACAGCGTTCGACAATGAAGTCGAAGATTGGACGACATATGTCGAACACATAGAAGTATACTGCAAGGCGAATGAAGTGCCAGATGACAAGAAAGCGCTGGTATTGTTGAATTCAATGGGTGCAAAAACGTATGGCTTACTACGAAACCTAGTAACCCCAGAGAAGCCAGTAGAAAAGGATTTTGAAAACATAGTGTCAATCCTACAGGACCACTTAAACCCCACACCGCTGCTGATAGCAGAAAGATTTAAGTTTCACAAAAGGAACCAGCATAAAGATGAAAGTAATGCTGAGTATTTAACGGAACTGCGCAAGCTATCGAAACACTGCCAGTTTGGAATGGGACTAGCAGATACATTAAGGGACAAGTTTGTGTGTGGGCTTCAAAGTGAAGGAACCCAGAAACTACTTCTATCAGAAAAGGATCTTACGCTGGACAAGGCTTTCAGCATTGCAGTATCACACGAAGCAGCAGCACGGGGCGCTGCAGAGATACAACGGAGGCCACAAGAATATGGCACAAATGAAATGTCATACGGAACAGTGAAGTGCTATCGCTGCGGCAGAACAACACACGACCATAATGATTGCTGGTTCAAGGACAAAGTGTGCAGACAGTGTGGAAAAGTAGGACACATAGCAAGAGCCTGCAGGTCGGGAAAGAAAACCAGCAGCAAGAAATCTCCACAGGAGAAGTACAAGAAGGTACATAAGGTGACGGAGAGTAGTTCAGATGAACAGAAGAGTGATACAGACTCCGGAAGCAAGGAGCTGGGTTGTCTGAAACTACATAATGTGATCAAAACGGAGGATCACCAAACTATCTGGGTCACGCTCAAGATAGCAGGAGTCCAAGTGAAAATGGAATTGGACACAGGATCAGCCCTAACAGTCATAAACCGAAGGGACTACAAGCGGCTATTCTCACATATACCCTTGAGATATACAAAGATTGTCTTGAAGACGTATACGGGGCAAAAAGTCTACCCCAAAGGAAAAATAAGGGTGAACGTTATATATAACGGCAAGGAAACACCAAAAATGGACCTATATGTATTGCCAGATGGAGGACCACCACTACTAGGATGTGAATGGATCCGGAAGATACAGCTAGATTGGCATTCCATACAAGCACTGACTGTAGATGCCAAAAAGGATGACAACGTCACACCTGGACGACTGTCAAAAATGCTAACTGACGCACAAGAAGTGTTCCAGCAGGGACTCGGAACACTAAAAGGCATAACAGCGACGATCAAAATAGAGGAAAATGCAAGCCCAAAGTTTTTTAAGGCCAGACCGGTACCTTATGCGATCCGCCCAGCCGTCAAAGCAGAGCTGGAAGGTTTGGAATGTTCAGGAGTACTGTCCAAAGTGGACTGGAGCGAGTGGGCTACACCCATCGTTCCTGTAATGAAGAGGTCGTTGAGTAATACGCCTGGGGAACCAAAGAAAGTTCGCATTTGTGGGGACTTTAAGGTGACAGTGAACCCAGTCCTTCACACTGTACAATATCCGCTTCCGCGGATTGAAGATATTTTCGCCTCGCTATCTGGAGGGAAACGCTTCACTAAGATTGATCTGGCCCAGGCGTACCTGCAAATGGAGGTAGAAGAAGCCTCGAAACAGTACCTCACGATCAACACTCATAAAGGTCTCTACCAATACAACCGGCTGGTGTTCGGGGTAGCATCAGCTCCGGCTATTTGGCAAACAGCAATGGAACAAGTCCTGCAAGGGATTCCAGGGACCCAGTGTTATTTGGACGACATCCTGGTCACGGGCGAAAATGACAGTGATCACCTCGCCAACCTGGAGCAGGTGCTCACTAGATTGAAGGAATATGGGCTCCGAGCTAATCGCCACAAATGCGAGTTTTTCCAGAAGCAGATCTCGTATTGTGGCCACGTTATTGATAAAGAGGGGTTACATAAGTCCCCTGAAAAGATTCAGGCAGTAGTCAAGGCTCCAGCACCAGAAAATGTGTCACAACTGAGGTCGTTCCTCGGGCTGGTGAACTACTACCATAAGTTCTTGCCGAATTTGTCAACAGTACTACACCCACTGAACACCCTACTGCAAACGGGGGTACTGTAAAGTCTGTGGGTTGTTTAGTTAATTAATACGCAGACTACCAGAGTAACTTAAAACAGGACTTTACTATTCGAAGGTCAGGGCGAATCTGCCCAATAAATCCTGACACAGCACTTATATACCGGTGTGGTCACCGTCGGTATTACAGTATACAGAAGCCAACAAAGTAGTGCAACACCTAAAGTAGTTCTCTTAAAGGTGGACGGTTACATACAATAGTTCTCTTAAAGGTAGACGGGTACATACACTACAATCCTCCCTTTTTAGCTTACAACATACTGATTCCCCATTAAACATACATTATAACATATATACAACTTTATGCAAGACAGTTCACAGATTCAGTCTCTCTGGAGGTTTCCGGACTCTGTCCGGATAATGCCTCGGTGGTGTCGTAACTTCCGGCGGGGTAGCAGGTGCTTCTGGCAAGGTCGATTCGGCTTGAAGGACAGTGTCAGGTTCATCTGATTCCAGTATTACCAGATCGGAGGTAGGTGTTCTGGGTATCTCTGTCTCAACATTAACCGTGTAAGGTGGTGGAGTAGATTGGCCATTTGTGGCTGACCCTATGATCTGGTCAACATGGCGCCTTATTATACTGTCCCCAATGTCCACCGTATACATCAACGGCCCTAGCCTTTTTCCAATAGTTCCAGGCTGCCATTTCTCGGTACGGTAGTCCCGGGCCAAAACTTGTTGACCTATCTGAAAAGATCTAGTTGGCCTTTCATTCATGCCCTGGAATTGCCGGTTCTCTACGTCCCTTCTGACGTTTGGCTTAAGCAAATCCAGCCGGCATCTTAGTCGTCTATTAAAAAACATCATGGCGGGAGTTTGATTTGTGACCGCATGTGTTGCATTCCTGTACGCCAACAAGAAGCTATCCACCTTATGTTGTAAGTTAATGGCTTCATTACCCATGGCCTTTATGGCCTTCTTGAAGGTCTGGACAAACCTTTCAGCCAATCCATTGGAGGCGGGATGGTATGGGGCTGACGTGTAGTGCTTAACCCCATTGCTCTTTAAGAATTTCTTGAATTCTTCGGACACAAATTGCGGTCCATTATCAGAACAGATCTGTTCCGGCAGCCCATTCCTAGCAAACATGGTCCTTAACACTGTGATGGTTTTTTCCGTGGTGGTGGTGGACATCTTTATTACCTCCGGCCACTTGGAGTGTGCATCCACCGCTATTAGAAACATTGAGTCCATAAATGGACCAGCAAAGTCGATGTGTACCCTTTGCAAAGGAGATGAGGGCCACTCCCATGGATGCAGAGGAGCCTGTGGTGGCGCGTTTTGGACCTTCTGGCATCCTAGACAGCTCTTAGTGATTTCTTCGATGTCCCCATCGATGCCTGGCCACCACACGAACGCTCTTGCTAGGTTCTTCATTTTCACTCCACCCAGATGTCCCTCGTGCAGCTCCTTTAACACCTTCTGTTGAAGTTTGGGTGGAATCACCACTCTAGATCCACACATCAGGGTTCCTTGACACACTGACAGCTGTTCTTTTCTCTGCGAAAATGCTGGCAGCGTTGGTTCGCCCTGTGCTGGCCATCCCTCCACCGTTAAATCATAGACTCGTGAGAGAGTCGGGTCATTTCTTGTTTCGTTTTCGATCATCGAATTTGTTACTGGTAGACATTCCACTATGGATGAGTGGAACATCTCTACCGGGTCCACTGTAGTCGCTTCTTCTACTATCGGCAATGGCAAACGCGATAACCCATCAGCATTTCCATGCTGTTTGGACCTTTTGTATTCGATGTCATATTGGTGTGCCCCAAGTAACACGGACCACCTCTGTAACCTTTGCGCTGTCATGGTGGAAACGGCCTTGTTAGGGTTGAATATGGACACCAACGGCTGGTGGTCTGTCAGTAATGTGAACTTCTTGCCCTGCAGGTAATGATTGAATTTCTTTACGCCCCACACAAGGCTGAGGGCCTCCCTATCTATTTGAGCATAATTTCGCTCTGCGGAGGTCAATGATCGGGACGCGAATGCCACTGGCCTTTCCGAGCCATTTGGTAACTTGTGTGAAAGTACTGCTCCAATTCCATAGGGGGAAGCATCACAAGCTAGACGAAGAGGTAACGTTGGGTTGAAATGAGCCAACACTTCTTCAGAGGTAATCAACGCCTTGCTTCTGCGAAAGGCCTTTTTACATTCCTCACTCCACTTCCATGGTACTTCTTTCCGCAACAGAGCATTCAGCGGATGCAGCACCGTGGATAGATTCGGCAGAAACTTGTGATAATAATTAATCAACCCCAAGAATGATCTTAACTGTGATACGTTTTCCGGAGCGGGGGCCTTCACGACAGCTTCTATCTTGTCAGGTGACTTGTGCAGCCCCTCTCGGTCAATGACATGACCGCAGTATGAGATCCGTTTTTGAAAGAACTCACATTTCTTGCGATTAACTCGAAGGCCATATTCCTTCAACCTAGTGAGCACCAGTTTCAAATTTGTGAGGTGTTCTTCCTCGTCTTCTCCCGTAATCAGGATATCGTCTAAGTAACACTGCGTGCTTGGAATTCCTTGTAATACCTGCTCCATGGCCCTCTGCCAAATTGCTGGAGCCGAAGCTACCCCAAAAACCAGTCTATTATAATGATACAAGCCTCTGTGTGTGTTGATGGTGAGGTACTGACGCGACTCTTCCTCGACTTCCATTTGTAAGTATGCCTGTGCCAGGTCTATCTTGGTGAAGTGTTTCCCTCCAGCCAACGAAGCAAAGATATCTTCAATCCGCGGAAGCGGGTATTGTACCGTGTGAAGCACCGGTTTCACTGTGATCTTGAAGTCTCCGCAGATGCGGACCTTCCCCGGTCCCCCTGGCTTGTTACTTGGTGAAGACTTCATGACGGGAACAATGGGCATGGCCCACTCACTCCAGTCCACTTTTGACAGTACCCCTGATCGTTCAAGTTCTTCCAGTTCTGCCTCCACAGCAGGTCGTATCGCGTAAGGTACCGATCTGGCTTTGAAAAATTTTGGGCTTGCATGTTCTGCAATCTTAACCTTTGCTTTAATTCCTCGCAGTGTTCCCAGTCCTTGCTGGAATACCTCTTTAGCTTCGTCCAATATTCTGGACAACCGTTCAGGTTTGACATCTTCCTTTCCGGAATCTACCGTCATGGTGTTTAGTGAATGCCAGTCTATCTTTATTTTCCTGATCCACTCCTGTCCCAGAAGTGGTGGACCTCCCTCAGGCAACACATACAGGTCCATCCTTTGGTTATCTTTGTCCTTGTATCTCACCTTGACTTCTATCTTTCCGATGGGGTATACTTTGTGCCCCGTGTATGTCTGCAATACTAGTTCCGTATCCCGTAGGGGAATATGCTTGAATAACTTTTTATAATCATGCTTATTCATGACCGTCAACGCCGATCCGGTGTCCACTTCCATTTTCACTTGGACTTTTGCAATCTGTAGTGTGATCCAGATAGCTTGTCGGTCAGCTTCATTACTCACATTGTGAATTCTCAGACTATCCAGTTCCTTGCAGTTGGAGTGTGAGTCCGAATTCTGTTCTTCCGGACTCTTCCTAGTCACCTCATGTACCTTTCTGTACCTCTTTTGTGGTGACTCATTATTGTTGGTCTTCTTTCCTGACCGGCATACCTTAGCTATGTGACCGAGCTTGCCACATTTCCTACATTCCTGGTTTTTAAACCAGCATTGGTTCTGGTCGTGTGTTGTCTTCCCACAACGATAACATTTCGTTGTACCTGAAGTAATTTGCTGCACACTGAGTGCCGCTGCCTTTAGCTGCATTTCCGCCGTTCCTTTCGCTGCGGCTTCGTTCGATGCAGCAATAAGGACAGCCTTATCAAGTGTAAGATCGTTCTCTTCGAGCAGTCGTTTTTGTGTTTCTTCCTTTGACATTCCGCACACGAATTTGTCTCTGAGTGCCTCTGCCAGATTTTCCCTAAACTGACAGTGTTTCGCTAGCCTACGCAGTTCAATCAGGTACTCCGCGTTGCTTTCCTCTTTCCGTTGCGTTCTCGCGTAAAATTTTGATCGTTCCACTAACATCAGTGGTGCGGGGTTAAAATGATCCTTCAGGACAGCAACAATATCATCGAAAGTCTGATCCGCCGGTTTAGCTGGTGCTAGTAGATGCTTCAAGAGCCCGTATGTCTTCGCGCCCATCGAGTTTAGCAAGGTTATAGCTTTGTCATCTTCTTCTATTTTATTGGCCTTACCATAGATCTCAATGCGTTCCACATACGTGGCCCAGTCTTCTACCTCGGAATTAAAATCGTTGATGTTACCACGCTTAGGCATCTTCCTCTCTTCCTGATAACACCACGGATTATTTCTTTAAATTTTCTTTTTTTTTTTCAAGATGGCGCTTCCCGCGAAAATGGCGGTTTCCCGCGCTTATCTTCTCTCCCCGCCCACTTCAATGGCGGTTCCCCGCTTCTGTCTTCTTCTCTGCCTAATGGCGGCTTCCCGCGTTTCTTCCCCTGGCGGGAGGGGTACACTTTCCCCACGGGCGACGGCCGCTGGCTTTCAGGTTCACAGCCTGCGCGTCGGCTTCAGTGCTTTCCCTTTTCTCGGCAGGGCAACCGGCGCTGGGTACACCCCGTTGACGGCGAACAGTTTCAGCCGCTGGGCTGGCTCTCGCTCAGTTCCCCTTGCTCGGGCTCTGTCTCTCTCCTGCTCGCTCGGCTCTACCGGCGCTGGGTACACCCCATTGACGGCGAACAGTTTCAGCCGCTGGACTGGCTCTCGCTCAGTCTCCCTTGGTCAGCTCTGCCTCTCCCGCTCGCTCGGCTCCCAATCGCGCCTCCCGGCCCTCTCGCAGTCCGGTGCTTCCCTCCCCGGCTGCGGCTGAGTTTTTATATCTTCCCGCGCCTACGCTCCCGGTCGCAGCGCTTCGTGGCTTCGGTCGCTGCCCGGCCTTTTTCGCCGGTCGCGGTCTAGCTGTCTCACGACGCCGTTGCGTCCCCAGCCTGTCTGTACCGCGGCTTCCTTGCTCCACGCTGCCCCAGTCTCAGCGCCTCTGGGCCCGACTTCTGTCCGGCTCCTTTCCCCCTCGACCGTGGTCGAGTGCACCGCCCTTATCCTCCGGTTATTCTTTTTACTTTTCCCTTACTCACAGTCACCATGGCCGGCTTGCTTCTCGTGCTGATCGGCTCACTCCTCACCGTGGCAGAAGGGACAGTCAGTGCCTGTTGCTGATGGAAGTCTTTGTCTCTGAATTCTTCCTCCTTTCCAGCTCTGCAGACTCGAGTTTTCTCCCAGCAGAATGACGAGGGCGGTTGCCTCTTCCCGACGCTCGTTAACTGCTTCGGAAGTATTGTTGCCGCAGGGTACGATCGGACTCGTCGCCACTGTAAAGTCTGTGGGTTGTTTAGTTAATTAATACACAGACTACCAGAGTAACTTAAAACAGGACTTTACTATTCGAAGGTCAGGGCGAATCTGCCCAATAAATCCTGACACAGCACTTATATACCGGTGTAGTCACCGTCGGTATTACAGTATACAGAAGCCAACAAAGTAGTGCAACACCGAAAGTAGTTCTCTTAAAGGTGGACGGTTACATACAATAGTTCTCTTAAAGGTAGACGGGTACATACACTACAGGTACCATGGAAGTGGAGTGACGAACATAAACGAGCTTTCCAGAAGAGCAAAGCATTGATCACATCAAAAGAGGCGTTGGCTCATTTCAACCCAGCACTACCAATTCGGTTGGCGTGTGATGCATCACCCTATGGCATTGGAGTGGTGCTGTCGCACAAATTCCCGGACGGCTCGGAGAGGCCAGTAGCCTTTGCGTCTCGGTCACTAACCTCAGCCGAGCATAACTACGCCCAGATTGACAGGGAGGCCCTCAGCCTAGTGTGGGGAGTGAAAAAGTTCAATCACTATCTGCACGGGCAGAAGTTCACCTTGCTAACTGACCACCAACCACTTGTCTCCATCTTTAATCCAAAGAAGGGCGTTCCGGTGATGACTGCGCAACGGCTACAAAGATGGTCCCTTTTTCTAGGGGCGCACCAATATGAAATCGAGTATAAGGGCACGAAACAGCATGGAAACGCTGATGGGCTATCATGCCTGCCACTGCCTACTGCGGAGGAAGCACCAGCAGTGGATCCTGTCGAAATATTTCATTCGACTATAATTGAATGCTTGCCAGTAACTAACGCTGGTATAGAGAAGGAGACCCGAAATGACCCGACACTGTCTCGGGTATATGATTTGACAGTGAAGGGATGGCCAGCACATGGCGACTCACTGTTGCCAGCATTCTCATCCAGAAGAGAACAGCTGTCAGTATGCCAGGGGACCTTGATGTGTGGATCCCGAGTGGTAATTCCACCCAAGTTAAGGGAGCGAGTGCTCAATGAGCTTCACGAAGGTCATCTGGGAGGGGTGAAAATGAAAAGCCTTGCTAGGGCTTATGTGTGGTGGCCGGGGATCGATCAGCAAATCGAGGACCTGACAAAGTGCTGCTCAGGATGCCAGAAGGTCCAAAATGCACCATCACATGCCCCTCTACACCCATGGGAGTGGCCCTCATCTCCATGGCAACGGGTGCATATTGATTTTGCTGGTCCATTCATGGACTCAGGGGCCTAGAAATTCAGTTGCGTTCGCCAGCCGTTAGCGCCATAAGAGGAGTAGATCTCGAGCGCTAGGCACTTAGCGGCCGGGCGCAGAACGATCTGCGCCTACGCCCAACTTCAGTAGACATTTAGCGCCGGCGCAAAGTGTTTGCGCGCGCTCAGCTGCGCGCGCAACTTATGACGTCATTTCGTCGTGCAACGCCGTTTGTGCGCCCCAAACCGGAACTTCAGTGGCGCCCGCCCAATGTGGGCGTGGCGCTGTTAAGAACTGTGAAGTGGAACGCAGCAGAGGCCCTGCGGGCCTCGGGGAGCGCTAATTAAAGGGCACTTAGACTGAACTATAAAGGGCAGCCATTTTGCTGCAATGACTTTAGTGCAACGGATTTCTGGACAGAGACCAAGGAACAGACCTTACTGATTTGGGACAACATAGGAGAGGTATTTTTGGCTTCTGGCCAGAGCTTGGAAATTTGACTCATTGTGATTTCACTGTTTGCAAGTATATTATGGGGGCTGCATGGGGTTCCAACCCTCAGTTCCAGCATTATGTGCGAAGGGCTCGCAGACGCTGTGTGAGAGGGGCAGCCATGCCTAGACGCAGAGGAGCCATCAGGCGTCGGCAATGTAGGCCTTACCCACTCAGGGAATACCGCCAGCAGGTGTCCTATCTCACCATGACTGCCGCGCAGTGTGTTAAGAGGCTGCGCTTCAGAAGGGAGGTGGTTGCAGAGATCTGCCAGCTGCTTCACAGAGATCTGCGTCCACAGCTGATGTGCAGGACGTCTCTGTCGGTGGAAGTGAAGGTCACGGTGGCTCTGAACTTTTATGCAAGCGGCTCCTTCCAAGCCGCTGCTGGGGACATAGCTAACATCTCCCAGTTCGCCGTGCATCGCTGCATCCGGCAGGTCACCGATGCCCTTTTCACAAGGAGACACCAATTCATCTCCTTCCCCATGACCCTAGAGAGGCAGGAGCAGCATGCAGTCGGATTTGCGAGGATCGCCGACTTCCCCATGGTGCAGGGCGCCATTGACTGCACGCATGTGGCTTTGCGGGCACCTATCGACAATGCCGAGGATTACCGCAACCGGAAGGGCTACCATTCCCTCAATGTACAGCTGGTGTGTGACCACAGGCAGCGCATCCTAGCTGTCAATGCCCGCTTTCCAGGCAGCAGCCACGATGCATTTATCCTGCGCCAGATTACTGTGGCTGACATGTTCCAGGCACAGCCTCCCCCAAGAGGATGGCTTATCGGGGACAAAGGCTATCCTTTGTGTACATGGCTCATGACCCCGCTCCGCGCGCCCAGGACCCCTGCTGAGGAGGCATACAACGAAAGCCATCAAGCCACAAGGAACATCATAGAGCAAACGATTGGCATCCTCAAGCAACGGTTCCGCTGCCTGGATCGCTCCGGCGGATCTCTGCAGTATTCGCCGGATAGAGTCTCCCAGTTCGTCGTCGTTTGCTGCATGCTGCACAACCTGGCTATCCGCAGGACTCAGGCACTGCCACCTCACGTTGGACCACCACCTCAGGAGGACGAGCAGGAGGACCATGAGGAGGAGGAGGAGGAGGAGGAGGAGTACCAGCCCAGGAGGAAGCCACAAGGTCCAAGGGCCGTCCGTCGGCGGCTTATTGAACGACACTTCTAGGCCCCCTGTCAGGGAATGGCTTGTGGCAATGAAGGCACATGAATGCAGCCGCTCCGCAAGCCCTCAGCCGGTTAACGCAACAACCACTTGAAACATCACACATGGACAAGCTGAATAAAGAAAAAGCTTTATTGAACAAACTCAGGGCCCTTCCCACATGAAACCCAAAAACAGACAACACCCCCAAAAAACAGTCAAAAACATATCTCACTCCCACAACCTGGGGAGGAATAACAAAACTTGTCCATCCAAATGGCCTTCATCCTCGGCCTTACCAAAAGAACCCCCCCCATAGACAGCACAACCACCCCCATATAAAAAAACATTTGCCAACACACTCTACTTTGTGTGCCGACAGGGCGAGTCCTTGTCCAGCCTTTTCCGGCCCCTGGACGACCTGCTGCTCCGCCTCAACCTGGGCCCTGTGGGTGTTGCAAGGCTGGGGGAAGGCTCCTGAGGGGCACATTGCGTGACGGCAGATGCCCTTGGGGGTCGGCCTAGATGAGCTCTGGCCCTCGAGGGGCCGGCTGCTGACTGCTGCAGCTGTGGCTGGGCAGCATCAGTCTCTCCAGCAGCTCGTCGCAGCTTTGCTGGGGGAGTGGCAGTGGCGGCTGCAGCAATGGGGGCAAGCTGGCTGATGGCAGGCGCTCGCTGGTCGCCAGAGACACTGGCACTCGGCCGGGCTGGCACTGCAGCAACCGCAGCAATCTGGTGAAGGCCAGACCGCTGTGCTGCAGCAGCGCAGCGGGTGCCCTGGCGATGCATGCGTGACACAGCGAGTGTGGCAGCAGTGAGTGCCCGTACTGCCCTGGTCTGTGCCCGCATCAGACCAGCCAGTGACTGCACGGCACCACTGATCAACTGTCCACTCGCTGCCTGTGCTGCCCTGAAGTCGTCCCGACTCGCGTCCTGTGCTGCCCTGAATTCGGCCCGACTCGCGTCCTGTGATGCCCCGAATTCGGCCCGACTCGCGTCCTGTGATGCCCCGAATTGTTCGAGACCCCTGGCCTGTGCTGCCACGAGTTGTTCGAAACCCCTGGCCTGTGAGGCCCCGAAATCGGAGACACTATGAGCCAGGGACTCAATGGCCTCAGGCAACCATGCCACAACCCCCATGAACTCGGTGTGCCGCCGATCCGAGTCCGCGGACATTTGATCAAGGAGGCGCACCTCCTGGGCGAGGACCGTCTCCGGACTGGAGGCCGGACTCTCCCTCTGGGGAGAAGGCCGCCGAGCTGGCCGACCCTTCCCGCGTGGCTGCACGCCACTGGGCCCAGCAACTACACTCCCCTGCAACACTTCCCCCCTCTGGGGAGAAGGCCGCCGAGCTGCCCGACCCTTCCCGTGTGGCTGGATGCCACTGGGCACAGGAGCTACACTCCCCTGCAACACTTCCCCCCTCTGGGGAGAAGGCCGCCGAGCTGCCCGACCCTTCCCGCGTGGCTGGACGCCACTGGGCACAGGAGCTACACTCCCCTGCAACACTTCCCCCCTCTGGGGAGAAGGCAGCCGAGCTGGCCGACCCTTCCCGCTTGGCTGGACGCCACTGGGCACAGGAGCTACACTCCCCTGCAACACTTCCCCCTGGCTCTCCTCCAGGGAACACGTGTCCCCTCCATTGCCATCCCCTGGCGCGGATGAGGGTTCCCCCGATGTGCCGCCTTCCTCTTGCTCCTCCTCGTCCTCCTCTTCCGAGGGACTGACACTCGCAGCTTCAGGGACCTCCTCCTCACCAGCTGAAAGCAGGAAGGCACAAGAGTAGCTTTAGAGTGAGGACAGGGCGTCAGCGAGGGAGGCATGAGTGGTGGCATTCTGCGCATTGGTCGGACAGTGGCAAAGGATGTAGATCTGAAGCGCAAGTGGAACGAGAGAGGTCCAAACGGTCATGTCCTTACCATTGGGGCCCAGCACAGGGTCGGCATCTCCAATTGCAACGGGGCCAATCACCCGGGCACCCATGACTCGACCCACGCGCTCCTCCAGGTCACTGAGCTGCTGGAACTGGGCACGGCCTCCCCCGGTGACAGTCCGGCTCTTCAGATTCTGGGCCAGCTTGGCCTGCAAGAGAAAGGACGGCCTCTAAGTACAGTGTGGTGCCCTGTTGTTGTGTGCACTGCCTCCCATGGTCGAATAGCTTGGCCAGTGTGGTGCCCTGTTGCTGTATGCACTGCCTCCCATGGTCGAATAGCTTGGCCAGTGTGTCAAGTGCAGAAAGTGCAATTGATGTTCATGCCAGTGCCATAGCTGCTGGATGAGGGCTGGCCATTAGGGCTTTGAGGTCCCTTTGCCCATAATGTGAGGTGCACATGCAAGGATGAGGAGGACACTGGAAAGGGTACTCACCCTGACAATCCGAGTGAGGTCGTTAAACTTTTTCCGGCATTGGACACCAGTCCTGGGGACATCGCTGTTGGCTGTGACCCTCTGGGCGATTTCCCTGCAGGCTCTCCTGTACACCCTCTTGGGAGGCTTCTTGCCACTGTCCGGGAACAAGATATGGCTTCTCTTCTCCAAAGCCCTAACCAGCACCTTTAAATCATGGGCAGAGAAGCGCTGCGCTCACTCACGGGCCCTCTGCATCCTTCCTGGCGCTATTTCTCTCCAGCAGCAGTGTTTAGGCCTAGCTGGAGGGCTGCAGTATCCAGGGCGTGGCAGCAGACCAAGTCGACCCTTCCCCCTTTAAGAGCTGGCCGGCGCCAGGGTGTCTGCTGTCAATCAAAACATGACCGCACATGCGCTGCGCCCGGCCTCGGCGGTATCAGTCTGCACCGCCGGCTTAGCGCCTAAAGATAGCCGTGCAACGCCAGTCTTAGCGCTCGAGCGAACTCCTTGGCCAAAGCTACTGAATATCGGCGAAGTGGCCTCCACTTTCCGGCGGGCGCAAACTTTAGCGGCCGCCCGACTTTACCGCCCCAAAAGTGGCAATACTGAATTTCTAGGCCAATGTTTTTAATAGCCGTGGATGCGCACTCGAAATGGCCTGAGGTGATCAAAATGTCCTCCACCACCACGGAGAAAACTATTGCAGTCCTACGGACCATTTTTGCCAGGAACGGCTTGCCAGAGCAGATTTGCTCTGATAACGGACCACAGTTTGTGTCCGAAGAGTTTAAAAGATTTATGAAAAGGAATGGGGTAAGGCATTACACATCCGCCCCGTATCATCCAGCCACAAATGGATTGGCTGAGAGGTTCGTACAAACCTTTAAAAAAGCAGTAAAGGCCATGTGCGATGACGACATTCCACTGCAGCATAAGGTGGACAATTTCCTGTTAGCCTACAGAAATGCGACACATGCAGTCACCAACCAGGCCCCGGCCATGATGTTCTTTAACCGAAGGTTGAGATCTCGTCTGGATTTGCTCAGACCAAATGTACGAAGAGATGTTGAGAGTAAGCAATTCCAGCACATCAATGAGAAGCCGACAAGGAGCTTCAATGTAGGGCAACCAGTCTTGGCCCGCGACTACCGAACAGAGAAATGGCAACCAGGAACGATATGCACACGGCAGGGGCCACTAATGTACACAGTGGATGTTGGGGAGAACATTGTGAGACGCCATGCTGACCAGATCCTAGAGTCACAGGAACGAGTCAACCCCATGTCTCGGCCATACGTACCTGGTGAGGAACCCGACGTACAGGTCGCATCTACCTCAGAAACAATAGCATTGGAAGCTGATGAATCAACTGATGACAGGGTGCTAGAATCGCCTCCGCACCAAGAGCGAGACACTTGGGAGAGGTGTTATCCAGAAAGAATCAGGAAGCCTCCCCAGAGACTGAATATAGGAATGGACTATTTTCATATAACATTGTATATTAAAAATGTTAATTGTTAAATGAGTATTATGGTACTGTTAATCTAAAAGGGGAGGAATTGTAATGTATGTAATGTATATATACCTTAAGGGAGAGAACTACTTTTTACAGCTCCTGTATACTGTAGTACCGGCAGTGACCACACCTGTATATAAACCCTGAGTAGTGATCTGTACAATTAGTTCTAGAGTAACCCTCATTCAGTAAACACCTGTTGAATCGTTCCCTGCAGTCTGTTGTCTGATTATTGAAGGACACAACATTAAGATACACGGACATAACACAGCCTGGTCCTCCTGACGACATCCCTGCTTGTGCCCTCCTATTAAATGTGCAACCAGGCTGCGTTGGTCTCCTGGGGAAGTCTCTCCCACCCATGCAAAGGGAAGAGAACCTCCCTGTGTGCTGTGACTCCCTCCATAAGCATGTGGAGGGAGTCATGGGTGAGCCTGGGTGCAACTGTGCACCTTTGTGCAGTGCTTGTCAGTGTTTGCAGCACCTCAATGCTGTAGAACACTGATAGCAGAAATGTCAAGATCAATTTGGACATGGCCCCTTTAAGGAAACCGGCTGATGGCATATCATCAAATGACGTCATCAGACCCGCTTCTTTTTAATTGGCCGGGAACCTCGCAGGGCGGGCTTAACAAGCCCTATTAATGTAAAGTCACTTGGAGAGTGTGGGCTGCAGTGGGCAGCAGGCTGGGACCGTGACACCGACCCCGCCCGCCCCAGTTGGCGAAATCACGGCCAGTATGTCTGTGAACTGAGCCAGAGGGTGTGGACTGACTTTGTATATTGGGGGTGTAGGGGATTAGATGTGCTTATGTGACTGAGGTAAATTTTGGATAAGTGATGGTCTGTTGAAAATCCAAAATATCACTTTATTTTTCCTTTTTTGCATAAAATCTATTTTTCCAAGTCTCCTGCTGTTGTCTGGGTGGAAACTGTGGCAAAAAGTCAAGCGCTGTAATTATCAGGTGAGACTGACAGACTTCTGAACCTGGAGGTGAAGTACTGTAAGAGAAACTTTGACTTTATGTCCAACCTATACTATACCAGACCTGGGGGTCACAATAGGTGAATTGTTCCATTCTTCTGCTTCCGATTTTCCTTTAATTTCAGCACACAGTTTATTTCCATTACATCAAAAACAGCTTGCATATGTTTTAGACTACTTTACAATATGGAGAACAAGAATATGATAGACACCAAGCCTGGGTAAATGGAAATAACAGAAATGTTAAGATGGGGAGGAAAGGCATGATCAAAGATAAAGGTTTGGAGAAAGTTCTTGAATGAGGGAACTGAGTAGAGAATTGCAGTGTAAGCAGAAGTGTAGTGGAGGAAGAGAAGGATGAGATTACAATTGGTCAGCATATACAAGAACATAAGAATCAGGAGCAGGAGTAGGCCATACGGCCCACTGCTCCTGCTCCGCCATTCAATAAGATCATGGCTAATCTTCGACCCCAACTCCACTGATTCCGCCCGATCCCCCTACCCCCTGATCCTTTCTCATTACTGTCCTTATGTCATCCTTTATTATCAGGGCTACCTCCTCCTTTTCCATTCTGCCTGTCTTTTCCAAAAGTCAAGTACCCTGCAACATTTGGTCACCTTGCAACTACGTCTCTGTAATGGGTATTAGAAAAAACCCATTTATCTCTATTTGTGTCACTAATTCACCTATCTTGTTATGAATATTTCATGCATTCAGATGAAGAGCCTTTAATTTTAACTTTTTACCATTATTCCCTGCTTTCACCTTATTCGCCGATGCACTATTACTGTTAAACTCTTTGTCCCTTCCTGTCACACACTGCTTATCTTTAGCCACATTGCTACACTGCTCCATTGCCTTGACTTTTCTTTTTAGATTTCTAAATTTCCCCTTACCTGACACCTCTTTCCACCCCCACCCCCCCGCTTTTTAGTTTGAAGCCCTATCTATAGCCCTAGTTATTCGATTCGCCAGGACACTGGTCGCAGCCTGGTTTAAGTGGAGCCCGTTGCAACAGAACAGTTCCCTCTTTCCCCAGGACTGGTGCCATTGCCCCATGAATCAAAACCCCTTCCTCCCACACCACTCTTTGAGCCACGCATTTAACTCTCTGATCTGCTTGTCCCGATGCCGAATTGCACGTGGCACAGCTAACAACCCAGAGATTATTACCTTTGAGGTTTGGTGTTTTAAGCTGGAACCTAGCTCCTCAAGCTCTCCCAGAAGAACCTCATTCCTAGTTCTACCTATGTCATTGGTTCCTACATGTACAATGACATCTGGATCCTCCCCCTCCCATGCCAAATTCTTCTCCAGCCGCAAGGAGATATCTTTAACTTGAGCAAGCAACACAACCTTCGAAGCTCCCGCAGAGAACAGTACTGATTCCCCCAACTGTACTGTCCTCTATCACTACAACATTCCTTTTTTCTCCACCCATTTGAATGGCCTCCTGTACCAGGCTGCCATGGCCAGTTTGCTCATCCACCTGCAGACTTTGCCCTCATCCACATAGGCAGCAAGAACCTGATACCTGTTGGATAAGGGCAAAGGCTGAGACTCCTCCAGCTTTGCACCTGGGATCCCTTTACCTGCCTGAGTCGCAGTCACACCCTCCTATCCCTGATCACTAACCAGACCTGTACCACTACCTAACCTGGATCAAAGTGCCCAGGTAACTCTCCCCTTCCCTGATGCCCAGCAGATACTGTTTCCTTTTATACACCTTTGAGCCATACCCAAGCTAAAAGTGCTGATTCTTCTTCATGAGACAATTGCCGATTAAAAGTCAAGCATGTGCCCCCTTTTAAAGGGGCACAACAAATAAAGACTGTAAATTAATATAAATTTGAAAGGAATCTTAACAAATCAAATTAAAATTTTATTTCCAGTGGTGATGATGCACTCCAGTCCCTCCGGTGCCCACTGGCCGCGGAAGGCCTTAAGCGTGCCAGTGGACACCACGTGCTCCATCTCCAGGGCCACCCAGGCGCGAACGTAGAGAGGCAGGCAGTCGTTAAAAGTGCCGACTCAGCTTCCTGCTCACAGTAATTAGCAACTATTCAGACAAACACTTACACCTGATTGACAGTTAATGACCACTGACAGGCAGTTTCTGTTATCTACAGTTTATTTTACAGTTTTTTAAGTTCTAAGTTAAATTCTAAATATTAAACTCAATTTCACTTTTTATACCTAGTACTCATCCAGTACATACCAGACTCTCTCCAAATTCCCAACTTTAACACTTTGTTTACGTGCACTCTGCTTACAACCACTCAGTGCAGACCACTCTGTGCGCCAGCAGATACTATATCAAACCCAAGTGGAACTGAGACATGAGTGGTTGTATATGGCAAAGGCTGTAGCTGTCCCAATTACAATATAACCCTTAAACAAGTTATTCTGATTGAAAAATTAAAACATAGAGTACTGAGAGCACATGGCAGGGCAGTCAGTGTTTGAAAGAAGAAAATTAACCTTTCAGCCATAGCTCTTCCTATGTTCTGCTTAAAGACCCTCCCAACACATTAACCATGACTTTCTCCTTTAGATACTAAGGGGGGGCTTTTAACTCAGGTGCGGGATGGTGTGTTATCCGAATTTCGTGTTTCCCACACGAATCTAAATAGATGTGGGAGATTGATGCAATTTTAACTGAATTGGCCAATTGATTTCCAACATGTGGGAAGCCTTTGCAAATAGGTTTTTCATGACTGAAAGTCCCCTCCGATGACGTCATCATTGCTGCTGCATTTAAGGTCCACAGCAAGCCTTGCTTCTTCTGCAGACTGCCAAGCTTCTTGACTGTGCAGTGTGAGGGAACTGCAGCAAATATGACAAGCGGGAGGGCCAGATCAGCGCCTCGATTTGACGAGGTGGCACTGCAGGCATTAGTGGATGGGGCTAAGGCCAACAGGGAGGTGCTCTTCCCTTCATCAGGGAGGAAGAGGTCTCCCACTCAGACCAAGGCAGTGTGGATCCAGGTGGCTGAGGAGGTCAACTACTTGGGAGTCACCTGCAGATCCTGGATACAGTGCAGGAAAAGATTTCATGACCTTCAGCGCACTGGAAAAGTGAGTATGAATTTCCCATCACCCTCAATCTGATCCCCATTGCCTTTCCTCACCAGCACTCAGCTTTAGCAATCTCTTCCTCCACATCCCACCTGACACTGACATCCATGCACCCTTACCCATTCCCTCTCTCTCTATGCTCACATTCACATAACTATTCGACCATGCAGCCCTCACACTCCCTATCATTCTGATGCTTTGAACACAACTGACAACACACAGGGTCTTGCAACCTCACTCCATCTTTGTCTCCTTCTAAGTATCTATGCTATGCAATCTCTACACTCACTCCTTCATTCTCACTCAACCTCCACTTGTCTCCCTCATTTCAGGAAAAGAGAGCTCACAACAGGAGAGAGCGAGCCAGTACAGGAGGAGTGACAGCCTCAATAGCCCACCTGACCCCCTGGGAGGAAGCCAACCTGGAAATTATGGAAATAGAGGATGATTCGCGCGTGGGGGACGGACAGACGGGTGTAACACAGCAAGCTGGTGACAGAAAAGTTTCCCATCTCTCTTTGACATTGCATGAGTCACTGATAATGATTGTGAAGCTGGAACAGATGGACTTATGAGCATCTGCAAAAAGCTATGTGCATGTAGCCTTTGCATCACATCTCTGACTCTTTCCTTTACTCCCCCACAGGACCATCACAAGCATCCATCCCCCCTTGCCAGGAAGAAGAGGCTGAGCAGCCAGACTCCTCAGAGGAAGCTGCAACCTCTGAGGGTGCAGTGTCAGAAGAATTCAGCGCATCCAGCACCAGCACAGACACTCACACTTCGGTGGGACTATCGGGACATAGAGTAGTGTTGTCACCTGGTGTATCACAGCTCACAAGTGAGCATCAGCAGATTGTGGAGACAGGGACAGCAGTGGAGAGTCCTAGTTGGAGGGCGTAGGACTCTGCCAGCTCGGCTCAGCAGCATGTCGACCCTCTGCCTCTGGGTCCATCCATAAGATCAGAGGTGATGGAACTCCAGGCACAGATGCAGGAGTCTCTGGCAGGTTTTGTCTCTAGGGTCGCTGCGAGTGTGGAGCGAATGGAGGAGTCCATAGCGAACATGATCAGAGCCTTTGTGGAGTCATTGGCGCATGAACGCATCACCATGGAAAGGATTGCTACCTCCGTGGAAAGGATTGCTACCTCCGTGGTAAGGCTGGCTACCGTAGAGGAGAGGATGGCTACGGTAGAGGAGAGGATGGCTACGGCCATGGTGGAGCTTAGTCACCAGGGTATGGAAAACATGGTCATTGTTCAGAATAGAATGACATCTCTTGAGGAGCAATGGGCATCTATTGAACAGAGAAACCAGACCTTCATGGAAGTCCTTCTGAGTAGGGCTGCCATTGCAGATACAGGTCCCCATGGCCCCCCTGATGTGCAGCAAGGTGCTCTCCAGCCACTTGCAGGTGCTGAGGGGGATGTGACCCATGAGAGGGAGGTTGGTGGCAGACCTCAAGGAAGTGGGGGCTCCTCTCCAAGCGCTCACACTTCCATGCCACTGCAGAGCCCTCGGTCAGAGCCCCACCGGAGTCCACACCCAAGTGAGATAGACGTCTCAACCCCTGCACAGCCGCAGGAGCAGCAGACTGTTGATGTGCCTTCACAGGCTCGCAATCCCAGAGGACGCTCGCCAAAGGTGTCGAGACAGGAGCAGCAGGAAAGTGAGCAAGGGCCTCCACATCTGCTGAAGCCACAGGGGAACACTACGTAAGAGCACGCGTAAGAGGAAAGTTCTGCACAAATAGTCACAAGGGTAGTCACTTAGGTGCAATTTTGTGTTTATTGTAAAAATGCCATCACGTCATTACTGAACATAAAAATTCTGATGGCAAATGTTGCAGTTGTGGCGCCTGTCATTTCGCTATTAGGACTTCGACACTGAGGCCTTAGGAATACTTGCAACTGTCAATATGGTGGTCAGAGTGCTAGGAATCCTCTGGTTCTTGGCCAGTGTCAAAGCTCTGGTAAGAAGCAGCGAGCAAAAGTGTTTGATTGACTAGGCTAAGCAAATCTGGCCAGGATGAGTGCATTCCTTGCATCCCGGGCAGCAATGTTCTCACGTAATGCTGCCGCTGATTGATGGGCCTCTGCAGGATGTTTGTTTTCACACTCCTCCTCCTCCTCCTCCTCCTCCTCCTCATCTGAGGAGGATATGTGAGGAGCCACTTGGTCCTCAGGAATCTGCAAGTCACGACGCTGTGCCATGTTGTGAAGTGCACAGCAAACCACGACGATTCTGGAGACCCTGGCTGCTGAGTACTGCAGGGCTCCACCTGATCTATCCAGGCATCTGAAGCGCATCTTCAGCAAACTGATGGTTTGCTCGATTATGGATCTGGTGGAAATGTGGCTGGAGTTGTAGCGCTCTTCGGCTTTGTTGGCTGGCCTCCTCAACGGTGTCATTAGCCATGTCCTCAGGGGATAGCCCTTGTCTCCAAGTAGCCATCCGTTAAGTTGGTCTGGCGGACTGAAGAGCGGAGGCACACTAGACTGGCACAGTATGAAGGAGTCATGACAACTGCCAGGGTACATGGCACAAACATGCAAAATTTCCTTCTTGTGGTCATACACCAGCTGAACGTTGAGGGAGTGGAAGCCCTTGCGGTTGACAAAAACACCTGGATTGCGATGGGGTGCCCCAAGGGCCAGATGTGTGCAGTCAATGATGCCCTGCACCCTTGGAAAGCCTGCCAGATTAGCTAATCCAACCGCTCACGCCGTGACACTTGCTTGATCCTTGGTGAAATGGATGTGATTGTGCGCGAGGGCAAAGAGGGCATCGGTGACCTGCGTGATGCAAGTGTGTGCGGCCGCCTGGGAGATGCCGCTGATGTCTGCTGCTGATCCCTGGAATGAGCCTGAGGCAAAAAAGTTGAGTGCGGTGGTGACTTTGACGGCCACTGGTAATGCGTGTCCACCTGGTCCTCTGGGCAGCAGGTCTTGCTGTAGCATTGCGCAGATGTCAGTCACTACCTCTCGCAAATGTCAGAGCCGCCTTTGGCACTGCTGCTCAGACATGTTGATGTAGCTGACCCTGTGTCTGTAGACCCTGTTTGGGGGGTATCTCCTGCGCCGACGGGCTTCCAGGCGCTGGCCCCTTCTGGCCTGTGCAGCCTCAGGTGGGTGCGCAGCAGCCTGGCGCTCCTGCTGCTGCTGCTGTTGCTGCTGCTGTTGTTCCTGGTTCTGCTGCTGCCACGGCTGGTGCTCGAGCTCCTCTAATGCCCAGATGGGAAGGAAATAAATGGCTCCCATGCTTCTGGTATATGCCTCCGTTGAGGAAGTGCTGAGTGAAGGTGGCGAGCGGGGTTTCCCAGGAGGCCACACTGGAGATGGGTGTGAGGCTCCAACATTCCATAGGTGTGGTTAAGCCTGCTAAAAGTTGCCCCAGACCTGAGACTACAAAGTCCTGCAAATCATGGCTGATCAAATCTCCTCTTTAATGGTTGACCTGCAGTTGATAGTCAGCAATCCAATAGTGCTCCCGCCAGGTTTCACATTTGTGTTTCCCACCAGGCATGTTTCATGTGGGAAAAGGGTTAAATTCGCAAGGGCCTTTTAAAATAGCATTATAGAGGCCATTTAGTGGTTGTTAAGGACCTTAACGACCAGTCCCGCCTGTTGGGTGTGGGACGGAGTCAGGACCATCACATTGAGTTAAAATTGCTCGGAGTCGCCAACCAGTCGGGGGGCTCCCGCCCGCCTCTTTTTGCGATTTTAACCCCCCGCACGCCTCCAAGCCTGACTCCACGGCTCACTGAAAATCGAGGCCTAAGTGGATTGCTGTACATTCCACATTTACTTTTTGTTCTGACTTAAGTGGTATTACTGTGTGTTTAACCTCCATCACCAGTGTTTATTAACTGCAAGCACTGTACAAAGGTGGGTAGCTCCAAATCAAACATTTTCTGTGTAGTTTGTAAACCGTTCCAAATTTAGCACTTTGGTTAAACCTATCACCCTCTTACTCTAAGCTGTGCTGCAATTTATTAAGGCAAGCCATGTAAAATTAATAGTCCTTTAGAGTTGAATGCAATGCACAAAAGAAAATGTATTGTTCAAATATATACTCAGATACAAGTCTATAAATGTATGTCTTAGTCTGGATCACAAGTGTGTGTTTGAGGGGCTGCGAGGGTGCATCTTACACATGGGTCACATCCTCTCAGTTTAGTAAATTCTCCAAAGACAGTGCCTCCAATACAAGCACCAATACATTCCTATCAGCTGAGGCCAGCAGCTATTCTACAGTGCTCTGACACTTTAATGGCAGCTTACCCTCCTGAATCACAGCGTTATTCCAGGGTCCCACTGCGGATTTAAAATCAATACCTGCCCAGCGGCATAGCAACAGGAAGAGCAGATTCAAGTCAGCATCAGCAGCCAGGACTGACTGCAGAAGGGAGATATCACAGCACTGGTCCATTAGAACAAGAGTGGATGGGCATGGGATGGTTGAAATGAGAGTGGCACAAAGAAGACATTTGTGGACCCCAAACATTATAAAGAACAGAATTTTGGTGTAGAGGAGCTTTCTAATGTTGACCCTTGTCTTATATGAGTCATGGATATTTTGGGAATTGTATTGTGTGGTATTAAAGGAAAGGTCATCTTATCCACAGCTGCCTTTATAGGCAAATATATACAGCAGTAACATAACACAAACATACCTAGACAAAATAAACATTGTGAGTCAGGTGTACAATATTAAAAAGGAATCATTCCTCTCGTTTCTTCTTCATAAATGTCTGGTATGACTCCCAGAGGTGACGTCACCATTTTGATGCTGGTTTTTCCAAAGATTCTGTCTTCGTACTCAATCAGCTGCTTCCAGAATCCACTGTTTGGCCTAATTATAGGCCTGCGGGCCCTCAACCAGGCGTGAGCCTCAACCAGAGATATGTGGTGGTATTTCATGAGGTAAGCAAGGCACAAAGTGGCGGATCTACTGATTCCAGCAACACAGTGCAGCAGTGTTCGTCCACGCAATTTTTCAACATGGTGGATTTTGTCTGCCACCATGTCGAAGTACTCACTTAACTGTGAACCAGGAGAATCTGCAATAGGAATATTAATATACTCAGTGCCTGGAAACTCAGAACTCATCACCTCTGGGAGCACACTGATTATACAAGTGACTCCACTGGCCAGCAAGAGACTCTGGTTATGCGAAGCAATAGCATTGCTTAAATATAAACTGCATGTGATCTGAGACAGTCCCGAGAGCCTTGGTGTGGACCGCACAGAGGGAAGTGATGAAATGCTCTGCAGTGTTGAGTTGGGTCTTAAATCCATTACAAATAGAACATCTGGTTTCTTCACTTCTTTGCACAACATTCAAGTTGCCTAAAAAGGAAAAGGAGTTAAAGTACTGATTAGAGGAGGAACAATGATTGATTCTACTCACTGATCAGAATCTTAGAATCATGGAATAGTACAGCACAGAAGGAGACCATTCGGCCCATTAAGACAGTGTCGGCTCTTCGGAAGAGCGATCCAGTTAGTCCCACTCTCCTGCTCTTTCCTCATATGCATGCAAGTTTTTTCTCCTTCACGTATTTATCCAATTCTCTTTTGAAGGCTACTATTGAATCTATACCCACCACCCTATCAGGCAGTGCATTCCAAAACCTAACCACTCATGTAAAAATGCATTTCCTCATGTCACCTCTGGTTCTTTTGCCAATCACCTTAAATCTGTGCCCTGTCATTTATGACCCTTCAGCCGTTGGAAACAGTTTCTCTTTATTTACTCTATCTAAACCCTTCATGATTTTAAGCACCTCTATCAAATCTCTTAGCCTTCTCTGCTCTAAGGAGGGCAATCCCAGCTTCTCCAGTCTATCCACGTAACTGCAATCCCTCATCCCTGCAACCATTCTAGTAAATCTCTTCTGTACCCTCTCCAAAGCCTTCACATCCTTCCTAAAGTGTGGTGCCCAGAATTGGACACAATACTCCATCTGGGGCCGAACTAGTGCTTTATATACGTTTAGCTTAACCCCCTGACTTTTGTACTCTATGCCTCTATTTATAAAGCCCATATGCTTTAGTACCTGCTTTGTTAACCTGTCCTGCCAACTTCAAAGATTTGTGCACAAACACCTCCAGGTCCCTCTGTTCTTGCACCCCCTTTAAAATTGTACCATTTAGCATGTATTGTCTCTCCTCATTCTCCCCACCAAAATGTATCACCTCACACTTTTCTGCATTGAATTTCATCTGCCATGTGTCCGCCCAATCGACCAGCCTGTCAATGTCCTCTTGAAGTCAATAACTACATTTCTCACTGTTTACTGCACTTCCAAGTTTCGTGTCATCTGCAAATTCTGAAATTGTGTCCTGGACCCCCAAGTCCAAGTCATTAATGTATATCAGAAACAGGAGTGGTCCTAGTACTGAACTTTGGGGAATGCCACTGTATACCTCCCTCCAGTCCAAAAAACAGCCATTCACCACAACGCTCCGTTTTCTATCCTTTAGCCAATTTTATATCCATGCTTTTACTGCCCTTTTATCCCATGGGCTTCCATTTTGGTAACAAGCCTAATATGTGGTACTTTATCAAACACTTTTTGGAAGTCTATATATGCAACATCAACTGCATCTCAGCTGCTGTCTCTCCTTTATTAATCCATGCTTGTCCAAGTGGATGTTAATTTTGTCCCAGATTACTGTTTCTACAAGCTTCCCCACCAGCGACGTTAAACTAACTGGCCTGTAATTGCCAGGTTTATCCTTCTCCCCTTTTTTGAACAAGGGTGTAACATTTGCAATCCTCCAGTCCTTTGACACCACCCCTTATCTAAAGAGTCATAGAGTCATAGTCATAGAGTTATACAGCACAGAAAGAGGCCGTTTGGCCCATCGTGTCCATGCCAGCCATCAAGTCCTGTCTATTCCAATCCCATTTTCCAGCACTTGGTCCGTAGCCTTGTATGCTATGGCGTTTCAAGTGCTCATCTAAATGCTTCTTGAATGTTGTGAGGGTTCCTGCCTCTACCACCCTTTCAGGCAGTGAGTTCCAGATTCCAACCACCCTCTGGGTGAAAAAGTTTTTCCTCAAATCCCCTCTAAACCTCCTGCCCCTTACCTTGAAACAATGCCCCCTGGTTATTGACCCCTCTACTATGGGGAAAAGTTCCTTTCTATCTACCCTATCTATGCCCCTCATAATTTTGTACACCTCAATCAGGTCCCCCCTCAGCCTTCTCTGCTCTAAGGAAAACAACCCCAGCCTGTCCAGTCCCTCTTCATAGCTGAAGCGCTCCAGCCCAGATAACATCCTGGTGAATCTCCTCTGCGCCCTCGCCAATGCAATCACATCCCTCCTATGGTGTGGCGACCAGAACTGCACACAGTATTCCAGCTGTGGCCTAACTAGCGTTTGTACAGCTCCATCATAACCTCCCTGCTCTTATATTCTATGCCTCGGCTAATGAAGGCAAGTATCCCATATGCCTTTTTAACTACCTGTCCTGCTGCCTTCAGGGATCTATGTACATGCACACCAAGGTCCCTCTGATCCTCTGTCCTTCCTAGGGTCCTACCATTCATTGTGTATTCCCTTGCCTTGTTAGTCCTCCCAAAATGCATCACCTCACACTTTTCAGGGTTAAATTCCATTTGCCATTGTTCTGCCCATCTAACCAACCCGTCTATATCGTCCTGTAGCCTGAGGCTTCCCTCCTCACTATTTACCACTCCACCAGGTCAGACTAGGGGCTCTGATCTGAAAAGTCAATGAGCAATGAGTGAAGGCTGTGTGACTGATGGCAGACTGCAGTTCAGTCACTGGGCCTTATGTGTCCTGTAACTACTTCATTATAGCCTCGTCAGCCATTCTCCCCTTTCATTAATCACGCCACCATTGGCGGCTGTGCCTTCAGTTGTCTCGACCCTAAGCTATGGAATATCCTCCCTGAACCTCGACCTTTCTCTACTCCTTTAAGATGCTCCTTAAAACCTACCTCTTTGACCCAGTATTTGGCCGGGACCTTTGCCGAGTCCAGGGAGTTTTGGAAAATTATTACCAATGCATCCACAATCCCTACCGCCACTTCCCTCAAGACCCTAGGATGTAAGCCATCAGGTCCAGGTGATTTATCCGCCTTGAGTCCCATTATTTTACCGAGTACCACTTCCTTAGTGATTTTGATCATGTTTAGCTCCTCCCCCCCTTTAGCCCCCTGTTTTTCCAGTGTTGGGATATTCTTAGTGTCTTCTACTGTAAAGACTGATATAAAATATTCATTCAGTGTTTTTGCCATCTCCATATTTCCCACCATTAGTTTCCTGGTCTCATCCTCTAAGGGACCAACATTTACTTTAGCCACCCTTTTTCTTTTTATATAACTATAAAAACTCTTACTATCTGTTTTTATATTTTTTGCTAATCTACTTTCATAATCTATCTTCCCTTTCTTAATCAATCTTTTTGTTATTTTTTGCTGTCTTTTAAAGTTTTCCCAATCCTCTATCCTCCCACTAGATTTGGCTACCTTATATGCCCTTGTTTTTAGTCGAATACTATCCTTAATTTCTTTACTTAGCCACGGATGGCTGTCTTTTTTTTTACACCCTTTTCTTCTCAGTGGAATATATATTTTTTGGAAGTTGTAAAATAACTCCTTAAATGTACACCACTGATCATGTGTCGTCTTACCCTTTAATCTATTTTCCCAATCCACTCTACTCAATTCCGCTCTCATACCTTCATAGTCTCCTTTATTCAAGCTTAGCACGCTTGTTTGAGATCCAACCTTCTCACCCTCTAATTGAATATGGAATTCAACCATGTTATGGTCACTCATTCCAAGGGGATCCTTTACTAGGACATTTTTAATTAATCCTGTCTCGTTACACAGGACCAGATCTAAGGTTGCTTGCCCCCTGGTCGGTTCAGTTACATACTGCTCAAGAAACCCATCCCTAATACACTCAATGAACTCATCCTCAAGGCAGCCCTGCCCAATTTGACTTGTCCAATTAATATTATCTGCCTTCCTGTTTTTGCTACCAAAGTGCATAACCTCACATTTATCCACGTTATATTGCATCTGCCATGCTTCTGCCCAATCACCCAACCTGTCCAAATCATCCTGGAGTTTCTCGGCATCCTCCTCACAGCACACACGCCCACCCAGCTTTGTGTCGTCTGCAAATTGGGAGATTTTACATCTAGTTCCCTTGTCTAGATCATTAATATATATTGTGAATAGCTGGGGTCCAAGGACCGATCCCTGCGGTACCCCACTAGTCACTGCCTGCCACTCGGAAAAAGACCCGTTTATTCCAACTCAAATAGGAGGGGGGCCAAGGATAGATCCTTGGGAGGACACCAGAGGTGACAATACAGGAGCGGGACTGAATATTTCACCTCCAGGTTCAGAAGTTTGGCAATCTCACCTGATAATTACAGCGCTTGAATTTTTGCCAAAGGTTCCTCCCAGGCAACAGCAGGACAATTGGAAAGGGTAAGTCACTTAAATACATTTATTAAAAAAAGGAAAAATAAAGTGATATATTGGATTTTCAGCAGACCATCAGGTACCCAAACTTTACCTCAGTCACATAAGCACATCAAGTCCCCTACACCCCGAATTTACAAAGTCAGTCCACACTCTCTGGCTCAGTTCACAGTCACACTGTATCCCATCCAATACCCTAACCCTTTCACTGAGAAACTCTATTCTCACCTTCCAATGCAGTTAAGCTGGTATTCTAGTTGGGCAAGTGCTACTCCCAGCTCCTCACCGCCTCTCCCAAAACAGTTAACAGCTTCCGCAACTTTATCACCATCCATTTCTCCTTTTTAGAGCATCAATTTTCCCCTAAATACATGAGCAAATAGTGTGTCAGCGAAACACCATGCTGGCGATTTGTCCACAGCCTGGGTGTTAGCCTGCTTTTCTCTTCCACCAGGTGCCCAAAAAGTCGACTTCTCTGTTGTTTTCATCTGACCGACCTGTATCGTTCCAATCATTCCAATTTTAGTATATGCTCACAAATGTACAGTAAAACAAAGTGTTATATAAAACTTGGACACATTAAACACCTTTAGCTGATGGTGCTTCATTTTTTGTTATATTTTGAATTAGAATTCTCCCACAACACAAGACGTAGCTGATCTGAAATAAATTACGTCTCCTTTAATCACTTATGTTCCAATAACATCAAAATTGAAAGTAAAATAGATTTCTTCGCAGAGGATTATCGGCGGCCGGGTCTAAATGTAAATGAGGGCGGTGGGCGAATCTGAAACCGTTCGGCTCAGGCGGCAGGGCCTGTTGAGCTCAGGGGCGGGGCCTGTGGGTGTCAGGGGGCGGGGCCTGTGGGACATTGGGCCCAGTTCTGTGGCAGGAAGGGCCTGTTCAAGATTGACGGTTGCACCGGAAAAGAGCTGGGACCGATATCATAGTCATAGAGTCATAGTCATAGAGTCATAACGGCACAGAAGGAGGCCATTCGGCCCATCGAGTCCGTGCTGGCTCTCTGTAGAGCAATCCAGTCAGTCCCATTCCCCCGCTCTATCCCCGTAGCCCTGCAAAGTTGTTTCCCTCAGGTGCCTATCCAGTCTCCCCTTGAAAACATTGAGTGTCTCCGCTTCCATCACTTCTGTCGGCAGAGAGTTCCAGGTCCTCACCACTCGCTGCGTAAAAAAGTTTTTCCTCACATCCCCCCTGTATCTCTTGCCCAAAACCTTAAATCTGTGTCCCCTAGCCCTTGTACCATCAACTAGTGGGAACAGCCTTTCTCTGTCTACCTTATCCAAACCCATCATAATCTTGTACACCTCTATCAAATCCCCCCTCAACCTCCTTTGCTCTAATGAAAACAAATCCAACTTCTCCAACCTGTCCTTGTAGCTAAGATCCCCCATCCCTGGAACCATTCTGGTAAACCTCCTCTGCACCTTCTCAAGGGCCTTCACATCCTTCCTAAAGTGTGGTGACCAGAACTGGATGCAATACTGCAGCTGTGGCCTAACCAGCGCTTTATAAAGGTTCAGCACAACTTCTCTACTTTTGTACTCAGTGCCTCTATTTATGAAGCCCAAGATCCCATATGCTTTGTTAACCACTCACTCAATACATCCTGCCACTGCCAAGGACCTATGCACATTAACTCCCAGGTCCCTCTGTCCCTGCACACTCTTTATAACTGTGCCATTAAGTGTATATTGCCTCCCCCTGTTCCTTCTGCCAAAATGCATCACCTCACACTTTGCTGTATTAAATTCCATCTGCCACTTGTCTGCCCATTCTGCTAGCCTTTCTATGTCCTGTTGCAGTCGATTGGTATCATCCTCACTGTTTGCCACAACCCCAAATTTGGTGTCATCGGTAAGTTTAGAAATTCTACTCTGTACTCCATTATCCAGGTCATTTGTATATATATCAAAAAAAGCAGTGGCCCCAGCAATGACCCTTGGGGAACACCACCGTCTACCATCCTCCAGTCTGAAAAACAGCCATTTATCACAACTCGCTGTTTTCTGTCCTTAAGCCAATTCCTTATCCAAGCTGCCACTGACCCACCTATTCCATGAGCCTCAATTTTGTTAATCAGCCTTCGATGTAGTACTTTGTCAAACGCCTTCCGAAAATCCATGTAGACAACATCCATTGCATTCCCTTCATTAATCCTCCCCGTTACTTCATCAAAAAATTGAATTAGATTAGACAAACACGATCTGAAGCATCGAATCACAAATTTGTGAAGTGTTCCATATTTTACACTTTTAAAACATTTCACTTTCTGCAAAACATCCCTCTTTACTCCTGCTTTCAACCCAACTCATAACACAAAGTCAACTTCTTCATCCTCCTCTCGTTCACTCATTTCAACCTTCTGACTCGACAAATTGGTGAAGCTTCCATATTTTGCACTTTTAAAATATACAATTTTCTGTAACACTTTCATACGAGCTAAAAGAAAAATACCGCAGTTGCTGGAAATCTGGAACAAAAAGAGAAAATGCTGCTAACACTCAGCAGGTCAGATCGGTCAGATGGAGAGAACAGACAAGTCGACATTTCGGGAACCTGGTGGAAGAGAAAAGCTGGCTGACACCAAGGCTGTGGACAAATCGCCAGCATGGTGTCCGCTGAAACATTATTTGCAAATGTATTTACTCCTGGCCATGAAAGGGGGAAATGGATGGTAACAAAGTGTCAGAAGCTGTTAACTGTGCTTTGGGGAAGGTGATGAGGAGCTGAGAGTGGCACTTTGGACAACTAGATTTGAACAAGAATACCAGCTTATATTAAAAAAAAGAATACCAGCTTAACTGCTTTAGAAGGGGAGAAGAGAGTTTCACAGTGAAAGGGTTCGGCGGTTGGATGGGATACAGTGTGTCTGCGAACTGAACCAGAGGGTGTGGACTGACTTCGGGGTAAATTGTGGGTAAAACGATGGTCTGTTGAAAATCCAAAATGTCACATCAATTTCCTTTTTTGAGTAAAAATCTATCATGTGAAGTATGAAAGTGCTTAAAGTTAACCAGAATGTATCGTCAATTTTACTGCAAACATCCTACAGTTTCCGAGAGCATTCTCCCAGAGCCCCTTGAGAAATGGATCATCGATTTTGTACTTTGCTCCAATACCAGTCAATGTTTCTGTGCATACCAACAGCTAAAGTTACAAAGCCCATGTAAACCATTTGCTTTCATGTGTCAGGGCTGTTCTGGAGTTGTGAGATTTTTCAAGAGCTGTTAGGTTTTCTTTTCAAGTTGTTGCTTACTTTTTACTCATTCTTTTACGTTCGCATGATAACTAATCTAAACCTTATGATCACTATTCCCAAGAGGCTCGCCAACTCTGACATTCTTCACTTGACCCACTTCATTCCTCAGGACTAGATCCAGCAATGCATCCTTCCTCTTTGGGCAGGAAACTTACTGATCAATAAAATTCTCCTGAACACACTTCAGAAATTCCTCCCCTTCTCTGCCCTTAACACAATCACTACCCCATTCAACATTGGGGTAGTTAAAATCTCCATTTATCTCTACTCTATAGCTGTCGCACCTCTCAGTAATTTCTTTGCAAAGTTGCTCCTCTGTCTCCTTCCCAGTATTTGGCAGCCTATAAAATACACCAAGTAGTGTAATCGCTCCTCTATTGCTGCTTAACTCCAACCAAATAGATTCTGTCTTTGATTCCTCAAGGACATTCTCTCTTTCTACCACTGTAATATTTTCCTCAATCGAAACTGCTACCCCTCCTCTTTTTTTTTCCTTCCCGATCTTTTCTGAATACCTTGTACCCAGGAATATTCAGCATTCAATCCTCCCTTTTTTGAGCCAGGTGTCAGGTATCGGCACTACATCATATTGCCATGCGGCTAGTTGCGCCTGCAGCTCACCAACCTCATTACCTATATTTTGTGCATTTACAGACATGCACACCAAACCTAACTTAGAAATTAGATGCAACATCTGCCCTTTTACCTCTTCCCTTCCCACCGTCCAGGGCCCCAAACATTCCTTCCAGGTGAAACAGCAATTTACTTGTACTTCTTGCAATTCAGTATGCTGTATTCGCTGCTCACGATGCAGTCTCCTATACATTGAGGAGACCAAATGCAGATTGGGTGACCGCTTTGTGGAACACTTCCATCCGGCCCACAAGCATTATCCCAAGTTTCCATTCGCCTGTCACTTTAATTCTCCACTCCATTCCCACTCTGTCCTCTCTGACTCGGTCTCTTACACTGTCCCAACGAAGCTCAAAGCAACCTTGAGGAACAGCAATCTCTGCCCCTATTTTTTCCGATGGCAGCAGCTGCGGTATTTTTCTGTTTTGTAAAGATGAAAGTTTTACAGAAAATTGTATGTTTTAAAGTGCAAAATATGGAAGCTTCACCAATTTGTGGAGTGAAAAGAAAGTTGAAATGAGTGAACTAGAGGAGCAGGTGAATGAAGAAGTTGATTTTGTGTCTAAAGCAGGAGTAAATATGGAAGTTTTGCAGAAGGTGAAATGTTTTAAAAGTGTAAAATATGGAACGCTTCACGAATTTGCGTGTCATCCTTGCGCAGGGGCCATGCTAATCTTCTCTGTATCGTTCCAATTTTAGTATATGTGCTGCCGAAGCGAGCACGAATGTAAAATGAAGCGGACTGCTATATAAAGCATGGACATATTAAACACCTTTAGCTGATGGTTCTTTATTTTTTGTTATATTTTGAATTAGAATTTTCCCACAACACAAGATGTAGCTGATCTGAAATTAAGAACGTCTCCTTTAATTACTTATGTTCTAATAACATCACAATTGAAGGTAATATAGTTTTCTGCGCAGAGCATTATGGGCGGCAGGGTCCAAATGTAAATGAAGCCGGTGGGCGAGTCTGAAACCGTGGGGCTCTGGGGGCGGGGCCTGGGATGCTCAGGGGGCGGGGCCTGGGATGTTCAGGGGCGGGGCCTGTGATGCTCAGGGGGCGGGGCGGGGCCTGTTGCTGTGCTGGGTTTCCCGGTGGGCGGGGTTTATCCGGTGCTGTTTACAGTCCCCGTGTGGAGAGTGTGGCTGAGGACCGGCAGCATTCAGGGGTCGTGCCCGCCTTTCCACACACATCACCCGGCCCCGGGCCCTTCTCCCCTCCCTTCGCTCCTCCATTGGCGCCGTGCCTTCAGCTGGCTGGGCCCCAAGCTGTGGAACACTGTTCCTAAACCTCCACCTCGCTCTCTTCCATTGAAGCCCTCCTTAAAATGCATCTCTTTAAACTTTTGGTCACCAATGCTAATATATCCTTACGTCAAATTTTCTTTGAGTACTTACCTCTGAAGCGTATTGGGACGTTTTACTGTGCTAAAGGTGCTATATAAATACAAGTTGTCAGGATCATGTTACTTATGCTCCGTATGGTATGTTGTCTCCCTGGTGCCAGGGTAAGGGACATCACTGAGAGGGTGCAGGACTTTCTGCGGGGGGGAGGGGAAGAGCCAGAGGCTGTGGTCCATGTCAGAACCAATGACAAAGGGAGGAAGAGGTTTGAAGTGCTAGGGCGGAAGTTAAAAAGCAGGACCTCAAAGGTGGTAATCCCTGGATTATTCCCCATGCCATGTGCTAGTGTGAATACAAATACAAAGTTATGGTAGGTTAAAGTGTGGCTAGAGACATGGTGCAGGAGGGAGAGCTTCACATTCCTGGGACATTGGGACCAGTTCTGTGGCAGGAAGGGCCTGTTCAAGATTGACGGTTGCACCGGAAAAGAGCTGGGACCGATATCATAGTCATAGAGTCATAGTCATAGAGTCATAACGGCACAGAAGGAGGCCATTCGGCCCATCGAGTCCGTGCTGGCTCTCTGTAGAGCAATCCAGTCAGTCCCATTCCCCCGCTCTATCCCCGTAGCCCTGCAAAGTTGTTTCCCTCAGGTGCCTATCCAGTCTCCCCTTGAAAACATTGAGTGTCTCCGCTTCCATCACTTCTGTCGGCAGAGAGTTCCAGGTCCTCACCACTCGCTGCGTAAAAAAGTTTTTCCTCACATCCCCCCTGTATCTCTTGCCCAAAACCTTAAATCTGTGTCCCCTAGCCCTTGTACCATCAACTAGTGGGAACAGCCTTTCTCTGTCTACCTTATCCAAACCCATCATAATCTTGTACACCTCTATCAAATCCCCCCTCAACCTCCTTTGCTCTAATGAAAACAAATCCAACTTCTCCAACCTGTCCTTGTAGCTAAGATCCCCCATCCCTGGAACCATTCTGGTAAACCTCCTCTGCACCTTCTCAAGGGCCTTCACATCCTTCCTAAAGTGTGGTGACCAGAACTGGATGCAATACTGCAGCTGTGGCCTAACCAGCGCTTTATAAAGGTTCAGCACAACTTCTCTACTTTTGTACTCAGTGCCTCTATTTATGAAGCCCAAGATCCCATATGCTTTGTTAACCACTCACTCAATACATCCTGCCACTGCCAAGGACCTATGCACATTAACTCCCAGGTCCCTCTGTCCCTGCACACTCTTTATAACTGTGCCATTAAGTGTATATTGCCTCCCCCTGTTCCTTCTGCCAAAATGCATCACCTCACACTTTGCTGTATTAAATTCCATCTGCCACTTGTCTGCCCATTCTGCTAGCCTTTCTATGTCCTGTTGCAGTCGATTGGTATCATCCTCACTGTTTGCCACAACCCCAAATTTGGTGTCATCGGTAAGTTTAGAAATTCTACTCTGTACTCCATTATCCAGGTCATTTGTATATATATCAAAAAAAGCAGTGGCCCCAGCAATGACCCTTGGGGAACACCACCGTCTACCATCCTCCAGTCTGAAAAACAGCCATTTATCACAACTCGCTGTTTTCTGTCCTTAAGCCAATTCCTTATCCAAGCTGCCACTGACCCACCTATTCCATGAGCCTCAATTTTGTTAATCAGCCTTCGATGTAGTACTTTGTCAAACGCCTTCCGAAAATCCATGTAGACAACATCCATTGCATTCCCTTCATTAATCCTCCCCGTTACTTCATCAAAAAATTGAATTAGATTAGACAAACACGATCTGAAGCATCGAATCACAAATTTGTGAAGTGTTCCATATTTTACACTTTTAAAACATTTCACTTTCTGCAAAACATCCCTCTTTACTCCTGCTTTCAACCCAACTCATAACACAAAGTCAACTTCTTCATCCTCCTCTCGTTCACTCATTTCAACCTTCTGACTCGACAAATTGGTGAAGCTTCCATATTTTGCACTTTTAAAATATACAATTTTCTGTAACACTTTCATACGAGCTAAAAGAAAAATACCGCAGTTGCTGGAAATCTGGAACAAAAAGAGAAAATGCTGCTAACACTCAGCAGGTCAGATCGGTCAGATGGAGAGAACAGACAAGTCGACATTTCGGGAACCTGGTGGAAGAGAAAAGCTGGCTGACACCAAGGCTGTGGACAAATCGCCAGCATGGTGTCCGCTGAAACATTATTTGCAAATGTATTTACTCCTGGCCATGAAAGGGGGAAATGGATGGTAACAAAGTGTCAGAAGCTGTTAACTGTGCTTTGGGGAAGGTGATGAGGAGCTGAGAGTGGCACTTTGGACAACTAGATTCGAACAAGAATACCAGCTTATATTAAAAAAAAGAATACCAGCTTAACTGCTTTAGAAGGGGAGAAGAGAGTTTCACAGTGAAAGGGTTCGGCGGTTGGATGGGATACAGTGTGTCTGCGAACTGAACCAGAGGGTGTGGACTGACTTCGGGGTAAATTGTGGGTAAAACGATGGTCTGTTGAAAATCCAAAATGTCACATCAATTTCCTTTTTTGAGTAAAAATCTATCATGTGAAGTATGAAAGTGCTTAAAGTTAACCAGAATGTATCGTCAATTTTACTGCAAACATCCTACAGTTTCCGAGAGCATTCTCCCAGAGCCCCTTGAGAAATGGATCATCGATTTTGTACTTTGCTCCAATACCAGTCAATGTTTCTGTGCATACCAACAGCTAAAGTTACAAAGCCCATGTAAACCATTTGCTTTCATGTGTCAGGGCTGTTCTGGAGTTGTGAGATTTTTCAAGAGCTGTTAGGTTTTCTTTTCAAGTTGTTGCTTACTTTTTACTCATTCTTTTACGTTCGCATGATAACTAATCTAAACCTTATGATCACTATTCCCAAGAGGCTCGCCAACTCTGACATTCTTCACTTGACCCACTTCATTCCTCAGGACTAGATCCAGCAATGCATCCTTCCTCTTTGGGCAGGAAACTTACTGATCAATAAAATTCTCCTGAACACACTTCAGAAATTCCTCCCCTTCTCTGCCCTTAACACAATCACTACCCCATTCAACATTGGGGTAGTTAAAATCTCCATTTATCTCTACTCTATAGCTGTCGCACCTCTCAGTAATTTCTTTGCAAAGTTGCTCCTCTGTCTCCTTCCCAGTATTTGGCAGCCTATAAAATACACCAAGTAGTGTAATCGCTCCTCTATTGCTGCTTAACTCCAACCAAATAGATTCTGTCTTTGATTCCTCAAGGACATTCTCTCTTTCTACCACTGTAATATTTTCCTCAATCGAAACTGCTACCCCTCCTCTTTTTTTTTCCTTCCCGATCTTTTCTGAATACCTTGTACCCAGGAATATTCAGCATTCAATCCTCCCTTTTTTGAGCCAGGTGTCAGGTATCGGCACTACATCATATTGCCATGCGGCTAGTTGCGCCTGCAGCTCACCAACCTCATTACCTATATTTTGTGCATTTACAGACATGCACACCAAACCTAACTTAGAAATTAGATGCAACATCTGCCCTTTTACCTCTTCCCTTCCCACCGTCCAGGGCCCCAAACATTCCTTCCAGGTGAAACAGCAATTTACTTGTACTTCTTGCAATTCAGTATGCTGTATTCGCTGCTCACGATGCAGTCTCCTATACATTGAGGAGACCAAATGCAGATTGGGTGACCGCTTTGTGGAACACTTCCATCCGGCCCACAAGCATTATCCCAAGTTTCCATTCGCCTGTCACTTTAATTCTCCACTCCATTCCCACTCTGTCCTCTCTGACTCGGTCTCTTACACTGTCCCAACGAAGCTCAAAGCAACCTTGAGGAACAGCAATCTCTGCCCCTATTTTTTCCGATGGCAGCAGCTGCGGTATTTTTCTGTTTTGTAAAGATGAAAGTTTTACAGAAAATTGTATGTTTTAAAGTGCAAAATATGGAAGCTTCACCAATTTGTGGAGTGAAAAGAAAGTTGAAATGAGTGAACTAGAGGAGCAGGTGAATGAAGAAGTTGATTTTGTGTCTAAAGCAGGAGTAAATATGGAAGTTTTGCAGAAGGTGAAATGTTTTAAAAGTGTAAAATATGGAACGCTTCACGAATTTGCGTGTCATCCTTGCGCAGGGGCCATGCTAATCTTCTCTGTATCGTTCCAATTTTAGTATATGTGCTGCCGAAGCGAGCACGAATGTAAAATGAAGCGGACTGCTATATAAAGCATGGACATATTAAACACCTTTAGCTGATGGTTCTTTATTTTTTGTTATATTTTGAATTAGAATTTTCCCACAACACAAGATGTAGCTGATCTGAAATTAAGAACGTCTCCTTTAATTACTTATGTTCTAATAACATCACAATTGAAGGTAATATAGTTTTCTGCGCAGAGCATTATGGGCGGCAGGGTCCAAATGTAAATGAAGCCGGTGGGCGAGTCTGAAACCGTGGGGCTCTGGGGGCGGGGCCTGGGATGCTCAGGGGGCGGGGCCTGGGATGTTCAGGGGCGGGGCCTGTGATGCTCAGGGGGCGGGGCGGGGCCTGTTGCTGTGCTGGGTTTCCCGGTGGGCGGGGTTTATCCGGTGCTGTTTACAGTCCCCGTGTGGAGAGTGTGGCTGAGGACCGGCAGCATTCAGGGGTCGTGCCCGCCTTTCCACACACATCACCCGGCCCCGGGCCCTTCTCCCCTCCCTTCGCTCCTCCATTGGCGCCGTGCCTTCAGCTGGCTGGGCCCCAAGCTGTGGAACACTGTTCCTAAACCTCCACCTCGCTCTCTTCCATTGAAGCCCTCCTTAAAATGCATCTCTTTAAACTTTTGGTCACCAATGCTAATATATCCTTACGTCAAATTTTCTTTGAGTACTTACCTCTGAAGCGTATTGGGACGTTTTACTGTGCTAAAGGTGCTATATAAATACAAGTTGTCAGGATCATGTTACTTATGCTCCGTATGGTATGTTGTCTCCCTGGTGCCAGGGTAAGGGACATCACTGAGAGGGTGCAGGACTTTCTGCGGGGGGGAGGGGAAGAGCCAGAGGCTGTGGTCCATGTCAGAACCAATGACAAAGGGAGGAAGAGGTTTGAAGTGCTAGGGCGGAAGTTAAAAAGCAGGACCTCAAAGGTGGTAATCCCTGGATTATTCCCCATGCCATGTGCTAGTGTGAATACAAATACAAAGTTATGGTAGGTTAAAGTGTGGCTAGAGACATGGTGCAGGAGGGAGAGCTTCACATTCCTGGGACATTGGGACCAGTTCTGTGGCAGGAAGGGCCTGTTCAAGATTGACGGTTGCACCGGAAAAGAGCTGGGACCGATATCATAGTCATAGAGTCATAGTCATAGAGTCATAACGGCACAGAAGGAGGCCATTCGGCCCATCGAGTCCGTGCTGGCTCTCTGTAGAGCAATCCAGTCAGTCCCATTCCCCCGCTCTATCCCCGTAGCCCTGCAAAGTTGTTTCCCTCAGGTGCCTATCCAGTCTCCCCTTGAAAACATTGAGTGTCTCCGCTTCCATCACTTCTGTCGGCAGAGAGTTCCAGGTCCTCACCACTCGCTGCGTAAAAAAGTTTTTCCTCACATCCCCCCTGTATCTCTTGCCCAAAACCTTAAATCTGTGTCCCCTAGCCCTTGTACCATCAACTAGTGGGAACAGCCTTTCTCTGTCTACCTTATCCAAACCCATCATAATCTTGTACACCTCTATCAAATCCCCCCTCAACCTCCTTTGCTCTAATGAAAACAAATCCAACTTCTCCAACCTGTCCTTGTAGCTAAGATCCCCCATCCCTGGAACCATTCTGGTAAACCTCCTCTGCACCTTCTCAAGGGCCTTCACATCCTTCCTAAAGTGTGGTGACCAGAACTGGATGCAATACTGCAGCTGTGGCCTAACCAGCGCTTTATAAAGGTTCAGCACAACTTCTCTACTTTTGTACTCAGTGCCTCTATTTATGAAGCCCAAGATCCCATATGCTTTGTTAACCACTCACTCAATACATCCTGCCACTGCCAAGGACCTATGCACATTAACTCCCAGGTCCCTCTGTCCCTGCACACTCTTTATAACTGTGCCATTAAGTGTATATTGCCTCCCCCTGTTCCTTCTGCCAAAATGCATCACCTCACACTTTGCTGTATTAAATTCCATCTGCCACTTGTCTGCCCATTCTGCTAGCCTTTCTATGTCCTGTTGCAGTCGATTGGTATCATCCTCACTGTTTGCCACAACCCCAAATTTGGTGTCATCGGTAAGTTTAGAAATTCTACTCTGTACTCCATTATCCAGGTCATTTGTATATATATCAAAAAAAGCAGTGGCCCCAGCAATGACCCTTGGGGAACACCACCGTCTACCATCCTCCAGTCTGAAAAACAGCCATTTATCACAACTCGCTGTTTTCTGTCCTTAAGCCAATTCCTTATCCAAGCTGCCACTGACCCACCTATTCCATGAGCCTCAATTTTGTTAATCAGCCTTCGATGTAGTACTTTGTCAAACGCCTTCCGAAAATCCATGTAGACAACATCCATTGCATTCCCTTCATTAATCCTCCCCGTTACTTCATCAAAAAATTGAATTAGATTAGACAAACACGATCTGAAGCATCGAATCACAAATTTGTGAAGTGTTCCATATTTTACACTTTTAAAACATTTCACTTTCTGCAAAACATCCCTCTTTACTCCTGCTTTCAACCCAACTCATAACACAAAGTCAACTTCTTCATCCTCCTCTCGTTCACTCATTTCAACCTTCTGACTCGACAAATTGGTGAAGCTTCCATATTTTGCACTTTTAAAATATACAATTTTCTGTAACACTTTCATACGAGCTAAAAGAAAAATACCGCAGTTGCTGGAAATCTGGAACAAAAAGAGAAAATGCTGCTAACACTCAGCAGGTCAGATCGGTCAGATGGAGAGAACAGACAAGTCGACATTTCGGGAACCTGGTGGAAGAGAAAAGCTGGCTGACACCAAGGCTGTGGACAAATCGCCAGCATGGTGTCCGCTGAAACATTATTTGCAAATGTATTTACTCCTGGCCATGAAAGGGGGAAATGGATGGTAACAAAGTGTCAGAAGCTGTTAACTGTGCTTTGGGGAAGGTGATGAGGAGCTGAGAGTGGCACTTTGGACAACTAGATTTGAACAAGAATACCAGCTTATATTAAAAAAAAGAATACCAGCTTAACTGCTTTAGAAGGGGAGAAGAGAGTTTCACAGTGAAAGGGTTCGGCGGTTGGATGGGATACAGTGTGTCTGCGAACTGAACCAGAGGGTGTGGACTGACTTCGGGGTAAATTGTGGGTAAAACGATGGTCTGTTGAAAATCCAAAATGTCACATCAATTTCCTTTTTTGAGTAAAAATCTATCATGTGAAGTATGAAAGTGCTTAAAGTTAACCAGAATGTATCGTCAATTTTACTGCAAACATCCTACAGTTTCCGAGAGCATTCTCCCAGAGCCCCTTGAGAAATGGATCATCGATTTTGTACTTTGCTCCAATACCAGTCAATGTTTCTGTGCATACCAACAGCTAAAGTTACAAAGCCCATGTAAACCATTTGCTTTCATGTGTCAGGGCTGTTCTGGAGTTGTGAGATTTTTCAAGAGCTGTTAGGTTTTCTTTTCAAGTTGTTGCTTACTTTTTACTCATTCTTTTACGTTCGCATGATAACTAATCTAAACCTTATGATCACTATTCCCAAGAGGCTCGCCAACTCTGACATTCTTCACTTGACCCACTTCATTCCTCAGGACTAGATCCAGCAATGCATCCTTCCTCTTTGGGCAGGAAACTTACTGATCAATAAAATTCTCCTGAACACACTTCAGAAATTCCTCCCCTTCTCTGCCCTTAACACAATCACTACCCCATTCAACATTGGGGTAGTTAAAATCTCCATTTATCTCTACTCTATAGCTGTCGCACCTCTCAGTAATTTCTTTGCAAAGTTGCTCCTCTGTCTCCTTCCCAGTATTTGGCAGCCTATAAAATACACCAAGTAGTGTAATCGCTCCTCTATTGCTGCTTAACTCCAACCAAATAGATTCTGTCTTTGATTCCTCAAGGACATTCTCTCTTTCTACCACTGTAATATTTTCCTCAATCGAAACTGCTACCCCTCCTCTTTTTTTTTCCTTCCCGATCTTTTCTGAATACCTTGTACCCAGGAATATTCAGCATTCAATCCTCCCTTTTTTGAGCCAGGTGTCAGGTATCGGCACTACATCATATTGCCATGCGGCTAGTTGCGCCTGCAGCTCACCAACCTCATTACCTATATTTTGTGCATTTACAGACATGCACACCAAACCTAACTTAGAAATTAGATGCAACATCTGCCCTTTTACCTCTTCCCTTCCCACCGTCCAGGGCCCCAAACATTCCTTCCAGGTGAAACAGCAATTTACTTGTACTTCTTGCAATTCAGTATGCTGTATTCGCTGCTCACGATGCAGTCTCCTATACATTGAGGAGACCAAATGCAGATTGGGTGACCGCTTTGTGGAACACTTCCATCCGGCCCACAAGCATTATCCCAAGTTTCCATTCGCCTGTCACTTTAATTCTCCACTCCATTCCCACTCTGTCCTCTCTGACTCGGTCTCTTACACTGTCCCAACGAAGCTCAAAGCAACCTTGAGGAACAGCAATCTCTGCCCCTATTTTTTCCGATGGCAGCAGCTGCGGTATTTTTCTGTTTTGTAAAGATGAAAGTTTTACAGAAAATTGTATGTTTTAAAGTGCAAAATATGGAAGCTTCACCAATTTGTGGAGTGAAAAGAAAGTTGAAATGAGTGAACTAGAGGAGCAGGTGAATGAAGAAGTTGATTTTGTGTCTAAAGCAGGAGTAAATATGGAAGTTTTGCAGAAGGTGAAATGTTTTAAAAGTGTAAAATATGGAACGCTTCACGAATTTGCGTGTCATCCTTGCGCAGGGGCCATGCTAATCTTCTCTGTATCGTTCCAATTTTAGTATATGTGCTGCCGAAGCGAGCACGAATGTAAAATGAAGCGGACTGCTATATAAAGCATGGACATATTAAACACCTTTAGCTGATGGTTCTTTATTTTTTGTTATATTTTGAATTAGAATTTTCCCACAACACAAGATGTAGCTGATCTGAAATTAAGAACGTCTCCTTTAATTACTTATGTTCTAATAACATCACAATTGAAGGTAATATAGTTTTCTGCGCAGAGCATTATGGGCGGCAGGGTCCAAATGTAAATGAAGCCGGTGGGCGAGTCTGAAACCGTGGGGCTCTGGGGGCGGGGCCTGGGATGCTCAGGGGGCGGGGCCTGGGATGTTCAGGGGCGGGGCCTGTGATGCTCAGGGGGCGGGGCGGGGCCTGTTGCTGTGCTGGGTTTCCCGGTGGGCGGGGTTTATCCGGTGCTGTTTACAGTCCCCGTGTGGAGAGTGTGGCTGAGGACCGGCAGCATTCAGGGGTCGTGCCCGCCTTTCCACACACATCACCCGGCCCCGGGCCCTTCTCCCCTCCCTTCGCTCCTCCATTGGCGCCGTGCCTTCAGCTGGCTGGGCCCCAAGCTGTGGAACACTGTTCCTAAACCTCCACCTCGCTCTCTTCCATTGAAGCCCTCCTTAAAATGCATCTCTTTAAACTTTTGGTCACCAATGCTAATATATCCTTACGTCAAATTTTCTTTGAGTACTTACCTCTGAAGCGTATTGGGACGTTTTACTGTGCTAAAGGTGCTATATAAATACAAGTTGTCAGGATCATGTTACTTATGCTCCGTATGGTATGTTGTCTCCCTGGTGCCAGGGTAAGGGACATCACTGAGAGGGTGCAGGACTTTCTGCGGGGGGGAGGGGAAGAGCCAGAGGCTGTGGTCCATGTCAGAACCAATGACAAAGGGAGGAAGAGGTTTGAAGTGCTAGGGCGGAAGTTAAAAAGCAGGACCTCAAAGGTGGTAATCCCTGGATTATTCCCCATGCCATGTGCTAGTGTGAATACAAATACAAAGTTATGGTAGGTTAAAGTGTGGCTAGAGACATGGTGCAGGAGGGAGAGCTTCACATTCCTGGGACATTGGGACCAGTTCTGTGGCAGGAAGGGCCTGTTCAAGATTGACGGTTGCACCGGAAAAGAGCTGGGACCGATATCATAGTCATAGAGTCATAGTCATAGAGTCATAACGGCACAGAAGGAGGCCATTCGGCCCATCGAGTCCGTGCTGGCTCTCTGTAGAGCAATCCAGTCAGTCCCATTCCCCCGCTCTATCCCCGTAGCCCTGCAAAGTTGTTTCCCTCAGGTGCCTATCCAGTCTCCCCTTGAAAACATTGAGTGTCTCCGCTTCCATCACTTCTGTCGGCAGAGAGTTCCAGGTCCTCACCACTCGCTGCGTAAAAAAGTTTTTCCTCACATCCCCCCTGTATCTCTTGCCCAAAACCTTAAATCTGTGTCCCCTAGCCCTTGTACCATCAACTAGTGGGAACAGCCTTTCTCTGTCTACCTTATCCAAACCCATCATAATCTTGTACACCTCTATCAAATCCCCCCTCAACCTCCTTTGCTCTAATGAAAACAAATCCAACTTCTCCAACCTGTCCTTGTAGCTAAGATCCCCCATCCCTGGAACCATTCTGGTAAACCTCCTCTGCACCTTCTCAAGGGCCTTCACATCCTTCCTAAAGTGTGGTGACCAGAACTGGATGCAATACTGCAGCTGTGGCCTAACCAGCGCTTTATAAAGGTTCAGCACAACTTCTCTACTTTTGTACTCAGTGCCTCTATTTATGAAGCCCAAGATCCCATATGCTTTGTTAACCACTCACTCAATACATCCTGCCACTGCCAAGGACCTATGCACATTAACTCCCAGGTCCCTCTGTCCCTGCACACTCTTTATAACTGTGCCATTAAGTGTATATTGCCTCCCCCTGTTCCTTCTGCCAAAATGCATCACCTCACACTTTGCTGTATTAAATTCCATCTGCCACTTGTCTGCCCATTCTGCTAGCCTTTCTATGTCCTGTTGCAGTCGATTGGTATCATCCTCACTGTTTGCCACAACCCCAAATTTGGTGTCATCGGTAAGTTTAGAAATTCTACTCTGTACTCCATTATCCAGGTCATTTGTATATATATCAAAAAAAGCAGTGGCCCCAGCAATGACCCTTGGGGAACACCACCGTCTACCATCCTCCAGTCTGAAAAACAGCCATTTATCACAACTCGCTGTTTTCTGTCCTTAAGCCAATTCCTTATCCAAGCTGCCACTGACCCACCTATTCCATGAGCCTCAATTTTGTTAATCAGCCTTCGATGTAGTACTTTGTCAAACGCCTTCCGAAAATCCATGTAGACAACATCCATTGCATTCCCTTCATTAATCCTCCCCGTTACTTCATCAAAAAATTGAATTAGATTAGACAAACACGATCTGAAGCATCGAATCACAAATTTGTGAAGTGTTCCATATTTTACACTTTTAAAACATTTCACTTTCTGCAAAACATCCCTCTTTACTCCTGCTTTCAACCCAACTCATAACACAAAGTCAACTTCTTCATCCTCCTCTCGTTCACTCATTTCAACCTTCTGACTCGACAAATTGGTGAAGCTTCCATATTTTGCACTTTTAAAATATACAATTTTCTGTAACACTTTCATACGAGCTAAAAGAAAAATACCGCAGTTGCTGGAAATCTGGAACAAAAAGAGAAAATGCTGCTAACACTCAGCAGGTCAGATCGGTCAGATGGAGAGAACAGACAAGTCGACATTTCGGGAACCTGGTGGAAGAGAAAAGCTGGCTGACACCAAGGCTGTGGACAAATCGCCAGCATGGTGTCCGCTGAAACATTATTTGCAAATGTATTTACTCCTGGCCATGAAAGGGGGAAATGGATGGTAACAAAGTGTCAGAAGCTGTTAACTGTGCTTTGGGGAAGGTGATGAGGAGCTGAGAGTGGCACTTTGGACAACTAGATTCGAACAAGAATACCAGCTTATATTAAAAAAAAGAATACCAGCTTAACTGCTTTAGAAGGGGAGAAGAGAGTTTCACAGTGAAAGGGTTCGGCGGTTGGATGGGATACAGTGTGTCTGCGAACTGAACCAGAGGGTGTGGACTGACTTCGGGGTAAATTGTGGGTAAAACGATGGTCTGTTGAAAATCCAAAATGTCACATCAATTTCCTTTTTTGAGTAAAAATCTATCATGTGAAGTATGAAAGTGCTTAAAGTTAACCAGAATGTATCGTCAATTTTACTGCAAACATCCTACAGTTTCCGAGAGCATTCTCCCAGAGCCCCTTGAGAAATGGATCATCGATTTTGTACTTTGCTCCAATACCAGTCAATGTTTCTGTGCATACCAACAGCTAAAGTTACAAAGCCCATGTAAACCATTTGCTTTCATGTGTCAGGGCTGTTCTGGAGTTGTGAGATTTTTCAAGAGCTGTTAGGTTTTCTTTTCAAGTTGTTGCTTACTTTTTACTCATTCTTTTACGTTCGCATGATAACTAATCTAAACCTTATGATCACTATTCCCAAGAGGCTCGCCAACTCTGACATTCTTCACTTGACCCACTTCATTCCTCAGGACTAGATCCAGCAATGCATCCTTCCTCTTTGGGCAGGAAACTTACTGATCAATAAAATTCTCCTGAACACACTTCAGAAATTCCTCCCCTTCTCTGCCCTTAACACAATCACTACCCCATTCAACATTGGGGTAGTTAAAATCTCCATTTATCTCTACTCTATAGCTGTCGCACCTCTCAGTAATTTCTTTGCAAAGTTGCTCCTCTGTCTCCTTCCCAGTATTTGGCAGCCTATAAAATACACCAAGTAGTGTAATCGCTCCTCTATTGCTGCTTAACTCCAACCAAATAGATTCTGTCTTTGATTCCTCAAGGACATTCTCTCTTTCTACCACTGTAATATTTTCCTCAATCGAAACTGCTACCCCTCCTCTTTTTTTTTCCTTCCCGATCTTTTCTGAATACCTTGTACCCAGGAATATTCAGCATTCAATCCTCCCTTTTTTGAGCCAGGTGTCAGGTATCGGCACTACATCATATTGCCATGCGGCTAGTTGCGCCTGCAGCTCACCAACCTCATTACCTATATTTTGTGCATTTACAGACATGCACACCAAACCTAACTTAGAAATTAGATGCAACATCTGCCCTTTTACCTCTTCCCTTCCCACCGTCCAGGGCCCCAAACATTCCTTCCAGGTGAAACAGCAATTTACTTGTACTTCTTGCAATTCAGTATGCTGTATTCGCTGCTCACGATGCAGTCTCCTATACATTGAGGAGACCAAATGCAGATTGGGTGACCGCTTTGTGGAACACTTCCATCCGGCCCACAAGCATTATCCCAAGTTTCCATTCGCCTGTCACTTTAATTCTCCACTCCATTCCCACTCTGTCCTCTCTGACTCGGTCTCTTACACTGTCCCAACGAAGCTCAAAGCAACCTTGAGGAACAGCAATCTCTGCCCCTATTTTTTCCGATGGCAGCAGCTGCGGTATTTTTCTGTTTTGTAAAGATGAAAGTTTTACAGAAAATTGTATGTTTTAAAGTGCAAAATATGGAAGCTTCACCAATTTGTGGAGTGAAAAGAAAGTTGAAATGAGTGAACTAGAGGAGCAGGTGAATGAAGAAGTTGATTTTGTGTCTAAAGCAGGAGTAAATATGGAAGTTTTGCAGAAGGTGAAATGTTTTAAAAGTGTAAAATATGGAACGCTTCACGAATTTGCGTGTCATCCTTGCGCAGGGGCCATGCTAATCTTCTCTGTATCGTTCCAATTTTAGTATATGTGCTGCCGAAGCGAGCACGAATGTAAAATGAAGCGGACTGCTATATAAAGCATGGACATATTAAACACCTTTAGCTGATGGTTCTTTATTTTTTGTTATATTTTGAATTAGAATTTTCCCACAACACAAGATGTAGCTGATCTGAAATTAAGAACGGCTCCTTTAATTACTTATGTTCTAATAACATCACAATTGAAGGTAATATAGTTTTCTGCGCAGAGCATTATGGGCGGCAGGGTCCAAATGTAAATGAAGCCGGTGGGCGAGTCTGAAACCGTGGGGCTCTGGGGGCGGGGCCTGGGATGCTCAGGGGGCGGGGCCTGGGATGTTCAGGGGCGGGGCCTGTGATGCTCAGGGGGCGGGGCGGGGCCTGTTGCTGTGCTGGGTTTCCCGGTGGGCGGGGTTTATCCGGTGCTGTTTACAGTCCCCGTGTGGAGAGTGTGGCTGAGGACCGGCAGCATTCAGGGGTCGTGCCCGCCTTTCCACACACATCACCCGGCCCCGGGCCCTTCTCCCCTCCCTTCGCTCCTCCATTGGCGCCGTGCCTTCAGCTGGCTGGGCCCCAAGCTGTGGAACACTGTTCCTAAACCTCCACCTCGCTCTCTTCCATTGAAGCCCTCCTTAAAATGCATCTCTTTAAACTTTTGGTCACCAATGCTAATATATCCTTACGTCAAATTTTCTTTGAGTACTTACCTCTGAAGCGTATTGGGACGTTTTACTGTGCTAAAGGTGCTATATAAATACAAGTTGTCAGGATCATGTTACTTATGCTCCGTATGGTATGTTGTCTCCCTGGTGCCAGGGTAAGGGACATCACTGAGAGGGTGCAGGACTTTCTGCGGGGGGGGAGGGGAAGAGCCAGAGGCTGTGGTCCATGTCAGAACCAATGACAAAGGGAGGAAGAGGTTTGAAGTGCTAGGGCGGAAGTTAAAAAGCAGGACCTCAAAGGTGGTAATCCCTGGATTATTCCCCATGCCATGTGCTAGTGTGAATACAAATACAAAGTTATGGTAGGTTAAAGTGTGGCTAGAGACATGGTGCAGGAGGGAGAGCTTCACATTCCTGGGACATTGGGACCAGTTCTGTGGCAGGAAGGGCCTGTTCAAGATTGACGGTTGCACCGGAAAAGAGCTGGGACCGATATCATAGTCATAGAGTCATAGTCATAGAGTCATAACGGCACAGAAGGAGGCCATTCGGCCCATCGAGTCCGTGCTGGCTCTCTGTAGAGCAATCCAGTCAGTCCCATTCCCCCGCTCTATCCCCGTAGCCCTGCAAAGTTGTTTCCCTCAGGTGCCTATCCAGTCTCCCCTTGAAAACATTGAGTGTCTCCGCTTCCATCACTTCTGTCGGCAGAGAGTTCCAGGTCCTCACCACTCGCTGCGTAAAAAAGTTTTTCCTCACATCCCCCCTGTATCTCTTGCCCAAAACCTTAAATCTGTGTCCCCTAGCCCTTGTACCATCAACTAGTGGGAACAGCCTTTCTCTGTCTACCTTATCCAAACCCATCATAATCTTGTACACCTCTATCAAATCCCCCCTCAACCTCCTTTGCTCTAATGAAAACAAATCCAACTTCTCCAACCTGTCCTTGTAGCTAAGATCCCCCATCCCTGGAACCATTCTGGTAAACCTCCTCTGCACCTTCTCAAGGGCCTTCACATCCTTCCTAAAGTGTGGTGACCAGAACTGGATGCAATACTGCAGCTGTGGCCTAACCAGCGCTTTATAAAGGTTCAGCACAACTTCTCTACTTTTGTACTCAGTGCCTCTATTTATGAAGCCCAAGATCCCATATGCTTTGTTAACCACTCACTCAATACATCCTGCCACTGCCAAGGACCTATGCACATTAACTCCCAGGTCCCTCTGTCCCTGCACACTCTTTATAACTGTGCCATTAAGTGTATATTGCCTCCCCCTGTTCCTTCTGCCAAAATGCATCACCTCACACTTTGCTGTATTAAATTCCATCTGCCACTTGTCTGCCCATTCTGCTAGCCTTTCTATGTCCTGTTGCAGTCGATTGGTATCATCCTCACTGTTTGCCACAACCCCAAATTTGGTGTCATCGGTAAGTTTAGAAATTCTACTCTGTACTCCATTATCCAAGTCATTTGTATATATATCAAAAAAAGCAGTGGCCCCAGCAATGACCCTTGGGGAACACCACCGTCTACCATCCTCCAGTCTGAAAAACAGCCATTTATCACAACTCGCTGTTTTCTGTCCTTAAGCCAATTCCTTATCCAAGCTGCCACTGACCCACCTATTCCATGAGCCTCAATTTTGTTAATCAGCCTTCGATGTAGTACTTTGTCAAACGCCTTCCGAAAATCCATGTAGACAACATCCATTGCATTCCCTTCATTAATCCTCCCCGTTACTTCATCAAAAAATTGAATTAGATTAGACAAACACGATCTGAAGCATCGAATCACAAATTTGTGAAGTGTTCCATATTTTACACTTTTAAAACATTTCACTTTCTGCAAAACATCCCTCTTTACTCCTGCTTTCAACCCAACTCATAACACAAAGTCAACTTCTTCATCCTCCTCTCGTTCACTCATTTCAACCTTCTGACTCGACAAATTGGTGAAGCTTCCATATTTTGCACTTTTAAAATATACAATTTTCTGTAACACTTTCATACGAGCTAAAAGAAAAATACCGCAGTTGCTGGAAATCTGGAACAAAAAGAGAAAATGCTGCTAACACTCAGCAGGTCAGATCGGTCAGATGGAGAGAACAGACAAGTCGACATTTCGGGAACCTGGTGGAAGAGAAAAGCTGGCTGACACCAAGGCTGTGGACAAATCGCCAGCATGGTGTCCGCTGAAACATTATTTGCAAATGTATTTACTCCTGGCCATGAAAGGGGGAAATGGATGGTAACAAAGTGTCAGAAGCTGTTAACTGTGCTTTGGGGAAGGTGATGAGGAGCTGAGAGTGGCACTTTGGACAACTAGATTCGAACAAGAATACCAGCTTATATTAAAAAAAAGAATACCAGCTTAACTGCTTTAGAAGGGGAGAAGAGAGTTTCACAGTGAAAGGGTTCGGCGGTTGGATGGGATACAGTGTGTCTGCGAACTGAACCAGAGGGTGTGGACTGACTTCGGGGTAAATTGTGGGTAAAACGATGGTCTGTTGAAAATCCAAAATGTCACATCAATTTCCTTTTTTGAGTAAAAATCTATCATGTGAAGTATGAAAGTGCTTAAAGTTAACCAGAATGTATCGTCAATTTTACTGCAAACATCCTACAGTTTCCGAGAGCATTCTCCCAGAGCCCCTTGAGAAATGGATCATCGATTTTGTACTTTGCTCCAATACCAGTCAATGTTTCTGTGCATACCAACAGCTAAAGTTACAAAGCCCATGTAAACCATTTGCTTTCATGTGTCAGGGCTGTTCTGGAGTTGTGAGATTTTTCAAGAGCTGTTAGGTTTTCTTTTCAAGTTGTTGCTTACTTTTTACTCATTCTTTTACGTTCGCATGATAACTAATCTAAACCTTATGATCACTATTCCCAAGAGGCTCGCCAACTCTGACATTCTTCACTTGACCCACTTCATTCCTCAGGACTAGATCCAGCAATGCATCCTTCCTCTTTGGGCAGGAAACTTACTGATCAATAAAATTCTCCTGAACACACTTCAGAAATTCCTCCCCTTCTCTGCCCTTAACACAATCACTACCCCATTCAACATTGGGGTAGTTAAAATCTCCATTTATCTCTACTCTATAGCTGTCGCACCTCTCAGTAATTTCTTTGCAAAGTTGCTCCTCTGTCTCCTTCCCAGTATTTGGCAGCCTATAAAATACACCAAGTAGTGTAATCGCTCCTCTATTGCTGCTTAACTCCAACCAAATAGATTCTGTCTTTGATTCCTCAAGGACATTCTCTCTTTCTACCACTGTAATATTTTCCTCAATCGAAACTGCTACCCCTCCTCTTTTTTTTTCCTTCCCGATCTTTTCTGAATACCTTGTACCCAGGAATATTCAGCATTCAATCCTCCCTTTTTTGAGCCAGGTGTCAGGTATCGGCACTACATCATATTGCCATGCGGCTAGTTGCGCCTGCAGCTCACCAACCTCATTACCTATATTTTGTGCATTTACAGACATGCACACCAAACCTAACTTAGAAATTAGATGCAACATCTGCCCTTTTACCTCTTCCCTTCCCACCGTCCAGGGCCCCAAACATTCCTTCCAGGTGAAACAGCAATTTACTTGTACTTCTTGCAATTCAGTATGCTGTATTCGCTGCTCACGATGCAGTCTCCTATACATTGAGGAGACCAAATGCAGATTGGGTGACCGCTTTGTGGAACACTTCCATCCGGCCCACAAGCATTATCCCAAGTTTCCATTCGCCTGTCACTTTAATTCTCCACTCCATTCCCACTCTGTCCTCTCTGACTCGGTCTCTTACACTGTCCCAACGAAGCTCAAAGCAACCTTGAGGAACAGCAATCTCTGCCCCTATTTTTTCCGATGGCAGCAGCTGCGGTATTTTTCTGTTTTGTAAAGATGAAAGTTTTACAGAAAATTGTATGTTTTAAAGTGCAAAATATGGAAGCTTCACCAATTTGTGGAGTGAAAAGAAAGTTGAAATGAGTGAACTAGAGGAGCAGGTGAATGAAGAAGTTGATTTTGTGTCTAAAGCAGGAGTAAATATGGAAGTTTTGCAGAAGGTGAAATGTTTTAAAAGTGTAAAATATGGAACGCTTCACGAATTTGCGTGTCATCCTTGCGCAGGGGCCATGCTAATCTTCTCTGTATCGTTCCAATTTTAGTATATGTGCTGCCGAAGCGAGCACGAATGTAAAATGAAGCGGACTGCTATATAAAGCATGGACATATTAAACACCTTTAGCTGATGGTTCTTTATTTTTTGTTATATTTTGAATTAGAATTTTCCCACAACACAAGATGTAGCTGATCTGAAATTAAGAACGTCTCCTTTAATTACTTATGTTCTAATAACATCACAATTGAAGGTAATATAGTTTTCTGCGCAGAGCATTATGGGCGGCAGGGTCCAAATGTAAATGAAGCCGGTGGGCGAGTCTGAAACCGTGGGGCTCTGGGGGCGGGGCCTGGGATGCTCAGGGGGCGGGGCCTGGGATGTTCAGGGGCGGGGCCTGTGATGCTCAGGGGGCGGGGCGGGGCCTGTTGCTGTGCTGGGTTTCCCGGTGGGCGGGGTTTATCCGGTGCTGTTTACAGTCCCCGTGTGGAGAGTGTGGCTGAGGACCGGCAGCATTCAGGGGTCGTGCCCGCCTTTCCACACACATCACCCGGCCCCGGGCCCTTCTCCCCTCCCTTCGCTCCTCCATTGGCGCCGTGCCTTCAGCTGGCTGGGCCCCAAGCTGTGGAACACTGTTCCTAAACCTCCACCTCGCTCTCTTCCATTGAAGCCCTCCTTAAAATGCATCTCTTTAAACTTTTGGTCACCAATGCTAATATATCCTTACGTCAAATTTTCTTTGAGTACTTACCTCTGAAGCGTATTGGGACGTTTTACTGTGCTAAAGGTGCTATATAAATACAAGTTGTCAGGATCATGTTACTTATGCTCCGTATGGTATGTTGTCTCCCTGGTGCCAGGGTAAGGGACATCACTGAGAGGGTGCAGGACTTTCTGCGGGGGGGGAGGGGAAGAGCCAGAGGCTGTGGTCCATGTCAGAACCAATGACAAAGGGAGGAAGAGGTTTGAAGTGCTAGGGCGGAAGTTAAAAAGCAGGACCTCAAAGGTGGTAATCCCTGGATTATTCCCCATGCCATGTGCTAGTGTGAATACAAATACAAAGTTATGGTAGGTTAAAGTGTGGCTAGAGACATGGTGCAGGAGGGAGAGCTTCACATTCCTGGGACATTGGGACCAGTTCTGTGGCAGGAAGGGCCTGTTCAAGATTGACGGTTGCACCGGAAAAGAGCTGGGACCGATATCATAGTCATAGAGTCATAGTCATAGAGTCATAACGGCACAGAAGGAGGCCATTCGGCCCATCGAGTCCGTGCTGGCTCTCTGTAGAGCAATCCAGTCAGTCCCATTCCCCCGCTCTATCCCCGTAGCCCTGCAAAGTTGTTTCCCTCAGGTGCCTATCCAGTCTCCCCTTGAAAACATTGAGTGTCTCCGCTTCCATCACTTCTGTCGGCAGAGAGTTCCAGGTCCTCACCACTCGCTGCGTAAAAAAGTTTTTCCTCACATCCCCCCTGTATCTCTTGCCCAAAACCTTAAATCTGTGTCCCCTAGCCCTTGTACCATCAACTAGTGGGAACAGCCTTTCTCTGTCTACCTTATCCAAACCCATCATAATCTTGTACACCTCTATCAAATCCCCCCTCAACCTCCTTTGCTCTAATGAAAACAAATCCAACTTCTCCAACCTGTCCTTGTAGCTAAGATCCCCCATCCCTGGAACCATTCTGGTAAACCTCCTCTGCACCTTCTCAAGGGCCTTCACATCCTTCCTAAAGTGTGGTGACCAGAACTGGATGCAATACTGCAGCTGTGGCCTAACCAGCGCTTTATAAAGGTTCAGCACAACTTCTCTACTTTTGTACTCAGTGCCTCTATTTATGAAGCCCAAGATCCCATATGCTTTGTTAACCACTCACTCAATACATCCTGCCACTGCCAAGGACCTATGCACATTAACTCCCAGGTCCCTCTGTCCCTGCACACTCTTTATAACTGTGCCATTAAGTGTATATTGCCTCCCCCTGTTCCTTCTGCCAAAATGCATCACCTCACACTTTGCTGTATTAAATTCCATCTGCCACTTGTCTGCCCATTCTGCTAGCCTTTCTATGTCCTGTTGCAGTCGATTGGTATCATCCTCACTGTTTGCCACAACCCCAAATTTGGTGTCATCGGTAAGTTTAGAAATTCTACTCTGTACTCCATTATCCAGGTCATTTGTATATATATCAAAAAAAGCAGTGGCCCCAGCAATGACCCTTGGGGAACACCACCGTCTACCATCCTCCAGTCTGAAAAACAGCCATTTATCACAACTCGCTGTTTTCTGTCCTTAAGCCAATTCCTTATCCAAGCTGCCACTGACCCACCTATTCCATGAGCCTCAATTTTGTTAATCAGCCTTCGATGTAGTACTTTGTCAAACGCCTTCCGAAAATCCATGTAGACAACATCCATTGCATTCCCTTCATTAATCCTCCCCGTTACTTCATCAAAAAATTGAATTAGATTAGACAAACACGATCTGAAGCATCGAATCACAAATTTGTGAAGTGTTCCATATTTTACACTTTTAAAACATTTCACTTTCTGCAAAACATCCCTCTTTACTCCTGCTTTCAACCCAACTCATAACACAAAGTCAACTTCTTCATCCTCCTCTCGTTCACTCATTTCAACCTTCTGACTCGACAAATTGGTGAAGCTTCCATATTTTGCACTTTTAAAATATACAATTTTCTGTAACACTTTCATACGAGCTAAAAGAAAAATACCGCAGTTGCTGGAAATCTGGAACAAAAAGAGAAAATGCTGCTAACACTCAGCAGGTCAGATCGGTCAGATGGAGAGAACAGACAAGTCGACATTTCGGGAACCTGGTGGAAGAGAAAAGCTGGCTGACACCAAGGCTGTGGACAAATCGCCAGCATGGTGTCCGCTGAAACATTATTTGCAAATGTATTTACTCCTGGCCATGAAAGGGGGAAATGGATGGTAACAAAGTGTCAGAAGCTGTTAACTGTGCTTTGGGGAAGGTGATGAGGAGCTGAGAGTGGCACTTTGGACAACTAGATTCGAACAAGAATACCAGCTTATATTAAAAAAAAGAATACCAGCTTAACTGCTTTAGAAGGGGAGAAGAGAGTTTCACAGTGAAAGGGTTCGGCGGTTGGATGGGATACAGTGTGTCTGCGAACTGAACCAGAGGGTGTGGACTGACTTCGGGGTAAATTGTGGGTAAAACGATGGTCTGTTGAAAATCCAAAATGTCACATCAATTTCCTTTTTTGAGTAAAAATCTATCATGTGAAGTATGAAAGTGCTTAAAGTTAACCAGAATGTATCGTCAATTTTACTGCAAACATCCTACAGTTTCCGAGAGCATTCTCCCAGAGCCCCTTGAGAAATGGATCATCGATTTTGTACTTTGCTCCAATACCAGTCAATGTTTCTGTGCATACCAACAGCTAAAGTTACAAAGCCCATGTAAACCATTTGCTTTCATGTGTCAGGGCTGTTCTGGAGTTGTGAGATTTTTCAAGAGCTGTTAGGTTTTCTTTTCAAGTTGTTGCTTACTTTTTACTCATTCTTTTACGTTCGCATGATAACTAATCTAAACCTTATGATCACTATTCCCAAGAGGCTCGCCAACTCTGACATTCTTCACTTGACCCACTTCATTCCTCAGGACTAGATCCAGCAATGCATCCTTCCTCTTTGGGCAGGAAACTTACTGATCAATAAAATTCTCCTGAACACACTTCAGAAATTCCTCCCCTTCTCTGCCCTTAACACAATCACTACCCCATTCAACATTGGGGTAGTTAAAATCTCCATTTATCTCTACTCTATAGCTGTCGCACCTCTCAGTAATTTCTTTGCAAAGTTGCTCCTCTGTCTCCTTCCCAGTATTTGGCAGCCTATAAAATACACCAAGTAGTGTAATCGCTCCTCTATTGCTGCTTAACTCCAACCAAATAGATTCTGTCTTTGATTCCTCAAGGACATTCTCTCTTTCTACCACTGTAATATTTTCCTCAATCGAAACTGCTACCCCTCCTCTTTTTTTTTCCTTCCCGATCTTTTCTGAATACCTTGTACCCAGGAATATTCAGCATTCAATCCTCCCTTTTTTGAGCCAGGTGTCAGGTATCGGCACTACATCATATTGCCATGCGGCTAGTTGCGCCTGCAGCTCACCAACCTCATTACCTATATTTTGTGCATTTACAGACATGCACACCAAACCTAACTTAGAAATTAGATGCAACATCTGCCCTTTTACCTCTTCCCTTCCCACCGTCCAGGGCCCCAAACATTCCTTCCAGGCGAAACAGCAATTTACTTGTACTTCTTGCAATTCAGTATGCTGTATTCGCTGCTCACGATGCAGTCTCCTATACATTGAGGAGACCAAATGCAGATTGGGTGACCGCTTTGTGGAACACTTCCATCCGGCCCACAAGCATTATCCCAAGTTTCCATTCGCCTGTCACTTTAATTCTCCACTCCATTCCCACTCTGTCCTCTCTGACTCGGTCTCTTACACTGTCCCAACGAAGCTCAAAGCAACCTTGAGGAACAGCAATCTCTGCCCCTATTTTTTCCGATGGCAGCAGCTGCGGTATTTTTCTGTTTTGTAAAGATGAAAGTTTTACAGAAAATTGTATGTTTTAAAGTGCAAAATATGGAAGCTTCACCAATTTGTGGAGTGAAAAGAAAGTTGAAATGAGTGAACTAGAGGAGCAGGTGAATGAAGAAGTTGATTTTGTGTCTAAAGCAGGAGTAAATATGGAAGTTTTGCAGAAGGTGAAATGTTTTAAAAGTGTAAAATATGGAACGCTTCACGAATTTGCGTGTCATCCTTGCGCAGGGGCCATGCTAATCTTCTCTGTATCGTTCCAATTTTAGTATATGTGCTGCCGAAGCGAGCACGAATGTAAAATGAAGCGGACTGCTATATAAAGCATGGACATATTAAACACCTTTAGCTGATGGTTCTTTATTTTTTGTTATATTTTGAATTAGAATTTTCCCACAACACAAGATGTAGCTGATCTGAAATTAAGAACGTCTCCTTTAATTACTTATGTTCTAATAACATCACAATTGAAGGTAATATAGTTTTCTGCGCAGAGCATTATGGGCGGCAGGGTCCAAATGTAAATGAAGCCGGTGGGCGAGTCTGAAACCGTGGGGCTCTGGGGGCGGGGCCTGGGATGCTCAGGGGGCGGGGCCTGGGATGTTCAGGGGCGGGGCCTGTGATGCTCAGGGGGCGGGGCGGGGCCTGTTGCTGTGCTGGGTTTCCCGGTGGGCGGGGTTTATCCGGTGCTGTTTACAGTCCCCGTGTGGAGAGTGTGGCTGAGGACCGGCAGCATTCAGGGGTCGTGCCCGCCTTTCCACACACATCACCCGGCCCCGGGCCCTTCTCCCCTCCCTTCGCTCCTCCATTGGCGCCGTGCCTTCAGCTGGCTGGGCCCCAAGCTGTGGAACACTGTTCCTAAACCTCCACCTCGCTCTCTTCCATTGAAGCCCTCCTTAAAATGCATCTCTTTAAACTTTTGGTCACCAATGCTAATATATCCTTACGTCAAATTTTCTTTGAGTACTTACCTCTGAAGCGTATTGGGACGTTTTACTGTGCTAAAGGTGCTATATAAATACAAGTTGTCAGGATCATGTTACTTATGCTCCGTATGGTATGTTGTCTCCCTGGTGCCAGGGTAAGGGACATCACTGAGAGGGTGCAGGACTTTCTGCGGGGGGGAGGGGAAGAGCCAGAGGCTGTGGTCCATGTCAGAACCAATGACAAAGGGAGGAAGAGGTTTGAAGTGCTAGGGCGGAAGTTAAAAAGCAGGACCTCAAAGGTGGTAATCCCTGGATTATTCCCCATGCCATGTGCTAGTGTGAATACAAATACAAAGTTATGGTAGGTTAAAGTGTGGCTAGAGACATGGTGCAGGAGGGAGAGCTTCACATTCCTGGGACATTGGGACCAGTTCTGTGGCAGGAAGGGCCTGTTCAAGATTGACGGTTGCACCGGAAAAGAGCTGGGACCGATATCATAGTCATAGAGTCATAGTCATAGAGTCATAACGGCACAGAAGGAGGCCATTCGGCCCATCGAGTCCGTGCTGGCTCTCTGTAGAGCAATCCAGTCAGTCCCATTCCCCCGCTCTATCCCCGTAGCCCTGCAAAGTTGTTTCCCTCAGGTGCCTATCCAGTCTCCCCTTGAAAACATTGAGTGTCTCCGCTTCCATCACTTCTGTCGGCAGAGAGTTCCAGGTCCTCACCACTCGCTGCGTAAAAAAGTTTTTCCTCACATCCCCCCTGTATCTCTTGCCCAAAACCTTAAATCTGTGTCCCCTAGCCCTTGTACCATCAACTAGTGGGAACAGCCTTTCTCTGTCTACCTTATCCAAACCCATCATAATCTTGTACACCTCTATCAAATCCCCCCTCAACCTCCTTTGCTCTAATGAAAACAAATCCAACTTCTCCAACCTGTCCTTGTAGCTAAGATCCCCCATCCCTGGAACCATTCTGGTAAACCTCCTCTGCACCTTCTCAAGGGCCTTCACATCCTTCCTAAAGTGTGGTGACCAGAACTGGATGCAATACTGCAGCTGTGGCCTAACCAGCGCTTTATAAAGGTTCAGCACAACTTCTCTACTTTTGTACTCAGTGCCTCTATTTATGAAGCCCAAGATCCCATATGCTTTGTTAACCACTCACTCAATACATCCTGCCACTGCCAAGGACCTATGCACATTAACTCCCAGGTCCCTCTGTCCCTGCACACTCTTTATAACTGTGCCATTAAGTGTATATTGCCTCCCCCTGTTCCTTCTGCCAAAATGCATCACCTCACACTTTGCTGTATTAAATTCCATCTGCCACTTGTCTGCCCATTCTGCTAGCCTTTCTATGTCCTGTTGCAGTCGATTGGTATCATCCTCACTGTTTGCCACAACCCCAAATTTGGTGTCATCGGTAAGTTTAGAAATTCTACTCTGTACTCCATTATCCAGGTCATTTGTATATATATCAAAAAAAGCAGTGGCCCCAGCAATGACCCTTGGGGAACACCACCGTCTACCATCCTCCAGTCTGAAAAACAGCCATTTATCACAACTCGCTGTTTTCTGTCCTTAAGCCAATTCCTTATCCAAGCTGCCACTGACCCACCTATTCCATGAGCCTCAATTTTGTTAATCAGCCTTCGATGTAGTACTTTGTCAAACGCCTTCCGAAAATCCATGTAGACAACATCCATTGCATTCCCTTCATTAATCCTCCCCGTTACTTCATCAAAAAATTGAATTAGATTAGACAAACACGATCTGAAGCATCGAATCACAAATTTGTGAAGTGTTCCATATTTTACACTTTTAAAACATTTCACTTTCTGCAAAACATCCCTCTTTACTCCTGCTTTCAACCCAACTCATAACACAAAGTCAACTTCTTCATCCTCCTCTCGTTCACTCATTTCAACCTTCTGACTCGACAAATTGGTGAAGCTTCCATATTTTGCACTTTTAAAATATACAATTTTCTGTAACACTTTCATACGAGCTAAAAGAAAAATACCGCAGTTGCTGGAAATCTGGAACAAAAAGAGAAAATGCTGCTAACACTCAGCAGGTCAGATCGGTCAGATGGAGAGAACAGACAAGTCGACATTTCGGGAACCTGGTGGAAGAGAAAAGCTGGCTGACACCAAGGCTGTGGACAAATCGCCAGCATGGTGTCCGCTGAAACATTATTTGCAAATGTATTTACTCCTGGCCATGAAAGGGGGAAATGGATGGTAACAAAGTGTCAGAAGCTGTTAACTGTGCTTTGGGGAAGGTGATGAGGAGCTGAGAGTGGCACTTTGGACAACTAGATTTGAACAAGAATACCAGCTTATATTAAAAAAAAGAATACCAGCTTAACTGCTTTAGAAGGGGAGAAGAGAGTTTCACAGTGAAAGGGTTCGGCGGTTGGATGGGATACAGTGTGTCTGCGAACTGAACCAGAGGGTGTGGACTGACTTCGGGGTAAATTGTGGGTAAAACGATGGTCTGTTGAAAATCCAAAATGTCACATCAATTTCCTTTTTTGAGTAAAAATCTATCATGTGAAGTATGAAAGTGCTTAAAGTTAACCAGAATGTATCGTCAATTTTACTGCAAACATCCTACAGTTTCCGAGAGCATTCTCCCAGAGCCCCTTGAGAAATGGATCATCGATTTTGTACTTTGCTCCAATACCAGTCAATGTTTCTGTGCATACCAACAGCTAAAGTTACAAAGCCCATGTAAACCATTTGCTTTCATGTGTCAGGGCTGTTCTGGAGTTGTGAGATTTTTCAAGAGCTGTTAGGTTTTCTTTTCAAGTTGTTGCTTACTTTTTACTCATTCTTTTACGTTCGCATGATAACTAATCTAAACCTTATGATCACTATTCCCAAGAGGCTCGCCAACTCTGACATTCTTCACTTGACCCACTTCATTCCTCAGGACTAGATCCAGCAATGCATCCTTCCTCTTTGGGCAGGAAACTTACTGATCAATAAAATTCTCCTGAACACACTTCAGAAATTCCTCCCCTTCTCTGCCCTTAACACAATCACTACCCCATTCAACATTGGGGTAGTTAAAATCTCCATTTATCTCTACTCTATAGCTGTCGCACCTCTCAGTAATTTCTTTGCAAAGTTGCTCCTCTGTCTCCTTCCCAGTATTTGGCAGCCTATAAAATACACCAAGTAGTGTAATCGCTCCTCTATTGCTGCTTAACTCCAACCAAATAGATTCTGTCTTTGATTCCTCAAGGACATTCTCTCTTTCTACCACTGTAATATTTTCCTCAATCGAAACTGCTACCCCTCCTCTTTTTTTTTCCTTCCCGATCTTTTCTGAATACCTTGTACCCAGGAATATTCAGCATTCAATCCTCCCTTTTTTGAGCCAGGTGTCAGGTATCGGCACTACATCATATTGCCATGCGGCTAGTTGCGCCTGCAGCTCACCAACCTCATTACCTATATTTTGTGCATTTACAGACATGCACACCAAACCTAACTTAGAAATTAGATGCAACATCTGCCCTTTTACCTCTTCCCTTCCCACCGTCCAGGGCCCCAAACATTCCTTCCAGGTGAAACAGCAATTTACTTGTACTTCTTGCAATTCAGTATGCTGTATTCGCTGCTCACGATGCAGTCTCCTATACATTGAGGAGACCAAATGCAGATTGGGTGACCGCTTTGTGGAACACTTCCATCCGGCCCACAAGCATTATCCCAAGTTTCCATTCGCCTGTCACTTTAATTCTCCACTCCATTCCCACTCTGTCCTCTCTGACTCGGTCTCTTACACTGTCCCAACGAAGCTCAAAGCAACCTTGAGGAACAGCAATCTCTGCCCCTATTTTTTCCGATGGCAGCAGCTGCGGTATTTTTCTGTTTTGTAAAGATGAAAGTTTTACAGAAAATTGTATGTTTTAAAGTGCAAAATATGGAAGCTTCACCAATTTGTGGAGTGAAAAGAAAGTTGAAATGAGTGAACTAGAGGAGCAGGTGAATGAAGAAGTTGATTTTGTGTCTAAAGCAGGAGTAAATATGGAAGTTTTGCAGAAGGTGAAATGTTTTAAAAGTGTAAAATATGGAACGCTTCACGAATTTGCGTGTCATCCTTGCGCAGGGGCCATGCTAATCTTCTCTGTATCGTTCCAATTTTAGTATATGTGCTGCCGAAGCGAGCACGAATGTAAAATGAAGCGGACTGCTATATAAAGCATGGACATATTAAACACCTTTAGCTGATGGTTCTTTATTTTTTGTTATATTTTGAATTAGAATTTTCCCACAACACAAGATGTAGCTGATCTGAAATTAAGAACGTCTCCTTTAATTACTTATGTTCTAATAACATCACAATTGAAGGTAATATAGTTTTCTGCGCAGAGCATTATGGGCGGCAGGGTCCAAATGTAAATGAAGCCGGTGGGCGAGTCTGAAACCGTGGGGCTCTGGGGGCGGGGCCTGGGATGCTCAGGGGGCGGGGCCTGGGATGTTCAGGGGCGGGGCCTGTGATGCTCAGGGGGCGGGGCGGGGCCTGTTGCTGTGCTGGGTTTCCCGGTGGGCGGGGTTTATCCGGTGCTGTTTACAGTCCCCGTGTGGAGAGTGTGGCTGAGGACCGGCAGCATTCAGGGGTCGTGCCCGCCTTTCCACACACATCACCCGGCCCCGGGCCCTTCTCCCCTCCCTTCGCTCCTCCATTGGCGCCGTGCCTTCAGCTGGCTGGGCCCCAAGCTGTGGAACACTGTTCCTAAACCTCCACCTCGCTCTCTTCCATTGAAGCCCTCCTTAAAATGCATCTCTTTAAACTTTTGGTCACCAATGCTAATATATCCTTACGTCAAATTTTCTTTGAGTACTTACCTCTGAAGCGTATTGGGACGTTTTACTGTGCTAAAGGTGCTATATAAATACAAGTTGTCAGGATCATGTTACTTATGCTCCGTATGGTATGTTGTCTCCCTGGTGCCAGGGTAAGGGACATCACTGAGAGGGTGCAGGACTTTCTGCGGGGGGGAGGGGAAGAGCCAGAGGCTGTGGTCCATGTCAGAACCAATGACAAAGGGAGGAAGAGGTTTGAAGTGCTAGGGCGGAAGTTAAAAAGCAGGACCTCAAAGGTGGTAATCCCTGGATTATTCCCCATGCCATGTGCTAGTGTGAATACAAATACAAAGTTATGGTAGGTTAAAGTGTGGCTAGAGACATGGTGCAGGAGGGAGAGCTTCACATTCCTGGGACATTGGGACCAGTTCTGTGGCAGGAAGGGCCTGTTCAAGATTGACGGTTGCACCGGAAAAGAGCTGGGACCGATATCATAGTCATAGAGTCATAGTCATAGAGTCATAACGGCACAGAAGGAGGCCATTCGGCCCATCGAGTCCGTGCTGGCTCTCTGTAGAGCAATCCAGTCAGTCCCATTCCCCCGCTCTATCCCCGTAGCCCTGCAAAGTTGTTTCCCTCAGGTGCCTATCCAGTCTCCCCTTGAAAACATTGAGTGTCTCCGCTTCCATCACTTCTGTCGGCAGAGAGTTCCAGGTCCTCACCACTCGCTGCGTAAAAAAGTTTTTCCTCACATCCCCCCTGTATCTCTTGCCCAAAACCTTAAATCTGTGTCCCCTAGCCCTTGTACCATCAACTAGTGGGAACAGCCTTTCTCTGTCTACCTTATCCAAACCCATCATAATCTTGTACACCTCTATCAAATCCCCCCTCAACCTCCTTTGCTCTAATGAAAACAAATCCAACTTCTCCAACCTGTCCTTGTAGCTAAGATCCCCCATCCCTGGAACCATTCTGGTAAACCTCCTCTGCACCTTCTCAAGGGCCTTCACATCCTTCCTAAAGTGTGGTGACCAGAACTGGATGCAATACTGCAGCTGTGGCCTAACCAGCGCTTTATAAAGGTTCAGCACAACTTCTCTACTTTTGTACTCAGTGCCTCTATTTATGAAGCCCAAGATCCCATATGCTTTGTTAACCACTCACTCAATACATCCTGCCACTGCCAAGGACCTATGCACATTAACTCCCAGGTCCCTCTGTCCCTGCACACTCTTTATAACTGTGCCATTAAGTGTATATTGCCTCCCCCTGTTCCTTCTGCCAAAATGCATCACCTCACACTTTGCTGTATTAAATTCCATCTGCCACTTGTCTGCCCATTCTGCTAGCCTTTCTATGTCCTGTTGCAGTCGATTGGTATCATCCTCACTGTTTGCCACAACCCCAAATTTGGTGTCATCGGTAAGTTTAGAAATTCTACTCTGTACTCCATTATCCAGGTCATTTGTATATATATCAAAAAAAGCAGTGGCCCCAGCAATGACCCTTGGGGAACACCACCGTCTACCATCCTCCAGTCTGAAAAACAGCCATTTATCACAACTCGCTGTTTTCTGTCCTTAAGCCAATTCCTTATCCAAGCTGCCACTGACCCACCTATTCCATGAGCCTCAATTTTGTTAATCAGCCTTCGATGTAGTACTTTGTCAAACGCCTTCCGAAAATCCATGTAGACAACATCCATTGCATTCCCTTCATTAATCCTCCCCGTTACTTCATCAAAAAATTGAATTAGATTAGACAAACACGATCTGAAGCATCGAATCACAAATTTGTGAAGTGTTCCATATTTTACACTTTTAAAACATTTCACTTTCTGCAAAACATCCCTCTTTACTCCTGCTTTCAACCCAACTCATAACACAAAGTCAACTTCTTCATCCTCCTCTCGTTCACTCATTTCAACCTTCTGACTCGACAAATTGGTGAAGCTTCCATATTTTGCACTTTTAAAATATACAATTTTCTGTAACACTTTCATACGAGCTAAAAGAAAAATACCGCAGTTGCTGGAAATCTGGAACAAAAAGAGAAAATGCTGCTAACACTCAGCAGGTCAGATCGGTCAGATGGAGAGAACAGACAAGTCGACATTTCGGGAACCTGGTGGAAGAGAAAAGCTGGCTGACACCAAGGCTGTGGACAAATCGCCAGCATGGTGTCCGCTGAAACATTATTTGCAAATGTATTTACTCCTGGCCATGAAAGGGGGAAATGGATGGTAACAAAGTGTCAGAAGCTGTTAACTGTGCTTTGGGGAAGGTGATGAGGAGCTGAGAGTGGCACTTTGGACAACTAGATTCGAACAAGAATACCAGCTTATATTAAAAAAAAGAATACCAGCTTAACTGCTTTAGAAGGGGAGAAGAGAGTTTCACAGTGAAAGGGTTCGGCGGTTGGATGGGATACAGTGTGTCTGCGAACTGAACCAGAGGGTGTGGACTGACTTCGGGGTAAATTGTGGGTAAAACGATGGTCTGTTGAAAATCCAAAATGTCACATCAATTTCCTTTTTTGAGTAAAAATCTATCATGTGAAGTATGAAAGTGCTTAAAGTTAACCAGAATGTATCGTCAATTTTACTGCAAACATCCTACAGTTTCCGAGAGCATTCTCCCAGAGCCCCTTGAGAAATGGATCATCGATTTTGTACTTTGCTCCAATACCAGTCAATGTTTCTGTGCATACCAACAGCTAAAGTTACAAAGCCCATGTAAACCATTTGCTTTCATGTGTCAGGGCTGTTCTGGAGTTGTGAGATTTTTCAAGAGCTGTTAGGTTTTCTTTTCAAGTTGTTGCTTACTTTTTACTCATTCTTTTACGTTCGCATGATAACTAATCTAAACCTTATGATCACTATTCCCAAGAGGCTCGCCAACTCTGACATTCTTCACTTGACCCACTTCATTCCTCAGGACTAGATCCAGCAATGCATCCTTCCTCTTTGGGCAGGAAACTTACTGATCAATAAAATTCTCCTGAACACACTTCAGAAATTCCTCCCCTTCTCTGCCCTTAACACAATCACTACCCCATTCAACATTGGGGTAGTTAAAATCTCCATTTATCTCTACTCTATAGCTGTCGCACCTCTCAGTAATTTCTTTGCAAAGTTGCTCCTCTGTCTCCTTCCCAGTATTTGGCAGCCTATAAAATACACCAAGTAGTGTAATCGCTCCTCTATTGCTGCTTAACTCCAACCAAATAGATTCTGTCTTTGATTCCTCAAGGACATTCTCTCTTTCTACCACTGTAATATTTTCCTCAATCGAAACTGCTACCCCTCCTCTTTTTTTTTCCTTCCCGATCTTTTCTGAATACCTTGTACCCAGGAATATTCAGCATTCAATCCTCCCTTTTTTGAGCCAGGTGTCAGGTATCGGCACTACATCATATTGCCATGCGGCTAGTTGCGCCTGCAGCTCACCAACCTCATTACCTATATTTTGTGCATTTACAGACATGCACACCAAACCTAACTTAGAAATTAGATGCAACATCTGCCCTTTTACCTCTTCCCTTCCCACCGTCCAGGGCCCCAAACATTCCTTCCAGGTGAAACAGCAATTTACTTGTACTTCTTGCAATTCAGTATGCTGTATTCGCTGCTCACGATGCAGTCTCCTATACATTGAGGAGACCAAATGCAGATTGGGTGACCGCTTTGTGGAACACTTCCATCCGGCCCACAAGCATTATCCCAAGTTTCCATTCGCCTGTCACTTTAATTCTCCACTCCATTCCCACTCTGTCCTCTCTGACTCGGTCTCTTACACTGTCCCAACGAAGCTCAAAGCAACCTTGAGGAACAGCAATCTCTGCCCCTATTTTTTCCGATGGCAGCAGCTGCGGTATTTTTCTGTTTTGTAAAGATGAAAGTTTTACAGAAAATTGTATGTTTTAAAGTGCAAAATATGGAAGCTTCACCAATTTGTGGAGTGAAAAGAAAGTTGAAATGAGTGAACTAGAGGAGCAGGTGAATGAAGAAGTTGATTTTGTGTCTAAAGCAGGAGTAAATATGGAAGTTTTGCAGAAGGTGAAATGTTTTAAAAGTGTAAAATATGGAACGCTTCACGAATTTGCGTGTCATCCTTGCGCAGGGGCCATGCTAATCTTCTCTGTATTGTTCCAATTTTAGTATATGTGCTGCCGAAGCGAGCACGAATGTAAAATGAAGCGGACTGCTATATAAAGCATGGACATATTAAACACCTTTAGCTGATGGTTCTTTATTTTTTGTTATATTTTGAATTAGAATTTTCCCACAACACAAGATGTAGCTGATCTGAAATTAAGAACGTCTCCTTTAATTACTTATGTTCTAATAACATCACAATTGAAGGTAATATAGTTTTCTGCGCAGAGCATTATGGGCGGCAGGGTCCAAATGTAAATGAAGCCGGTGGGCGAGTCTGAAACCGTGGGGCTCTGGGGGCGGGGCCTGGGATGCTCAGGGGGCGGGGCCTGGGATGTTCAGGGGCGGGGCCTGTGATGCTCAGGGGGCGGGGCGGGGCCTGTTGCTGTGCTGGGTTTCCCGGTGGGCGGGGTTTATCCGGTGCTGTTTACAGTCCCCGTGTGGAGAGTGTGGCTGAGGACCGGCAGCATTCAGGGGTCGTGCCCGCCTTTCCACACACATCACCCGGCCCCGGGCCCTTCTCCCCTCCCTTCGCTCCTCCATTGGCGCCGTGCCTTCAGCTGGCTGGGCCCCAAGCTGTGGAACACTGTTCCTAAACCTCCACCTCGCTCTCTTCCATTGAAGCCCTCCTTAAAATGCATCTCTTTAAACTTTTGGTCACCAATGCTAATATATCCTTACGTCAAATTTTCTTTGAGTACTTACCTCTGAAGCGTATTGGGACGTTTTACTGTGCTAAAGGTGCTATATAAATACAAGTTGTCAGGATCATGTTACTTATGCTCCGTATGGTATGTTGTCTCCCTGGTGCCAGGGTAAGGGACATCACTGAGAGGGTGCAGGACTTTCTGCGGGGGGGAGGGGAAGAGCCAGAGGCTGTGGTCCATGTCAGAACCAATGACAAAGGGAGGAAGAGGTTTGAAGTGCTAGGGCGGAAGTTAAAAAGCAGGACCTCAAAGGTGGTAATCCCTGGATTATTCCCCATGCCATGTGCTAGTGTGAATACAAATACAAAGTTATGGTAGGTTAAAGTGTGGCTAGAGACATGGTGCAGGAGGGAGAGCTTCACATTCCTGGGACATTGGGACCAGTTCTGTGGCAGGAAGGGCCTGTTCAAGATTGACGGTTGCACCGGAAAAGAGCTGGGACCGATATCATAGTCATAGAGTCATAGTCATAGAGTCATAACGGCACAGAAGGAGGCCATTCGGCCCATCGAGTCCGTGCTGGCTCTCTGTAGAGCAATCCAGTCAGTCCCATTCCCCCGCTCTATCCCCGTAGCCCTGCAAAGTTGTTTCCCTCAGGTGCCTATCCAGTCTCCCCTTGAAAACATTGAGTGTCTCCGCTTCCATCACTTCTGTCGGCAGAGAGTTCCAGGTCCTCACCACTCGCTGCGTAAAAAAGTTTTTCCTCACATCCCCCCTGTATCTCTTGCCCAAAACCTTAAATCTGTGTCCCCTAGCCCTTGTACCATCAACTAGTGGGAACAGCCTTTCTCTGTCTACCTTATCCAAACCCATCATAATCTTGTACACCTCTATCAAATCCCCCCTCAACCTCCTTTGCTCTAATGAAAACAAATCCAACTTCTCCAACCTGTCCTTGTAGCTAAGATCCCCCATCCCTGGAACCATTCTGGTAAACCTCCTCTGCACCTTCTCAAGGGCCTTCACATCCTTCCTAAAGTGTGGTGACCAGAACTGGATGCAATACTGCAGCTGTGGCCTAACCAGCGCTTTATAAAGGTTCAGCACAACTTCTCTACTTTTGTACTCAGTGCCTCTATTTATGAAGCCCAAGATCCCATATGCTTTGTTAACCACTCACTCAATACATCCTGCCACTGCCAAGGACCTATGCACATTAACTCCCAGGTCCCTCTGTCCCTGCACACTCTTTATAACTGTGCCATTAAGTGTATATTGCCTCCCCCTGTTCCTTCTGCCAAAATGCATCACCTCACACTTTGCTGTATTAAATTCCATCTGCCACTTGTCTGCCCATTCTGCTAGCCTTTCTATGTCCTGTTGCAGTCGATTGGTATCATCCTCACTGTTTGCCACAACCCCAAATTTGGTGTCATCGGTAAGTTTAGAAATTCTACTCTGTACTCCATTATCCAGGTCATTTGTATATATATCAAAAAAAGCAGTGGCCCCAGCAATGACCCTTGGGGAACACCACCGTCTACCATCCTCCAGTCTGAAAAACAGCCATTTATCACAACTCGCTGTTTTCTGTCCTTAAGCCAATTCCTTATCCAAGCTGCCACTGACCCACCTATTCCATGAGCCTCAATTTTGTTAATCAGCCTTCGATGTAGTACTTTGTCAAACGCCTTCCGAAAATCCATGTAGACAACATCCATTGCATTCCCTTCATTAATCCTCCCCGTTACTTCATCAAAAAATTGAATTAGATTAGACAAACACGATCTGAAGCATCGAATCACAAATTTGTGAAGTGTTCCATATTTTACACTTTTAAAACATTTCACTTTCTGCAAAACATCCCTCTTTACTCCTGCTTTCAACCCAACTCATAACACAAAGTCAACTTCTTCATCCTCCTCTCGTTCACTCATTTCAACCTTCTGACTCGACAAATTGGTGAAGCTTCCATATTTTGCACTTTTAAAATATACAATTTTCTGTAACACTTTCATACGAGCTAAAAGAAAAATACCGCAGTTGCTGGAAATCTGGAACAAAAAGAGAAAATGCTGCTAACACTCAGCAGGTCAGATCGGTCAGATGGAGAGAACAGACAAGTCGACATTTCGGGAACCTGGTGGAAGAGAAAAGCTGGCTGACACCAAGGCTGTGGACAAATCGCCAGCATGGTGTCCGCTGAAACATTATTTGCAAATGTATTTACTCCTGGCCATGAAAGGGGGAAATGGATGGTAACAAAGTGTCAGAAGCTGTTAACTGTGCTTTGGGGAAGGTGATGAGGAGCTGAGAGTGGCACTTTGGACAACTAGATTCGAACAAGAATACCAGCTTATATTAAAAAAAAGAATACCAGCTTAACTGCTTTAGAAGGGGAGAAGAGAGTTTCACAGTGAAAGGGTTCGGCGGTTGGATGGGATACAGTGTGTCTGCGAACTGAACCAGAGGGTGTGGACTGACTTCGGGGTAAATTGTGGGTAAAACGATGGTCTGTTGAAAATCCAAAATGTCACATCAATTTCCTTTTTTGAGTAAAAATCTATCATGTGAAGTATGAAAGTGCTTAAAGTTAACCAGAATGTATCGTCAATTTTACTGCAAACATCCTACAGTTTCCGAGAGCATTCTCCCAGAGCCCCTTGAGAAATGGATCATCGATTTTGTACTTTGCTCCAATACCAGTCAATGTTTCTGTGCATACCAACAGCTAAAGTTACAAAGCCCATGTAAACCATTTGCTTTCATGTGTCAGGGCTGTTCTGGAGTTGTGAGATTTTTCAAGAGCTGTTAGGTTTTCTTTTCAAGTTGTTGCTTACTTTTTACTCATTCTTTTACGTTCGCATGATAACTAATCTAAACCTTATGATCACTATTCCCAAGAGGCTCGCCAACTCTGACATTCTTCACTTGACCCACTTCATTCCTCAGGACTAGATCCAGCAATGCATCCTTCCTCTTTGGGCAGGAAACTTACTGATCAATAAAATTCTCCTGAACACACTTCAGAAATTCCTCCCCTTCTCTGCCCTTAACACAATCACTACCCCATTCAACATTGGGGTAGTTAAAATCTCCATTTATCTCTACTCTATAGCTGTCGCACCTCTCAGTAATTTCTTTGCAAAGTTGCTCCTCTGTCTCCTTCCCAGTATTTGGCAGCCTATAAAATACACCAAGTAGTGTAATCGCTCCTCTATTGCTGCTTAACTCCAACCAAATAGATTCTGTCTTTGATTCCTCAAGGACATTCTCTCTTTCTACCACTGTAATATTTTCCTCAATCGAAACTGCTACCCCTCCTCTTTTTTTTTCCTTCCCGATCTTTTCTGAATACCTTGTACCCAGGAATATTCAGCATTCAATCCTCCCTTTTTTGAGCCAGGTGTCAGGTATCGGCACTACATCATATTGCCATGCGGCTAGTTGCGCCTGCAGCTCACCAACCTCATTACCTATATTTTGTGCATTTACAGACATGCACACCAAACCTAACTTAGAAATTAGATGCAACATCTGCCCTTTTACCTCTTCCCTTCCCACCGTCCAGGGCCCCAAACATTCCTTCCAGGTGAAACAGCAATTTACTTGTACTTCTTGCAATTCAGTATGCTGTATTCGCTGCTCACGATGCAGTCTCCTATACATTGAGGAGACCAAATGCAGATTGGGTGACCGCTTTGTGGAACACTTCCATCCGGCCCACAAGCATTATCCCAAGTTTCCATTCGCCTGTCACTTTAATTCTCCACTCCATTCCCACTCTGTCCTCTCTGACTCGGTCTCTTACACTGTCCCAACGAAGCTCAAAGCAACCTTGAGGAACAGCAATCTCTGCCCCTATTTTTTCCGATGGCAGCAGCTGCGGTATTTTTCTGTTTTGTAAAGATGAAAGTTTTACAGAAAATTGTATGTTTTAAAGTGCAAAATATGGAAGCTTCACCAATTTGTGGAGTGAAAAGAAAGTTGAAATGAGTGAACTAGAGGAGCAGGTGAATGAAGAAGTTGATTTTGTGTCTAAAGCAGGAGTAAATATGGAAGTTTTGCAGAAGGTGAAATGTTTTAAAAGTGTAAAATATGGAACGCTTCACGAATTTGCGTGTCATCCTTGCGCAGGGGCCATGCTAATCTTCTCTGTATCGTTCCAATTTTAGTATATGTGCTGCCGAAGCGAGCACGAATGTAAAATGAAGCGGACTGCTATATAAAGCATGGACATATTAAACACCTTTAGCTGATGGTTCTTTATTTTTTGTTATATTTTGAATTAGAATTTTCCCACAACACAAGATGTAGCTGATCTGAAATTAAGAACGTCTCCTTTAATTACTTATGTTCTAATAACATCACAATTGAAGGTAATATAGTTTTCTGCGCAGAGCATTATGGGCGGCAGGGTCCAAATGTAAATGAAGCCGGTGGGCGAGTCTGAAACCGTGGGGCTCTGGGGGCGGGGCCTGGGATGCTCAGGGGGCGGGGCCTGGGATGTTCAGGGGCGGGGCCTGTGATGCTCAGGGGGCGGGGCGGGGCCTGTTGCTGTGCTGGGTTTCCCGGTGGGCGGGGTTTATCCGGTGCTGTTTACAGTCCCCGTGTGGAGAGTGTGGCTGAGGACCGGCAGCATTCAGGGGTCGTGCCCGCCTTTCCACACACATCACCCGGCCCCGGGCCCTTCTCCCCTCCCTTCGCTCCTCCATTGGCGCCGTGCCTTCAGCTGGCTGGGCCCCAAGCTGTGGAACACTGTTCCTAAACCTCCACCTCGCTCTCTTCCATTGAAGCCCTCCTTAAAATGCATCTCTTTAAACTTTTGGTCACCAATGCTAATATATCCTTACGTCAAATTTTCTTTGAGTACTTACCTCTGAAGCGTATTGGGACGTTTTACTGTGCTAAAGGTGCTATATAAATACAAGTTGTCAGGATCATGTTACTTATGCTCCGTATGGTATGTTGTCTCCCTGGTGCCAGGGTAAGGGACATCACTGAGAGGGTGCAGGACTTTCTGCGGGGGGGAGGGGAAGAGCCAGAGGCTGTGGTCCATGTCAGAACCAATGACAAAGGGAGGAAGAGGTTTGAAGTGCTAGGGCGGAAGTTAAAAAGCAGGACCTCAAAGGTGGTAATCCCTGGATTATTCCCCATGCCATGTGCTAGTGTGAATACAAATACAAAGTTATGGTAGGTTAAAGTGTGGCTAGAGACATGGTGCAGGAGGGAGAGCTTCACATTCCTGGGACATTGGGACCAGTTCTGTGGCAGGAAGGGCCTGTTCAAGATTGACGGTTGCACCGGAAAAGAGCTGGGACCGATATCATAGTCATAGTCATAGAGTCATAACGGCACAGAAGGAGGCCATTCGGCCCATCGAGTCCGTGCTGGCTCTCTGTAGAGCAATCCAGTCAGTCCCATTCCCCCGCTCTATCCCCGTAGCCCTGCAAAGTTGTTTCCCTCAGGTGCCTATCCAGTCTCCCCTTGAAAACATTGAGTGTCTCCGCTTCCATCACTTCTGTCGGCAGAGAGTTCCAGGTCCTCACCACTCGCTGCGTAAAAAAGTTTTTCCTCACATCCCCCCTGTATCTCTTGCCCAAAACCTTAAATCTGTGTCCCCTAGCCCTTGTACCATCAACTAGTGGGAACAGCCTTTCTCTGTCTACCTTATCCAAACCCATCATAATCTTGTACACCTCTATCAAATCCCCCCTCAACCTCCTTTGCTCTAATGAAAACAAATCCAACTTCTCCAACCTGTCCTTGTAGCTAAGATCCCCCATCCCTGGAACCATTCTGGTAAACCTCCTCTGCACCTTCTCAAGGGCCTTCACATCCTTCCTAAAGTGTGGTGACCAGAACTGGATGCAATACTGCAGCTGTGGCCTAACCAGCGCTTTATAAAGGTTCAGCACAACTTCTCTACTTTTGTACTCAGTGCCTCTATTTATGAAGCCCAAGATCCCATATGCTTTGTTAACCACTCACTCAATACATCCTGCCACTGCCAAGGACCTATGCACATTAACTCCCAGGTCCCTCTGTCCCTGCACACTCTTTATAACTGTGCCATTAAGTGTATATTGCCTCCCCCTGTTCCTTCTGCCAAAATGCATCACCTCACACTTTGCTGTATTAAATTCCATCTGCCACTTGTCTGCCCATTCTGCTAGCCTTTCTATGTCCTGTTGCAGTCGATTGGTATCATCCTCACTGTTTGCCACAACCCCAAATTTGGTGTCATCGGTAAGTTTAGAAATTCTACTCTGTACTCCATTATCCAGGTCATTTGTATATATATCAAAAAAAGCAGTGGCCCCAGCAATGACCCTTGGGGAACACCACCGTCTACCATCCTCCAGTCTGAAAAACAGCCATTTATCACAACTCGCTGTTTTCTGTCCTTAAGCCAATTCCTTATCCAAGCTGCCACTGACCCACCTATTCCATGAGCCTCAATTTTGTTAATCAGCCTTCGATGTAGTACTTTGTCAAACGCCTTCCGAAAATCCATGTAGACAACATCCATTGCATTCCCTTCATTAATCCTCCCCGTTACTTCATCAAAAAATTGAATTAGATTAGACAAACACGATCTGAAGCATCGAATCACAAATTTGTGAAGTGTTCCATATTTTACACTTTTAAAACATTTCACTTTCTGCAAAACATCCCTCTTTACTCCTGCTTTCAACCCAACTCATAACACAAAGTCAACTTCTTCATCCTCCTCTCGTTCACTCATTTCAACCTTCTGACTCGACAAATTGGTGAAGCTTCCATATTTTGCACTTTTAAAATATACAATTTTCTGTAACACTTTCATACGAGCTAAAAGAAAAATACCGCAGTTGCTGGAAATCTGGAACAAAAAGAGAAAATGCTGCTAACACTCAGCAGGTCAGATCGGTCAGATGGAGAGAACAGACAAGTCGACATTTCGGGAACCTGGTGGAAGAGAAAAGCTGGCTGACACCAAGGCTGTGGACAAATCGCCAGCATGGTGTCCGCTGAAACATTATTTGCAAATGTATTTACTCCTGGCCATGAAAGGGGGAAATGGATGGTAACAAAGTGTCAGAAGCTGTTAACTGTGCTTTGGGGAAGGTGATGAGGAGCTGAGAGTGGCACTTTGGACAACTAGATTTGAACAAGAATACCAGCTTATATTAAAAAAAAGAATACCAGCTTAACTGCTTTAGAAGGGGAGAAGAGAGTTTCACAGTGAAAGGGTTCGGCGGTTGGATGGGATACAGTGTGTCTGCGAACTGAACCAGAGGGTGTGGACTGACTTCGGGGTAAATTGTGGGTAAAACGATGGTCTGTTGAAAATCCAAAATGTCACATCAATTTCCTTTTTTGAGTAAAAATCTATCATGTGAAGTATGAAAGTGCTTAAAGTTAACCAGAATGTATCGTCAATTTTACTGCAAACATCCTACAGTTTCCGAGAGCATTCTCCCAGAGCCCCTTGAGAAATGGATCATCGATTTTGTACTTTGCTCCAATACCAGTCAATGTTTCTGTGCATACCAACAGCTAAAGTTACAAAGCCCATGTAAACCATTTGCTTTCATGTGTCAGGGCTGTTCTGGAGTTGTGAGATTTTTCAAGAGCTGTTAGGTTTTCTTTTCAAGTTGTTGCTTACTTTTTACTCATTCTTTTACGTTCGCATGATAACTAATCTAAACCTTATGATCACTATTCCCAAGAGGCTCGCCAACTCTGACATTCTTCACTTGACCCACTTCATTCCTCAGGACTAGATCCAGCAATGCATCCTTCCTCTTTGGGCAGGAAACTTACTGATCAATAAAATTCTCCTGAACACACTTCAGAAATTCCTCCCCTTCTCTGCCCTTAACACAATCACTACCCCATTCAACATTGGGGTAGTTAAAATCTCCATTTATCTCTACTCTATAGCTGTCGCACCTCTCAGTAATTTCTTTGCAAAGTTGCTCCTCTGTCTCCTTCCCAGTATTTGGCAGCCTATAAAATACACCAAGTAGTGTAATCGCTCCTCTATTGCTGCTTAACTCCAACCAAATAGATTCTGTCTTTGATTCCTCAAGGACATTCTCTCTTTCTACCACTGTAATATTTTCCTCAATCGAAACTGCTACCCCTCCTCTTTTTTTTTCCTTCCCGATCTTTTCTGAATACCTTGTACCCAGGAATATTCAGCATTCAATCCTCCCTTTTTTGAGCCAGGTGTCAGGTATCGGCACTACATCATATTGCCATGCGGCTAGTTGCGCCTGCAGCTCACCAACCTCATTACCTATATTTTGTGCATTTACAGACATGCACACCAAACCTAACTTAGAAATTAGATGCAACATCTGCCCTTTTACCTCTTCCCTTCCCACCGTCCAGGGCCCCAAACATTCCTTCCAGGTGAAACAGCAATTTACTTGTACTTCTTGCAATTCAGTATGCTGTATTCGCTGCTCACGATGCAGTCTCCTATACATTGAGGAGACCAAATGCAGATTGGGTGACCGCTTTGTGGAACACTTCCATCCGGCCCACAAGCATTATCCCAAGTTTCCATTCGCCTGTCACTTTAATTCTCCACTCCATTCCCACTCTGTCCTCTCTGACTCGGTCTCTTACACTGTCCCAACGAAGCTCAAAGCAACCTTGAGGAACAGCAATCTCTGCCCCTATTTTTTCCGATGGCAGCAGCTGCGGTATTTTTCTGTTTTGTAAAGATGAAAGTTTTACAGAAAATTGTATGTTTTAAAGTGCAAAATATGGAAGCTTCACCAATTTGTGGAGTGAAAAGAAAGTTGAAATGAGTGAACTAGAGGAGCAGGTGAATGAAGAAGTTGATTTTGTGTCTAAAGCAGGAGTAAATATGGAAGTTTTGCAGAAGGTGAAATGTTTTAAAAGTGTAAAATATGGAACGCTTCACGAATTTGCGTGTCATCCTTGCGCAGGGGCCATGCTAATCTTCTCTGTATCGTTCCAATTTTAGTATATGTGCTGCCGAAGCGAGCACGAATGTAAAATGAAGCGGACTGCTATATAAAGCATGGACATATTAAACACCTTTAGCTGATGGTTCTTTATTTTTTGTTATATTTTGAATTAGAATTTTCCCACAACACAAGATGTAGCTGATCTGAAATTAAGAACGTCTCCTTTAATTACTTATGTTCTAATAACATCACAATTGAAGGTAATATAGTTTTCTGCGCAGAGCATTATGGGCGGCAGGGTCCAAATGTAAATGAAGCCGGTGGGCGAGTCTGAAACCGTGGGGCTCTGGGGGCGGGGCCTGGGATGCTCAGGGGGCGGGGCCTGGGATGTTCAGGGGCGGGGCCTGTGATGCTCAGGGGGCGGGGCGGGGCCTGTTGCTGTGCTGGGTTTCCCGGTGGGCGGGGTTTATCCGGTGCTGTTTACAGTCCCCGTGTGGAGAGTGTGGCTGAGGACCGGCAGCATTCAGGGGTCGTGCCCGCCTTTCCACACACATCACCCGGCCCCGGGCCCTTCTCCCCTCCCTTCGCTCCTCCATTGGCGCCGTGCCTTCAGCTGGCTGGGCCCCAAGCTGTGGAACACTGTTCCTAAACCTCCACCTCGCTCTCTTCCATTGAAGCCCTCCTTAAAATGCATCTCTTTAAACTTTTGGTCACCAATGCTAATATATCCTTACGTCAAATTTTCTTTGAGTACTTACCTCTGAAGCGTATTGGGACGTTTTACTGTGCTAAAGGTGCTATATAAATACAAGTTGTCAGGATCATGTTACTTATGCTCCGTATGGTATGTTGTCTCCCTGGTGCCAGGGTAAGGGACATCACTGAGAGGGTGCAGGACTTTCTGCGGGGGGGAGGGGAAGAGCCAGAGGCTGTGGTCCATGTCAGAACCAATGACAAAGGGAGGAAGAGGTTTGAAGTGCTAGGGCGGAAGTTAAAAAGCAGGACCTCAAAGGTGGTAATCCCTGGATTATTCCCCATGCCATGTGCTAGTGTGAATACAAATACAAAGTTATGGTAGGTTAAAGTGTGGCTAGAGACATGGTGCAGGAGGGAGAGCTTCACATTCCTGGGACATTGGGACCAGTTCTGTGGCAGGAAGGGCCTGTTCAAGATTGACGGTTGCACCGGAAAAGAGCTGGGACCGATATCATAGTCATAGAGTCATAGTCATAGAGTCATAACGGCACAGAAGGAGGCCATTCGGCCCATCGAGTCCGTGCTGGCTCTCTGTAGAGCAATCCAGTCAGTCCCATTCCCCCGCTCTATCCCCGTAGCCCTGCAAAGTTGTTTCCCTCAGGTGCCTATCCAGTCTCCCCTTGAAAACATTGAGTGTCTCCGCTTCCATCACTTCTGTCGGCAGAGAGTTCCAGGTCCTCACCACTCGCTGCGTAAAAAAGTTTTTCCTCACATCCCCCCTGTATCTCTTGCCCAAAACCTTAAATCTGTGTCCCCTAGCCCTTGTACCATCAACTAGTGGGAACAGCCTTTCTCTGTCTACCTTATCCAAACCCATCATAATCTTGTACACCTCTATCAAATCCCCCCTCAACCTCCTTTGCTCTAATGAAAACAAATCCAACTTCTCCAACCTGTCCTTGTAGCTAAGATCCCCCATCCCTGGAACCATTCTGGTAAACCTCCTCTGCACCTTCTCAAGGGCCTTCACATCCTTCCTAAAGTGTGGTGACCAGAACTGGATGCAATACTGCAGCTGTGGCCTAACCAGCGCTTTATAAAGGTTCAGCACAACTTCTCTACTTTTGTACTCAGTGCCTCTATTTATGAAGCCCAAGATCCCATATGCTTTGTTAACCACTCACTCAATACATCCTGCCACTGCCAAGGACCTATGCACATTAACTCCCAGGTCCCTCTGTCCCTGCACACTCTTTATAACTGTGCCATTAAGTGTATATTGCCTCCCCCTGTTCCTTCTGCCAAAATGCATCACCTCACACTTTGCTGTATTAAATTCCATCTGCCACTTGTCTGCCCATTCTGCTAGCCTTTCTATGTCCTGTTGCAGTCGATTGGTATCATCCTCACTGTTTGCCACAACCCCAAATTTGGTGTCATCGGTAAGTTTAGAAATTCTACTCTGTACTCCATTATCCAGGTCATTTGTATATATATCAAAAAAAGCAGTGGCCCCAGCAATGACCCTTGGGGAACACCACCGTCTACCATCCTCCAGTCTGAAAAACAGCCATTTATCACAACTCGCTGTTTTCTGTCCTTAAGCCAATTCCTTATCCAAGCTGCCACTGACCCACCTATTCCATGAGCCTCAATTTTGTTAATCAGCCTTCGATGTAGTACTTTGTCAAACGCCTTCCGAAAATCCATGTAGACAACATCCATTGCATTCCCTTCATTAATCCTCCCCGTTACTTCATCAAAAAATTGAATTAGATTAGACAAACACGATCTGAAGCATCGAATCACAAATTTGTGAAGTGTTCCATATTTTACACTTTTAAAACATTTCACTTTCTGCAAAACATCCCTCTTTACTCCTGCTTTCAACCCAACTCATAACACAAAGTCAACTTCTTCATCCTCCTCTCGTTCACTCATTTCAACCTTCTGACTCGACAAATTGGTGAAGCTTCCATATTTTGCACTTTTAAAATATACAATTTTCTGTAACACTTTCATACGAGCTAAAAGAAAAATACCGCAGTTGCTGGAAATCTGGAACAAAAAGAGAAAATGCTGCTAACACTCAGCAGGTCAGATCGGTCAGATGGAGAGAACAGACAAGTCGACATTTCGGGAACCTGGTGGAAGAGAAAAGCTGGCTGACACCAAGGCTGTGGACAAATCGCCAGCATGGTGTCCGCTGAAACATTATTTGCAAATGTATTTACTCCTGGCCATGAAAGGGGGAAATGGATGGTAACAAAGTGTCAGAAGCTGTTAACTGTGCTTTGGGGAAGGTGATGAGGAGCTGAGAGTGGCACTTTGGACAACTAGATTTGAACAAGAATACCAGCTTATATTAAAAAAAAGAATACCAGCTTAACTGCTTTAGAAGGGGAGAAGAGAGTTTCACAGTGAAAGGGTTCGGCGGTTGGATGGGATACAGTGTGTCTGCGAACTGAACCAGAGGGTGTGGACTGACTTCGGGGTAAATTGTGGGTAAAACGATGGTCTGTTGAAAATCCAAAATGTCACATCAATTTCCTTTTTTGAGTAAAAATCTATCATGTGAAGTATGAAAGTGCTTAAAGTTAACCAGAATGTATCGTCAATTTTACTGCAAACATCCTACAGTTTCCGAGAGCATTCTCCCAGAGCCCCTTGAGAAATGGATCATCGATTTTGTACTTTGCTCCAATACCAGTCAATGTTTCTGTGCATACCAACAGCTAAAGTTACAAAGCCCATGTAAACCATTTGCTTTCATGTGTCAGGGCTGTTCTGGAGTTGTGAGATTTTTCAAGAGCTGTTAGGTTTTCTTTTCAAGTTGTTGCTTACTTTTTACTCATTCTTTTACGTTCGCATGATAACTAATCTAAACCTTATGATCACTATTCCCAAGAGGCTCGCCAACTCTGACATTCTTCACTTGACCCACTTCATTCCTCAGGACTAGATCCAGCAATGCATCCTTCCTCTTTGGGCAGGAAACTTACTGATCAATAAAATTCTCCTGAACACACTTCAGAAATTCCTCCCCTTCTCTGCCCTTAACACAATCACTACCCCATTCAACATTGGGGTAGTTAAAATCTCCATTTATCTCTACTCTATAGCTGTCGCACCTCTCAGTAATTTCTTTGCAAAGTTGCTCCTCTGTCTCCTTCCCAGTATTTGGCAGCCTATAAAATACACCAAGTAGTGTAATCGCTCCTCTATTGCTGCTTAACTCCAACCAAATAGATTCTGTCTTTGATTCCTCAAGGACATTCTCTCTTTCTACCACTGTAATATTTTCCTCAATCGAAACTGCTACCCCTCCTCTTTTTTTTTCCTTCCCGATCTTTTCTGAATACCTTGTACCCAGGAATATTCAGCATTCAATCCTCCCTTTTTTGAGCCAGGTGTCAGGTATCGGCACTACATCATATTGCCATGCGGCTAGTTGCGCCTGCAGCTCACCAACCTCATTACCTATATTTTGTGCATTTACAGACATGCACACCAAACCTAACTTAGAAATTAGATGCAACATCTGCCCTTTTACCTCTTCCCTTCCCACCGTCCAGGGCCCCAAACATTCCTTCCAGGTGAAACAGCAATTTACTTGTACTTCTTGCAATTCAGTATGCTGTATTCGCTGCTCACGATGCAGTCTCCTATACATTGAGGAGACCAAATGCAGATTGGGTGACCGCTTTGTGGAACACTTCCATCCGGCCCACAAGCATTATCCCAAGTTTCCATTCGCCTGTCACTTTAATTCTCCACTCCATTCCCACTCTGTCCTCTCTGACTCGGTCTCTTACACTGTCCCAACGAAGCTCAAAGCAACCTTGAGGAACAGCAATCTCTGCCCCTATTTTTTCCGATGGCAGCAGCTGCGGTATTTTTCTGTTTTGTAAAGATGAAAGTTTTACAGAAAATTGTATGTTTTAAAGTGCAAAATATGGAAGCTTCACCAATTTGTGGAGTGAAAAGAAAGTTGAAATGAGTGAACTAGAGGAGCAGGTGAATGAAGAAGTTGATTTTGTGTCTAAAGCAGGAGTAAATATGGAAGTTTTGCAGAAGGTGAAATGTTTTAAAAGTGTAAAATATGGAACGCTTCACGAATTTGCGTGTCATCCTTGCGCAGGGGCCATGCTAATCTTCTCTGTATCGTTCCAATTTTAGTATATGTGCTGCCGAAGCGAGCACGAATGTAAAATAAAGCGGACTGCTATATAAAGCATGGACATATTAAACACCTTTAGCTGATGGTTCTTTATTTTTTGTTATATTTTGAATTAGAATTTTCCCACAACACAAGATGTAGCTGATCTGAAATTAAGAACGTCTCCTTTAATTACTTATGTTCTAATAACATCACAATTGAAGGTAATATAGTTTTCTGCGCAGAGCATTATGGGCGGCAGGGTCCAAATGTAAATGAAGCCGGTGGGCGAGTCTGAAACCGTGGGGCTCTGGGGGCGGGGCCTGGGATGCTCAGGGGGCGGGGCCTGGGATGTTCAGGGGCGGGGCCTGTGATGCTCAGGGGGCGGGGCGGGGCCTGTTGCTGTGCTGGGTTTCCCGGTGGGCGGGGTTTATCCGGTGCTGTTTACAGTCCCCGTGTGGAGAGTGTGGCTGAGGACCGGCAGCATTCAGGGGTCGTGCCCGCCTTTCCACACACATCACCCGGCCCCGGGCCCTTCTCCCCTCCCTTCGCTCCTCCATTGGCGCCGTGCCTTCAGCTGGCTGGGCCCCAAGCTGTGGAACACTGTTCCTAAACCTCCACCTCGCTCTCTTCCATTGAAGCCCTCCTTAAAATGCATCTCTTTAAACTTTTGGTCACCAATGCTAATATATCCTTACGTCAAATTTTCTTTGAGTACTTACCTCTGAAGCGTATTGGGACGTTTTACTGTGCTAAAGGTGCTATATAAATACAAGTTGTCAGGATCATGTTACTTATGCTCCGTATGGTATGTTGTCTCCCTGGTGCCAGGGTAAGGGACATCACTGAGAGGGTGCAGGACTTTCTGCGGGGGGGAGGGGAAGAGCCAGAGGCTGTGGTCCATGTCAGAACCAATGACAAAGGGAGGAAGAGGTTTGAAGTGCTAGGGCGGAAGTTAAAAAGCAGGACCTCAAAGGTGGTAATCCCTGGATTATTCCCCATGCCATGTGCTAGTGTGAATACAAATACAAAGTTATGGTAGGTTAAAGTGTGGCTAGAGACATGGTGCAGGAGGGAGAGCTTCACATTCCTGGGACATTGGGACCAGTTCTGTGGCAGGAAGGGCCTGTTCAAGATTGACGGTTGCACCGGAAAAGAGCTGGGACCGATATCATAGTCATAGAGTCATAGTCATAGAGTCATAACGGCACAGAAGGAGGCCATTCGGCCCATCGAGTCCGTGCTGGCTCTCTGTAGAGCAATCCAGTCAGTCCCATTCCCCCGCTCTATCCCCGTAGCCCTGCAAAGTTGTTTCCCTCAGGTGCCTATCCAGTCTCCCCTTGAAAACATTGAGTGTCTCCGCTTCCATCACTTCTGTCGGCAGAGAGTTCCAGGTCCTCACCACTCGCTGCGTAAAAAAGTTTTTCCTCACATCCCCCCTGTATCTCTTGCCCAAAACCTTAAATCTGTGTCCCCTAGCCCTTGTACCATCAACTAGTGGGAACAGCCTTTCTCTGTCTACCTTATCCAAACCCATCATAATCTTGTACACCTCTATCAAATCCCCCCTCAACCTCCTTTGCTCTAATGAAAACAAATCCAACTTCTCCAACCTGTCCTTGTAGCTAAGATCCCCCATCCCTGGAACCATTCTGGTAAACCTCCTCTGCACCTTCTCAAGGGCCTTCACATCCTTCCTAAAGTGTGGTGACCAGAACTGGATGCAATACTGCAGCTGTGGCCTAACCAGCGCTTTATAAAGGTTCAGCACAACTTCTCTACTTTTGTACTCAGTGCCTCTATTTATGAAGCCCAAGATCCCATATGCTTTGTTAACCACTCACTCAATACATCCTGCCACTGCCAAGGACCTATGCACATTAACTCCCAGGTCCCTCTGTCCCTGCACACTCTTTATAACTGTGCCATTAAGTGTATATTGCCTCCCCCTGTTCCTTCTGCCAAAATGCATCACCTCACACTTTGCTGTATTAAATTCCATCTGCCACTTGTCTGCCCATTCTGCTAGCCTTTCTATGTCCTGTTGCAGTCGATTGGTATCATCCTCACTGTTTGCCACAACCCCAAATTTGGTGTCATCGGTAAGTTTAGAAATTCTACTCTGTACTCCATTATCCAGGTCATTTGTATATATATCAAAAAAAGCAGTGGCCCCAGCAATGACCCTTGGGGAACACCACCGTCTACCATCCTCCAGTCTGAAAAACAGCCATTTATCACAACTCGCTGTTTTCTGTCCTTAAGCCAATTCCTTATCCAAGCTGCCACTGACCCACCTATTCCATGAGCCTCAATTTTGTTAATCAGCCTTCGATGTAGTACTTTGTCAAACGCCTTCCGAAAATCCATGTAGACAACATCCATTGCATTCCCTTCATTAATCCTCCCCGTTACTTCATCAAAAAATTGAATTAGATTAGACAAACACGATCTGAAGCATCGAATCACAAATTTGTGAAGTGTTCCATATTTTACACTTTTAAAACATTTCACTTTCTGCAAAACATCCCTCTTTACTCCTGCTTTCAACCCAACTCATAACACAAAGTCAACTTCTTCATCCTCCTCTCGTTCACTCATTTCAACCTTCTGACTCGACAAATTGGTGAAGCTTCCATATTTTGCACTTTTAAAATATACAATTTTCTGTAACACTTTCATACGAGCTAAAAGAAAAATACCGCAGTTGCTGGAAATCTGGAACAAAAAGAGAAAATGCTGCTAACACTCAGCAGGTCAGATCGGTCAGATGGAGAGAACAGACAAGTCGACATTTCGGGAACCTGGTGGAAGAGAAAAGCTGGCTGACACCAAGGCTGTGGACAAATCGCCAGCATGGTGTCCGCTGAAACATTATTTGCAAATGTATTTACTCCTGGCCATGAAAGGGGGAAATGGATGGTAACAAAGTGTCAGAAGCTGTTAACTGTGCTTTGGGGAAGGTGATGAGGAGCTGAGAGTGGCACTTTGGACAACTAGATTTGAACAAGAATACCAGCTTATATTAAAAAAAAGAATACCAGCTTAACTGCTTTAGAAGGGGAGAAGAGAGTTTCACAGTGAAAGGGTTCGGCGGTTGGATGGGATACAGTGTGTCTGCGAACTGAACCAGAGGGTGTGGACTGACTTCGGGGTAAATTGTGGGTAAAACGATGGTCTGTTGAAAATCCAAAATGTCACATCAATTTCCTTTTTTGAGTAAAAATCTATCATGTGAAGTATGAAAGTGCTTAAAGTTAACCAGAATGTATCGTCAATTTTACTGCAAACATCCTACAGTTTCCGAGAGCATTCTCCCAGAGCCCCTTGAGAAATGGATCATCGATTTTGTACTTTGCTCCAATACCAGTCAATGTTTCTGTGCATACCAACAGCTAAAGTTACAAAGCCCATGTAAACCATTTGCTTTCATGTGTCAGGGCTGTTCTGGAGTTGTGAGATTTTTCAAGAGCTGTTAGGTTTTCTTTTCAAGTTGTTGCTTACTTTTTACTCATTCTTTTACGTTCGCATGATAACTAATCTAAACCTTATGATCACTATTCCCAAGAGGCTCGCCAACTCTGACATTCTTCACTTGACCCACTTCATTCCTCAGGACTAGATCCAGCAATGCATCCTTCCTCTTTGGGCAGGAAACTTACTGATCAATAAAATTCTCCTGAACACACTTCAGAAATTCCTCCCCTTCTCTGCCCTTAACACAATCACTACCCCATTCAACATTGGGGTAGTTAAAATCTCCATTTATCTCTACTCTATAGCTGTCGCACCTCTCAGTAATTTCTTTGCAAAGTTGCTCCTCTGTCTCCTTCCCAGTATTTGGCAGCCTATAAAATACACCAAGTAGTGTAATCGCTCCTCTATTGCTGCTTAACTCCAACCAAATAGATTCTGTCTTTGATTCCTCAAGGACATTCTCTCTTTCTACCACTGTAATATTTTCCTCAATCGAAACTGCTACCCCTCCTCTTTTTTTTTCCTTCCCGATCTTTTCTGAATACCTTGTACCCAGGAATATTCAGCATTCAATCCTCCCTTTTTTGAGCCAGGTGTCAGGTATCGGCACTACATCATATTGCCATGCGGCTAGTTGCGCCTGCAGCTCACCAACCTCATTACCTATATTTTGTGCATTTACAGACATGCACACCAAACCTAACTTAGAAATTAGATGCAACATCTGCCCTTTTACCTCTTCCCTTCCCACCGTCCAGGGCCCCAAACATTCCTTCCAGGTGAAACAGCAATTTACTTGTACTTCTTGCAATTCAGTATGCTGTATTCGCTGCTCACGATGCAGTCTCCTATACATTGAGGAGACCAAATGCAGATTGGGTGACCGCTTTGTGGAACACTTCCATCCGGCCCACAAGCATTATCCCAAGTTTCCATTCGCCTGTCACTTTAATTCTCCACTCCATTCCCACTCTGTCCTCTCTGACTCGGTCTCTTACACTGTCCCAACGAAGCTCAAAGCAACCTTGAGGAACAGCAATCTCTGCCCCTATTTTTTCCGATGGCAGCAGCTGCGGTATTTTTCTGTTTTGTAAAGATGAAAGTTTTACAGAAAATTGTATGTTTTAAAGTGCAAAATATGGAAGCTTCACCAATTTGTGGAGTGAAAAGAAAGTTGAAATGAGTGAACTAGAGGAGCAGGTGAATGAAGAAGTTGATTTTGTGTCTAAAGCAGGAGTAAATATGGAAGTTTTGCAGAAGGTGAAATGTTTTAAAAGTGTAAAATATGGAACGCTTCACGAATTTGCGTGTCATCCTTGCGCAGGGGCCATGCTAATCTTCTCTGTATCGTTCCAATTTTAGTATATGTGCTGCCGAAGCGAGCACGAATGTAAAATGAAGCGGACTGCTATATAAAGCATGGACATATTAAACACCTTTAGCTGATGGTTCTTTATTTTTTGTTATATTTTGAATTAGAATTTTCCCACAACACAAGATGTAGCTGATCTGAAATTAAGAACGTCTCCTTTAATTACTTATGTTCTAATAACATCACAATTGAAGGTAATATAGTTTTCTGCGCAGAGCATTATGGGCGGCAGGGTCCAAATGTAAATGAAGCCGGTGGGCGAGTCTGAAACCGTGGGGCTCTGGGGGCGGGGCCTGGGATGCTCAGGGGGCGGGGCCTGGGATGTTCAGGGGCGGGGCCTGTGATGCTCAGGGGGCGGGGCGGGGCCTGTTGCTGTGCTGGGTTTCCCGGTGGGCGGGGTTTATCCGGTGCTGTTTACAGTCCCCGTGTGGAGAGTGTGGCTGAGGACCGGCAGCATTCAGGGGTCGTGCCCGCCTTTCCACACACATCACCCGGCCCCGGGCCCTTCTCCCCTCCCTTCGCTCCTCCATTGGCGCCGTGCCTTCAGCTGGCTGGGCCCCAAGCTGTGGAACACTGTTCCTAAACCTCCACCTCGCTCTCTTCCATTGAAGCCCTCCTTAAAATGCATCTCTTTAAACTTTTGGTCACCAATGCTAATATATCCTTACGTCAAATTTTCTTTGAGTACTTACCTCTGAAGCGTATTGGGACGTTTTACTGTGCTAAAGGTGCTATATAAATACAAGTTGTCAGGATCATGTTACTTATGCTCCGTATGGTATGTTGTCTCCCTGGTGCCAGGGTAAGGGACATCACTGAGAGGGTGCAGGACTTTCTGCGGGGGGGAGGGGAAGAGCCAGAGGCTGTGGTCCATGTCAGAACCAATGACAAAGGGAGGAAGAGGTTTGAAGTGCTAGGGCGGAAGTTAAAAAGCAGGACCTCAAAGGTGGTAATCCCTGGATTATTCCCCATGCCATGTGCTAGTGTGAATACAAATACAAAGTTATGGTAGGTTAAAGTGTGGCTAGAGACATGGTGCAGGAGGGAGAGCTTCACATTCCTGGGACATTGGGACCAGTTCTGTGGCAGGAAGGGCCTGTTCAAGATTGACGGTTGCACCGGAAAAGAGCTGGGACCGATATCATAGTCATAGTCATAGAGTCATAACGGCACAGAAGGAGGCCATTCGGCCCATCGAGTCCGTGCTGGCTCTCTGTAGAGCAATCCAGTCAGTCCCATTCCCCCGCTCTATCCCCGTAGCCCTGCAAAGTTGTTTCCCTCAGGTGCCTATCCAGTCTCCCCTTGAAAACATTGAGTGTCTCCGCTTCCATCACTTCTGTCGGCAGAGAGTTCCAGGTCCTCACCACTCGCTGCGTAAAAAAGTTTTTCCTCACATCCCCCCTGTATCTCTTGCCCAAAACCTTAAATCTGTGTCCCCTAGCCCTTGTACCATCAACTAGTGGGAACAGCCTTTCTCTGTCTACCTTATCCAAACCCATCATAATCTTGTACACCTCTATCAAATCCCCCCTCAACCTCCTTTGCTCTAATGAAAACAAATCCAACTTCTCCAACCTGTCCTTGTAGCTAAGATCCCCCATCCCTGGAACCATTCTGGTAAACCTCCTCTGCACCTTCTCAAGGGCCTTCACATCCTTCCTAAAGTGTGGTGACCAGAACTGGATGCAATACTGCAGCTGTGGCCTAACCAGCGCTTTATAAAGGTTCAGCACAACTTCTCTACTTTTGTACTCAGTGCCTCTATTTATGAAGCCCAAGATCCCATATGCTTTGTTAACCACTCACTCAATACATCCTGCCACTGCCAAGGACCTATGCACATTAACTCCCAGGTCCCTCTGTCCCTGCACACTCTTTATAACTGTGCCATTAAGTGTATATTGCCTCCCCCTGTTCCTTCTGCCAAAATGCATCACCTCACACTTTGCTGTATTAAATTCCATCTGCCACTTGTCTGCCCATTCTGCTAGCCTTTCTATGTCCTGTTGCAGTCGATTGGTATCATCCTCACTGTTTGCCACAACCCCAAATTTGGTGTCATCGGTAAGTTTAGAAATTCTACTCTGTACTCCATTATCCAGGTCATTTGTATATATATCAAAAAAAGCAGTGGCCCCAGCAATGACCCTTGGGGAACACCACCGTCTACCATCCTCCAGTCTGAAAAACAGCCATTTATCACAACTCGCTGTTTTCTGTCCTTAAGCCAATTCCTTATCCAAGCTGCCACTGACCCACCTATTCCATGAGCCTCAATTTTGTTAATCAGCCTTCGATGTAGTACTTTGTCAAACGCCTTCCGAAAATCCATGTAGACAACATCCATTGCATTCCCTTCATTAATCCTCCCCGTTACTTCATCAAAAAATTGAATTAGATTAGACAAACACGATCTGAAGCATCGAATCACAAATTTGTGAAGTGTTCCATATTTTACACTTTTAAAACATTTCACTTTCTGCAAAACATCCCTCTTTACTCCTGCTTTCAACCCAACTCATAACACAAAGTCAACTTCTTCATCCTCCTCTCGTTCACTCATTTCAACCTTCTGACTCGACAAATTGGTGAAGCTTCCATATTTTGCACTTTTAAAATATACAATTTTCTGTAACACTTTCATACGAGCTAAAAGAAAAATACCGCAGTTGCTGGAAATCTGGAACAAAAAGAGAAAATGCTGCTAACACTCAGCAGGTCAGATCGGTCAGATGGAGAGAACAGACAAGTCGACATTTCGGGAACCTGGTGGAAGAGAAAAGCTGGCTGACACCAAGGCTGTGGACAAATCGCCAGCATGGTGTCCGCTGAAACATTATTTGCAAATGTATTTACTCCTGGCCATGAAAGGGGGAAATGGATGGTAACAAAGTGTCAGAAGCTGTTAACTGTGCTTTGGGGAAGGTGATGAGGAGCTGAGAGTGGCACTTTGGACAACTAGATTTGAACAAGAATACCAGCTTATATTAAAAAAAAGAATACCAGCTTAACTGCTTTAGAAGGGGAGAAGAGAGTTTCACAGTGAAAGGGTTCGGCGGTTGGATGGGATACAGTGTGTCTGCGAACTGAACCAGAGGGTGTGGACTGACTTCGGGGTAAATTGTGGGTAAAACGATGGTCTGTTGAAAATCCAAAATGTCACATCAATTTCCTTTTTTGAGTAAAAATCTATCATGTGAAGTATGAAAGTGCTTAAAGTTAACCAGAATGTATCGTCAATTTTACTGCAAACATCCTACAGTTTCCGAGAGCATTCTCCCAGAGCCCCTTGAGAAATGGATCATCGATTTTGTACTTTGCTCCAATACCAGTCAATGTTTCTGTGCATACCAACAGCTAAAGTTACAAAGCCCATGTAAACCATTTGCTTTCATGTGTCAGGGCTGTTCTGGAGTTGTGAGATTTTTCAAGAGCTGTTAGGTTTTCTTTTCAAGTTGTTGCTTACTTTTTACTCATTCTTTTACGTTCGCATGATAACTAATCTAAACCTTATGATCACTATTCCCAAGAGGCTCGCCAACTCTGACATTCTTCACTTGACCCACTTCATTCCTCAGGACTAGATCCAGCAATGCATCCTTCCTCTTTGGGCAGGAAACTTACTGATCAATAAAATTCTCCTGAACACACTTCAGAAATTCCTCCCCTTCTCTGCCCTTAACACAATCACTACCCCATTCAACATTGGGGTAGTTAAAATCTCCATTTATCTCTACTCTATAGCTGTCGCACCTCTCAGTAATTTCTTTGCAAAGTTGCTCCTCTGTCTCCTTCCCAGTATTTGGCAGCCTATAAAATACACCAAGTAGTGTAATCGCTCCTCTATTGCTGCTTAACTCCAACCAAATAGATTCTGTCTTTGATTCCTCAAGGACATTCTCTCTTTCTACCACTGTAATATTTTCCTCAATCGAAACTGCTACCCCTCCTCTTTTTTTTTCCTTCCCGATCTTTTCTGAATACCTTGTACCCAGGAATATTCAGCATTCAATCCTCCCTTTTTTGAGCCAGGTGTCAGGTATCGGCACTACATCATATTGCCATGCGGCTAGTTGCGCCTGCAGCTCACCAACCTCATTACCTATATTTTGTGCATTTACAGACATGCACACCAAACCTAACTTAGAAATTAGATGCAACATCTGCCCTTTTACCTCTTCCCTTCCCACCGTCCAGGGCCCCAAACATTCCTTCCAGGTGAAACAGCAATTTACTTGTACTTCTTGCAATTCAGTATGCTGTATTCGCTGCTCACGATGCAGTCTCCTATACATTGAGGAGACCAAATGCAGATTGGGTGACCGCTTTGTGGAACACTTCCATCCGGCCCACAAGCATTATCCCAAGTTTCCATTCGCCTGTCACTTTAATTCTCCACTCCATTCCCACTCTGTCCTCTCTGACTCGGTCTCTTACACTGTCCCAACGAAGCTCAAAGCAACCTTGAGGAACAGCAATCTCTGCCCCTATTTTTTCCGATGGCAGCAGCTGCGGTATTTTTCTGTTTTGTAAAGATGAAAGTTTTACAGAAAATTGTATGTTTTAAAGTGCAAAATATGGAAGCTTCACCAATTTGTGGAGTGAAAAGAAAGTTGAAATGAGTGAACTAGAGGAGCAGGTGAATGAAGAAGTTGATTTTGTGTCTAAAGCAGGAGTAAATATGGAAGTTTTGCAGAAGGTGAAATGTTTTAAAAGTGTAAAATATGGAACGCTTCACGAATTTGCGTGTCATCCTTGCGCAGGGGCCATGCTAATCTTCTCTGTATCGTTCCAATTTTAGTATATGTGCTGCCGAAGCGAGCACGAATGTAAAATGAAGCGGACTGCTATATAAAGCATGGACATATTAAACACCTTTAGCTGATGGTTCTTTATTTTTTGTTATATTTTGAATTAGAATTTTCCCACAACACAAGATGTAGCTGATCTGAAATTAAGAACGTCTCCTTTAATTACTTATGTTCTAATAACATCACAATTGAAGGTAATATAGTTTTCTGCGCAGAGCATTATGGGCGGCAGGGTCCAAATGTAAATGAAGCCGGTGGGCGAGTCTGAAACCGTGGGGCTCTGGGGGCGGGGCCTGGGATGCTCAGGGGGCGGGGCCTGGGATGTTCAGGGGCGGGGCCTGTGATGCTCAGGGGGCGGGGCGGGGCCTGTTGCTGTGCTGGGTTTCCCGGTGGGCGGGGTTTATCCGGTGCTGTTTACAGTCCCCGTGTGGAGAGTGTGGCTGAGGACCGGCAGCATTCAGGGGTCGTGCCCGCCTTTCCACACACATCACCCGGCCCCGGGCCCTTCTCCCCTCCCTTCGCTCCTCCATTGGCGCCGTGCCTTCAGCTGGCTGGGCCCCAAGCTGTGGAACACTGTTCCTAAACCTCCACCTCGCTCTCTTCCATTGAAGCCCTCCTTAAAATGCATCTCTTTAAACTTTTGGTCACCAATGCTAATATATCCTTACGTCAAATTTTCTTTGAGTACTTACCTCTGAAGCGTATTGGGACGTTTTACTGTGCTAAAGGTGCTATATAAATACAAGTTGTCAGGATCATGTTACTTATGCTCCGTATGGTATGTTGTCTCCCTGGTGCCAGGGTAAGGGACATCACTGAGAGGGTGCAGGACTTTCTGCGGGGGGGAGGGGAAGAGCCAGAGGCTGTGGTCCATGTCAGAACCAATGACAAAGGGAGGAAGAGGTTTGAAGTGCTAGGGCGGAAGTTAAAAAGCAGGACCTCAAAGGTGGTAATCCCTGGATTATTCCCCATGCCATGTGCTAGTGTGAATACAAATACAAAGTTATGGTAGGTTAAAGTGTGGCTAGAGACATGGTGCAGGAGGGAGAGCTTCACATTCCTGGGACATTGGGACCAGTTCTGTGGCAGGAAGGGCCTGTTCAAGATTGACGGTTGCACCGGAAAAGAGCTGGGACCGATATCATAGTCATAGTCATAGAGTCATAACGGCACAGAAGGAGGCCATTCGGCCCATCGAGTCCGTGCTGGCTCTCTGTAGAGCAATCCAGTCAGTCCCATTCCCCCGCTCTATCCCCGTAGCCCTGCAAAGTTGTTTCCCTCAGGTGCCTATCCAGTCTCCCCTTGAAAACATTGAGTGTCTCCGCTTCCATCACTTCTGTCGGCAGAGAGTTCCAGGTCCTCACCACTCGCTGCGTAAAAAAGTTTTTCCTCACATCCCCCCTGTATCTCTTGCCCAAAACCTTAAATCTGTGTCCCCTAGCCCTTGTACCATCAACTAGTGGGAACAGCCTTTCTCTGTCTACCTTATCCAAACCCATCATAATCTTGTACACCTCTATCAAATCCCCCCTCAACCTCCTTTGCTCTAATGAAAACAAATCCAACTTCTCCAACCTGTCCTTGTAGCTAAGATCCCCCATCCCTGGAACCATTCTGGTAAACCTCCTCTGCACCTTCTCAAGGGCCTTCACATCCTTCCTAAAGTGTGGTGACCAGAACTGGATGCAATACTGCAGCTGTGGCCTAACCAGCGCTTTATAAAGGTTCAGCACAACTTCTCTACTTTTGTACTCAGTGCCTCTATTTATGAAGCCCAAGATCCCATATGCTTTGTTAACCACTCACTCAATACATCCTGCCACTGCCAAGGACCTATGCACATTAACTCCCAGGTCCCTCTGTCCCTGCACACTCTTTATAACTGTGCCATTAAGTGTATATTGCCTCCCCCTGTTCCTTCTGCCAAAATGCATCACCTCACACTTTGCTGTATTAAATTCCATCTGCCACTTGTCTGCCCATTCTGCTAGCCTTTCTATGTCCTGTTGCAGTCGATTGGTATCATCCTCACTGTTTGCCACAACCCCAAATTTGGTGTCATCGGTAAGTTTAGAAATTCTACTCTGTACTCCATTATCCAGGTCATTTGTATATATATCAAAAAAAGCAGTGGCCCCAGCAATGACCCTTGGGGAACACCACCGTCTACCATCCTCCAGTCTGAAAAACAGCCATTTATCACAACTCGCTGTTTTCTGTCCTTAAGCCAATTCCTTATCCAAGCTGCCACTGACCCACCTATTCCATGAGCCTCAATTTTGTTAATCAGCCTTCGATGTAGTACTTTGTCAAACGCCTTCCGAAAATCCATGTAGACAACATCCATTGCATTCCCTTCATTAATCCTCCCCGTTACTTCATCAAAAAATTGAATTAGATTAGACAAACACGATCTGAAGCATCGAATCACAAATTTGTGAAGTGTTCCATATTTTACACTTTTAAAACATTTCACTTTCTGCAAAACATCCCTCTTTACTCCTGCTTTCAACCCAACTCATAACACAAAGTCAACTTCTTCATCCTCCTCTCGTTCACTCATTTCAACCTTCTGACTCGACAAATTGGTGAAGCTTCCATATTTTGCACTTTTAAAATATACAATTTTCTGTAACACTTTCATACGAGCTAAAAGAAAAATACCGCAGTTGCTGGAAATCTGGAACAAAAAGAGAAAATGCTGCTAACACTCAGCAGGTCAGATCGGTCAGATGGAGAGAACAGACAAGTCGACATTTCGGGAACCTGGTGGAAGAGAAAAGCTGGCTGACACCAAGGCTGTGGACAAATCGCCAGCATGGTGTCCGCTGAAACATTATTTGCAAATGTATTTACTCCTGGCCATGAAAGGGGGAAATGGATGGTAACAAAGTGTCAGAAGCTGTTAACTGTGCTTTGGGGAAGGTGATGAGGAGCTGAGAGTGGCACTTTGGACAACTAGATTTGAACAAGAATACCAGCTTATATTAAAAAAAAGAATACCAGCTTAACTGCTTTAGAAGGGGAGAAGAGAGTTTCACAGTGAAAGGGTTCGGCGGTTGGATGGGATACAGTGTGTCTGCGAACTGAACCAGAGGGTGTGGACTGACTTCGGGGTAAATTGTGGGTAAAACGATGGTCTGTTGAAAATCCAAAATGTCACATCAATTTCCTTTTTTGAGTAAAAATCTATCATGTGAAGTATGAAAGTGCTTAAAGTTAACCAGAATGTATCGTCAATTTTACTGCAAACATCCTACAGTTTCCGAGAGCATTCTCCCAGAGCCCCTTGAGAAATGGATCATCGATTTTGTACTTTGCTCCAATACCAGTCAATGTTTCTGTGCATACCAACAGCTAAAGTTACAAAGCCCATGTAAACCATTTGCTTTCATGTGTCAGGGCTGTTCTGGAGTTGTGAGATTTTTCAAGAGCTGTTAGGTTTTCTTTTCAAGTTGTTGCTTACTTTTTACTCATTCTTTTACGTTCGCATGATAACTAATCTAAACCTTATGATCACTATTCCCAAGAGGCTCGCCAACTCTGACATTCTTCACTTGACCCACTTCATTCCTCAGGACTAGATCCAGCAATGCATCCTTCCTCTTTGGGCAGGAAACTTACTGATCAATAAAATTCTCCTGAACACACTTCAGAAATTCCTCCCCTTCTCTGCCCTTAACACAATCACTACCCCATTCAACATTGGGGTAGTTAAAATCTCCATTTATCTCTACTCTATAGCTGTCGCACCTCTCAGTAATTTCTTTGCAAAGTTGCTCCTCTGTCTCCTTCCCAGTATTTGGCAGCCTATAAAATACACCAAGTAGTGTAATCGCTCCTCTATTGCTGCTTAACTCCAACCAAATAGATTCTGTCTTTGATTCCTCAAGGACATTCTCTCTTTCTACCACTGTAATATTTTCCTCAATCGAAACTGCTACCCCTCCTCTTTTTTTTTCCTTCCCGATCTTTTCTGAATACCTTGTACCCAGGAATATTCAGCATTCAATCCTCCCTTTTTTGAGCCAGGTGTCAGGTATCGGCACTACATCATATTGCCATGCGGCTAGTTGCGCCTGCAGCTCACCAACCTCATTACCTATATTTTGTGCATTTACAGACATGCACACCAAACCTAACTTAGAAATTAGATGCAACATCTGCCCTTTTACCTCTTCCCTTCCCACCGTCCAGGGCCCCAAACATTCCTTCCAGGTGAAACAGCAATTTACTTGTACTTCTTGCAATTCAGTATGCTGTATTCGCTGCTCACGATGCAGTCTCCTATACATTGAGGAGACCAAATGCAGATTGGGTGACCGCTTTGTGGAACACTTCCATCCGGCCCACAAGCATTATCCCAAGTTTCCATTCGCCTGTCACTTTAATTCTCCACTCCATTCCCACTCTGTCCTCTCTGACTCGGTCTCTTACACTGTCCCAACGAAGCTCAAAGCAACCTTGAGGAACAGCAATCTCTGCCCCTATTTTTTCCGATGGCAGCAGCTGCGGTATTTTTCTGTTTTGTAAAGATGAAAGTTTTACAGAAAATTGTATGTTTTAAAGTGCAAAATATGGAAGCTTCACCAATTTGTGGAGTGAAAAGAAAGTTGAAATGAGTGAACTAGAGGAGCAGGTGAATGAAGAAGTTGATTTTGTGTCTAAAGCAGGAGTAAATATGGAAGTTTTGCAGAAGGTGAAATGTTTTAAAAGTGTAAAATATGGAACGCTTCACGAATTTGCGTGTCATCCTTGCGCAGGGGCCATGCTAATCTTCTCTGTATCGTTCCAATTTTAGTATATGTGCTGCCGAAGCGAGCACGAATGTAAAATGAAGCGGACTGCTATATAAAGCATGGACATATTAAACACCTTTAGCTGATGGTTCTTTATTTTTTGTTATATTTTGAATTAGAATTTTCCCACAACACAAGATGTAGCTGATCTGAAATTAAGAACGTCTCCTTTAATTACTTATGTTCTAATAACATCACAATTGAAGGTAATATAGTTTTCTGCGCAGAGCATTATGGGCGGCAGGGTCCAAATGTAAATGAAGCCGGTGGGCGAGTCTGAAACCGTGGGGCTCTGGGGGCGGGGCCTGGGATGCTCAGGGGGCGGGGCCTGGGATGTTCAGGGGCGGGGCCTGTGATGCTCAGGGGGCGGGGCGGGGCCTGTTGCTGTGCTGGGTTTCCCGGTGGGCGGGGTTTATCCGGTGCTGTTTACAGTCCCCGTGTGGAGAGTGTGGCTGAGGACCGGCAGCATTCAGGGGTCGTGCCCGCCTTTCCACACACATCACCCGGCCCCGGGCCCTTCTCCCCTCCCTTCGCTCCTCCATTGGCGCCGTGCCTTCAGCTGGCTGGGCCCCAAGCTGTGGAACACTGTTCCTAAACCTCCACCTCGCTCTCTTCCATTGAAGCCCTCCTTAAAATGCATCTCTTTAAACTTTTGGTCACCAATGCTAATATATCCTTACGTCAAATTTTCTTTGAGTACTTACCTCTGAAGCGTATTGGGACGTTTTACTGTGCTAAAGGTGCTATATAAATACAAGTTGTCAGGATCATGTTACTTATGCTCCGTATGGTATGTTGTCTCCCTGGTGCCAGGGTAAGGGACATCACTGAGAGGGTGCAGGACTTTCTGCGGGGGGGAGGGGAAGAGCCAGAGGCTGTGGTCCATGTCAGAACCAATGACAAAGGGAGGAAGAGGTTTGAAGTGCTAGGGCGGAAGTTAAAAAGCAGGACCTCAAAGGTGGTAATCCCTGGATTATTCCCCATGCCATGTGCTAGTGTGAATACAAATACAAAGTTATGGTAGGTTAAAGTGTGGCTAGAGACATGGTGCAGGAGGGAGAGCTTCACATTCCTGGGACATTGGGACCAGTTCTGTGGCAGGAAGGGCCTGTTCAAGATTGACGGTTGCACCGGAAAAGAGCTGGGACCGATATCATAGTCATAGAGTCATAGTCATAGAGTCATAACGGCACAGAAGGAGGCCATTCGGCCCATCGAGTCCGTGCTGGCTCTCTGTAGAGCAATCCAGTCAGTCCCATTCCCCCGCTCTATCCCCGTAGCCCTGCAAAGTTGTTTCCCTCAGGTGCCTATCCAGTCTCCCCTTGAAAACATTGAGTGTCTCCGCTTCCATCACTTCTGTCGGCAGAGAGTTCCAGGTCCTCACCACTCGCTGCGTAAAAAAGTTTTTCCTCACATCCCCCCTGTATCTCTTGCCCAAAACCTTAAATCTGTGTCCCCTAGCCCTTGTACCATCAACTAGTGGGAACAGCCTTTCTCTGTCTACCTTATCCAAACCCATCATAATCTTGTACACCTCTAGCAAATCACCTCTCAATCTCCTTTGCTCTAATGAAAACAAATCCAACTTCTCCAACCTGTCCTTGTAGCTAAGATCCCCCATCCCTGGAACCATTCTGGTAAATCTCTGCACCTTCTCAATGGCCTTCACATCCTTCCTAAAGTGTGGTGACCAGAACTGGATGCAATACTCCAGCTGTGGTCTAACCAGCGCATTATAAAAGTTCAGCACAACTTCTCTACTTTTGTACTCAATGTCTCTATTTATGAAGCCGAAGACCCCATATGCTTTGTTAACCACTCTCTCAATACGTCCTGCCACCTTCAGGGACCTATGCCCATTAACTCCCAGGTCCCTCAGTACTCCAATGTCCAGGTCATTTATATATATATCAAAAAAAGCAGTGGCCCCAGCACTGACCCTTGTGGAACACCACCGTCTACCATCCTCCAGTCTGAAAAACAGCCATTTATCACAACTCGCTGTTTTCTGTCCTTAAGCCAATTCCTTATCCAAGCAGTACCAACAGGTGCGCATGCGCAGAAGGTGTCATAGAACGCCGCGCAATCACTTTGCAGTTTATTACCATCCATTAACATCCATTTCTCCTTTAAGTGCATCAATTTCTCTCTTTCATGGCCAGGAGTAAATACATTTGCAAATAATGTTTCAGCGGAACACCATGCTGGCGATTTGTCCACAGCCTTGGTGTCAGTCTGCTTTTCTCTTCCACCAGGTGCCCGAAACATCGACTTGTCTGTTCTCTCCATCTGACCCATCCACCTGCTGAGTGTTAGCAGCATTTTCTGTTTTTGTTCCAGATTTCCAGCCACTGTGGTATTTTTCTTTTTGTAAATATGAAAGTGTTACAGAAAATTGTATGTTTTAAAAGTGCAAAATATGGAAGCTTCGCCAATTTGTGGAGTTAAAAGGTTGAAATGAGTGAACTAGAGGAGCAGGTGAATGAAGAAGTTGATTTTGGGTTTAAAGCAGGAGTAAATAGGGATGTTTTGCAGAAGGTGAAATGTCTTAAAAGTGTAAAATATGGAACGCTTCACGAATTTGCGTGTCATCCTTGCGCAGGGGCTATGACTAATCTTCTCTGTATCGTTCCAATTTTAGTATATGTGCTGCCGAAGTGAGCACGAATATAGAATCAGGTCTTGTGCCTTATGGAGCCTCAATGTTGGTAAACACATTTTGGTGACACTGAGTTGGGTTTTTTTCTAGTCAAATTTTGAATGAACTTTGTGCCACAACATATTGCACAAAACAATGTTGTACTATAATTACCATTTTTACTTCCATAATTTATGACTTCGTAACATAAATATTGAAGGTAAGTAGATTTCCGTGCAGAGGATTATGGGCAGTAGGTTCCAGAGGTCACAGATTCCCTAATCTAGAGCTGTCTTTTGTCTCCACTAGTACTATTACCATCTCGTCTCATTTTGAATACCTCTTAATGTCTCTTCACTTCTCTTTTTTCTCTCCCAGCCCCCACTGGCCTTTTAATCTATTTTATTTCCTGTGCTTCTTCAGTTTTGATAAAGGGTAGTCACCCGAAACGTTGACTCTATTTTCTCTCCACTGATGTTGCCTGGCCTGCTGAGTTTTTCCAGCATTTTCTGTTGTTATCATAGATTCCCTGTCAGGACAGGATGGTTAATACACTACATTCAGCATGAGGATGCAGCAAAACAGGCGAACAAGGTTTGTTGAAGGATGTGGCATTTCCAGGGTAGCTCACGGGTGCTGTTGACTGCACCCACGTTGCCATTAGCAACAATGCAGTGTCCCATGTCATTCATCAACAGAACAGCACCACTCTGGAAACGTCCAAATGGGTGCAACAATCAGCGAAGAATTCTGAATGTCAGAGAATTCATTCCTACCAATGGAAAAGAGCGAACAAAATGTAAGCAACAGCATTAAAAAAAACTAACACAGCCCTTCAAAAAGTTGACAACTCGGGAACATCCCTGACAGATGAAAACAAGTGGTTTACACGGACTTTGTAACTTTGGCTGTAGGTATGCACAGAAACATTGACTGCTATTGGAGCAAAGTACAAAATCGTTATTCCATTTCTCAAGAGGCTCTAGGAGAATGCTCCCTGGAAAATTTTGGATTTGTGCATTAAAGACTAAACGTTCATGATACATTCTGGTTAACGTTAAGCACTTTCATACTTCACAATTGATATATTTTTATTTAAAAAAGGAAAATAAAGTGACATTTTGGAATTTCAAAAGACCATCACTTACCCACAATTTCCCTCAAACAGTCACATAAGCACATCTGATCCCCCACAACACCAATTTACAAAGTCAGTCCACACTCTCTGGCTCAGTTCACAGTAACACTGTATCCCATCCAACCCCCTAACTCTTTCACAGAGAAACTCCCTTGCCAACTTTGCTGACAATACAAAGATAGGTGCAAATGCAAGTTGTGAGGAGTACACAAAGTGTCTGCAAAGGGATATAGATAGGCAGAGCCTGGTCTCCAATCATCTTGGATCCCCTTGCCATTGGACCAAGACCTTGCTCTGTCAAGCCCGTGTGGTAGCTGGTGTGTAACAGCCACCCCATGTTAAAATAATTCAAGCACAGGCACCTTCCACCATTTAAAATGAAGTTCGGGACCTGGAACGTCAGGACCCTCTTGGACAACCCCAACAATGACAGACCGGAACGTCATACTGCTATCGATGCCTGGGAGCTCAGACGTTTCGACATAGACATCACCGCCCTAAGCGAGACCCGGTGGGCAGGGGAAGGCCAGCTTAAGGAGCCAGGCAGTGGTTACACCTTCTTCTGGAAAGGCAAACCTGAAGAAGAATGCCGCCTCCATGGGGTAACCTTTGCCATAAAAAATGAGCTAGTTGAACGTCTCAGAGACTCCCCTTGTGGAATAAACGAACGTCCCATGACTCTAAGGCTCGCCCTAGCCTGGAACCAGTGTGCTACAGTCATCAGGGTGTATGCCCCAACACTGGAAGCCACAGAGGAGACCAAAGAAGGATTCTACTCCAGCCTCAAACAATCCCTGTCCCGAGTCCCAATAGGCGACAAGCTGATCCTCCTTGGCGACTTCAACGCCAGAGTTGGAAAGGACACAGACCTCTGGGGAGGTGTGATCGGCAGAGAGGGGGTAGGGAAAGCCAACTCCAACGGTACCCTACCCCTGAGAAAATGCTTAGAATGTAGCCTTGTCATAACCAACACCTTGTTCCGTCAGAGAGACAAGTACAAGTCTTCATGGCAACACCCTTGCTCCAAGCACTGGCATCTGCTGGGATATGTCATCGTCCAAGCGAGGGACCGCAAGGGCGTCTGCATCACCTGCGCCATGACAGGAGCTGACGACTGCTGGTCAGTCCACCACCTAATCCGTTCTGCCATCTCCATCAACGTAGCCCCAAAACAGAGGCGGCAACAGAAGCAAGGCCACAGGAAAATCAACGCTGGAGCACTCAAAGACCCTGCTAAGAAAGCCCTATTCAGCCTACGCTTCACAGCCAACCTGACGACTCCCAGTGATTCAGAGACACATAGTGTCCACAGCGCCTGGTCTGCATTCAAGGCCTCCATAATCAGCACCTGTGAAGAGACGCTCGGTCATTCGACCAGGAAACACCAAGGGTAATAATCTCTGGATTATTACCTGAGCCACGAGCGAATTTGGCTAGGACAAATAAAAATAGAGAGCTAAATGCGTGGCTCAAAGACTGGTGTGGGAGAAATGGGTTTTGCTTCCTGGGACACTGGCACCAGTACTGGGGCAGGAGGGAGCTGTTCCGTTGGGACGGGCTTCACTTGGCCAGTGCTGGGACTAGAGTCCTGGTGGATCATATAACTAGGGATGTAGAGAGGGCTTTAAACTAACTAGTGGGGGGGAGGTTCCTAGAGAGCAAATAATAAAAATGACAACAGAGAAGGTCATAGACTTAGGTAGCAGTGGGGAAATTAAAAACCAGAGCGTGTCAGGAAGGGGCAGAAGGTATGGAGTAAAAGGTAAAGTAATAAAAAGGGCAAAAGCAGGAACTAAGTGTCACAAAACATATTTGAAAGTTCTCTATCTGAATGCACGTAGCATTCGTAACAAAATAGACGAGTTAATGGCACAAATAACTACATATGGGTATGATCTTGTGGCCATTACAGAAACATGGCTGCAGGGTGACAATGCCTGGGAATTAAACATACCAGGTTATTTAACGATCAGGAAGTACAGGCAGGAAGGAAGGGGAGGTGGGGTGGCTATGTTAATAAAGGAAGGAATCACTGTAATACAGAGAAATGATATTGGGTCAAAAGATCAGGATAATGAAACAGTTTGGGTGGAGGTAAGGAATAATAAGGGGAAAAAAACACCAGTGGGCGTAGTCTATAGGCCTCCGAACAGTTGCAACTCTGTTGGGCGGAGTATCAATCAGGAAATAGTTGAGGCTTGTAATAAGGGAACATCTATAATTATGGGGGATTTTAACTATCATATTAATTGGACAAATCAAATTGGGCAGGGCTGCCTTGAGGATGAGTTCATTGAGTGTATTAGGGATGGGTTTCTTGAGCAGTATGTAACTGAACCGACCATGAGGCAAGCAACCTTAGATCTGGTCCTGTGTAACGAGACAGGATTAATTAAAAATGTCCTAGTAAAGGATCCCCTTGGAATGAGTGACCATAACATGGTTGAATTCCATATTCAATTAGAGGGTGAGAAGGTTGGCTCTCAAACAAGCGTGCTAAGCTTGAATAAAGGAGACTATGAAGGTATGAGAGCGGAATTGAGTAGAGTGGATTGGGAAAATAGATTAAAGGGTAAGACGATACATGATCAGTGGTGTACATTTAAGGAGTTAGTTTACAACTTCCAAAAAATATATATTCCACTGAGAAGAAAAGGGTGTAAAAGAAAAGACAGCCATCCGTGGCTAAGTAAAGAAATTAAGGATAGTATTCGACTAAAAACAAGGGCATATAAGGTAGCCAAATCTAGTGGGAGGATAGAGGATTGGGAAAACTTTAAAAGACAGCAAAAAATAACAAAAAGATTGATTAAGAAAGGGAAGATAGATTATGAAAGTAAATTAGCAAAAAATATAAAAACAGATAGTAAGAGTTTTTACAGTTATATAAAAAGAAAAAGGGTGGCTAAAGTAAATGTTGGTCCCTTAGAGGATGAGACCGGGAAATTAATGGTGGGAAATATGGAGATGGCAAAAACACTGAATGAATATTTTGTATCAGTCTTTACAGTAGAGGACACTAAGAATATCCCAACACTGGACAAACAGGGGGCTATAGGGGGGGAGGAGCTAAACACGATCAAAATCACTAAGGAAGTGGTACTCGGTAAAATAATGGGACTCAAGGCGGATAAATCACCTGGACCTGATGGCTTACATCCTAGGGTCTTGAGGGAAGTGGCGGTAGGGATTGTGGATGCATTGGTTATAATTTTCCAAAACTCCCTGGACTCAGCAAAGGTCCCGGCAGACTGGAAAACTGCTAATGTAACACCCTTATTTAAAAAGGGCAGTAGACAGAAGACTGGAAACTATAGACCGGTTAGCCTAACATCTGTGGTAGGTAAAATTTTGGAGTCCATTATTAAGGAGACAGTAACAGGACATTTGGATAATCATAATTTAATAGGACAAAGTCAGCATGGTTTTATGAAGGGGAAGTCATGTTTGACAAATTTGTTGGAGTTCTTTGAGGAAGTAACATATAGGGTGGATAAAGGGGAACCAGTGGACGTAGTGTATTTAGACTTCCAAAAGGCATTTGACAAGGTGCCACACAAAAGATTATTGCTTAAGATAAAAAATCACGGGATTGGGGGTAATATCCTGGCATGGATAGAGGATTGGCTATCTAACAGAAGGCAGAGAGTTGGGATAAATGGTTCATTCTCAGACTGGCAATCAGTAACTAGTGGTGTTCCGCAGGGGTCAGTGCTGGGTCCCCAACTCTTTATAATCTATATTAACGATTTGGAGGAGGGGACCGAGTGTAACATATCAAAGTTTGCAGATGATACTAAGATGGGGGGGGGGAAAGTAGTGAGTGAGGAGGACATAAAAAACCTGCAAGGGGACATAGACAGGCTAAGTAAGTGGGCAGAGATTTGGCAGATGGAATACAATACTGGAAAGTGTGAGGTTATGCACTTTGGCAGGAAAAATCGTAGAGCAAGTTATTATCTTAATGGCAAGAAACTGGAAAGTACTGAAGTACAAAGGGATCTGGGGGTCCTGGTGCACGAAACTCAAAAGGTTAGTATGCAGGTGCAGCAAGTGATTAAGAAGGCCAATGGAATGTTGGCTTTCATTGCTAGGGGAATAGAATATAAAAATAGGGAGGTATTGCTTCAGTTGTACAAGGTATTGGTGAGACCGCACCTGGAATACTGCATACAGTTTTGGTGTCCATACTTAAGAAAAGACATACTTGCTCTCGAGTCAGTACAAAGAAGGTTCACTCAGTTAATCCCGGGGATGAGGGGATGGACGTATGAGGAGAGGTTGAGTAGATTGGGACTCTACTCATTGGAGTTCAGAAGAATGAGAGGCGATCTTATTGAAACATATAAGATTGTGAAGGGGTTGGATCGGGTGGATGCGGGGAGGATGTTCCCGATGATGGGTGAAACTAGAACTAGGGGGCATAGTCTTAGAATAAGGGGCTGCTCTTTCAAAACTGAGATGAGGAGGAACTACTTCACTCAGAGGGTGGTAGGTCCATGGAATATGCTGCCCCAAAAAGCTGTAGAAGCTACATCATTACATAAATTTAAAACAGAAATAGACAGTTTCCTAGAAGTAAAGGGAATTAAGGGTTATGGGGAGCGGGCAGGAATTTGGACATGAGTCTAGGTTCGGATCGGTCATGGCCCTGTGGGTAGCGGAGCGGGCCCAGGGGCCGTGTAGCCTGATCCTGCTCCTAGTTCATGTGTCTAATTCTGTTAGATTCAGGAGATGGTTCTGTGATAGTAGATTGGCGGTTAGGATCAGATCAGCCATGATCTTATAGAATGGCGGAGCAGGCTCGAGGGGCTGATTGGCCTACTCCTGCTCCTATTTCTTATGTTCTTATGTATGTTCTTATGAGAATGACCAGGAGATCCAGGAGCTAATAAGCCGCAAGCGCAAGGCATTCCTGATCTGAGAACAGCAACAGAACTCAAGAACAAGAAAGCAGCTCTACAGATGTCTGAAGGCCGAGGTCCAACAAAAAACTCACGATCTAAAGAACAGATGTTGGGTGGAGAAAGCGCAGGAGATCCAGCAACTAGCCGACAACCACGACATGCGTGGATTCTTTAGCGCAGTCAAGCCCACATCCGGCCCAAGCACCCAAAATCCTACCCCACTGCGGGCCAAGAACGGAGAGGTACTCATCAAGGACAGTGAGGCAGTCAGTGCCCAGTGGAAGGAGCACTTCGAAGATCTGCTTAACCAAGACTCTGTCTTCAACGCGAGTGTCCTCAACTCCATCCCACAGCATGCTATCCGCCACCACCTCAGCACAACCCCAGCCTGGCATGAGGTTGAAAAGGCCATCCAACAACTGAAGAACAACAAGGCCTCAGGAGCAGATGGAATCCCTGCTGAGGCAGAAAAGCATGGCGGAGAAGCACTATTGGTGTGAATACATGAACTCATTTCTCTTATTTGGAAGGAGGAGAGCATACCAGGTGATCTCAGAAAGGTGACAAGTCCCATTCCGGTAATTACAGAGGAGTCTCCCTACTGTCTGCCACAGGGAAAGTCACTGCAAGAATCCTCCTCAATTGCCATCTCCCAGTGGCTGACGAGCTCCTCCCAGAGTCGCAATGTGCATTCAGCCCATTAAGGGGCACAATGGAGATGATCTTAACCGCGCTTCAACTACAAGAGAAATGCAGAGAACAGCACCAATCGCTGTATATGGCCTTCTTTGACCTCACAAAGGCCTTCAACGCCATCAACCATAAGGGGTTATGGAGTGTCCTCCTCGAATTCGGATGCCCTCAAAAGTTTGTCACCATCCTCCGCCTGCTTCACGATGACATGCAAGCCCTGACCAATGGATCCACCATAGACCCAATTCACATACGGACCAGGGTCAAGCAAGCCTGTATCATTGCACCAACGCTCTTCTCGATCTTCCTGGCTGCAATGCTCGATCTCACCCTCAGTAAGCTCCCCGCTGGAGTGCAGCTAATCTACAGGACAAACGGGAAACTGTTCAACCTCCGTCACCTCCAGTCCAGATCCAAGGTCGTCCCATCCTCTGTCATCAAATTACAGTATGCAGACAACACTTGTGTCTGCGCACATTCTGAGGCCAAAATCCAAACCATCATCAACACCTTCACCGAAGCGTACAAGAGCATGGGCCTTACACTAAACATCCATAAGACAAAGGTCCTCTACCAACCTGCCCCCGCCACACAGTACTGCTCCCCGATTATCAAAATCCATGACGAGGCCTTGGACAATGTGGACCACTTTCCATACCTCGGGAGCCTACTCTCAACAAGGGCAGACGTCAAAGTCCAACACCGCCTTCAGTGTGCCAGTGCTACCTTCGGTCGCCTGAGGAAGAGAGTGTTTGAAGACCTGGACCTCAAGCCCAGCACCAAGCACATGGTCTACAGAGCAGTAATGATACCTGCCCTCCTGTATGCTTCAGAGACATGGACCATGTACAGCAGGCACCTGAAAGCACTGGAGAGGTACCATCAATGCTGCCTCCGCAAGATCCTGCAAATCCATCAGCTGGACAGGTGCATCAATGTCAATGTTTTCGCTCAGGCCAACATCCCCAGCATCAAAGCTTTGACCATGCTCGATCAGCTCCGATAGACGGGTCACATCGTCCGCATGCCCGATACCAGACTCCCAAAACAAGCGCTCTACTCAGAGCTCCGACATGGCAAGAGAACCCCAGGTGGGCAGAGAAAACGCTTCAAGGACACCCTCAAAGCCTCCTTGAAAAAGTGCAACATCACCACCAACACCTGGGAATCCCTGGCCCAAAACTGCACAAAGTGGAGGAGAAGCATCCGGGAAGGTGCCGAACACCTCGAGTCTCTTTGCCGGGAGCAAGTGGAAGCCAAGCGGAAGGAGCGCACATCAACCCAAGCACCCCACCTACCCACCCCTCCAACCACCGTCTGCCCCACCTGTGACAGAGATTGTAGGTCTCGCATTGGACTCATCAGTCACCTGCCAACTCATTTTCAGTGTGGAAGCAAGTAATCCTCGGTTCCGAGGGAGTACCTAAGAAGAAGAAAAAGATAGATAGGTTAAGTGAGTGGGAAAACATTTGGCAGATGGAGTATAATGTGGGAAAATGCGAGGTTATCCACTTTGGTAGGAAGGATAAAAAAGCAAAATATTATTTAAATGGAGAGAGACTACAGGATGCAGTGGTGCAGAGGGATCTGGGTGTCCTCGTACATGAAACACAAAAAGTTAGCATGCAAGTACAGCAAGTAATTGAGAAGGCAAATGGAATATTGGCCTTTATTGCAAGGTTGTTGTAGTATAAAAGTAGTGAAGTGTTGCTACAACTGTACAGGGCGTTGGTGAGACCACACCTAGAGCACTGCGTACAGTTTTGGTCTCCTTATTTAAGGATGGATATACTTGCAATGGAGGCAGTTCAGAGAAGGTTCACTAGGTGGATTACTCAGTTGAAGGGGTTGTCTTAGGAGTAAAAGTTGAGCAGGTTCGGCCTATACTCATTGGAGTTTAGAAGAATGTGAGGTGATCTTATTGAAACATATAAGATTCTGAGGGGGCTTGACAGGGTAAATGCAGGAAGGATGTTGCCCCTCGTGGGGGAATCTAGAACTAGGGGCATAGTTTCGGAATAAGGGGTTGCCCATTTAAAACAGAGATGAGGAGGAATTTCATCTCTCAGAGGATCGTAAATCTTTGTAATTCTCTACCCCAATGAGCTGTGGAGGCTGAGTCATTGAATATATTCAAGGCGGAGATAGACAGATTTTTGAAAAACAGGGGAATCAAGGGTTATGGGGAGCGGGCAGGAAAGTGGAGTTGAGACCGAGATCAGATCAGCCATGATCTTATTGAATGGCGGAGCAGGCTCGAGGGGCCGGATGGCCTACTCCTGCTCCTATTTCTTATGTTCTCCCCTTCTAATGCAGTTAAGCTGGTATTCTTGTTCCATTCTAGTTGGCCAAAGTGGCAATACCAGCTCTTCACCTCTTTCCCCAAAACAGTTAACAGCTTCTGCCACTTTATTGGACATGTTTATTTGCAACACCTAAAGCACTGATTGGTCCCCTTGGAGTACAAGTCACACCCAGCAGTTTCTCTGGAATGTGTAATTAGATCCTCCCTGCCTACGTAATCTGTTACTTTGCAAAGTGTAATTCGAGCCATTCTGATTGCCTACTCCAGACAGAACAGAGCTCATCTCGAACAGACAGGGCTCACCCTTGCGGCTTAAGTCCTCCCACCAGCCCCCCAAACAAGTTCCTGCCCCCACCACCCAAGTTCCTGACCTCCTCACCCCTCCCCACCCAAGTTCCTTACCTCCTCCACCCCAGCCACAGTCCCTCACATTCCCCCCCAATCCCCGCCCAAGTTCCTGACCTCCTTCTCCTACCAGCCAAGTTCCTGACCTTGTCCAGTATGATTTGGACAGGTTGGGTGATTGGGCAGATGCATGGCAATTGCAGTATAATGTGGATAAATGCGAGGTTATCCACTTCGGTGGCAAAAACAGGAAGGCAGATTATTATCTGAACGGCAATAGATTGAGAGAAGGGGAAGTGCAACGAGACCTGGGTGTCCTTGTGCACCAGTCGCTGAAGGTAAGCATGCAGGTGCAGCAGGCGGTTAAGAAGGCAAATGGTATGTTCATAGAGTCATAGAGTTTTACAGCACAGAAAGAGGCCCTTCGGCCCATCGTGTCTGCGCCGCCCATCCATCCCTGTCCAGTCTAATCCCATTTTCCAGCATTTGGTCCATAGCCTTGTATGCAATGGCATTCCAAGTGCTCATCCAAATGCTTCTTGAATGTTGTGAGGGTTCCTGCCTCTACCACCCTTTTGGGCATTGAGTTCCACATTCCAACCACCCTCTGGGTGAAAAAGTTCCTCCTCAAATCCCCTCTAAATCTCCTGCCCCTTACCCTGAATCTATGCCCCCTTGTTATTGACCCCCCTACTAAGGGGAAAAGTTCCTCTTTGTCTACCCTATCTATGCCCCTCATCATTTTGTATACCTCAATCAGGTCCCCCCTCAGCCTTCTTTGCTCCAAGGAAAACAACCCCAGCCTGTTTAGTCTTTCTTCATAGCTGAGGCGCTCCATCCCAGGTAACATCCTGGTGAATCTTCTCTGCACCCTCTCCAAAGCAATCACATCCTTCCTATAGTGAGGCGACCAGAACTGCACACAGTACTCCAGCTGTGGCCTCACCAGCGTTTTGTACAGCTCCATCATAACCTCCCTGCTCTTATATTCTATGCCTCGGCTAATGAAGGCAAGTATCCCATATGCCTTTTTAACCACCTTAGCTACCTGTTCCGCTGCCTTCAGGGATCTATGTACATGTACACCAAGGTCCCTCTGACCCTCTGTACTTCCTAGGGTCCTACCACTCATTGTGTATTCCCTTGTCTTATTTGTCCGTCCAAAATGCATCACCTCGCACTTTTCAGGGTTAAATTCCATTTGCCACTTTTCCGCCCATCTGACCAACCCGTTTATATCGTCCTGTAGCCTGAGGCTTTCCTCCTCGCAATTGACCACCCCACCAATTTTCATGTCATCTGCGAACTTGCTGATCATACCTTTTACATTCTCATCCAAATCATTTATGTAGATCACAAACAACAAGGGACCCAGCACCGATCCCTGAGGTACCCCACTGGACACAGGCTTCCAGTCACAAAAGCAACCTTCGACCATCACCCTCTGCCTCCTGCCACTCAGCCAGTTTAGGATCCAACGCGCCAAGGCACCCTGGATCCCATGGGCTCTTACCTTCTTGACCAGTCTCCTATGCGGGACTTTGTCAAAGGCTTTACTGAAGTCCATGTAAACCACATCCACAGCATTTCCCTCATCCACCCCCCTAGTCACCCCCTCGAAAAATTCAATCAGATTTGTCAGACATGATTTACCCTTGACAAAGCCATGCTGACTATCCCCGATTAATCCTTGCCTCGCCAAGTGGAGACTAATTTTGTCCCTCAGAATTTTTTCCAATAATTTCCCTACCACAGATGTTAGGCTCACTGGCCTGTAATTCCCTGGTTTATCCCTGCTACCCTTCTTGTATAATGGTACTACGTTAGCTGTTCTCCAGTCCTCTGGTACATCCCCTGTGGCCAGAGAGGTTCTGAAAATTTGTGTCAGAGCCCCTGCAATCTCCTCCTTTGCCTCCCACAGCAGCCTGGGATACATCTCGTCCGGGCCTGGGGATTTATCCACTTTTTGGCCTGCTAAAACCGCTAGCACCTCCTCCCTCTCGATGCTAATATGTTCAAGTATGTCACAGTCCCCTTGCCCGATTTCTATGTCTGCATCGTCTTTCTCCATAGTGAACACAGATGCAAAAAATTCATTTAAAACCCCGCCTACATCATCTGGCTCTACACACAGATTGCCACTTTGGTCCCTAATGGGCCCTACCCTTTCCCTGGTTATCCTCTTGCCCTTAATATACTTATAAAACATCTTAGGATTTTCCTTTATTTTGCTCGCCAGTGTTATTTCATGGCCCCTCCTCGCCCTCCTAATTTATTTTTTAAGTATGCCCCTGCACTTTTTATACTCCTCTAGGGCTTCTTCCGTCTTTAGTCTTTTGTAACTGCCAAAAGCCCCCCTTTTATTTCTAATGTTGGCCTTCATAGCGAGAGGATTCGAGTACAGGAGCAAGGATGTCTTGCTGCAGTTGTACAGGGCCTTGGTGAGACCACACCTTGAGTATTGTGTGCAGTTTTGGTCACCTTATCTGAGGAAGGATGTGCTTGCCATGGAGGGAGTGCAGCGAAGATTCACCAGACTGATACCTGGGATGGCAGGAATGACGTATGAGGAGATTGGGTCAATTGGTCTTATACTCGCTGGAGTTCAGAAGAATGAGAGGGGATCTCATTGAAACTTATAAAATTCTGACAGGACTAGACAGACTAGATGCAGGAAGGATGTTCCTGATGGCGGGGGAGTCCAGAACTAGGGGCCACAGTCTAAAGATAAGGGGTAAGCCATTTAGGACAGAGATGAGGAGGAATTTCTTCACCCAGAGTGGTGAACCTGTGGAATTCTCTACCACAGAAGGCAGTTGAGGCCAATTCATTAAATATATTCAAGAAGGAGTTAGATATATTTCTTAAGGCTAAAGGGATCAAGGGATATGGGGAGAAGGCAGGGACAGGGTACTGAGTTTGGATGATCAGCCATGATCTCATTGAATGGCGGAGCAGGCTCGAGGGGCCGAATGGCCTACTCCTGCTCCTATCCTCTATGTTTCTATGTCTCCCCACCCAAGTGCCTGATCTTCCCCTGACCCCACCAGGCCTAAGTTCCTAACCTCCCCTCACCCAAATTTCTGACCTCTTCCGCCCCACCACTGTTTCTGACCTACTCCCCCCACCCCCCGGACAAGTTCCTGACCAACTCCCTCCCACCCCGGCTTCCTGACCTTCTCCCCCTGCCCAAGTTCCTCCCCCTGCCCCACTCTCTCTCTCTGCCCCAATCTCTCTCTGCCCCTCTCTCTGCCCCAATCTCTCTCTCTCTGCCCCACTCTCTCTGCCCCACTTTCTCTCTATCTGCCCCACTCTCTCTCTGCCCCACGCTCTCTCTCTACCCCACTCTTTGTCCCTGCCCTCTCTCTCTGCCCCACTCTCTCTCTCTCACTGCCCCACTCTCTCTGCCCCACTCTCTCTCTCTCAATTTTCAATTCAATTCAAATCGCTTTATTGGCATGACAAGGTACATCTTATGTTGCCAAAGCATCGAAAAACATTCATGGTTGAACACAAAAATACAGATCTATCCATACAGTGTATAAACAGATATATCCCTGAGTGTATAAATATACATTCATATAATTTGTATATACTCTTTTCTTATATTTAGTGGTTGTCCCTCTGTTTATGGCAAGCTGTAACATAGTGTGCCGCTAAGGTTACACAATTTCTCTCTTCCCCTAGTAGGTATGGGAGTTTTTGGTCGTCATTCAAATTTCTGAATTCCGGGCATATTTTTGTGAATTTTGGGTAGAAATTCTCCCTTATGCCCTGATATTTTCTACAAGCTGTGAGGAAGTGCATCTCTGTCTCCACCACTCCCTGACTGCAGTGAGAGCATATCCTGTCCTCTCTTGGTAGCCGGGTCTGCCTGTGTCTACCTTTTTCGATCGCCAGGCTATGTTCACTAAGTCTGTACATTGTCAAGGTTTTTCTCAGTTTGCTATCCTTTACCATGGTCAGGTAATCAGCCATGTTGTATTGTCTGTTTAGGGCCAAGTAGCAATTGAGTTTGTTTTGGGTTTTTGTTGTTTCTGCCCAATATGACAGATATTTTTCCTTTTGCTTAGTGACGATTGTGTTGGGTCACTGCCCCACTCTCTCTGCCCCACTCTCTCTCTCTGCCCCATGCTCTCTCTCTGCCCCACTCTCTCTCTGTCCCTGCCCTCTGAAGAAGGTTGAAATGAGTGAACTAGAGAGGAGGAGGTGAATGAAGAAGTTGAGTTTGTGTCATGACTTGTGTTGAAAGTAGGAGTAAATATGAAAGCTTTGCAGAAGGTGAAATGTTTTAAAAGTGTAAAATATGGAACACTTCACAAATTTGCGTGTCATCCTTGCGCAGGGGCCATGCTAATCTTCTCTGTATCGTTCCAATTTTAGTATATGTGCTGCCGAAGCGAGCACGATTTACAGGATGATCTCAGGCTCTTATAATGGACGAGGAATGTAATCACTTTTATAATGTGGTGTGTTCACTCAGTTTCTGAAATTTCACATTCAATTGCTGCCATCCTGTAGTGTAACCCATCCGTCTAACCAAACCAAAGATAACGTTTGCATTTACTCCGGAGGAACATTATGGGATGTATTATAAATAAAAACAAAAAATGCTGGAAATACTCAGCAGGTCAGGCAGCATCAGTGGAGAGAGAAACAGAGTTAAAGTTTCAGGTCGATGACCTTTCGTCAGAACTCAAAAAAGTTAGAGATGTAACAGATTTTAAGCAAGTAAAGCAGGGAAATGGGGGAGGGGAGGAAAGAACAAAAGGGAAAGTCTGTGATAGGCTGGAAGGCAGGAGTGATTAAATGATATGATTATACAAGACAAAAGGAGATGGTAATGGAACAAGTAAAGAAAGAAAAGATGGTTCTAGAATAGGTGAAAATATGAATGGCAGAATCATCAACAGCTGCCACATGAAAAAATAGGGGCAGAGGTTATGGTCTGAAATTGTTGAACTCGATGTTGAGTCCAGAAGGCTGTAAAGTGCCTAATCGAACGATGAGGTGCAGTTCCTCGAGCTTACGTTGAGCTTCATTGGAACAGTGTAAGAGGCCAAGGACAGAGAGGTCAGAATGGGTGTGGAGCGGTGAAGTAAAGTGACATGTGACTGGAAGCTTGGGGTCATGCAGGTGTTCCACAAAGCGATCACCGAGTCTGCGTCTGGTCTCCCTAATGTAGAGGAGACCACATCATGAGCAGTGAATACAGTATAGGAGGAGGGTAGTGGTGGATGCGGACTGGTTGGGCCTCTGTTCAAGGAAGAAGCGGAGCGCCCTTAGGCCGTCCTGCTGGGGGATGGAGGTGTAGAGGGATTGGAAGTCCATAGTGAAAAGAAGATGGTTGGGGTCAGGAAACTGGAACCTTTTAAAGCGGAGTTGGGCATCAGAAGAATTGTAGATGTAGGAGGGAAGAGACTGGACAAGAGGAGAAAAATAGAGTCAAGATAGGAAGAAATCAGTTCTGTGGGGCAAGAACAGGCTGAAACAATGGGTCTACCAGGGCAGTCCGGTTTGTGGATCTTGGGAAGGAGGTAGAAGCAGGCTGTGTGGGAATGGGGGACTATGAGGTTGGCAGCCGTGGAGGGAAGCTTTTCAGAGGAGATGAGGTAACAGTCTTGGATCTGATGGCTTGATGTTCAGTAGTGGGGTTATGGTCCAGGGGGAGGTAGAAGGAGATGTCAGAGAGTTGCCATTCAGCCTCCACAAGGTAGAGGTTGGATCACCAAACAGCAACAGTGCCACCCTCATCAGCAGCTTTAATGACAATGTTGGGGTGGATCTGAGAGAACGGAGTGCTGCAAGATCAGAGGGAGGTAGGTTGGAGTGAGTTTATGGAGCAGAGAAATTGAGATGACCCATGTCACACCATCAGTTAGCAATGAAAAGATCTAGAGAGGGTAAGAGGCCAGAGGGAGGGGTCCAGGTATAATGAGAATTCTGAAAATGGGAGAAAGGGGGGAGGACTCCTGGTCAAAGAAGTGGGCATGGAGATGAAGGTGACGAAAAAGAGCTCAGTGTCATGCCGAGCTTGAAATTCATTGAGGTGGGGTCATAAGGGGATGAAGCTCAGGCCTTTACTGAGGACTGATCATTTGGGGTCAGAGAGGGATAGTGAAAACACGGCAGGGGGTGAGATTGGAAGAAGGGATGGGCTCAGAGGAAAGTGATGGGGAAGAAGGTTCCGGAGGGGCGTTGGTGTCCAAGAGTTGAAGCTTGCGATCCTTGACATCTGAAAGGAAGAAAAAAAGATTTTTGTTAAAGCATCAGATGAGGCGATGGATGAAATGGAACTGCGGACCAGGACAGCTTTCAGGTAAAAGGAGCTAGTGCTGCTGAAGAGAGAGGTTGAGAGCGTGCATGTGGTGGCACATGGCATTAACTGTGGATCTCATTATGTGGTGAGAGCTGTGGTTTAAGGAACATTGAATATCTGTTATCCTGAGTGGATCCGAAACATGAAGATTATATAGATTGGGCAAATCAGATTGGCAAAGGTAGTGTGGAGGATGAGTTCATGGAATGTATTTGAGACAGTTTCCTATAAAAATACGTCATGGAACTAACCAGGGAACTGGTTATTTAAGATCTTGTTTTGTGTAATGAGACAGGGTTAATAAGCAGTCTTATAGTAAAGGATCCTCCAGGGAAGACTGATCATAATATGATAGAATTTCACTTTGAGTTTGAAAGTGACATTCTTAAATCCAACACGAGTCTTAAACTTAAACAAAGCCAATTACGTAGGCATGAACAGCGAGTTGGCTAAGGTAGATTGGGAAATTAGATTAAAAGGTATGACAGTAGATAAGCAGTGGCAATCATTTAAAGTAATATTCCAAAATTCCCAAGGATGATACATTCCGTTGAGAAATACAAACTCCATGGGAAAAGTGAGCCATCTGTGACTATCTAAAGAAGTTAGGAGAGTATTAAATTAAAAGAAGAGGCTTATAATGTTGCAAAGATTATTAGTAAGCCTGAGAATTGGGAGAGTTTCAGAAACCAGCAAAGGATGACCAAAAAATTGATAAAAAGGGAGAAAATAGAATATGAGATTAAATTAGCAAGAAATATAAAAAGAGATTGCAAGAGCTTCTACAAGTATGTAAAAAGGAAGAGTGTAGCAAAAGTAAGCATTGGTCCTTTTGAGGGTGAGACAGGAGAAATTATATTGGGGAACAAGGAAATGGCAGAGACTTTAAACAAATATTTTGTACCTTTCTTCACAGTAGAAGACACAAAAAGTATACCAAAAATAGTGGGGAATCAAGGGGCTATTGAGAGCGAGGAACTTAAAGTAATTAATATCAATAGAGAAAAAGTACATCAGAAACTAATGGGACTAAAAGCTGACAAATCCCCTGGACCTGGTGGCCTACTTCCTAGGGTTCTAATGGAGGTGGCTGCAGAGATATTGGATGCATTGCTTGTAATCTTCCAAAATTCCCCAGATTCAGGAATGGTCCCAGCGGATTAGAAGGTAGCAAATGTAACCCTGCTATTCAAGAAAGGAGGGAGAGAGAAAACAGGGAACAGTTAGCCTGACATCTTTAACATTTGCATATTGATTTATCATTGGCCCGCAGGCATCTGTAAGGACTGCTATTGTTTAGAAGACCCAGGGGGTCCCAACTCCATCTTGTCCACACGGTGCTGTACTGCTGTGAGAAAGCTTACAGACCTGATGCTTCATTAAAAGAGTTTAAACTGTAAGGCCTAGAAATTGAGTTTGCGCTGCGCCAGGGCTTTAGCGCCGGAAGTTAGCGCCGGCGCTAAGTCCCTTTGCGTGCGCCAAAAATTCAGTAGCGCCGCGCCCAAACGGCTGCCGGCGCTACTGAAGGGTTTTAGCGCCTGAAAACTGGCGCAACGCGCCGCATTGCGGCGCTATTCCGGCGCTGCGGCGCCCGCTGCGGTGCGGCAGGCTCGGGAAGTGCAGGCCTCCTCCTTCCGTTAAGGAGGAGCTGCCTGCACCCGGCCGCGGCCCGCGCAAATGTCCTCAAAAATGAGCCCGGCACCTCGGACAAGTGCCGGGCTTGCATCTGTTCCGCGGGGGGGGGGGGGGAGAAGTCCGGGGAGGGAGCTGCGGGCAGGCGGCCGGCGGGAAAGCGGCCGGCCGCCGCGCCTCCTTAAAGCGCCGGCGCAGACTCCGGCAGCACTTGTTTGCCGGAGTCTTAGTTGCGGCTGCCACTGGTGAGGCGGCCGCAACTGAATTTCGGCTTGGGGCCGGGTTACCACGGCAACCGGGACGCTGCGCACACCGATGACGTCATCGGTGCCGGCGCAGCGCTACCGGTCTACCGCCGCGGAAGGGCCCCAGGCAATTTAGGAACCGGCGCCAATTGCAGCGCTAGGCCCTCTAGCGCCGCAAAATCGGTGCTAAGGGCACTGAATTTCTAGGCCTAATACTCCATTGTCCTGCAATTTATAATTTTTGTACAAAGTGTGCAAAACAAGACATGGTGTCAGAACAGGGATTTGAAATGGATATCGTTGGAGCTCCCTTACTTCGAATGAATTGGGACTCCTTGAACTTATATAGAGAATGGTGCAAGTTCAAGCAACATGTGGAATTGATGTTCTCGGATCCACTGAAAAGCACAGGGGAGGAAGAAAGATGCAGCTATCTACTCCTGTGGATTGGAGAAAAGGGGAGAGAAATTTTTAACACATGGTCTCTCACCACGGATGAAGCAAAGGTACTGAAAAGTTATTTTGACCGTTTTGAAGCATATGTGATGCCCAAGACAAATACGATATTCGCTAGGTACAAGTTTCAGGAGAAAGTACAAGGAGCTAGTGAGTCGTTTGAACAGTTCGTGACTGAGTTAAAACTGTTGGTAAAAGACTGTGTATATGCAGATAAAGATGAGATGGTCAGAGACCGCATCGTGTGGAATACATTCAGCTAAAGTGAGAGAAAAACTTTTGAATGTTGGGTCCGGGCTAACGCTGGACAAAGCTATGGGCATAGCTAGATCGCATGAGATAGCCCAAACACAGTTGAAAACCATAACCGGCGCCACGAGCAGCTCGAGTGAATAGACAGTGCACGCAGTTAATAGATACACACCAAAGAACACGGCCTAGAGAGCGTGTTTCAGAACAGAAAGAACAGCGAGAGTTCTAAAAATGGGCGACACAGACATAAAACGCTTCAAAAACTGTGGATATTGTGGGAACAACTGGCATGGAGAAAAGGAGTACTGCCCTGCCAAAGGAAGGCAATGTAGTAAATGCGGTAAACGGAACCACTTTGCTAAAGTTTGCAAGACTGTTTTCGGAAACGCAGTACACACAGTGAGTGACAGCCAAATGCCAGATAGAGAGCCAAATGCGGAGGAACTGTTTATTGATTCTGTGTCACAGAAAAAACAGATTTCAGAGACTGAGCAAGCTTTTGCCGATATTGAGATAGGAAAACAGGGCAAAGAGCTTAAGTTTAAACTAGACACTGGATCTCAGGTTAATGTAATTCCTCTGAGTGAGTATCACAGCTTGAAGGATGAGTGTGAGCTACAGCCCAACTCACGCAGACTGACCGGCTGTGGGGGTGAGCAGCTCATTGTAAAAGGCACATGCGTGATGAAATGCAAGTACAAAGAAAGCGACATGATGTTGAACTTTTACATTGTTGACACTTGAGCACCGCCAGTGCTAGGTCTAAAGGCATGTTTAGACATGGACCTCGTCAAGCTAGTGCTATCATTGACAGCACCAGTTGAGAAGCAGACAGTCATGGAGGAGTTTGCTGACGTTTTCAAAGTAATCAGACGATTCCCAGGTGAATGCACTATTCACCTTGACCCAGCAGCAACCCCAGTGGTTTGCCCACCGAGAAGGATACCCCTTGCTCTACATAGTCGCCTGAAGGAGGAGCTGCAGAGCATGGAGAATACAGAAATCATCGTCCGGGAAACAGAATCGACAGAGTGGGTCAACGCGTTAGTAGTGGTTGAGAAACCACGTACAGGCAAGCTCAGAGTCTGTCTTGACCCCAGAGATTTGAACAAGGCTATCAAACGCCCTCACTACCAACGCTAGATGACATCACACCCAAGCTAGTGGGAGCACGTTACTTCAGTGTAATGGACGCACGATCAGGATACTGGACTATCAAGCTCATGGAAGAGTCATCTAAGCTAACAACGTTCAGCACACCATTTGGACGCTACCGATTTCTGCGTTTACCATTTGGTCTTATCTCAGCTCAGGATGAATTCCAGCGGAAGATCGACAAAACCTATGAAGGCCTCGACGGAGTAGTCGCAATCGTAGACGACATCCTCATCTATGGCAGGAATAGAGAGGAACATGACAGGAACCTCCATGCGATGCTACAAAGATCACGGGAGAAAGGTATCCGGCTCAACCCCGAGAAAAGCATAATCGGATCCACCGAGATCAGTTATTTCGGGCATCGCCTCTCAACTGATGGCATTAAGCCGGATCCAGAAAATATCGCCGCCATCAAGAAGATGGAGCCGCCGAAGAACTGCGCAGAGCTAGAAACAGTACTAGGCATGGTTAACTACTTAGCCAAGTTTGCCCCGAGCCTCTCCGAAATCAACGCACCCATGTGTCAGTTGCTCAAACAATCCAATGAGTTCCTATGGGACAAACAACATGACACAACATTTCAGAAAATGAAAGACCTAATCACCAGAGAACCAGGACCGGTTCTTGCCTACTTCGACCGCAACAAAGAGCTCAGACTACAAGTGGACGCGTCAAAGTACGGACTAGGCACAGTATTACTGCAAGAAGGAAAGCCCATCGGCTGCGCTTCCAGATCTCTCACAGACAGTGAAATCAACTATGCTCAAATCGAGAAAGAGCTATATGCAATTCTGTTTGGATGCAAGCATTTCCACCAGTACGTCTATGGCCGACAAGTCATTGTGGAATCCGACCACAAGCCCCTCGAGTCAATCATGAGGAAACCACTAGCCGCAGCCCCACCAAGGCTACAGAGAATGATCCTTCAGCTACAGGTGTATGACTTCACAATCATTCACCGTCCAGGCAAAGACATTCCTGTCGCAGACACGCTCTCCAGAAAGTCTCTTAGCTACCAGGACAGCAGCCTCAGTGAAGGCATGGATGTGCAGGTGCACATGGTGTACCACAGCTTACCTGTGAGTGACTCAAAACTGAAGGAGATCCGAGCAGAAACAGAGAAAGATGCACAACTCACACTGCTGAGCAAAGTCATACGTGAAGGATGGCCTGAGGAAAGGAGGAAATGCCCTCAGAGCATATCTGAATTCTGGAACCACAGAGACGAACTGTCACAAATCAACGGAATCGTCTTCAAAGGGGAGAAAATCATCATTCCTACCAGTCTCAGAGAAGAGATGTTGACAAAAATTCATGCTAGACATATGGGCATGGAAAAATGCAAACAAAGAGAACGTGACATTATGTTTTGGCCCGGAATGTGCAAACACATTGAGGACATTGTCGGAAAATGTTCCATTTGTCTAGAACGCCGCCCATCAAATGTCAAAGAGCCCATGATACCTCACCGTATCTCAGACAGGCCCTGGCAGGTTGTCAGCTGCAAGCAAGTGCATGCAAAACGTGTACAGAGACAGCAACACCAAAAGAGATACTATGACAGGTCAGCTAGACTACTGCCGCCGCTGCACAATGGAGAATCCATCAGAATCCAGGAGCAAGTCTACTGGAAGCCTGCAGTCATCATCCAGCCAGCTGACACTGAGCGATCGTATCACATCCGCACCCCAGAAGGACAGGTGTACCGCCGCAATCGCAGGCACCTCCTGAACACCAAGGAACAACACCGTCATTCTGATGAGAGGTCAAGCCTAGAGTTATCCTTGACTTGTGAACTGCCAAAGGGTGTAGGCGGATCGCTGCCCTAAAAAAAACTGTACATCGTTATTGAAACGTTGAGATGTTTTCAGTGCTAGTTAAATGTTGAGTTTACTTATATGTTGATGCTACTGAGAACATTATGTAGAAGAAAGGTTTAAAAGTAATGCATAACATTTTTCTTTTAAAAGAAAGGGGATGTAACATTTGCATATTGATTTATCATTGGCCCGCAGGCATCTATAAGGAATACCTATTATATTCACATGTGATCACATGCTGAATTGTCATTGGCCTGCAGGCATCTGTAAGGACTGCTATTGTTTAGAAGACCCAGGGGGTCCCGACTCCATCTTGTCCACACGGTGCTGTACTGCTGTGAGAAAGTTTACAGACCTGATGCTTCATTAAAAGAGTTTAAACTGTAATACTCCATTGTCCTGCAATTTATTATTTTTGTACAAAGTGTGCAAAACAAGACAACATCAGTCATCAGGAAAATGCTGGAATCCATTATTATGAAAGTTGTAACAGGGTAATACATTTATTAGAGTTTTTTGAGGATAGATAAAGGGGAACCAGTGGAAGTATATTATTTGGATTTCCAAAAGGCATTCGATAAGGTGCCACATAAAAGGTTGTTAAGCAAGATAAGGGCACATGGGGTTAGGGGTAATGTATTAGCATAGTTAGAGGATTGGTTAATGGGCAGAAAACAGAGAGTAGGGAGAAATGTGTCATTTTCAAATTGGCAGGTTGTAACTAGTGGGGTGTCGCAAGGATCAGTGCTTGGGTCTCAGCTATTTACAATCTCTATTAATGGCTTAGATGAAGTGACCGAGTACAATGTATCCAAGTTTGCTGATGATACAAAGCTAGGTGAAAAAGTAAGGTGTGAGGAGGATGCAAAGAGCTTGCAAAGGGATATAGCCAGATTAAGTGTGTGGGCAATAAGGTGGAAGATGGAGTATAATGTGGGGAAATGTGAGGTTATTCACTTTGGTAGGAAGAATAGAAAAACAGAATATTTTTTAAATGGTGAGAAACTATAGAATGTTGGTTTTCAGACAGATTTAGGTGTCCTAGTACAAGAGACACAGAGAGTTAGCATGCGGGTACAGCAAGCAATTAGAAACGCAAATGGCATGTTGGCCTTTATTGCTAGAGGGTGGGAGTACAAGAGTAAGGAAGTTTTGCTACAATTGTACAGGGCTCTGGTGAAACCACACCTGGAGTACTGTGCACAGTTTTTGTCTCCTTATTTAAGGAAAAGATATATTTGCCTTAGCGGTGATGCAGCGAAGGTTCACCAGACTGAATACAGGGATGAGAAGGATGTCCTATGAGGAGAGATTGAGTAGATTGGGCCTATACTCTCTGGAGTTTAGAAGAATGAGAGGTGATCTCATTGAAACATATAAGATTCTGATGGGGATTGACAGGATAAATGTTGAGAGATTGTTTCCCTTGGCTGGGGAGTCTACATCTAGGAGGCATAGTCTCAGGATAGGGGGCTGGCCTTTTAAGAATGAGATCAGGAGGAATTTCTTCACTCAGAGTTGTGAATATTTGGAATTATCTGCCCCAGAGTGCTGTGGATGCTCAGTCGTTGAGTATATTTAAGGCTGAGATAAATAGATTTATGGACTCCTGAGGCATCAAGGGATATGGGGATAGGGCAGGAAAGTGGAGTTGAGGTCGAAGATCAGCCATGATCTTATTGAATGGCGGAGCAGGTTCGAGGAGCTGTTGGCTTATTCCTGCTCCTAATTCTTATGTTCTTATACTGAGGATGCTGGAAATCTGAAATAACAACAGAAAATGCAGGAAATACTCAGCAGGTCAGGCAGCATCTGTGGAGAGAGAAACAGAGTTAACGTTTCAGGTTGAGGTTATGGTCTGAAATTCTTGAACTTGATCAGTGGTGTGGTGGGGTTGGGAGTTGTTCCGCTAACTGGTAGTTCAGTCACTGTGGGCTGTGGGTCAGAATAACATGGCCCCTCTGGTGTTCACACAGGCTCAGCGCCCAGCAATGGGAGAAGGAGGGTCTGTCACACAACAGGGCAGCTCAGGAAGGTCAGACTAGGGGTTCTGATCTGAAATGTCAATGAGCAATGAGTGAGGGCTGTGTGACTGATGGCAGACTGCAGTTCAGGCACTGGGCCTTATGTGTCCTGTACTTACGGCATTATAGCCTCACCAGCCATTCTCCTCTTTCAGTAATCGCTCCACCATTGGCAGCCGTGCCTTCGGTTGTCTGGACCATAAGCTGTGGAATTCCCTTTCTAAACCCCTCTACCTTTCTTTCCTCCTTTAAGACGCTTCCTAAAACCTACCTGTTTGACCAAGTATTTGGCCATCTGTCCTACTATCAACGTGGCTTGGTGTCAAAAAAATTGATAACGTTCCTGTGAAACGCCTTGGGATGTTTCACTACGATAAAGGCACTTTATAAATGCAAGTGGTTGTTGTGGTTCATTGCCATCCATTTGAGCTGGACCGGTTTCTGGCTGGGATAGAGATCGCCTCTTACAAAAGGCAGCTACCGCAGGGAATTATCAGGGACAGAGCGAGCTCCTGGACTAGTTTTGAGCGCGTAGCGGGATCAGAATGGAATTTCCCCGATCTTTTCCCCATATTGGCTTGAGGGGTTTTTCTGGTTTTTGGCTTCTCATAGAGTCATAGGGCATGATTTTCATTGGGCCGTGGAGGCCAGATTGGAGGCATGTGGGGGGTTAAAATCCCCAAATCGTGGGGGCACGAACCCATCCCACCCACCAACCCGCTTCCATGCCAGTTTCAAAGGAGGCGGGTCCCCGACCCACACTGGGACCCGCCTCCCTGAGGCGGGAAGGGGATTAGTCCCAATTAACTGCCTGTTAACAGCTAGTTAACAGGCAGTTTTTAGCCTAATCCCTATTTTCATTCTTGAAGTGTGGGATTCCCGACGGCTCCAAACCATGCCAAGTTAGCGAGGTGGGCCGTCGGACTGGAGGGCTTGGAGGGGTCGAGATGTCCGGTGTTCAGGTGAGTGATGGGAGCATGAGTGCAGAGGTAAGTGTGTTTGGTGTGTTTAAAGACGTTTTACTTACCTTTACAGCCTTCCTTCCTTCAGGTCGCGGGAGTCCCTCATCTCACCAGCACAGAAAGCAGAATGGCTGCGATCTGTCAAAAGTTGCAGCATTCAGCTTTCTGTTCTGTTGAGATCTCTAAATCATCCTGAGCGGAAGGAATTAATTTGGAGTACAGATTGTCAGCGTTTGACAGCTTCAAACAGCTGTGAAACTCTGATATTTCATCTGTCAAAAGGTCTTGAGAGATGAAATGTCAATCTGTGACATCACTTGTTGTCGGGTGGCCCTTAATTGGCCTGCTGAGCCCGCTGGGTAGGCTCAACAAGGTCAATCAAGTCAAAATCGCGTGGGTTGGCTACAACTCGATGGAAGCGGGTCTTCAACCCCGAAAGTTGTAGTCCCACCTCCTACCCGCCTCCTCAATGAAAATCCAGCCCATTGAGTCCATACCAAGTCTCTGTAGAGCAATCCAGTCAGTCCCATTCCCACCGTTCTATCCCCATAGCCCTGCAAGTTTATTTCCCTCAAGTGCCTATCCAGTCTCCCTTGAAAACGTTGAGTGTCTCCGCTTCCACCACTTCCATTGGCAGCAAGTTGCAGTTCCTCACCACTCGCTGCGTAAAAAAGATTTTTCTCATATCCCCCTGTATCCCTTGCCGAAAACCTTAAATCTGTGACCCCAGTCCTTGTACCATCAATTAGTAGGAACAGCCTTTCCCTGTCTAGCCTATCTAAACCTGTCATAATCTTGTACACCTTTATCAAATCACCCCTCAACCTCCTTTGCTCTAATGAAAACAACTCCAGCTTCTCCAACCAGTCCTTGTAGCTGAGATCCCCCATCCACAGAACCATTCTGGTAAATCTCCTCTACACCCTCTCAAGGGCCTTCACATTCTTCCTAAAGTGTGGTTACCAGAACTGGACACAATACTCCAGTTGTGGCCTAACCAGCGCTTTATAAAGGTTCCGCATAACTTCTCTACTTTTGTACTCAATACCTCTATTTATGAAGCCCTAGATCCTATGTGCTTTGCTACCCACTCTCTCTCAACATGTCCCGGCACCTTCAAGGACCTATGCACATTAACTCCCAGGTCCCTCTGTCCCTGCACACACTTTAAAACTGTGCCATTAAGTGTATATTGCCTCTCCCTGTTCCGACTGCAAAAATGCATAACCTCTTACTTCTCTGTTTTTAATTCCATCTGCCACTTGTCTGCCCATTCCGCTAGCCTTTCTATGTCCTGCTGCAGTCGATTGGTATCATCATCACTGTTTGCCACACCCTCAACTTTGGTGTCATCGGCAAATTTAGAAATTCTACTCGGTATTCCAATATCCAGGTCAATTATATATATCAAAAAAAGCAGTGGCCCCAGCACTGAACTTTGGGGAACACCACTGTCTACCATCCTCTAGTCTGAAAAACAGTCATTTACCACAATTCACTGTTTTCTGTCTTTAAGCCAATTCCTTATCCAAGCTGCCACTGACCCACCTATTCCATGAGTCTCAATTTTGTTAACCAGCCTTCTATGTGCTACTTTGTCAAACGCCTTCCGAAAATCCATGTAGACAACATCCATTGCATTCCATTCATCGATCCTCCCCATTACTTCATCAAAAAATTGAATTAGATTAGTCAAACACAATCTGCCTTTTACAAATCCATGTTGGCTCTCCTTAATTAACTTAAACCGCTCCAAGTACCCATTAATTTTTTCCTTGATTATTGTTTCTAAAACGTTATCCACCACTGATGTTAAACTGACCGGTCTGTAGTTTCTAGGATTGTTCTTGCACCCTTTGTTGAAAAATGGTGTCACATTTACCACTTTCCAATCTTCTTGCACCTCCCCCGCATTTAGGGAAGATTGGAAAATTATGGCAAGCCCTTCTGCTATCTCCTCCCCCAATTCCCTTAGCAAGCCATCTGGACCAGTCGACTTGTCCACTCTAAGCATACTCAGCCTTTCTAGTACATCCTGTCTATCAATTTTCACCCCTTCCATTGCTTCTACCTTTTCCACTTCTACCAATGTTTTGTCAGCATCCACCTCCTTAGTAAACACCCTCTATTTTGTTTCATCATCTTCTCTATCTCCCTCGTCATCCAAGGAGCCCTTGCTTTGGTTCCCTTACCCTTCCCTCTTCTTGGAATGTACCTAACCTGTACTTGGAACATCTCCTCCTTGAAGATCACCCATTGTTCCATTACAGTTTTTCCTGTCAGTCTTTGGTTCCATTTTACCCTGGCTAGATCCTTTCACATCCCATTGAAGTTAGCCCTATTCTAGTTTAAAAGTTCCCCTCTAGATTGTTCCTTCCTCCCCTCCATTGCTAATCTAAATCTTATGATACGATGATCACTCGTACCCAAGTGTTCTCCCACAAACACTTGGTCGACCTGGCCCACCTCATTCCCCAGCACCAGATCCAGCAATGCCTCCTTCCTAGTTGGGTCAAGAACATACCGATTGATGTGCCTTCAATAACCACAAAACTAGAAGTTATAGACTTTAACAAGTTGGCTTTTAATCACTAAGATCAGAGCTAACATCTCAACACACTGACTGGCTCGCAGGAATGAGTCATACAGGTTAGTCAGGAAAGAGGAAGTGAAACTATACACCGTGTGGGGGAGGGTAATATACATGAGTGCAAAACGAATACAGGCAAGAACGAATACAGTCAAGAACAAACAGATTTCATTACATTCACCCCTTCTTTAGATTTAGTCCATCGGGGTGATGTTTCTTAAAAGTTGGTATAAGTGAGTCTGTCAGGAGGTTTTGTGGTTCTCAGTGATCGGCGCAAAGCCGGTTGGGGTGCCTCTAGGGGAGTGGATTCTGGTTCCTCCGCTGTCCGGGCCTCCGCAGTGTCTTCCAGGTTATCTGCAGTGTCCTCTAGGTTAAAGTTGGGTATTGATACCTCTGGGCGTCCTGTCTCTTTGTGTAGGTCTTCCTCGGGTAGTCTCTCATCGTTCTCTCCGCTCCCCGAGGGAGCGAGGTCTTTTATGGAAACAGTGTCCTCTCGCCCGTCAGAGTATTTGATATAGGCGTACTGAGGGTTTGCATGGAGGAGCTGTACCTTTTCCACAAGGGGGTCCGTTTTATGGCCTCTCACGTGCTTCCGCAATAGTACTGTCCCCGGGGACGTCAGCCACGCGGGTAGAGATATGCCCGAGGTCGATTTCCGGGGGAAAACGAACATCTTTTCGTGAGGGGTAGCGTTAGTGGCTGTACATAACAGAGACCTTATGGAGTGGAGCACGTCTGGGAGGACTTCCTGCCAGCGGGAGGTCGGAAGGCCTTTTGACTTTAAGGCTAACGTGACAGCCTTCCAAACAGTAGCATTCTCCCTTTCCACTTGCCCATTACCCCGGGGGTTGTAGCTAGTGGTTCTGCTAGTGGCTATCCCCTTTGAGAACAAGAACTGGCGCAGTTCGTCACTCATAAATGACGTCCCCCTATCGCTGTGTATGTAGTTCGGCATGCCAAACATGCAGAATAGATTACCGAGACACTTGATGACCATGGCACTGGTCATGTCTGGGCAGGGAATGGCGAAGGGGAAGCGGGAATATTCATCGATGATATTGAGGAAGTATACGTTACGGTCGGCAGAGGGAAGGGGTCCCTTGAAGTCCAGACTTAGGCGCTCGAATGGCCGTGTGGCTTTGATAAGGTGTGCACAGTCAGGCCTGTAGAAACGAGGCTTGCATTCCGCACAGATGCGGCAGGCTCTGGTCATTGCCCTGACCTCCTCGATGGAGTGGGGCAGATTGCGGGACTTTATAAAATGGTATAGTCGGGTGACCCCTGGGTGACAGAGGTCGTTGTGGAGACCCTGTAATTTGTCCATATGAATGCTGGCACACATTCCCCGCGATAGGGCGTCTGGGGGTTCATTAAGGGCTCCCGGCCTGTACATAATATCATAGTCGAACGTGGATAGTTCGATCCTCCACCTGAGTATTTTGTCATTCTTGATTTTCCCCCTTTGTTTGTTATTAAACATGAAAGCCACCGACCGCTGGTCGGTGAGCAGGGTGAAACGTTTGCTGGCTAGGTAGTGTCTCCAGTGCCGCACTGCCTCCACTATAGCCTGTGCCTCCTTCTCGACAGAAGAGTGCCTGATTTCAGGTCCCTGAAGGGTTCGGGAGAAGAAGGCCACAGGTCTCCCAGCCTGATTGAAGGTCGCAGCTAAAGCAAAGTCTGACGCATCGCTTTCGACTTGAAAGGGAATGCTTTCGTCCACTGCACACAGTGCAGCCCTTTCAATGTCCTGTTTGATACTGGTGAAAGCCTCCCGAGCTTCAGCTGATAGTGGGAAGGACGTCGATTTAATGAGGGGTCGGGCCTTATCAGAGTAATTGGGCACCCATTGGGCATAATACGAAAAAAATCCCAGGCACCTTTTTAAAGCTTTGGGATTGTGTAGCAGGGGCAGTTCCTTTAGGGGGCGTAATCGGTCAGGGTCCGGTCCAATTACCCCATCTTCCACCACACAGCCGAGGATACAGAGACGGGTTGTGTTGAAGACACATTTGTCTTCGTTGTAGGTTAGATTCAGCTTTAGGGCAGTTTTTAAAAATCTCGCAAGATTTAGATCGTGGTCTTGCTGGTTGTGCCCGCAGATAGTGACATTGTCCAGATAGGGGTAGGTAGCTTGTAGTTTATTCTCGTCAACCATGCGGTCCATCTCACGTTGGAAGACTGAGACCCCATTTGTTACCCCGAAGGGCACTCTGAGAAAATGGTAGAGGCGTCCGTTCGCCTCAAAGGCGGTGTATGGGCGGTCCTCCGTTCTAATGGGGAGCTGGTGATACGCGGATTTGAGGTCGATAGTCGAGAAGACTCGGTATTGCGCAATCTGGTTGACCATTTCTGATATGCGGGGTAAAGCGTAGGCGTCCAGCTGGGTATAAATATTAACAGTCTGGCTGTAGTCAATTACCATCCGTTTCTTTTCGCTATTTTTAACTATGACTACTTGGGCACGCCACGGACTGGTACTGCATTCAATAATGCCTTCCCGCAGGAGTCTGTCCACTTCCGCCTTGATAAAGTGTCTGTCTTCCAGACTGTACCGTCTACTTTTGGTCGCTATGGGCCTACAGTTCGGAGCGAGATTAGCGAATAAAGAGGGCGGGCTGATTTTTAAGGTTGATAGGCCACAGACTGTGAGTGGCGGCTGGGACCCGCCATATGCTAGCGTGACACTTTCGTGGTGGCACTGGAAGTCCAGGCCCAAGATTACATTAACACAGAGTTCTGGCATCATGAGGAGTTTAAAATCCTTGTAGTCCATGCCTTTTACAGTCAGTGTTACCACACAGTAGCCCAAAATGTCCGAAGTGTGGGGCTTAGCAGCCATAGCAATTCTGCTCCGTGTAGGGTTTACCGTTAATGAGTGCTGCCGTACCAGGCTAGGGTGGATAAAACTCTCGGTACTCCCAGAGTCAATTAAACATTTCGTTAAATTCCCGTTTACCTGTATGTCCATCATGGATTTTGTCAACGGGTGTGGCCTGGATTGATCCACCGTGATCGAAGCCACTGTTGGGCCCTGGGCGGCCGTTGAGTCGGGAAAAGATGGCGGATCCCAAGATGGCGGCCCGCATGGGATGCACGAGGCGGTGACGGAGTTGGAAATCGGATTCCCCCTGCAGACTTTGCTAAAATGCCCCTTTTTCTTACATTTGAAGCATGTAGCGTCCTTCGCTGGGCATCGTTGTCTGGGGTGCTTGGCCTGGCCGCAGAAGTAGCATTTCGGTCCTCGAGACATTGCCGCTGTAGTAGGACTCCTGGGTGAACTTCTGTGTGGGGACTCCGGCGGTGTAGAGCTGGTCTGAGACCTGGATGGGGAAGATGGCTGATTCCAAGATGGCGGCCCGCTCGGCGCGCACGAGGCGGTGAGGGCTGCATGGCCGGAAGAATAAGAGTCAGAGTTTTTCTGGGCCACGTCCAGCGATCGCGCAGTGGCCACTGCCTTTTTTAAGTCCAGGACCTCCTTCTCCAGCAGTCACTGCCGGATATAATTTGATTTGAGGCCCGTGATGAAGGAATCGCGGACCAATTCGTCAGAGTACACGTTGGCCGTCACGGCCTTGCAGTTACAGTCCCGGACCAAGTCCTTTAGGCCCTGTAAAAAATCGTCCATTGATTCCTCAGGTCGCTGCCTGCGTGTAGCCAGCAGATGTCTGGCGTACACTTCGTTTACTGGCCTCTGGTATTGGGCCTTCAGGATAGTGATGGCCTCCGTGTAAGAGGTGGCGTCCCGGATGAACGAATAAATCCGATGATTAACGCGAGTAGTCAGTAGACTCAGTTTATCTACCTCGCTAGCGGATGAGGCCCTCGCGAAGAGTTCGAAGCATTTGAGCCAGTGTCCAAATTGATTTGATGCTTCAGCAGATTGTGGATCCAAGTCCAGACGCTCTGGTTTTAGGAGTCGATCCATCCTAGTATTCTTTAGTGATTAAAATTGATGTGCCTTCAATAACCACAAAACTAGAAGTTATAGACTTTAACAAGTTGGCTTTTAATCACTAAGATCAGAGCTAACATCTCAACACACTGACTGGCTCGCAGGAATGAGTCATACAGGTTAGTCAGGAAAGAGGAAGTGAAACTATACACCATGTGGGGGAGGGTAATATACATGAGTGCAAAACGAATACAGGCAAGAACGAATACAGGCAAGAACAAACAGATTTCATTACACCAGTCAAGGAAATTCTCCTAAACACATTTCAGAAATTCCTCACCCTCCTTTCCCTTTACCCTAGCATTATCCCAATCGATATTTGGATAATTAAATTCCCCCAATATCACCACTCTATAGCTCTTGCATATCACTGCTATTTCCCTACAGATTTGCTCCTCTACCTCCCTCTCACTAATTGGAGGCCAGTAGAATACCCCCAATAGCATGTTCATACCCTTTTAAGAACATAAGAAATAGGAGCAGGAGTAGGCCAATCGGCCCCTCGAGCCTGCTCCGCCATTCAATAAGATCATGGCTGATCTGATCCTAACCGCCAATCCACTATCACAGAACCATCTCCTGAATCTAACAGAATTAAACACACGAAATAGGAGCAGGATCAGGCTACACGGCCCCTGGGCCCGCTCCGCTACCCACAGGGCCATGACCGATCCGAACCTTAGACTCATGTCCAAATTCCTGCCCGCTCCCCGTAACCCTTAATTCCCTTTACTTCTAGGAAACTGTCTATTTCTGTTTTAAATTTATGTAATGATGTAGCTTCTACAGCTTTTTGGGGCAGCATATTCCATGGACCTACCACCCTCTGAGTGAAGTAGTTTCTCCTCATCTCAGTTTTGAAAGAGCAGCCCCTTATTCTAAGACTATGCCCCCTAGTTCTAGTTTCACCCATCATCGGGAACATCTTCCCTGCATCCACCCGATCCAACCCCTTCACAATCTTATATGTTTCAATAAGATCGCCTCTCATTCTTCTGAACTCCAATGAGTAGAGTCCCAATCTACTCAACCTCTCCTCATATGTCCATCCCCTCATCCCCGGGATTAACCGAGTGAACCTTCTTTGTACTGACTCGAGAGCAAGTATGTCCTTTCTTAAGTATGGACAACAAAACTGTACGCAGTATTCCAGGTGCGGTCTCACCAATACCTTGTACAACTGAAGCAATACCTCCCTATTTTTATATTCTATCCCCCTAGCAATGAAAGCCAACATTCCATTGGCCTTCTTCATCACTTGCTGCACCTGCATACTAACCTTTTGAGTTTCGTGCACCAGGACCCCCAGATCCCTTTGTACTTCAGTACTTTCCAGTTTCTTGCCATTAAGATAATAACTTGCTCTACGATTTTTCCTGCCAAAGTGCATAACCTCACACTTTCCAGTATTGTATTCCATCTGCCAAATCTCTGCCCACTTACTTAGCCTGTCTATGTCCCCTTGCAGGTTTTTTATGTCCTCCTCACTCGCTACTTTCCCCCCCCCATCTTAGTATCATCTGCAAACTTTGATATGTTACACTCAGTCCCCTCCTCCAAATCGTTAATATAGATTGTAAAGAGTTGGGGACCCAGCACTGACCCCTGTGGAACACCACTAGTTACTGATTGCCGGTCTGAGAATGAACCATTCATCCCAACTCTCTGCCTTCTGTTAGATAGCCAATCCTCTATCCATGCCAGAATATTACCCCCAATCCCGTGATTTTTTATCTTAAGCAATAATCTTTTGTGTGGCACCTTGTCAAATGCCTTTTGGAAGTCTAAATACACTACGTCCACTGGTTCCCCTTTATCCACCCTATACGTTACTTCCTCAAAGAACTCCAGCAAATTTGTCAAACATGACTTCCCCTTCATAAAACCATGCTGACTTTGTCTTATTAAATTATGATTATCCAAATGTCCTGTTACTGTCTCCTTAATAATGGACTCCAAAATTTTACCTACCACAGATGTTAGGCTAACCGGTCTATAGTTTCCAGCCTTCTGTCTACTGCCCTTTTTAAATAAGGGTGTAACATTAGCAGTTTTCCAGTCTGCCGGGACCATTGCCGAGTCCAGGGAGTTTTGGAAAATTATTACCAATGCATCCACAATCCCTACCGCCACTTCCCTCAAGACCCTAGGATGTAAGCCATCAGGTCCAGGTGATTTATCCGCCTTGAGTCCCATTATTTTACCGAGTACCACTTCCTTAGTGATTTTGATCGTGTTTAGCTCCTCTCCCCCTTTAGCCCCCTCTTTGTCCAGTGTTGGGATGTTCTTAGTGTCTTCTACTGTAAAGACTGATGTAATATATTCATTCAGTGTTTTTGCCATCTCCATATTTCCCACCATTAATTTCCCGGTCTCATCCTCTAAGGGACCAACATTTACTTTAGCCACCCTTTTTCTTTTTATATAACTATAAAAACTCTTACTATCTGTTTTTATATATTTTGCTAATTTACTTTCATAATCTATCTTCCCTTTCTTAAATCAATCTTTTTGTTATTTTTTGCTGTCTTTTAAAGTTTTCCCAATCCTCTATCCTCCCACTAGATTTGGCTACCTTATATGCCCTTGTTTTTAGTCGAATACTATCCTTAATTTCTTTACTTAGCCACGGATGGCTGTCTTTTCTTTTACACCCCTTTCTTCTCAGTGGAATATATATTTTTTGGAAGTTGTAAACTAACTCCTTAAATGTACACCACTGATCATGTATCGTCTTACCCTTTAATCTATTTTCCCAATCCACTCTACTCAATTCCGCTCTCATACCTTCATAGTCTCCTTTATTCAAGCTTAGCACGCTTGTTTGAGATCCAACCTTCTCACCCTCTAATCGAATATGGAATTCAACCATGTTATGGTCACTCATTCCAAGGGGATCCTTTACTAGGACATTTTTAATTAATCCTGTCTCGTTACACAGGACCAGATCTAAGGTTGCCTGCCCCCTGGTCGGTTCAGTTACATACTGCTCAAGAAACCCATCCCTAATACACTCAATGAACTCATCCTCAAGGCAGCCCTGCCCAATTTGATTTGTCCAATTAATATGATAGTTAAAATCCCCCATAATTATAGATGTTCCCTTATTACAAGCCTCAACTATTTCCTGATTGATACTCCGTCCAACAGAGTTGCCACAGTTCGGAGGCCTATAGACTACGCCCACTAGTGTTTTTTCCCCCTTATTATTCCTTACCTCCACCAAACTGTTTCATTGTCCTGATCTTTTGACCCAATATCATTTCTCTGTATTACAGTGATTCCTTCCTTTATTAACATAGCCACCCCACCTCCCCTTCCTTCCTGCCTGTACTTCCTGATCGTTAAATAACCTGGTATGTTTAATTCCCAGGCATTGTCACCCTGCAGCCATGTTTCTGTAATGGCCACAAGATCATACCCATATGTAGTTATTTGTGCCATTAACTCATCTATTTTGTTACGAATGCTACGTGCATTCAGATAGAGAACTTTCAAAGATGTTTTGTGACACTTAGTTCCTGCTTTTGCCCTTTTTATTACTTTACCTTTTACTCCATACCTTCTGCCCCTTCCTGACATGCTCTGGTTTTTAATTTCCCCACTGCTACCTAAGTCGATGACCTTCTCTGTTGTCATTTGTATTATTTGCTCTCTAGAAACCTCCTCCCCACTAGTTAGTTTAAAGCCCTCTCTACAGCCCTAGTTATATGATCCGCCAGGACTCTAGTCCCAGCACTGGCCAAGTGAAGCCCGTCCCAACGGAACAGCTCCCTCCTGCCCCAGTACTGGTGCCAGTGTCCCAGGAAGCAAAACCCATTTCTCCCACACCAGTCTTTGAGCCACGCATTTAATTCTCTAATTTTATTTGTCCTAGCCAAATTCGCTCGTGGCTCAGGTAATAATCCAGAGATTATTACCCTTGTGGTTCTGCTTTTTAATTTGGCCCCTATCTGCTCAAACTCCCTCAGCAGAACCTCCTTCCTTGTCCTATCTATGTCGTTGGTACCAACATGGACCACGACAACTGGATCCTCCCCCTCCCACTCCAAGTTTCTCTCCAGTCCAGAGGAGATGTCCTTAACCCTGGCACCGGGCAGGCAACACAGCCTTCGGGACTCTCGCTCTCGGCTGCAGAGAACTCTATCTATCCCCCTAACGATACTATCCCCTACCACTACAACATTTCTTTTAACTCCCCCCACTTGAATGGCCCCCTGCTCCACGGTGCTGTGGCCAGGTTGCTCATCCTCCCCGCAGTCCCTGTTCCCATCCTCACAGGGAGTAAGAGCCTCGAACCTGTTGGACAAGTGCAAGGGCTGCGGCTCCTCCAACACTACCTCCTGGATCCCCGTACCTGCCTCACTTCTAGTCACACCATCCTGACCCTGGCCACGGACTACATCTGAATTAATTAATCTAATTGGTGTGACTACCTCCTGATACACAGAGTCCAGGTAACTCTCTCCCTCCCTGATGTGTCTCAGTGTTTGAAGCTCGGTCTCCAGCTCTTCAACACGGAGCCGGAATTCCTCGAGCAGCCAACACTTACTGCAAATGTGATCACCGTGAGCATCAATGGTGTCCACCAGCTCCCACATATTGCAGCAGCAACACATCGCCTGATCTCCCATTCTATGTAATTAATTAAATTTACTAATATTATTCTTAAATACCCTCTGCCTCGATTCTAGATGGTGAATATCACACCTTAGAAACTATAAACCAAGGAGATTTAAGCTTAAAAAGGGAGAAATACTTACCAACCAATCACTTACCCGCTTTGTGGTGACGTCACACCTTGAATACTTTTTACCTCTCTCCTTCCCTGAGATTGGAGATTGGTGAGGCCTACCTGAGCCTCTGGGGCCTCTTGTAGTCGCTCTGCCGCTCAGCTCCGCCTCCACCCGCTGCCGATGCCGCACTGGGACCTACCTGAGCCTCTGGGGCCTCTTGTAGTCGCTCTGCCGCTCAGCTCCGCCTCCACCCGCTGCCGATGCCGCACTGGGGCCTACCTGAGCCTCTGGGGCCTCTTGTAGTCGCTCTGCCGCTCAGCTCCGCCTCCACCCGCTGCCGATGCCCCTCAACTCTAACCAAATGGATTCGGTCCTTGTCCCCTCAAAAACATCCTCCCTTTCCAACACTACAATGACTTTCCTAATCAGCACTGCCACCCCACCTCCCTTTGTTCCTTCCCTAACTTTTCTGAACACCTTGTACCCTTGAATATTAAATGCACAGTCCTCACCATTTTTAAGCCACGATTACATTATTGCCACAACATCATATTGCCACACAGCTATTTGTGCTTGTAGCTCACCAACCTTATTCACCACACTTTATGCATTTACGTACATGCATTCTAAACACATTTTTAAATTTTTTTGTAGTCTTTCTTAGTCTGCTTCTATCTAATATGGTTCTACTTCAGCCTTTAATACTAATTTTTTCTCTCGTACTATCCAACACATTCCCTCTTTTATGCACCTTATTCCTCTTTTCTACTCCTATATGCTGGTGCCCATCCCCCTGCCAAGCTAGTTTAAACTCTCCAACAGCACTAGCAAACCTCCCCACATGAATATTGGTCCCGGCTCTGTTGAGGTGTAACCCGTCCGGCTTGTACAGGTCCCACCTTCCCCAGAAATGGTCCCAGTGCCTCAGGAATCTAAAGCCCTCCCTCCTGCACCATCTCTCCAGCCATGCATTTATCTATTCTATCCTCCTATTCCTGTACTCACTAGCACGTGGCACTGGGAGTAATTCGGAGATTACTACCTCTGAGGTCCTGCTTTTTAATCTCTTTCCTAGCTCCCTATAGTCTGCCTGCAGGACCTCATCCCTCTTTCTGCCTATGTTGTTGGTACCGATATGGACATCTCCCGGAGATCACATGGTTTTTGGGTGGGGTGGAGAGTGTATATATTGTATCATTTGTGTGGGACAGGCTTGATGGACCAGAGGGTGTTTTCCTGTCCATCATTGTTCGTATTTCCCATCGGCCTCTTCTCATTGGCAGCTATGTGCCCCCCGCCCCCCACACACACACTCAGGTGCGCTCCTCCTGAGTCTGGTTGCTAAAGCTGGGGTCCCAGCCCCTCTCCTTCAGCACCAACACTTACACTAATAGCAGGGATTGCAGCCTTTGTGCACTGTCTGTAGCAACTGCTGTTGTCATGAGAGCTCCTCCCTACAGTTTACAGAGGCCTCAATCTGTGACATTCGGGCTGGAAATGGAGCTAAACAGAGAAACCTTTTCCAATATAATAGCAATTTAGTATACTGTATTTGCTGCACACAATGTGGTCTCCTCTACATTGGGGAGACCAAATGCAGATTGGGTGGCCGCTTTGCGGAACACCTCCGTTCAGTCCGTAAGGGGGACCCCGAGCTCCCGATGGCCTGTCACTTTAATTCACCGCTCCACTCCCACTCAGACCTCATTGTCCTCGGCCTCTTGCATTGTTCCACAGAAGCTCAGCGTAAGCTCAAGGAACAGCACCTCATCTTTCAATTAGGCACGCTACAGCTCTCTGGGCTCAACATAGAGTTCAACAATTTCAGATCATAACCTCGGCCCCTATCACATATATATACATTTTTATTATTTTTTTATCCACACTTTTGTTTGGCCTTTTTTCTCCCCTCCCACATGGCAGCTGTCTTTCATTCTGCCGGCGCAATTCACACCTCATCTAGAGCCATCCTTTGTTCCTTAACCTGTCCCATTACCACCTCCTCTTGCCTTGAATATCTCTCAATGTCTCTTAATCTCTCCCGCCTTCTACCCTATCACTGACCTTCCCTTTTGTTCTTTCATCCCCTCCCCCTTTTCCCAGCCCCTAACTTGCTTCACAATCTATTCCTTTTCCTGCTTTTTTCCCGTTCTGACGAAAGGTCATCGACCCGAAACGTTAACTCTGTTTCTCTCTCCACGGATGCTGTCCTGGCCTGCTGAGTTTTTCCAGCGTTTTCTGTTGTTATTTCGGATTTCCAGCATCCGCAGTATTTTGTTATCGTAATAGCAAACATACTCGGGTGGGAGAGGGACAGAGGAGAGAGGGTCTGGTCCATGCTGATTTTGTTGGCAAATGGTCCCAAAACAATGATTGTCAGGTTGTCATCTATGAGAATATGGAGCCAAAAATATTAGTAACACTCCAATAGTTTAATCATAAAATTGTCTGCGACTTGAATGACTGAATCGATGTAACTCAGTGAGGCTGATATATTAGTAAATGAAGAGATTGTGATTGTGGCATAACTAGTGTATTAAAATCGATGTGAAGCAGCAGTAAATATGAAAGTTTTGTAGAAGGTGACATGTTTTGAAAGTGTCAAAAAGGGAACATTTCACGAATTTGCGTATCGTCCTTTTGCAGGTCTACTATCGTTCCTAACTTTAGTTCATGTGCTGCGTAAGCGAGCACAAATAAAAGTGGAAAACCAGCGCTATATAAAGCCTCAATAATTGAAGCACCTTTACATGATGTTGTTTTGTTTGTTGTAACGTTTTCAATTACAATTCCGGCAGAATGTAATCTGTACAGGTGATCTAAAAGCAAATATATCTACTTTCATCATTTATGATTTCCTACCATAAATATTGAAGTAAAATAGATTTCCGCGCAGAGGGTTATGGGCGCTTGGTTTCAAAAGTAATTGAGGGCGGTGGGCGGGGCTTCAACCGTTGGGCTCAGGGGGCGGGGCCTGTTGGGCCAGGGGGCAGGGCTTCAACCGTTGGGCTCAGGGGGCGGTGCCTGTTGGGCCAGGAGGCGGGGCTTCAACCGTTGGGCTCAGGGGGTGTGGCTTCAAACGTTGGGCTCAGGGGGCGGGGCCTGTTCAGCTCAGGGGGCGGGGCCTGTTCAGCTCAGGGGGCGGGGCATTAGGGCTCGGGGGCGGAGGCTGTTGGGCATTGTGGGCAGGCCTATTGGGTACTGGGGAGGGGCAGATTGGAATCAGGGGGCGGGGCCTGTTGGGCTGAGGGGGCGGGGACTGTTGGGCTGAGGGGGCGGGGACTGTTGAGCTCGGGGGCGGGGCCTGTTGTCAGGTTCATGTTACTTTTGATCCGTATGGTATGTTGCCTCCCTGGTGCCAGGGTAAGGGACATCACTGAGAGGGTGCAGGACTTTCTGCGGGCAGAAGGGGAAGAGCCAGAGGTTGTGGTCCATGTCAGAACCAATGACATAGAGAAGAAGAGTGTTGAGGTCATGCAGTCAGAGTTTAAGGAGCTCGGGAGGAATTTAAAAAGCAGGACCTCAAAAGTGCCATGTACTAGTGAAAATGCAAAAATGAAATTATGCTAGGTTAACGTGTGGCCAGAGATATGGTGCAGAAGGGGGAGCTTCAGATTCCTGGGATATTGGGACCACTTCTGTGGCAGGAGGAACCTGTTCAAGATTGACGGGTTGCATCTGAACAGAGCTGGGACCAATATTCCTTTATAAATAGAGGCATAGAGTACAAAAGCAAGGAAATTCTGATGAACCTTTATAAAACACTGATTCGGCCTCAGCTGGAGTATTGTGCCAATTTTTGGCATTGCAATTGAGGAAGGATGTGAAGGTCTTAGAGAGGGTGCAGAAAATATTTACAAGAATGGTTCCAGGGATGAGGGACTTCAGTTACGTAGGTAGATTGGAGAAGTTGGTGTTGTTCTCCTTAGAGCAGAGAAGTTTGAGAGGAGATTTGATAGAGGTGTTCAAAATCATGATGGGTCTAGACAGAGAAGATAGCGAGAAACTGCTCCCATTGGCAGAAGGGTTGAGAACCAGAGTCTGAATGCAGTGCCTGAAGGGGTGGTGGAGGCAGACTCAATCGTGGCTTCCAAAGGGAATTGGATAAGTACCCGAGGGCATTTTTTTATGCACGGCTTAATGGGAAGGGCGGGGGAGTGGGACTAGCTGAAGTGCTCTTGCAGAGAGCCGGCACGGGCACAACGGGCTGAATGGCCTCCTTCTGTGCTATAACCATTCTATGATTCTAATATTGTGGGAGTGTCTTTAAGCAGTACATAGGAAGGGGCACGGCTGATAAGTTAATTTTCTTTCGAACAGCGACTGCCCTGCCATGCGCTCCCAGTTTTCTGTTTTTATTTTTTTCAGTCAGAACAAGTTGTTTAAGGGTGATATTATAATCGGGACAGGTACAGCCTTTATCATATACAACCACCCATGTCTCAGTGCCACTTGGTTTAATATGTGTTGCCCAATTGTAATCTCATCCTTCTCTTCCACTACATTTCTGCTTCCACTGCAATTCTCTACTCAGTTCATAATCATCATAATCATAATCATAATCAACTTTATTGTCATTGTTAGTGCACAAGTGCAGTACAACGAAATGTAGGCTTGCGGCTCCCGAGAGTGTACATTTAGACTAAGACATTTAAACATTCAACATACATTTGGCTTGTAATACATTAACATAAACATAACCATTATAAAGTGCATTGGCAGATGTGCAGGCTTTAGAGTTTATTTGTGGAGTTCAGTAGGATGACAGCCCTGGGAAAGAAGCTGTTCCTAAATCTGGTCGTACGGGTGCGAATGCATCTGTAGCGTCTCCCAGATGGCAGGAGGGTGAACAGACTGTGGCTGGGGTGGGTAGGGTCTTTGATGATGGACCGTGACCTCCGTAAACAGCGTTTCTGGTATATGTGCTCTATGGTCGGTAGCCGGGTGCCGGTAATGCGTTGGGCAGTTTTGACTACCCGCTGCAGGGCTTTCCGGTCATAGTAGCTACAGCTGCCATACCATACTGTGATACAGTTTGTCAGGATGCTCTCTATTGTGCATCAGTAAAAGTTAGAGAGGATCAGGGGTGACAGGTTACACCTCTTCAGCCTCCTTAGGAAATATAGGCGCTGCTGGGCCTTCTTCACCAGAGAGGAGGTATTGAGGGACCAGGAGAGGTCTTCCGTGATGTGGACTCCGAGGAACTTAAAGCTGTCCACCCTTTCCACCACAGCCCCATTGATGTGGATGGGGGTGTGACTTCCGCCTTTAGACTTCCTGAAGTCCACAATGATTTCTTTGGTTTTCTTGATGTTAAGGGCCAGGTTGTTATCGGCGCACCACTTCACGAGATGCTGGACCTCCTCCCTGTAGGCTGACTCATCGTTGTTGGTGATCTGGCCTACTACCGTGGTATCATCCGCAAACTTGATGATGGTGTTGGAACCATTAACAGCCACACAGTCGTGGGTGAAGAGGGAGTAGAGGAGGGGGCTCAGCACACATCCTTGTGGGGCCCCCGTGTTCAGGGTCAGGGGGGGGAGGTGTGGTTACCTAATTTGACAGACTGGGGTCTGTTTGTTAGGAAGTCCAGGGTCCAGTTGCAGAGGGAAGTGTTCAGGCCAAGAGTGTGGAGTTTGGTGGCCAGCTTGTTGGGGACGATAGTGTTGAATGCTGAGCTGTAGTCTATGAACAGCATTCTGATGTAGGTCTCTTTACCATCTAAGTGATTCAGTGCAGAGTGTAGAGCAGTTGTGATTGCATCCTCCATTGACCTGTTTGCACGATAGGCAAACTGGTGTTGGTCAAGAGAGGCGGGAACACTGGCTTTGATGTGAGCCAGGACCAGTCTCTCGAAACACTTCATTATGATGGGTGTGAGTGCGACAGGTCGATAGTCGTTCAGGCACGTCACAGCCGTTTGTTTTGGCACAGGAATAATGGTAGCGGTCTTGAAGCATGTAGGGACTACTGCCTGGGCCAATGACAGATTGAAGATGGTGGTGAAGACATCAGCCAGCTGATCAGCACATTCCTTGAGTACCCATCTAGGGATGCTATCTGGTCCAGCAGCCTTTTGTGTGTTCACTCCGCGTAGAGCACCCCTTACGTCGGAGGTCTTTCAAGAACTTTCTCCAAACGCTTTTCATTGACCATGGCTTTCCTCCCCATCTGAATCTTTCTTTTCTTTCCATTTACTTGATGTCTGTCATATCCTTGACCTCCATATTATAAACTATTCTAAATCATCTTGCTGCATATGAGGAGTGGTATATTATTGCAAGCTGTTTTTAAAGTCATAAAAATAAACAGTATGCAGAAATTAAAGGAAAATTGGAAGCAGAAGACTGGAGCAATTCACTTTTTATTACCAACCAGCTCCCAGGTCTGGTGGCGTGTAGGTTGGACATACAGTCACGGTCTTTCTTACAATACCTCACCTCCAGGTTCAGAAGTCTGGCAGTATCACCTGATAATTACAGTGCTTGAATTTTTGAAACAGGTTCCTCCCAGGCAACAGCAGGAGAGTTGGAAAGCATCAGCCACTTTGCAGTTCCAGAGGTCACAGATACCCTGTCAGGACATGCTAGATACTACACTACATTCAGCATGAGGATGCAGCAAAACAGGCCAACATGGTTTTTGTTGAATAATGTGGCATTTCCAGGGTAACTTACAGGTGTTATTGACTGCACCATGTTGCCATTTGCAACTATGTAATGACCCATGACATTCATCAATAGAACAGCACCATTCTGGAAACGTCCAAATGGGTACAACAATCAGCAAAGGAAATCTGCACGTCAGAGAATTCATTCATGTGAATGTAACAGAGGGAGCAAAAGGTAAGCAACAGTTTCAAAAAAAAAGCTAACAGCCCTTCAAAAAGCTAAAAACTCCAGTACAACCCTAACACATGAAAACAAGTGGTTTACACGGGCTTTGTAATTTTAGCTGTTGGTATGCACAAAAACATTGACTGGTATTGGAGCAAAGTACAAAATCAATGGACCATTTCTCAAGGGGCTCTGGGAGAATGCTCCCTGGAAAATTTTGGATGTTTGCAATAAAATTGATGATACATTCTAGTTAACTTTAAGCACTTTCATACTTCACGTGATAGATTTTTACTCAAAAAAGGAAAATGATGTGACATTTTGGATTTTCAACAGACTTACCCAACATTTACCTAAAAGTCAGTCCACACTCTCTGGCTCAGTTCACAGACACACTGTATCCCATCCAACCACCGAACCCTTTCACTGAGAAACTCTCTTCTCCCCGTCTAATGCAGTTAGGCTGGTATTCTTGTTCCAATCTAGTTGTCCAAAGTGCCACTCCCAGCTCCTCACCGCCTCCCCCAAAGCACAGTTAACAGCTTCCGACACTTTATTACCATCCATTTCTCCCTTTTCGTGCATCCATTTCCCCCTTTCATGGCCAAATATGAAAGTTTTACAGAAAATTGTATGTTTTAAAGTGCAAAATATTGAATCTTCACCAATTTGTGGAGTGAAAAGAAAGTTGAAATGAGTGAACTAGAGGAGCAGGTGAATGAAGAAGTTGATTTTGTGTCTAAAGCAGGAGTAAATATGGAAGTTTTGCAGAAGGTGAAATGTTTTAAAAGTGTAAAATATGGAACGCTTCACGAATTTGCGTGTCATCCTTGCGCAGGGGCCATGCTAATCTTCTCTGTATCGTTCCAATTTTAGTATATGTGCTGCCGAAGCGAGCACAAATGTCAAATGAAAGCCAGCGCCTTATGAAGCATCAATGTTGTAAACACATTTTGGTGACAATGAGTTGGGGGTTTTTTCAAGTCGCATTTTGAATTATCTTTGTGCCACAACATATTGCACAAAACAGCCTTGTACTTTAATTACCGTTTTTACTTGCATAATTTATGACTTCGTAACATAAATATTGAAGGGAAAGTAGATTTCCGAGCAGAGGATTATGGGCAGTAGGTTCCGGATGTCACAGATAGTCTGCAGCAAAACAGGCGAACAAGGTTTGTTGAAGGATGTGGCATTTTTAGGGTAGCTCACGGGTGCTGTTGACTGCACCCACGTTGCCATTAGCAACAATGCAGAGTCCCATGTCATTCATCAACAGAACGGCACCACTCTGGAAACGTCCAAATGGTTGCAACAATCAGCAAAGAATTCTTCATGTCAGAGAATTCATTCATGCCAACGTAAAAGAGCGAACAAAAGGTAAACAACAGCTTAAAAAAAAACGAACACAGCCCTTCAAAAATCTAACAACTCAAGAACAGCCCTGACCCATGAAAACAAGTGGTTTACACGGGCTTTGTAACTTTAGCTGTCGGTATGCACAGAAACATTGACTGGTATTGGAGCAACGTACAGAATAGATGGTCCGAGAGCAGCAAAGGCAGAGCTGGTCGGGGACCGGAGCGGAGGCCCTAACTCACCGAGAGCAGCAGATGCAGAACGCACCTGGTCAGAGGCCGGAGCTGAGGCAGGTAAATAAAGAGCGGTGGAGAGAGAGCAAAAATAAATCAAGCAGTGACATCACAGGACAGCAGGTAGATGATTGATTGGTGAGTATTACAGGTTTTTAAATCTAAGTTAGGGCAGTGGTTTAAACTACGAGCTAGGGACCTTAAACTATTACTTTATTAAATGATATCTTAACTAGTTATAATAATTAATTAATATAACTATAAATAATTGTTTGAATAAAAACTTTAACTAATTAAATTAATTCAGGTTATCAATAAGCAAATAAGTAAAGAATTTGAGAGATGGCAGGGCAGGCTATGTGTCCGAATTGTAGTCTGTGGGAGTTTATGGACAGTGAGACTGTCCTGGATTCCCACATCTGCAGGAAATGTCTCTGCCTTCAGTCAGTCCTTGAGCTGGAGTGCGAGTTAGAGACACTCTGAAACATAAGGGAGGGGGAGGAATTTCTGGACAGCTTTATCCAGAAAACAGTCACACCCCAGAGGAAAGCACAGGTTCAGGAAGGGGAGGGTGTGACTATTAGGGAGACAGGTAGCGGGGACTTAGGAGAGGTTGAGAAGGAGGTCCCGCAGACACTGGTCCTGTCCAACAGGTAAGATATACTTGCTACCTGTGAGGACAAGGAGAAAGACTGTTGGGAGGACAGCTACAATGCAGGCCAAGGCACTGTAGCTCAGAAGGTTGCCCAAAAGGGGCAAGAGCAAAATAGAAATGTGGTAGTGATAGGAGACTCTATAATTCGGGGGATAGACAGTGTCCTCTGCAGCCAAGAACAAGAATCCCAAAAGGTGTATTGCCTACCCAGTGCCAGGGTGAGGAATATCGCGAGGCGGCTGGAGAGGAATTTGGAAAGGGAAGGGGGTAAATCCAGTTGTCGTGGTCCATGTCAGAGCGAATGACATAGGTAGGAACAGGGAGGAGCTCCTGGTGAAGAAGTATCAGGAGTTAGGAGCTAAATTATAAAGCAGGACCTCGAAGGTAATAATCTCTGGATTATTGCCCAAGCCACCTCCAAATTGGCATAGAAGCAGTCAGATCAGGTGAGTTAACACATGGCAAAAGGGCTGGTGTGGGAAAGAGGGGTTCCTTTTCTTGGGACACTGGCACCAGTACTGGGACTGGAAGGAGCTGTACCGATGGGACGGGCTCCACCTGAACCAGGATGGGACCCATGTCCTAGCGGAAAGGGTAAATAGGGATGTTGAAAATTGCTTTAAACTAGTAAGATGGGGGGAGGTATCTACAAGAAATGAAACCAGCCTAAATATAAATATCAATAGGAAAGGAGAGAATAGGAAAGAATAAAGTAATGGAGGACATTGATGGCCAGGCAATAAATAGAGTAATAGAACAATGTGGTTGACTCTTAACTGTCCTTTGAAATGGCCTAGCAAGCCACTCAGTTGTAACAAACCGATATGAAACAAAATAATAAGAATGAAACCGGACGTACCACCCAGCATCGACCTTGGCACCGGCTATGGATAAGGCAATGGCACACCCAGCCCAGTCAACCCTGCAAAGTCCTCCTCGCCAACATCTGGGGACTTGTGCCAAAATTGGGAGAGCTGTCCCACAGACTAGTCAAGCAACAGCCTGACATAGTCATACTCACTGAATCATACCTTTCAGCCAATGTCCCAAACTCCTCCATCACCATCCCTGGGTATGTCCTGTCCCACCTGCAGGGCAGACCCACCAGGGGCGGTGGCACAGTGGTATACAGTCAGGAAGGAGTGGCCCTGGGAGTCCTCAACATTGACTCCAGACCCCGTGAAGTCTCGTGGCTTCAGGTCAAGCATGGGCAAGGAAACCTCTTGCTGATTACCACCTACCGCCCTCCCTTAGCTGATGAATCAGTACTCCTCCATGTTGAACACCACTTGGAAGAAGCACAGATAGTAGCAAGGGCACAGAATGTACTCTGGGTGGGGGACTTCAATGTCCATCACCAAGAGTGGCTCGGTAGCATCACTACTGACTGAGCTGGCCAAGTCCTGAAGGACATAACTGCCAGTCTGGGCCTGCGACAGGTGGTGAGAGAACCAATACAAGGGGAAAAACATACTTGACCTCGTCCTCACCAATCTACCTGTCGCAGATGCATCTGTCCATGACAGTATTGGTAGCAGTGACCACCGCACAGTCATTATGGAGACAAAGTCCTGTCTTCACACTGAGGACACCCTCCATCGTGTTGTATGGCACTACCACCATGCTAAATGGGATAGATTCAGAAAAGATCTAGCAGCTCAAAACTGGGCATCCATGAGGCACTGTGTGCCATCAGCAGCAGCAGAATTGTATTCCACCACAATCTGTAACCTCATGGCCCGGCATATCCCTCACTCTACCATTACCATCAAGTGAGGGGACCAACCCTGGTTCAGTAAGGATTGTAGAAGAACATGCCAGGAGCAGCACCAAGCATAGCTAAAAATGAGGTGCCAACCTGGGGAAGCTGCAACACAGGACTACATGCATGCCAAAAAGCGGAAGCAGCATGCTATAGACAGGGCTAAGCGATCCCACAATCAATGGATCAGATCAAAGCTCTGCAGTCTTGCAACATCCAGTCGTGAATGGTGGTGGACCATTAAACAACATAGAAACATAGAAGATAGGAGCAGGAGTAGGCCATTTGGCCCTTCGAGCCTGCTCCGCCATTCAATGAGATCATGGCTGATCATCCAAATTCAGTACCCTGTCCCTGCCTTCTCCCCATATCCCTTGATCCCTTTAGCCTTAAGAAATATATCCAACTCTTTCTTGAATATATTTAATGAACTGGCCTCCACCGCCCTCTGTGGCAGAGAATTCCACAGGTTCACCACTCTCTGGGAGAAGAAATTCCTCCTCATTTCAGTCCTAAATGGCTTACCCCTTATCCTTAGACTATGACCCCTGGTTCTGGACTCCCCGGCCATCAGGAACATCCTGCATCTAGTCTGTCCAGGCCTGACAGAATTTTATAGGTTTCGATGAGATCCCCTCTCAGTCTTCTAAACTCCAGTGAGTATAAGCCCAATCGACACAATCTCTCCTCATATGTCATTCCTGCCATCCTGGTGAATCTTCGCTGCACTCCCTCCATGGCAAGAACGTCCTTCCTCAGGTAAGGGAACCAAAACTGCACACAATACTCAAGGTGTGGTCTCACCAAGGCCCTGTACAACTGTAGCAAGACATCCTTGTTCCTGTACTCAAACCCTCTTGCTAGGAAGGCCAACATACCGTTTGCCTTCTTAACCGCCTGCTGCGCCTGCATGCTTACCTTCAGCGACTGGTGCACAAGAACACCCAGGTCTCTTTGCACTTCCCCTTCTCCCAATCTATTACCATTCAAATAATAATCTGCCTTCCTGTTTTTGCCACCAAAGTGGATAACCTCACATTTATCCACATTATAGTGCATTTGCCATGTTTCTGTCCAATCACCTAACCTGTCCAAATCGTACTGGAGTTTCACGACATCCTCCTCACAGCTTACCCTCCCAGCCAGCTTTGTGTCGTCTGCAAATTTGGAGATATTACATCCAATTCCCTCGTCCAGATCATTAATATATATTGTGAACAGCTGGGGTCCTAGGACCGATCCTTGCGGTACCCCACTAGTCACTGCCTGCCACTCGGAAAACGACCCGTTTATTCCAACTCTTTGCTTTCTGTCCGCCAACCAGTTCTCTATCCAAGTCAATACTTTGCCCCCAATCCCATGTGCCTTAATTTTGCATGCTAATCTCTTATGTGGGACCTTATCGAAAGCCTTCTGAAAGTCCACATACACCACATCCACTGGTTCGCCCTTATCTATTTTACCAGTTACATCCTCAAAAAATTCCAGTAGATTAGTCAAGCATGATTTACCTTTTATAAATCCATGTTGACTTTGTCCAATCCTGTCACTGCTTTCCAAGTGCTCTGCTATTACATCTTTTATAATAGACTCTAGCATTTTCCCCACTACTGATGTCAGGCTTACCGGTCTATAATTCCCCGCTTTTTCTCTACCACCTTTTTTGAATAGTGGGGTAACATTAGCTACCCTCCAATCCATGGGTACTGTTCCAGAGTCTATCGAGTTCTGGAAGATGACCAGCAATGCATCTACTATTTCTAGGGCCACTTCCTTAAGTACCCTGGGATGTAGATTATCAGGCCCTGGGGATTTATCGGCCTTCAGTCCCATCAATTTTCCTAACACCATTTCCCTACAAATACTGATTTCTTTCAGTTCCACCCTTTCATCAGACCCTATGTTCCCTGGCATCTCTGGGAGGTTATTTGTGTCCTCCTTTGTGAAGACAGAACCAAAGTATGAATTTAGTTGGCCTGCCATTTCTCTGTTTCCCATTATAAATTCCCCTGATTCTGACTGCAAGGGACCTACGCTTGACTTCACCAATCTTTTTCTCTTCACATATCTATAAAAGCTTTTACAGTCAGTTTTTATGTTCCCTGCTAGCTTACTCTCATATTCTATTTTCCCTTTCTTAATTAATCCCTTTGTCCTCCTTTGTTGAATCCTAAACTGCTCCCAATCCTCAGGATTATTGCTTTTTCTGTCCAATTTATATGTTCTCTCCTTGGATCTTATGCTATCCCTAATTTCCCTTGTTCGCCACAGTTGAGTCACCTTTTTTGTTTTATTTTTATGCCAAACTGGGATGAACAAATTCTGTAGCTCATCCATTCGGTCTTTGAATGTTTGCCATTGCCTATCCACCGTCAACCCTTTGAGTGCCATTCCCCAATCAATCCTACCCAACTCCGAATCTGATGTCCAGGAGGAAAGGAATTAAATGGTCGCCATGCTTCTGGTATATGCCTCAGTTGAGGAAGCGCTCAGTCAAGGTGGGGAGAGGGGTTTCCCAGGAGGTCACACTGGAGATGGGTGTCAGGCTCCAACCTTCCACAACAATGAGTAGGCCTGCTGAAAGTTCGCCCAGACCTGAGACAACAAAGTTCTGCCACCTGCAAATGATCATCGGTGAAAACTCCTTTGTAATGGTGGAACTGCAGCTGTTAGTAAGCAATCCAATTGTGAGGCCGCCAGGATTACCTGGCGTGTTCCAGAGGAGGCGTGTAGGATGGGGGAAATGTCTAAAAATCAGAAAGGCCTCTCAAAATGGGATAATAGAGGCAAATAAGTGGTTGTTAAGGGCCTTAAGGGCCTATCCCGCCTCTTGAAGGCGGGATGGAAACAGGGTCAGAAAACACGCATGTGGGAAAATTGCTCGGGATGGAGGCGGGATCGGGCCCGCCCGCCATTTTTTGCGATTTTACCACCTCACACGCCTCCAAACCCGCCTCCTCGTGCTTGGCAAAATCGAGCCCACAGTGTTCAATCTTCGAGTGGACATGTTTACAGTGAATTTGTGACACCAAAACTGAATTTTTGCGATGTTTTACCGTTAATACTCATACAGAATCATCTGTGCTTCGCCTTCGCGTGTCTATACACAGCAACAGCAGCGTTGATTCTCACATGTACACAGCGTGCTGATTCACTGACGGGATCGGGACAATCGTGGCTGCGCCCATGGGATTCATCGGAAGCCTCGGCATGTATGACCGAGCTCGCGAACCATTCAGTTCTTACATTGAGCGGATGGGGATTTTTTTTAAGGCCAATAACATTATTGAGACCGAAGATGCTGATGAGAATATTTAAGCTCAAAATAAAGTAATTCATGAATGGAAGAAAGCAATTATTCTAATGGATATCAGACCAGATGTCTACAGAACGCTGATAAACCTACTCGCGCCAGGGAATGCGAAGGATGCATCATTTGAAGACATTGTCGAGAAACTCGATGACCATTTCGACCCAAAGCCATTAGAAAGAGCAGAGAGCTATAAGTTTGGTACAAGAAATTAAAAACAAAGTGAAACCATCAGTGAGTACATTGTAGCTCTTAAGAACCTGTCTTTGCATTGTAACTTCGGCACATTGTTGGATCGTGCGTTGCGAGATAAGTTTGTGGGTGGACTGGTGGATGAGCGCACACAGTCCAAGTTACTGAACACTCCGAACCTAATGTTTGACATAGCATGCAAAATTTCCCTATCTATGGAGATGGTGTCTAAGAATGTTAGGGAGTTCCGTCCAACTCAAGTGACTAGTGCGGCTGAGGTCCACGGTCACTAAGCCACCGCCAAACCTAAAGCTGTGAGACCAAGTCAGTGTCAGTGAGAGCAGTTTAATGAATTGTTATCGCTGCAATGAGCAAGCAAATTATTATTTCCTGGTACTTGTAGATAGTCACTCAAACTGGATTGAAGTGAAACACATGGGTTCAAATATTACAACTGAACGTACCGTAGATGAGTTGAGGTCTATCTTTGCATGTCATGGCTTACTTGCAGAGCTTGTTTCTGACAATGGCCCTCAGTTCCATTCTGCTCTATTCCAAGAATTTATGAAATGGAACAGTATCAAACACACTCTTGTTCCACCATATCCATCCAGCTTCAGTCAGAATAGTGAAAGAAGCTCTCAAAAAGCAAGTGTGGGCAGGATTGTTCGGGACTTAACTTGAAACAACGTTTGGCAAATTTCTTGCTGAAGTACAGAACTATTCCGCACACTACAACCGGACATACCCCAGCAGAACTCTTGAAGAGGAGATTGAGAACACGATTGAGTCTTGTTCAACCGAATTTGGCCTCAAGAGTTGAACAGAAACAGTTGAGTCAGAAATGTTATTATGACACCAATCAGAAAGAACGCAGTTTCAAACAAAACAAGTGTGTTCGTGTTCTCAGTCCCCAGGCAAGTCGAGTTCACACAAGTGGAATGTAGGAGCCAAAGTAGAGGGCGGTGGAACCAAGAGATATTTGGTTGAAATTGGTGACAAAATGCAAAGTGTTCATGTAGATCAAATGATCTCTGCTAGAGATGAACCAAGACATGATCGTGAACCACTTGATCATGAACACAGACATGAGTTTGACTCAGTTTAGACTTCAGTAACTGAAGTACCAGGTTCAAACAAGTCTGAGATAGAAACTGCGCCATCTTTGAGGTCGGAACCAAAACAAAACAGCTCGAAAATTGGTTCAACACCAAAACCTGCTGTAAGGAGATCAGGGAGGCTCCGCAAACCTGTTATTGAACTGGATTTGTAGTTTATTTAAAAGAAAAAAAACCAGGAGTTTTTTAATGTGGTACATGTAATGCTGGGAAAGATGGGACCATAGTTTTGTTGTATTTGAGAGGGGAATACATATTTTTTTTAAGGGTGAAAGCAGTGTAATGTATTATCACATGGTTTCTCACATGATTTGGTATGAGCATGCTCAGTTCCCTCTGGCCTAATAAAGCAAGCACGTAGACGAGCAATTTAACCTGTCTTTGTCCTTCATTTGTTCTATCCAAGTATATTACAATCACTCACCCAATATTTACCTCAGTCACGTAAGCACATCTCATCCTCCACAACACCAACTTACAAAGTCCGTCCACACTCTCTGGCTCAGTTCACAGACACACTGTATCCCATCCAACCGCTGAACCCTTTCACTGAGAAACTCTCTTCTCCCCTTCTAATGCAGTTAAGCTGGTATTCTTGTTCGATTCTAGTTGGGCAAAGTGCCACTCCCAGCTCCTCACCGCCTCCCCCAGAGCACAGTTAACATCTTCCGACACTTTATTACCATCATTTTCTCCTATTTAGTGCATCCATTTCCCCCTTTCATGGCCAGGAGTAAATACATTTGCAAATAATGTTTCAGCGGAACACCATGCTGGCGATTTGTCCACAGCTTTGGTGTCAGCCTGCTTTTCTCTTCCACCAGGTGTCCGAAACATCGACTTGTCTGTTCTCTCCATCTGACCTATCTGACCTGCTGAGTGTTAGCAGCATTTTCTCTTTCTGTTCCAGATTTCCAGCATCTGCGGTATTTTTCTTTTTGTAAATATGAAAGTGTTACAGAAAATTTTATGTTTTCAAAGTGCTTCACCAATTTGTGTAGTTAAAAGGTTGAAATGAGTGAACTAGAGGAGCAGGTGAATGAAGAAGTTGATTTTATGTTGAAAGCAGGAGTAAATAGGGCTGTTTTTCAGAAGGTGAAATGTTTTAAAAGTGTAAAATATGGAACGCTTCACGAATTTGCGTGTCATCCATGCTAATCTTCTCTGTATCGTTCCAATTTTAGTATATGTGCTGCCGAAGCGAGCTCAAGTTGAAAACTGAAGCAAAGTACTATATAAAGCACGGAAAATATAAATACCTTTAGATAGTGGTGATGTATTTACGACATCTTTTGTATTACCTTTCTCGCACAATATAATGCACAGATGCAAAGAACCTAAAATCATACACATCTCCTGCCATCACTTTTGATTGATCACTGCTGACAAAAATATTGAAAGTAAAATAGATTTCTGCGCCGAGGATTATGGGCTCGAGGTTCTAAATGTAAATGAGGGCGGCGGAGCCTATTGGGCTGAGGGGGCGGGGTCTGTTGATTTGCTTGCGCTGTGGTGAGTTTTCAGGGGCCGTGCCCGCCTTTTCTACAAACACTATTTGGACCCGGGCCATTCTCCCCTCCTGTCATTCCGCCATTGGCGCCGTGCCTTCAGCTGGCTGGGCCCCAAGCTGTGGAACACTGTTCCTAAACCTCCACCTCGCTCTCTTCCATTGAGGTCCTCCTTACAATTTACCTCTTTAAACTTTTAGTCACCTATATGCTAATATATCCTTATGTCAAATGTTGTCTGATTACTTTTCTCTGAAGCGTATTGGAATGTTTTACTGTGCTAAAGGTGCCTTATAAATGCAAGTTGTTGTCTTCCACATTGTCAGGATCATTTAAGTTAATGTGACAAATGCTCCTTATGGTTTGTTGTCTCCCTGGTGCCAGGGTAAGGGACATCTCTGAGAGGGTGCAGACCATTCTGTGGGGGGAAGGGGAAGAGCCAGAGGCTGTGGTCAATGTCAGAACCAAGGACAGAGGGAGGAAGAGGGTTGAGGTCATGCAGTCAGAGTTTAAAGAGCTAGGGAGGAAGTGAAAAAGCAGGGCCTCAAAGGTGGTAATCTCTGGAATACTCCCAGTGCCATGTGCTAGTGAAAATAGAAATAGGATGGAAGGCAGGAGAGAGTAAATGACAAAAGGTAGGATTGTACAAAGTAAAAGGAGATGGTAATGGGACAAGTAAAGAAACAAAAGATGGATCTAGAAGAGGTGTAAATGGGTAAAGCAGAATCAGAAACAGCTGCCATCTGAAAAAAATTAGGGGCGGAGGTTACCTTGAGCTTCATGGGAACAGTGTAAGATGTCGAAGACAGAGAGCTCAGAGTGGGAGTGGAGTGGAGAATTAAAGTGACAGACGACCGGAAGCTCGGGGTCACGATTGCGGACTGAATGTCCACAAAGTGGTCACCCAATCTGCGTTTGGTCTGCCCAATATAGAAGAGACCGCATCCAGAACAACGAATTCAGTATACTGAATTGCAAGAACTGCAAGTAAATCGTTGTTTCACCTGGAATGAGTGTTTGGGGCATTGGATGCTGGGAAGGAGGTAAAACGGCAGGTGTTGCATATAGGTTCTAAGTTAGATTTGGAGTGCATGTGTGTAAATGCACGAAGGATGATTAATGGGGTTGGTGAGCTGCAGGTGCAATTAACCACGTGGGAATATGATGTAGTGGCGACAACTGAGACCTGTCTCAAAAAAGGGAGGATTGGCTGCTTAATATTCCTAGGTACAAGGTATTCAGGAAAGATAGGGAGGGGAAAAAAGGAGGTGGGGTAGCAGTTTGGATTAAGGAAAATATTACAGTGCTAGAAAGAGGGAATGTCCTTGAGGAATTAAAGACAGAATCTATTTGGTTGGAGTTCAGAAACTATAATAGAGGAGCTATCACACTACTTGGTGTATTTAATGGGGCAGTGATTGTGTTAAGGGCAGAGAAGGAGAGGAATTTCTGAAGTGTGTTCAGGAGAATTTTCTTGGTCAGTATGTTTCCTGCCCAACAAGGAAGGAGGCATTGCTGGATCTAGTCCTGGGGAATGAGGTGGGTCAAGTGGAGAATGCCAGAGTTGGGGAGACTCTCGGGAATAGTGATCATAGTATCGTAACGTTTAGATTAGTTATGGAGAAGGACAAGGAGCAATCTAGAATAAAAATACGTAACTGGAGCAGGGCAAATTTCAGCGAATTGAGGAGGGATCTGGCCCAGGTAAATTGGAGTCAAAGACTGGCAGGCAGAAATGTAGTGGAGCAATGGGCGGCCTTTAAAGAGGAGATAGTTCGGGTACAGTCTAGGTACATTCCTACAAGAGGGAAAGAGAGGGCAACCAAAGCCAGAGCTCCCTGAATGACCAGGGAGTTAGAGAGTAGGATGAAGCAGAAAAAGAGGGCATATGACAGATGTCAGCTTGATAATACAAGGGAGAATGGGGCTAAATATAAAAAGTAGAGGAGAAGAGAGGCAAAGAGAGAGTACGAGAATAGATTGGCGGGCAGCATAAAAGGGCATTGAAAGGTCTTCTATAGGCATATTAACAGTTAAAGGGTTGTCAGAGAAGCGGTGGGGCCAATTAGGAACCAAAATGGAGAACTATTGCTGGAGGCAGAAGGCATGGCTGAGGTACTAAATGAGTACTTTGCATCAGTGTTTACCAAGGAAGAGGACTTTGCCAAACCTAATGGAAATGAGGAGGTTGCTGGGATACTGGATGAGATAAAAAATAGATAAAGAGGAGGTACTAGAGAGGCTGGCGGTACTTAACGTGAATCAGTCGCCCGGCCTGGGTGGGATGCATCCGAGGTTGCTGTGGGATGTAAGGGTAGAAATTGCAGTGGCGTTGGCCACAATCTTCCAATTCTCCTTAGATATAGGGGTGGTCCCAAAGGACTAGAGGATTGCAAATGTTACAACCTTGTTCAAAAAAGGGGAGAAGGATAAACCTGACGATACAAAGATAGGTGGGAAAGCAAGTTGTGAGGAGTATACAAAGAGTCTGCATAAGGGATATAGATAGGTTAAGTGAGTGGGCAAAAAATTGGCAGATGGAGTATAATGTGGGAAATTGTGAGGTTATCGACTTTGGTAGGAAAATAGAAAAGCAAAATATTATTTAAATAGAGAGACTACAAAGTGCTGCGGTACAGAGGGATCTGGGTGTTCTCGTACATAAAACACAAAAAGTTAGCATGCAGGTACAGCAAGTAATTAGGAAGGCAAATGGAATGTTGGCCTTTATTGCAAGGGGGATGGAGTATAAAAGTAGGGAAGTCTTGCTACAACTGTACAGGGTGTTGGTGACACCACACCTAGAGTACTGCGTACAGTTTTAGTCTCCTTATTTAAGGAGGGATATACTTGCATTGGAGGCAGTTCAGAGAAGGTTCACTAGGTTGATTCCTGGGATAAAGGGGTTGTCTTATGAGGACAGGTTGAGCAGGTTGGGCCTATACTCATTGGAGTTTAGAAGAATGAGAGGTGATCTTATTGAAACATATAAGATTCTGAGGGGGCTTGACAGGGTAGTTGCTGAGAGGATGTTTCCCCTCGTGGGGGAATCTAGAACTAGGGGGCATAGTTTCAGAATAAGGGGCCGCCCATTTAAGACGGAGATGAGGAGGAATTTCTTCGCTCAGAGGGTCGGGAACCTTTGGAATTCTCTACCCAAGAGAGCTGCGGAGGCTGAGTCGTGAATATATTCAAGGCGCAGATGGACAGATTTTTGAACTACAATGGAGTCGAGGGTTATGGGGAACGAGCAGGAAAGTGGAGTTGAGGCCAAGATCAGATCAGCCATGAATTTATTGAATGGCGGAGCAGGCTCGAGGGGCTGAATGGCCTAATCCTGCTCCTCTTTCTTATGTTCTTATATACTATTCTATGATTCTAAGATTCTGATCAGTGAGTAGAATCAATCATTGTTCCTCCTCTAATCAGTACTTTAACTCCTTTTCCTTTTTAGGCAACTTGAATGTTGTGCAAAGAAGTGAAGAAACCAGATGTTCTATTTGTAATGGATTTAAGACCCAACTCAACACTGCAGAGCATTTCATCACTTCCCTCTGTGCGGTCCACACCAAGGCTCTCGGGACTGTCTCAGATCATGTGCAGTTTATATTTAAGCAATGCTATTGCTTCGCATAACCAGAGTCTCTTGCTGGCCAGTGGAGTCACTTGTATAATCAGTGTGCTCCCAGAGGTGATGAGTTCTGAGTTTCCAGGCACTGAGTATATTAATATTCCTATTGCAGATTCTCCTGGTTCACAGTTAAGTGAGTACTTCGACATGGTGGCAGACAAAATCCACCATGTTGAAAAATTGCGTGGACGAACACTGCTGCACTGTGTTGCTGGAATCAGTAGATCCGCCACTTTGTGCCTTGCTTACCTCATGAAATACCGCCACATATCTCTGGTTGAGGCTCACGCCTGGTTGAGGGCCCGCAGGCCTATAATTAGGCCAAACAGTGGATTCTGGAAGCAGCTGATTGAGTACGAAGACAGAATCTTTGGAAAAACCAGCATCAAAATGGTGACGTCACCTCTGGGAGTCATACCAGACATTTATGAAGAAGAAACGAGAGGAATGATTCCTTTTTAATATTGTACACCTGACTCACAATGTTTATTTTGTCTAGGTATGTTTGTGTTATGTTACTGCTGTATATCTTTGCCTATAAAGGCAGCTGTGGATAAGATGACCTTTCCTTTAATACCACACAATACAATTCCCGAAATATCCATGACTCATATAAGACAAGGGTCAACATTAGAAAGCTCCTCTACACCAAAATTCTGTTCTTTATAATGTCCGGGTACCACAAATGTCTTCTTTCTGCCACTCTCATTTCAACCATCCCATGCCCATCCACTCTTGTTCTAATGGACCAGTGCTGTGATATCTCCCTTCTGCAGTCAGTCCTGGCTGCTGATGCTGACTTGAATCTGCTCTTCCTGTTGCTATGCTGCTGGGCAGGTATTGATTTTAATCCGCAGTGGGTCCCTGGAATAACGCTGTGATTCAGGAGGGTAAGCTGCCATTAAAGTGTCAGAGCACTGTAGAATAGCTGCTGGCCTCAGCTGATAGGAATGTATTGGTGCTTGTATTGGATGCACTGCCTTTGGGGAATGTCCTAAACTGAGAGGATGTGACCCATGTGTAAGATGCACCCTCGCAGCCCCTCAAACACACACTTGTGATCCAAACTAAGACATACATTTATAGACTTGTATCTGACTATATATTTGAATAATACATTTTCTTTTGTGCATTGCATTCAACTCTAAAGGACTATTAATTTTACACGACTTGCCTTAATAAATTGCAGCACAGCTTAGAGTACGAGGGTGATAGGTTTAACCAAAGTGCTAAATTTGGAACGGTTTACAAACTACACAGATAATGTTTGAGTTGGAGCTACCCACCTTTGTACAGTGCTTGCATTTAATAACACTAAACACTGGTGATGGAGGTTAAACACACAGCAATACCATTTAAGTCAGAACAAAAAGAAAAACTGGAATGTACAGCAACCCACTTAGTATCTAAAAGAGAAAGTTGTGGTTAATGTGTTGGGAGCGTCTTTAAGCAAAACATAGGAAGGGGCATGGCTGAAAGGTTAATTTTCTTTATCAAACACTGACTGCCCTGCCATGTGCTCTCAGTATTCTGTTTTTATTTTCTTCAATCAGAACAAGTTGTTTAAGGGTGATATTATAATTGGGACAGGTACAGCCTTTATCATATACAACCACCCATGTCTCAGTGCCACTTGGTTTAATATGTGTTGCCCAATTGTAATCTCACCCTTCTCTTCCACTACATTTATGCCTGCACTGCAATTCCCTACTCAGTTCCCTCTTTCAAAAGCTTTCTCCAAACCCTTTTCATTGACCATGGCTTTCCTCCCCATCTGAACCTTTCTTTTGTTTCCATTTACTGTACTTGATATCTGTCGTAACCTTGTCCTCCATATTGTAAAGTATTCTAAATCATCTTGCTGCATATGAGGATCGGTATATAAATGGAAGCTGTTTTTGATGTAATGAAAATAAACAGTATGCTGAAATTAAAGGAAAATTGGAAGCAGAAGAATGGATCAATTCACTTTTTATGACCAACCAGCTCCCAGGTCTGGTGGAGTGTAGGTTGGGCATACAGTCACGGTCTTTCTTACAATACCTCACCTCCAGGGTCAGAAGTCTGGCAGTATCACCTGATAATTACAGTGCTTGAATTTTTGAAACAGGTTCCTCCCAGGCAACAGCAGGAGAGTTGGAAAGCACCAGCCATTTTGCAGTTCCAGAGGTCACAGATACCCTGTCAGGACATGCTGGATGTTGTGTCTCCTTGTGTTCTTTTACTATAAATAATAGATACTTATAGCTCATTGTAGTTACTGCTTTTACTACAGGTAGACTACCCTTTATCCGGACTTCCGAAAACCGAAACCCTCTAAAAACCGAAGGTTTTTTCGTTCAGCGTAAGTCGTGCGTACGACTTACGCTGAACGAAAAAACCTTCGGTTTTTAGAGGGTTCCGGTTTCGGAAGTTCGGATAAAGGGTAAGTCGTGCGCACGACCCCCCGCCGACCCCCCCGCGGACCCCGCTGGCCCCGACAACCGCCGACCCCGCCAGCCCCGACAACCGCCGACCCCCCCGCGGACCCCGCCGGCCCCGACAACTGCCGGGACCCCGCCGGCCCCGACAACCGCCGACCCCGACAACCGCCGACCCCCCCGCGGACCCCGCCAGCCCCGACAACCGCCAGCAGGACTTGGTGTTCTGATTTTGAATTTTGCGGATTATGCAACCCCACTAATCTCAGATCCTTTGCAGAAATGTATTTACTCACTGAGTCACCTGGGTTACTCCAATCACTTTTCATCTCTAACACTGTTTGTGATGAGGACAAGAATTTGCAAGATCAGCGTACAGTTTTGAATGCACCACGGCCTCTCGGACAGTCAATTTCTCACATCAGGCATGACGTGCACTCCAAAGCTCAAGACTAATAGGATCCACCTTCCACAAAGATTTTACATTTAAACCAGATCTCCAGGACCACGGGCAAGTCATATACTCACAGTGCGTCAGAATGCTAGATTAAAAGGAAACCAACCGCCGGCCCCGACTGACTTACGCTGAGCGTCAGCGTAAGTCGTGCGCACGACCCCCCGCCGACCCCCGCCGACCCCCACCCCCGCCGACCCACCTTCCAAAATCCGAAATTCTCCTTTATCCGAAACTCGGCTGGTCCCAAGGTTTTCGGATAAAGGATAGTCTACCTGTAGCTGTATTTCTGCTTTGTTACAGTGCTGCCGCATGGTGTGGAGTGATACAAGATGTGCCACATAGCAATATAACTACACCATACCAAAGTAGTTCCATACCAAAGTAGTTCAATTTAACGATGTGATACTATAACAATGTAACACCAACGATGTGATACTATAACAATGTAACATCCCTCTTTCTCAAAATACTAAAACATGAAACCCGGTGCCAGGGTTAAGGACATCTCCTCTGGGCTGGAGAGAAACTTGGAGTGGGAGGGGGAGGATCCAGTTGTCGTGGTCCATGTTGGTACCAACGACATAGATAGGACAAGGAAGGAGGTTCTGCTGAGGGAGTTTGAGCAGATAGGGGCCAAATTAAAAAGCAGAACCACAAGGGTAATAATCTCTGGATTATTACCTGAGCCACGAGCGAATTTGGCTGGGACAAATAAAATTAGAGAGTTAAATGCGTGGCTCAAAGACTGGTGTGGGAGAAATGGGTTTTGCTTCCTGGGACACTGGCACCAGTACTGGGGCAGGAGGGAGCTGTTCCGTCAGGACGGGCTTCACTTGGCCAGTGCTGGGACTAGAGTCCTGGCGGATCATATAACTAGGGCTGTAGAGAGGGCTTTAAACTAACTAGTGGGGGGGAGGTTCCTAGAGAGCAAATAATAAAAATGACAACAGAGAAGGTCATAGACTTAGGTAGCAGTGGGGAAATTAAAAACCAGAGCGTGTCAGGAAGGGGCAGAAGGTATGGAGTAAAAGGTAAAGTAATAAAAAGGGCAAAAGCAGGAACTAAGTGTCACAAAACATCTTTGAAAGTTCTCTATCTGAATGCACGTAGCATTCGTAACAAAATAGACGAGTTAATGGCACAAATAACTACATATGGGTATGATCTTGTGGCCATTACAGAAACATGGCTGCAGGGTGACAATGCCTGGGAATTAAACATACCAGGTTATTTAACGATCAGGAAGGACAGGCAGGAAGGAAGGGGAGGTGGGGTGGCTATGTTAATAAAGGAAGGAATCACTAATACAGAGAAATGATATTGGGTCAAAAGATCTGGATGATGAAACAGTTTGGGTGGAGGTAAGGAATAATAAGGGGAAAAAAACACTAGTGGGCGTAGTCTATAGGCCGCCGAACAGTGGCAACTCTGTTGGACGGAGTATCAATCAGGAAATAGTTGAGGCTTGTAATAAGGGAACATCTATAATTATGGGGGATTTTAACTATCATATTAATTGGACAAATCAAATTGGGCAGGGCTGCCTTGAGGATGAGTTCATTGAGTGTATTAGGGATGGGTTTCTTGAGCAGTATGTAACTGAACCGACCAGGGGGCAAGCAACCTTAGATCTGGTCCTGTGTAACGAGACGGGATTAATTAAAAATGTCCTAGTAAAGGATCCCCTTGGAATGAGTGACCATAACATGGTTGAATTCCATATTCAATTAGAGGGTGAGAAGGTTGGATCTCAAACAAGCGTGCTAAGCTTGAATAAAGGAGACTATGAAGGTATGAGAGCGGAATTGAGTAGAGTGGATTGGGAAAATAGATTAAAGGGTAAGACGATACATGATCAGTGGTGTACATTTAAGGAGTTATTTTACAACTTCCAAAAAAAATATATTCCACTGAGAAGAAAAGGGTGTAAAAGAAAAGACAGCCATCCATGGCTAAGTAAAGAAATTAAGGATAGTATTCGACTAAAAACAAGGGCATATAAGGTAGCCAAATCTAGTGGGAGGATAGAGGATTGGGAAAACTTTAAAAGACAGCAAAAAATAACAAAAAGATTGATTAAGAAAGGGAAGATAGATTATGAAAGTAAATTAGCAAAAAATATAAAAACAGATAGTAAGAGATTTTACAGTTATATAAAAAGAAAAAGGGTGGCTAAAGTAAATGTTGGTCCCTTAGAGGATGAGACCGGGAAATTAATGGTGGGAAATATGGAGATGGCAAAAACACTGAATGAATATTTTACATCAGTCTTTACAGTAGAAGACACTAAGAATATCCCAACACTGGACAAACAGGGGGCTAAAGGGGGGGAGGAGCTAAACACGATCAAAATCACTAAGGAAGTGGTACTCGGTAAAATAATGGGGCTCAAGGCGGATAAATCACCTGGACCTGATGGCTTACATCCTAGGGTCTTGAGGGAAGTGGCGGTAGGGATTGTGGATGCATTGGTAATAATTTTCCAAAACTCCCTGGACTCGGCAAAGGTCCCGGCAGACTGGAAAACTGCTAATGTAACACCCTTATTTAAAAAGGGCAGTAGACAGAAGGCTGGAAACTATAGACCGGTTAGCCTAACATCTGTGGTAGGTAAAATTTTGGAGTCCATTATTAAGGAGGCAGTAACAGGACATTTGGATAATCATAATTTAATAGGACAAAGTCGGCATGGTTTTATGAAGGGATGTCATGTTTGACAAATTTGCTGGAGTTCTTTGAGGAAGTAATGTTTAGGGTGGATGAAGGGGAACCAGTGGAAGTAGTGTATTTAGACTTCCAAAAGGCATTTGACAAGGTGCCACACGAAAGATTATTGCTTAAGATAAAAAATCACGGGATTGGGGGTAATATTCTGGCATGGATAGAGGATTGGCTATCTAACAGAAGGCAGAGAGTTGGGATAAATGGTTCATTCTCAGACTGGCAATCAGTAACTAGTGGTGTTCCGCAGGGGTCAGTGCTGGGTCCCCAACTCTTTACAATCTATATTAACGATTTGGAGGAGGGGACCGAGTGTAACATATCAAAGTTTGCAGATGATACTAAGATGGGAGGGAAAGTAGTGAGTGAGGAGGACATAAAAAACCTGCAAGGGGACATAGACAGGCTAAGTAAGTGGGCAGAGATTTGGCAGATGGAATACAATACTGGAAAGTGTGAGGTTATGCACTTTGGCAGGAAAAATCGTAGAGCAAGTTATTATCTTAATGGCAAGAAACTGGAAAGTACTGAAGTACAAAGGGATCTGGGGGTCCTGGTGCACGAAACTCAAAAGGTTAGTATGCAGGTGCAGCAAGTGATTAAGAAGGCCAATGGAATGTTGGCTTTCATTGCTAGGGGGATAGAATGTAAAAATAGGGAGGTATTGCTTCAGTTGTACAAGGTATTGGTGAGACCGCACCTGGAATACTGCGTACAGTTTTAGTGTCCATACTTAAGAAAGGGCATACTTGCTCTCGAGTCAGTACAAAGAAGGTTCACTCGGTTAATCCCGAGGATGAGGGGATGGACATATGAGGAGAGGTTGAGTAGATTGGGACTCTACTCATTGGAGTTCAGAAGAATGAGAGGCGATCTTATTGAAACATATAAGATTGTGAAGGGGTTGGATCGGGTGAATGCGGGGAAGATGTTCCCGATGATGGGTGAAACTAGAACTAGTGGGCATAGTCTTAGAATAAGGGGCTGCTCTTTCAAAACTGAGATGAGGAGGAGCTACTTCACTCAGAGGGTGGTAGGTCCATGGAATATGCTGCCCCAAAAAGCTGTAGAAGCTACATCATTACATAAATTTAAAACAGAAATAGACAGTTTCCTAGAAGTAAAGGGAATTAAAGGTTACGGGGAGCGGGCAGGAAATTGGACATGAGTCTAGGTTCGGATCGGTCATGGCCCTGTGGGTAGCAGAGCGGGCCCAGGGGCCGTGTAGCCTGATCCTGCTCCTATTTCATGTGTCTAATTCTGTTAGATTCAGGAGATAGTTCTGGGATAGTGGATTGGCGGTTAGGATCAGATCAGACATGATCTTATTGAATGGCGGAGCAGGCTCGAGGGGCCGATTGGCCTACTCCTGCTCCTATTTCTTATGTTCTTATGTTCTTATTATCAACTACAAAGAATCATGAGTTTTTTTTTATTCGCGATATCGCTCAGGTGGTTGGATGTTGTCCCTCCATCTTGTGGATTTGGTGGTGACCATTCCTCTCTGCGGTGTTTTGGTGTGTTCCGCTCTCGTTGTTGTTGTTGCTGTCGCCTTTGGAGTTGGAGTGTGCATGCTCGTGGTTGTTTGATTTGTAACGCTTGCTTCTTGTGTTGTGCTGCTTGTGGTAGCTGGTGTTGTCAATGTTGCTGATGTTGTCTGCTGCTTATCCAGTTCAGGTGAAGGTCTGATGTGGAATCTGTTCTGTCTGTATTGGTTACCAGGTTCAGTCTCTACGAAGTAGGATCTTGGAGTATCAGCTTTTCCAATGACCTTGGCTGGATTCCAGGTTTTCAACACCGGGTCTTGCACATCCACTGATTGTCCATTCAGCAATTCTGGTAGCGTGTTTGCATGTTTATCGTAATGTTTGCTTCCTACGATTTGTGCTTCTGCCATCTTTTGTCTGAAGTCCTCCTGGTCCTGGGGAGAACGTAAGAACATAAGAACACAAGAAATAGGAGCAGGAGTAGGCCAATCGGCCCCTCGAGCCTGCTCCGCCATTTAATAAGATCATGGCTGATCTGATCCTAACCGCCAATCTACTATCACAGAACCATCTCCTGAATCTAACAGAATTAGACACACGAAATAGGAGCAGGATCAGGCTACACGGCCCCTGGGCCTGCTCCGCTACCCACACGGCCATGTCCGATCCGAACCTAGACTCATGCCCAAATTCCTGCCCGCTCCCCGTAACCCTTAATTCCCTTTACTTCTAGGAAACTGTCTATTTCTGTTTTAAATTTATGTAATGATGTAGCTTCTACAGCTTTTTGGGGCAGCATATTCCATGGACCTACCACCCTCTGAGTGAAGTAGTTCCTCCTCATCTCAGTTTTGAAAGAGCAGCCCCTTATTCTAAGACTATGCCCCCTAGTTCTAGTTTCACCCATCATCGGGAACATCCTCCCCGCATCCACCCGATCCAACCCCTTCACAATCTTATATGTTTCAATAAGATCGCCTCTCATTCTTCTGAACTCCAATGAGTAGAGTCCCAATCTACTCAACCTCTCCTCATATGTCCATCCCCTCATCCCCAGGATTAACCGAGTGAACCTTCTTTGTACTGACTCGAGAGCAAGTATGTCTTTTCTTAAGTATGGACACCAAAACTGTATGCAGTATTCCAGGTGCGGTCTCACCAATACCTTGTACAACTGAAGCAATACCTCCCTATTTTTATATTCTATCCCCCTAGCAATGAAAGCCAACATTCCATTGGCCTTCTTAATCACTTGCTGCACCTGCATACTAACCTTTTGAGTTTCGTGCACCAGGACCCCCAGATCCCTTTGTACTTCAGTACTTTCCAGTTTCTTGCCATTAAGATAATAACTTGCTCTACGATTTTTCCTGCCAAAGTGCATAACCTCACACTTTCCAGTATTGTATTCCATCTGCCAAATCTCTGCCCGCTTACTTAGCCTGTCTAAGTCCCCTTGCAGGTTTTTTATGTCCTCCTCACTCACTACTTTCCGTCCCATCTTAGTATCATCTGCAAACTTTGATATGTTACACTCGGTCCCCTCCTCCAAATCGTTAATGTAGATTGTAAAGAGTTGGGGACCCAGCACTGACCCCTGCGGAACACCACTAGTTACTGATTGCCAGTCTGAGAATGAACCATTTATCCCAACTCTCTGCCTTCTGTTAGATAGCCAATCCTCTATCCATGCCAGAATATTACCCCCAATCCCATGATTTTTTATCTTAAGCAATAATCTTTTGTGTGGCACCTTGTCAAATGCCTTTTGGAAGTCTAAATACACTACGTCCACTGGTTCCCCTTTATTCACCCTATATGTTACTTCCTCAAAGAACTCCAGCAAATTTGTCAAACATGACTTCCCCTTCATAAAACCATGCTGACTTTGTCCTATTAAATGATGATTATCCAAATGTCCTGTTACTGTCTCCTTAATAATGGACTCCAAAATTTTACCTACCACAGATGTTAGGCTAACCGGTCTATAGTTTCCAGCCTTCTGTCTACTGCCCTTTTTAAATAAGGGTGTTACATTAGCAGTTTTCCAGTCTGCCGGGACCTTTGCTGAGTCCAGGGAGTTTTGGAAAATTATTACCAATGCATCCACAATCCCTACCGCCACTTCCCTCCAGACCCTAGGATGTAAGCCATCAGGTCCAGGTGATTTATCCGCCTTGAGTCCCATTATTTTACCGAGTACCACTTCGTTAGTGATTTTGATTGTGTTTAGCTCCTCCCCCCCTATAGCCCCCTGCTTGTCCAGTGTTGGGATATTCTTAGTGTCTTCTACTGTAAAGACTGATACAAAATATTCATTCAGTGTTTTTGCCATCTCCATATTTCCCACCATTAATTTCCCGGTCTCATCCTCTAAGGGACCAACATTTACTTTAGCCACCCTTTTTCTTTTTATATAACTATAAAAACTCTTACTATCTGTTTTTATATTTTTTGCTAATTTACTTTCATAATCTATCTTCCCTTTCTTAATCAATCTTTTTGTTATTTTTTGCTGTCTTTTAAAGTTTTCCCAATCCTCTATCCTCCCACTAGATTTGGCTACCTTATATGCCCTTGTTTTTAGTCGAATACTATCCTTAATTTCTTTACTTAGCCACGGATGGCTGTCTTTTCTTTTACACCCTTTTCTTCTCAGTGGAATATATATTTTTTGGAAGTTGTAAACTAACTCCTTAAATGTACACCACTGATCATGTATCGTCTTACCCTTTAATCTATTTTCCCAATCCACTCTACTCAATTCCGCTCTCATACCTTCATAGTCTCCTTTATTCAAGCTTAGCACGCTTGTTTGAGATCCAACCTTCTCACCCTCTAATTGAATATGGAATTCAACCATGTTATGGTCACTCATTCCAAGGGGATCCTTTACTAGGACATTTTTAATTAATCCTGTCTCGTTACACAGGACCAGATCTAAGGTTGCTTGCCCCCTGGTCGGTTCAGTTACATACTGCTCAAGAAACCCATCCCTAATACACTCAATGAACTCATCCTCAAGGCAGCCCTGCCCAATTTGATTTGTCCAATTAATATGATAGTTAAAATCCCCCATAATTATAGATGTTCCCTTATTACAAGCCTCAACTATTTCCTGATTGATACTCCGTCCAACAGAGTTGCCACTGTTCGGAGGCCTATAGACTATGCCCACTAGTGTTTTTTTCCCCTTATTATTCCTTACCTCCACCCAAACTGTTTCATTATCCTGATCTTTTGACCCAATATCATTTCTCTGTATTACAGTGATTCCTTCCTTTATTAACATAGCCACCCCACCTCCCCTTCCTTCCTGCCTGTCCTTCCTGATCGTTAAATAACCTAGTATGTTTAATTCCCAGGCATTGTCACCCTGCAGCCATGTTTCTGTAATGGCCACAAGATCATACCCATATGTAGTTATTTGTGCCATTAACTCATCTATTTTGTTACGAATGCTACGTGCATTCAGATAGAGAACTTTCAAGGATGTTTTGTGACACTTAGTTCCTGCTTTTGCCCTTTTTATTACTTTACCTTTTACTCCATACCTTCTGCCCCTTCCTGACACACTCTGGTTTTTAATTTCCCCACTGCTACCTAAGTCTATGACCTTCTCTGTTGTCATTTTTATTTTTTGCTCTCTAGGAACCTCCCCCCCACTAGTTAGTTTAAAGCCCTCTCTACAGCCCTAGTTATATGATCCGTCAGGACTCTAGTCCCAGCACTGGCCAAGTGAAGCCCGTCCTGACGGAACAGCTCCCTCCTGCCCCAGTACTGGTGCCAGTGTCCCAGGAAGCAAAACCCATTTCTCCCACACCAGTCTTTGAGCCACGCATTTAACTCTCTAATTTTATTTGTCCTAGCCAAATTCGCTCGTGGCTCAGGTATTACCCTTGAGGTTCTGTTTTTTAATTTGATCCCTAGCTGCTCATACTCCTTTAACAGAACCGACTTCCTAGTGCTATCTACGTCGTTTGTACCAACATGGACCATGACAACTGGATCCACCCCCTCCCACTGCAAGTTTCTTTCCAGCCCAGAGGAGATGCCCTTAACCCTGGCACCGGGTAGGCAACACAGCCTTCGGGACTCTCGGTCTCAGCTGCAGAGAACTCTATCTATCCCCCTAATAATACTATCCCCTACCACTACAACATTTCTAGTTACTCCCCCCTCTTGAATGGCCCCCCATTCCACGGTGCTGTGGCCAGGTTGCTCATCCTCCCTGCAGTCCCTGCTCCCGTCCCCACAGGGAGTAAGAACCTCGAACCTGCTGGACAAGAGCAAGGGCTGCGGCTCCTCCAGCTCTACCTCCTGGATCCCCGTACCTGCCTCACTTGTAGTCACACCGTCCTGTCCCTGACCATGGGCTACATCTGAATTAATTAACTTCATAGGTGTGATCACCTCCTGATACACAGAGTCCAGGTACTTCTCCCCCTCCCTGATGTGTGGCAGTGTCTGAAGCTCAGACTCCAGCTCATCAACACGGAGCTGGAGTTCCTGTAGCAGCAGACACTTGTCACAGACGTAATCACCGTGAGCCTCAATGGGGTTCACCGGCTCCCACATCTCGCAACAGTAACACATCACCTGCTCCATTCTATGTAATTAATTAAATTTTTTATTGTTAGTTATGGACACCCTCTGCCCGATTATAGATGCTAGTATCCCCTTTAATTAATTGGATTTAATTTAAATCAATCCCTCTAATTACACCAGTTAAATGGTTTACCAACAGTCACTCTGCACCAGAAAGGCCTTATTAACTACAACCCACAGAGTTAAAGTTTGAAAAGAGCACCTAACACCCCACTTACCCTAACTCACACTTACCCAAACTCACAGCACTCTCTGCAGACTGTATTTTTGCTGGTAGTGTAGTCTTAAACTTCCTCCCATTCAGCAATTCCGCAGGTGATTTCATGTCTGCTTTCAGTGGTGTTGATCTGAGTGATAGGAGGGCAAGGTCTTGGTCTTCCCCCATCTCACTACTTTTGATGAGAGTTCTCTTGACAGTCTGGATCTGTCTTTCGATGAACCCGTGTCCCCTTGGGAAACGTGGGGATGAGGTTTCTATTTTGAACCCATACTTTTCTTCCAGAGCTCTGAATTCACTCGATGTGAACTGGGTTCGATTGTCGCAGATTACCTTTTCCGGGATTCCTTGTTCAGCAAACAAGCTCTTTGCACTCCTGGTGGTAGTTGTGGCTCTCAAGTCTTTCATCCTTCTCACAAAAGGAAACTTGGAATAGTAACCTGCCACTATGAGATACCATTCTTGATTGCACATGAAGAGATCTGCCCCAACAGTGTGCCATGGTCTTGACGGTATTTCACTAGGTATCATCTGCTCTTTCTGTTGTGCGTTTCTGTATTTCTGGCATATACCACATGCAGAGACCATCTGTTCGATATTTTTGTACATGCCTATCCAGTATACAGCTGATCTGGCTCTCAGCTTGCATTTCTCCATTTCCATGTGGCCTTCATGTATGAGATGGAGAAGTTGTGTCTGCATCGTCTTTGGCACGATGATCCTCGATCCAGCAAGGAGAATACCGTCTTCTACTGCAATATCGTCTTTAATCGTCCAGTATTGATGAATTGTCGCCTGTACCTGCTGGATTCTCTCTGGCCACCCCTGTATTACTTGTTGTGTGAGTAGTTGCAACTCCTCATCTTTGCTAGTCTCATCTCTGATTTGACTGAGCTTTGTAGGGGTAACATTCACTAGGTGGTGGATTTTTACTGTTAGGCCCTCCACCTCGTGTTTCTCATATGGTGACAATCGAGACAACGCATCTGCTAGCACCATTTCCTTTCCTGGCTTATATTTAAGCGTGAAGTCATAGCTTTGGATCCTTAGAAGTAGTCTTTGCAGTCTTGCAGGCGCTTTGCACAGATTCTTCTTATAGATCTGTTCTAGTGGACGATGGTCACTCTCTATTGTAAATCGCCTGCCATATAGGTATGTATGGAATTTCTCGCATCCGTACACTACTGCTAATAGTTCTCTTTCTATGTTGGCGTATCTCGACTCGGCTGACGTCAAGGCCTTTGATGCGAAAGCTATCGGCTTTTCTTCCTGCACCAGATCTGCCTCTAGTCCTCTGGTAGAAGCGTCTACTTGCAGAGTGACTGGTTTTCTTCTGTCATAATATGACAGACTTGTTTCTTTGCACAACAGTTTTTTAAGTTGTTTGAAATTCCTTTCGTGTGATTCAGACCACTGGTATTCGGCATCTTCTTTCAATAGCTCTCTGAGATTTGTTGTATGTTCCGACATGTGTGGGATGAAAGAACTCATGTATTGGGTAACTCCTCAGCTCTTTCTTGTCTTTGGGTGGTTTCATTTCAGCAATCGCTGCAATCTTCTCTGGATTTGGCTTGACTCCCTCTGGTGTATAAATCATACCGAAGAATTGGCATTCCTTGACTTTAACTATGCACTTATCTGCATTTAACTTGATGCCAGCCTTCCTGGTATTCTCCATGGCCTCATGTAGGTGCATGTCATGGTCTCTTTCATCTGCTCCATAGATCTGACTATCATCAGCTATTCCTATAGCTCCTTCACAGCCTCTGTATGTCTCGTCTATTTTCTGTTGAAAGATATCTTGACTGACCTTTAGCCCGAATGGTAGCTGCAGGAATTTGTAACGCCCAAATGGTGTGTTGAATGTTGTCAGTGTTGTTGATTCCTCATCCAACTTCACGTTCCAGTATCCATTTCTGGCATCTAGTTTTGAGAAAACCTTGGCTCCTGCCAGTGATGGCGTAACCTCCTCTAGCGTTGGGGTGGGATAGTGGTCCCTCTTTATCGCCTGGTTTAGATCTTTGGGGTCCAAACATATTCTGAGATGCCCGTTTGGCTTTTCTCGTACCACAATTGAGTTTACCCAGTCTGTGGGTTCAGTGACCTTTACGATCACTCCCTTTTCTTCCATCTCCTTTAGCTCTCTTTCAAGCTTTGTCTTCAGCTCGATGGGTACTTTTCGTGGAGCATGGATAACGGGCTTTACCTCTGGATCGATGGTGATGTGGTATTGGAAATCTCCGAAACATCCCACTGTATCATCGAAACATTCCGGATACATGTCTATCAAGTCTTTTTTACTCTTGATTTGTGGGCGGTTCTCCAGTGGGGTGTTGCTGTCTATCTTCAGTGGCGTTTCCGTCAGCTCGTGATGCACTGAGATCAATCTCAACTTCTCGCAGCTGTTTAATCCCAGGATCACTGGCCCCTCAGTGTCGGTGACATAGAACATGCAGTTGATGTTCTTTCTTTTATGTGTCCCTTTGATAAAGGTTATTCCAAGTTGTTTAATCTCACTCCCCCCGTATGCTGTCAGCGTGACATTACTTGCCTTTAAACAACCATTTTTCGGGTAGCCATCTTCTCTCAGGTTTTCGGGAAAGATCTGCTGGTACAGTCTCAATGGGAGAATGTTGCTCTGAGCCCCTGTGTCCAGCTTCAACTTTAAGTTGATGGTTTTGGGCCGACCTTTGATTTTTTTTTGATTTGGATGATGGTGTGCAATTCTCTCCTCGGAGTATTTTCCGCTCTGGACATCTCGTGAAGCTGTATCTTTATGGTTTCGATGTTTAGTGCATTGTCGTGATCATCATCATCATCCTGCTCATCCATGGCATGGATATTGTGTTTCTTTCTCTGGTTCTGCTGTCCGCCTTTGTTTTTGATGTATGTTCCTTCTTTCCTCGTTCTACACCTCTTTTCCCAGTGGTTTAGTTTGCCACATGCATTGCAGCTTGTTCCATATGCTAGACATTTCCTCTTGTCTGTGTAATCGTGCGGTCTTCCACAATTTCTGCACATGTTTCCCCCGTTGTCATGTGTATGTCTTTGTGTGTTGTACTTTTCTCTCACTGCATCCACTCTGTTGTCCATCTCAGAAGCCGTCCGCATGTCAGCCGTTTGAGAAATCAGCGTTTTCATTTGCTGCTTCATGGCTTCATGAGGTCTCGCAGTATCTATAGCCTCTGTTATTCCGAGCTTTTCTTTTCCTATCAGGGCTTTTTGTACCTCTACATGCGCTGACCCCCATATTAGCTGGTCCACAAGCTTTTCTTCCATTTCCTTAAATTTACACTTGCTGGCTTCATTTCTCAGCCTTGTTAGGAAATTGTCAGCTGTTTCACCGGGTTCCTGTCTTAGACTCTGGAATTTGTATCTGTGTATACGGTGATTGGATTTAGGCTCTAGATGGTTGCTGAATTGATTAAAAATTGTCGCAGGGTTTTCATTTTCGTCTTCAGTCAAACTCCAGCTATTATACAAATCTAGACCTTTTTCTCCCGTCCACAACAGAATGTAACTAGCCTTTTCCTTGTTGGTAGCGCCCTTCAGGAAGCTTTTGAATGTAAGCTCACATTTCTGTTTGAACTTGCGGAATGCTTCTACTATATCGTCGGCTTCCCAGTTCATGAGGGGTTGCATTTGCGCAGTCGTCATTTTAGTTTCCCGTATGATTCACTCTCAAATCACCGCAGACATCGGCACTCACAATCAGCTCATAAAATCACTTTTTGTCTTATTCGTAGTTCGTATAGCACAATTTTTTACTCACTTATACCGCTGCCACCATGTTGTGTCTCCTTGTGTTCTTTTACTATAAATAATACAGACACTTTTAGCTCATTTTAGTTACTGCTTTTACTAGCTGTATTTCTGCTTTGTTTCTGTGCTGCCACATGGTGCGGAGTGATACAAGATGTCCGACGCTGCACTGTGCACTGCCCGTGCACAGTGTGCCACATAGCAATATAACTACACCATACCAAAGTAGTTCCATACCAAAGTAGTTCCATTTAACGATGTGATACTATAACAATGTAACACTGGATACTACTCTACATTCAGCATGAGGATGCAGCAAAACAGGCCAACATGGTTTTTGTTGAAGGATGTGGCATTGCCAGGACAGCACAAGGCTGCGATTGACTGCACCACGTTGCCATTTAGCAAACATGACATTCATCAACAGAACAGCACCACTCTGGAAACGTCCAAATGGGTGCAACAATCAGCAAAGAATTCTGCATGTCAGAGAATTCATTCATGCCAACGTAACAGAGGGAGCAAAAGGTAAGCTTCAAAAGCTTCAAAAAAAAGGTAACAGCACTTCAAAAATCTAACAACCCCAGAACAGCCCTGACACATGAAAACAAGTGGTTTACCCGGGCTTTGTAATTTTAGGTATGCACAGAAACATTGACTGGTATTGGAGCAAAGCACAAAATCAATGGTCTATTTCTCAAGGGGGTCTGGGAGAATGCTCCCAGGAAAATTTTGGATTTTTGCATTAAAATTAATGATACATTCTGATTAACTTTATGCACTTTCATACTTCACAATTGATAGACTTTTATTAAAAAAAGGAAAAATAAAGTGACATTTTTGAATTTCAACAGACCTTCACTTACCCACAATTTACCTCAAACAGTCACATAAACACATCTCATCCCCCACACCAATTTACAAAGTCTGTCCACACCCTCTGGCTCAGTTCAGACACACGGTACCCCATCCAACCCCCTAACGCTTTCACTGGGAAACTCTCTGTCATGTATTGTCACATGGTTTGTCACATGGTTTAATATGAGCATGCTCAGTTCGCTCTGGCCTAATAAAGCAAGCACCAGCAACTCATCCTGTCTCTGTCCTTCATTTGTTCTACCCAAGTATATTACAATTTGGCGACGAGGATGGGATCCCAAAGCCATTTTTAGGGATCATGGAAAGACACACGGATCGATTTTGCCAGTGTGGGCGGGCTGGGGCGTGTCAGGTGGGATTCGTGTCAGGACCCCGACTCCAAAGTGAAGTGTTGAAAAATTGTGATTTTCCCCTAATTAGGCACTTGATTTCCAGCGTGTGGGAACCCCTGGCCCAATGAGTCTTTTCATACAGAAAGTTGCCTCTAATGATATCATCAATGCTGCTGGATATAAGGTCTGCAAGCAGCCTTGCTTCTTCTGCAGACTGGAAATGCTTTGGAAATTGTATGAAGGACTTCATTTGCCGGCCATTTCCACCAGCAAGCAAAAGTGTGCACCTCGCTTTGATGAGCCCTCCCTCCAAGTCTGGTGCAGGGAGCAAGATCTAATTTGGAGGTGCTCTTTCCTTCCTCAGGGAGAAATAAGCCACCCCAGCAGACTAAAGTTGCGTGGCTGCAAGTGGCCCAGGAGGTCAACTCCATATCAATGAGCTGTAGAACCTGGCTGCAATGCAGGAAGAGGTTTCATAACCTTCTCCGCCCTGGAAAAGTGAGTATGACTTTCCCATCACCCTCAATCTGATCCCCATCGCCTCTCCTCACCAGCACTCTGCTTTGCCAACCTCTTCCTCCACCTCCCACTTGACACTTACATCCCTGCACCCTTACCCATTCCCTCTCTCTCTATGGTCACATTCACTTAACTATTTGACCATGCAGCCGTCACACTCCCTATCACTGTGATGCAATGACAACAACTTACAACGCACAGGGAGGGTCCTTTGTCTCCTAAGCATCTATGCTATGGATTCTCTACACTCACTCCTTCATTCTCACTCAAACTCCACTTGTGTCCCTCATTGCAGGAAAAGAGAGCCCACAATAAGAGATAAAGAGCCATGACAGGAGGAGGGCCACCCTCAGTAGCCCAGCTCACCGCCTGGGAGGAGGCGGCCCTGGAAATCGCCGGGATCAAGGAGGATTCACAAGTGGGGGACGGACAGACGGGCGCATCACAGCAAGCTGGTGACAGAATAGTTTGGCATCTCTCTCATTGACATTGCAAGAGTCACTGATAATGAATCAGATGCTCTAACATATTGACATGATCATCTGCACTATTCAGTGTGCATGTAACCTTGACCTCACATCTCTAACTCTTTCCTTTACTCCCCCACAGGACCATTGAAAGCCCCAGTCCCCACTGTCCAGGAGGAATAGCCTGAGCTTCCAGACTCCTCAGAGGAAGCTGCAACCTCTGAGGGCGCAGCGTCAGCAGAATTCAGCACACCCAGCACCAGCGCAGACACTCACACCTCAGTGGAACCTTCGCGAGGTACAGTAGTGTTGGCACCTGGTGTATCACAGCTCACAATTGAGCATCAGCAGATGGTGGAGACAGGGTCAGCAGTGGAGAGCCCTCGTCGGAGGGCGCAGGACTCTGCCAGCACGGCTCAGCTGCATGTCGACCCTGTGCCTCCAGGTCCATCCAGAAGGAGAGCGGTGCTGGAACTCCAGGAACAGCTGCAGGAGTCTCTGGCAGGTTTTGTCTCCAGGATCGCTGCGAGTGTGGAGTGAATGGAGGAGTCCATCGCGAACATGAGCAGAGCCTTTGTGGAGGCATTGGCGCATGAGCGCATCACCGCGAAAAGGATGGCGACCTCCGTGGAAAGGATGGCTAACTCCGTGGTAAGGCTGGCTACCGTAGAGGAGAAGAGGGCTATGGTAGAGGCAAGGATGGCTACGGCCAGGGAGGAACTTAGTCGCCATGGTATGGAAAACATGGTAATTGTTCAGAATAGAATGACATCTCTTGAGGAGCGATGGTCAGCTATTGAGCATACAAACCAGACCTTCATGGAAGTCATCTGGAGTAGGACTTCCAGTGCAGAAATGGGTCCTCATGGCCTCCCTGAAGTGCAGCAAGGTGCTGTCAAGCCATCTGCTAGCTCTGAAGTGGGGCTGACCCATGAGAGGGATGTTTGTGGCAGAGAAGAAGGAAGTGGGGCTCCTCTCCAAGCGCTCACACGACCATGCCACTGCAGAGCTCTCGGTCAGAGCCCCACCAGAGTCCTCACACAACTGAGATGGACATCTCAGCCCCTGCACAGCCGTAGGAGCAGCAGACTGTTGGCGAGCCCGCACAGGTTTGCCACCCCAGAGGACAGCCGCCAAAGGCGTTGAGACAGGAGCAGCAAGAAATTGAGCAAGGGGCCTCCACATCTGCAGAAGCCACAGGGGAAGCACCACGTAGGAGCACGCGTAAGAGGAAGATAAAGCACAAGTAGTCACAAGGGTAGTCACTTGGGTGCTGTGATGTTTTGTATTTGGACCAGCCATCATTGTCATTGTATTATAAACAGATTTGATGGCAAACTGTTGAAGTTGTGGCCTGTGTCATTTCGCAAATGGGACTTTCACATTGAGGGCTTAGGGCGCCTTGCAATTGTCAGTATGGTGGTCAGAGTGGTAGGAATCCGCAGGTTCTTGTCCATTGTCGATGCACTGGTAAGAAAGTGCAAGACAAAAGTGTTTGATTGTGCAGGCTCCTCAAATCTGGCCAAGATGAGTGCGACCTTTGCATCCCGGGCAGCAATGCTGTCGCGCTGGCACCTTCTGGCCTGTGCAGCTTCAGGTGGGTTACTAGCAGCTTGGCACTCCTGTTGATGCTCCTGCTGTTGGTGCTGCTGTTGTTCATGGTTCTGCCGTTGCCGCGGCTGGTCTTCATCCGAATCTGATGTCCAGGAGGAAAGGAATTAAATGGTCACCATGCTTCTGGTATATGCCTCAATTGAGGAAGCGCTCAGTCAAGGTGGGGAGAGTGGTTTCCCAGGAGGTCACACTGGAGATGACTCCAAACTTCCACAACAATGAGTAGGCCAGCTAAAAGTTCGCCCAGACCTGAGACAACAAAGTTCTGCCACCTGCAAATGATCATCGGTGAAAACTCCTTTGTAATGGTGGAACTGCAGCTGTTAGTAAGCAATCCAATTGTGAGGCCACCAGGATTAACTGGCGTGTTCCAGAGGAGGCGTGTAGGATGGGGGAAATGTCTAAAAATCAGAAAGGCCTCTCAAAATGGGATAATAGAGGCAAATAAGTGGTTCTTAAGGGCCTATCCCGCCTCTTGAAGGCGGGATGGAAACGGGGTCAGAAAACACGCATGTGGGAAAATTGCTCGGGGTGGAGGCGGGATCGGGCCCGCCTGCCATTTTTTGCGATTTTACCACCTCACACGCCTCCAAACCCGCCTCCTCGTGCTTGGCAAAATCGAGCCCACAGTGTTCAATCTTCGAGTGGACATGTTTACAGTGAATTTGTGACACTGAAACTGAATTTTTGCGATGTTTTACCGTTAATACTCATACAGAATCATCTGTGCTTTGCCTTCGCGTGTATATACACAGCAACAGCAGCATTGATTCTCACATGTACACAGGTAGCATGCTGAGTCACTGTTTGACGGGATCGGGACAACTGTGGCTGCGCCCATGGGATTCATCGGAAGCCTCGGCATGTATGACCGAGCTCGTGAACCATTCAGTTCTTACATTGAGCGGATGGAGATTTTTTTAGGGCCAATAACATTATTGAGACCGAAGATGCAGATGAGAATATTTAAGCTCAAAATAAAGTAATTCATGAATGGAAGAAAGCAATTATTCTAATGGAGATCAGACCAGATGTCTACAGAACGCTGATAAACCTACTCGCGCCAGGGAATGCGAAGGATGCATCATTTGAAGACATTGTCGAGAAACTCGATGACCATTTCGGCCTAAAGCCATTAGAAAGAGCAGAGAGCTATAAGTTTGGTAGCAGAAATTAAAAACAAAGTGAAACCATCAGTGAGTACATTGTAGCTCTTAAGAACCTGTCTTTGCATTGTAACTTCAGCACATTGTTGGATCGTGCGTTGCGAGGTAAGTTTGTGGGTGGACTGGTGGATGAGCGCACACAGTCCAAGTTACTGAACACTCCGAACCTAATGTTTGACATAGCATGCAAAATTTCCCTATCTATGGAGATGGTGTCTAAGAATGTTAGGGAGCTCCGTCCAACTCAAGTGACAAGTGCAACTGAGGTCCACAGTCACTAAGCCACCGCCAAACCGAAAGCTGTGAGACCAAGTCAGTGTCAGTGAGAGCAGTTTAATGAATTGTTATCGCTGCAATGGAAATCACACACCACAGTCCTGCCAATACAGAAATGCAAAGAGTTTTCACTGCCAGAAGCAAGGCCATATTTCGACAGCTTGCAGAGCTAGAACTAAAGCAGGAAGTAAGAACCATTCTAGTGGCACAATTGCAGGAACAAACCACCCAAAACTCCACTACAACCCTGGTCATGGCCAAGTAGACCATTTCAGAGAGTACATGTAGACTTCTGTGAGCAAGCAAATGATTATTTCCTGGTACTTGTAGCTATTCACTCAAAGTGGGTTGAAGTGAAACACATGGGTTCAAATACTACAACTGAACGTACCGTAGATGAGTTGAGGTCTATCTTTGCATGTTATGGCTTACCTGCAGAGCTTGTTTCTGACAATGGCCCTCAGTTCCATTCTGCTCTATTCCAAGAATTTATGAAATGGAACGGTATCAAACACACTCTTGTTCCACCATATCATCCAGCTTCAGTCAGCTTCATTATGACATCAGCGCCGACCTGTATGGCTGCTGTTTTACGAGCTCCTCCCCAACTGGTATTTTAAAGTTGTATTTAATGTATTTAATATTGTATTTTAATATATCGTACTGTTAGTTTTTAGTATTCTACTGTTTAGTATTTAGCACTCTAGTTTTAGTATTATTAATTTAGTTGTTTTTAAAAAAATATTCTACTGTTTAACCGACCTGTATGGTTGCTGTTTTATGAGCTCCCCAACTGGTATTTTAACGTTGTATTTAATGTATTTAATGTTGTATTTTAATATATCGTACTGTTAGTTTTTTTAGTATTCTACTGTTTAGTATTTAGCATTCTAATTTTAGTATTAGTAGTTTAGTTGTTTTTTAAAAAATATTCTACTGTTTAACCGACCTGTATGGCTTACGAGGGTAGCCGCTGTTTTACAAGCTTGTCCACAACTTTCCACTTTATTTATTATTTTATTGTTATTATTAAACAATTTTGTAAGTACTGTTTCTTCACTTATCCGCTACGACCGTCAATCACTTCTGGACATAAGATTGTCCGGAGATATAGGACCTACCCCCGATTTTTCGAACTGGGATTCTGCTGCTACTACCATCTACCCTCCCACCTGCTTACCTGACTTCATTCCTGTGATCAGTAAGCGACGACGGCACAAGCGGAGCAGACGAACAGGTGCATTCGTGAAGCTGAGGCGACGTGAACACCACCCCCCCCTTCCGAGTATTCTCCTGGCGAATGTGCAGTCACTGGACAATAAGCTGGATGAACTCAGGGGGAGGCTCACCTTCCAGCGAGACATTAAGAGCTGCAATGTCTTGATTTTTACTGAGACTTGGCTTGATCCATCGACACCAGCTTCGGCCATTCAACCAGAGGGATTCAACATTCACCGGCTAGACCGAACAAAGGACTCAGGGAAGAATAGAGGGGGTGGAGTATGCTTTATGATCAATAATTCTTGGTGTTCCGACGTGGAACTACTTACATCTTCTTGTTCACCCGATCTTGAACACCTGATGATCAAATGCCGATCCTTCTACCTCCCGAGAGAGTTCTCATCTGTGATCATTACAGCGGTGTATATTCCACCACAGGCCGACGCAAATAGGGCACTAAACGAGCTGTATGGGACCATTAGCAGGCTTGAAACTTCCCATCCAGAGGCTGCATTCATCGTGGCTGGCCATTTCAACAAAGCCAATCTGAAGAAAGTACTGCCTAAATACCATCAGCATATCACCTGCCCAACGCGAGCCAAGAACACACTAGATCACGTTTACACTCCGTTCCGGGATGGATACAAGGCCCTCCCCCGCCCTCCCTTCGGCAAATCAGATCACGACTCCATCCTGCTGCTACCCACCTATAGGCAGAAACTGAAACAGGAAAAGCCTGTGATGAGATCTCTACAACGCTGGTCGGATCAATCAGACGCTATGTTACAAGACTGTTTTGATTCCACTGACTGGGATATGTTCCGGAATGCCTCGGACAATGACATCAACACATATACGGATTCAGTCATTAGTTTCATAAACAAGTGCATAGACGACGTTGTTCCGAGGATTGTTGTACGAACATTTCCCAACCAGAAACCATGGGTAAATGGCAATATCCGTGCTATGCTAAAAGCACGGTCCATCGCATTCAACTCTGGGGACATGGATGAGTACAAGAAATCAAGGTACGACCTCAGAAAAACCATCAAAAATGCAAAAAGACAATACACGGACAAAGTGGAGTCACACTATCATAGCTCAGATTCGCGAAGGATGTGGAGTGGACTACAATCTATTACAGACTACAAAGGGAAACCCAACTGTGTCATGCCCAGCAATGCCTCTCTCCCGGATGAGCTTAACACTTTTTACGCCCAGTTTGAGGCCAACAACAACTGGCCTGTTACAAGGGCGCCCGCGGCTCAGGACGACCGGGTCTTCTCAATCTCCGTGGCTGACGTGAGCAAGACCTTTAAGAGAGTGAACACCCACAAAGCACCCGGTCCAGATGGAATCCCTGGGCGTGTCCTTAGAGCATGCGCTGACCATCTGGCAGGCGTGTTTACGGATATATTCAACCGTTCACTGTACGAGTCTGTAGTCCCCACCCGCTTCAAGATGACATCGGTTATTCCAGTCCCCCAAAAAACTAATGTAACCTGTTTAAATGACTACCGCCCCATAGCACTCACTTCTGTCATCATGAAGTGCTTTGAGAGGCTGGTCAAAACCCACATCAACTCGTTACTACCTGACACACTGGACCCACTCCAATTTGCCTACCGCCCAAACAGATCTAGGGATGATGCCATCGCCACTGTACTGCACACTGCCTTATCACACCTGGATAAGAGGAACACCTATGTGAGAATGTTGTTCATTGATTATAGTTCAGCATTCAATACCATTATCCCCTCCAAGCTTGTCAACAAGCTCAGTGAGCTAGGACTTAACACCTCCCTATGCAACTGGATCCTGGACTTCCTGACGGGAAGACCCCAGGTGGTGAAAATAGGCAGAAACACCTCCTCCACACTGATCCTGAACACGGGAGCTCCCCAGGGTTGTGTGCTCAGCCCCCTTCTGTACTCCCTGTTTACTCACGATTGCGTGGCCACGCACAACTTCAACTCCATCATCAAGTTTGCTGATGACACTACCGTTGTAGGCCTGATCACAGATGGCGATGAGACAGGCCACAGGGAGGAGGTAAGAGCCCTAGGAGAATGGTGCAAGTACAACAACCTCTCCCTCAACATCAACAAAACAAAGGAGATGATCGTGGACTACAGGAAGCGGCAGGGGGAGGGACACACCCCAATCTACATCGAAGGGGCTGAGGTGGAGAGGGTCAGCAGCTTCAAATTCCTGGGTGTATTCATTACGGAGGACTTAACATGGTCCCATCACATTGACGTCGTAACCAAGAAGGCATGCCAACGCCTGTTCTTCCTCAGGAGACTGAAGAAATTTGGAATGGCCCCCCAGATTCTCACCAACTTCTACCGGTGCACCATCGAGAGTATCCTGTCCGGCTGCATCACTACCTGGTATGGCAACTGCACCACCACAGACCGCAAGGCTCTACAGATGGTAGTGAAAGCTGCACAACACACTATAGGAATTAAACTACCTGCTGTGCAGGATATCTACCCCGAGAGGTGCCGGGGGAAGGCCCTGAGAATCATTAAAGATGCGAGTCACCCCAGCCACAACCTCTTCGCCCTGCTCCCGTCCGGTAAGAGATACCAAAGCATACGGTCTCGTACCAACAGATTTCGAAACAGCTTCTACCCCCAGGTCATAAGGCTCATGAATGATAAATTTATTATTATTTATTAATGTTGTTTTATTTATTATTACTGTCTTTCTATTAGTATTTCTATTAGTATTTTTATCATTGCTATGCCATATTTATTCCAATGTTGGGAGGACTCGTAAAAATCAACATTTCATTGTGCAGTACACACGTCTGCTGCATATATGACAAATAAAATTGAATTGAATTGAATAGTGAAAGAAGCTCTCAAAAAGCAAGTGTGGGCAGGATTGTTCGGGACTTAGCTTGAAACAACGTTTGGCAAATTTATTGCCGAAGTACAGAACTATTCCGCACACTACAACTGGACATACCCCAGCAGAACTCTTGAAGAGGAGATTGAGAACACGATTGAGTCTTGTTCAACCGAATTTGGCCTCAAGAGTTGAACAGAAACAGTTGAGTCAGAAATGTTATTATGACACCAATCAGAAAGAACGCAGTTTCAAACAAAACAAGTGTGTTCGTGTTCTCAGTCCCCAGGCAAGTCGAGTTCACACAAGTGGAATGTAGGAGCCAAAGTAGAGGGCGGTGGAACCAAGAGATATTTGGTTGAAATTGGTGACAAAATGCAAAGTGTTCATATAGGTCAAATGATCTCTGCTAGAGATGAACCAAGACATGATTGTGAACCACTTGATCATGAACACAGACATGAGTTTGACTCAGTTTAGACTTCAGTAACTGAAGTACCAGGTTCAAACAAGTCTGAGCTAGAAACAGCGCCATCTTTGAGGTCGGAAGCAAAACAAAACAGCTCAAAAATTGGTTCAACATCAAAACCTGCTGTAAGGAGATCAGGGAGGCTCCGCAAACCTGTTATTAAACTGGATTTGTACTTTATTTAAAAGAAAAAAAAACAGGAGTTTTTTAATGTGGTACATGTAATGCTGGGAAAGATGGGACCATAGTTTTGTTGTATTTGAGAGGGGAATACATACTTTTTTTTAAGGGTGAAAGCAGTGTAATGTATTATCACATGTGTTAAATCCGTGAATCTTGATGTATGGTGTCCTTCAATAAATAGACAGAGACTGCAGAGGAACAATCAACGGTGTTTACTGGATGAGGGTTACTCTAAAACTAACAGTACAGATCCCTACTCAGGGTTTATATACCTGTTTACGGTGTTTACTGGATGAGGGTTACTCTAAAACTAACAGTACAGATCCCTACTCAGGGTTTATATACCTGTTTATATACGCAGCACGGTGGCATAGTGGTTAGCACTGTTGCCTCACAGCGCCAGGGACCAGGGTTTGAATCCGGCCTCGGGCGACTGTCTGTGTGGAGTTTGCACATTCTCTCCGTGTTTGCGTGGGTTTCCTCCGGGTGCTCCGGTTTCCTCCCACAGTCCAAAGATGTGTGGGTTAGGTTCATTGGCTATGATAAATTGACCCTTAGTGTTAGGGGGATTAAATACGTGGGGTTACGGGGATAGGGTGGGATATGTGTTGGTGTAGGGGTTACGGGGATCAGGTGGGATATGTGTCGATGGGCCGAAATGGCCTCTATCTGCATTGTGGGGTTTCTGTGATTCTGTGATATACAGGTGTGGTCACTGCTGGTACTACAGTATACAGGAGCTGTAAAACGTAGTTCTCCCCTTAAAGGTACATACACTACAATTCCTCCCCTTTTAGATTAACAGTACCATAACATTCATTTAACAATTAACACTTTTAACATGCAACATTAACTGAAAATAGTCCATTTATAAATTCAGTCTTTGGGGTGGCTTCATGATCCTTTCTGGATAGTGCCTTTCCTGAGTGTCTTGCTCTTGGTGCGGAGGTGATTCTGGCCCCCTGTCGTCGGTTGGTTCATCAGCTTCCGATGCTACTGTTTCTGGGGTAGATGCTACCTGTATATCGGGTTCATCACCAGGTACGCGAGACATGGGGTTGACTCGTTCCTGTGACTCTAGGATCTGGTCAACATGGCGTCTCACAATGTTCTCCTCAACATTCACTGTGTACATTAGTGGCCCCTGCCGTGTGCATATCGTTCCTGGTTGCCATTTCTCTGTTCGGTAGTCGCGGCCCAAGACTGGTTGCCCTACATTGAAGCTCCTTGTCGGCTTCTCATTGATGTGCTGGAATTGCTTATTCTCAAAATCTCTTCGTACATTTGGTCTGAGCAAATCCATACGAGATCTCAACCTTCGGTTAAAGAACATCATGGCCGGGGTCTGGTTAGTGACTGCATGTGTCGCATTTCTGTAGGCTAACAGGAAATTGTCCACCTTGTGCTGCAGTGGAATGTCGTCATCGCACATGGCCCTTACTGCTTTCTTAAAGGTTTGTACGAACCTCTCAGCCAATCCATTTGTGGCTGGATGATACGGGGTGGATGTATAATGCCTTACCCCATTCCTTTTCATAAATTTCCAAAACTCTTCGGACACAAACTGTGGTCTGTTATCAAAGCAAATCTGCTCTGGCAAGCCGTTCCTGGCAAATATGGTCCGTAGGACTGCAATAGTTTTCTCCATGGTGGTGGAGGACATTTTGATCACCTCAGGCCATTTCGAATGCGCATCCACGGCTATTAAAAACATTGAGTCCATGAATGGACCAGCAAAATCAATATGCACCCATTGCCATGGAGAGGAGGGCCACTCCCATGGGTGTAGAGGGGCATGTGGTGGTGCATTTTGGACCTTCTGGCATCCTGAGCAGCTCTTTGTCAGGTCCTTGATTTGCTGATCGATCCCCGGCCACCACACATAAGCCCTAGCAAGGCTTTTCATTTTCACCCCTCCCAGATGGCCTTCATGAAGCTCATTGAGCACTCTCTCCCTTAACTTGGGTGGAATTACCACTCGGGATCCACACATCAAGGTCCCCTGGCATACTGACAGCTGTTCTCTTCTGGATGAGAATGCTGGCAACAGTGAGTCGCCATGTGTTGGCCATCCCTTCACCGTCAAGTCATATACCCGAGACAGTGTCGGGTCATTTCGGGTCTCCTTCTCTATATCCGCGTTAGTTACTGGCAAGCGTTCAATTATAGTCGAATAAAATATTTCGACAGGGTCCACTGCTGGTGCTTCCTCCGCAGTAGGCAGTGGCAGGCGTGATAGCCCATCAGTGTTTCCATGCTGTTTCGTGCCCTTATACTCTATTTCATATTGGTTCGCCCCTAGAAAAAGGGACCATCTTTGTAGCCGTTGCGCAGTCATCAACGGAACGCCCTTCTTTGGATTAAAGATGGAGACAAGTGGTTGGTGGTCAGTCAGCAAGGTGAACTTCTGCCCGTGCAGATAGTGGTTGAACTTTTTCACTCCCCACACTAGGCTCAGGGCCTCCCTGTCAATCTGGGCGTAGTTACGCTCGGCTGAGGTTAGTGACCGAGACGCAAAGGCTACTGGCCTCTCCGAGCCGTCCGGGAATTTGTGCGACAGCACCACTCCAATACCATAGGGTGATGCATCACACGCCAACCGAATTGGTAGTGCTGGGTTGAAATGAGCCAACACCTCTTTTGATGTGATCAATTCTTTGCACTTCTGGAAAGCTCGTTTACATTCGTCATTCCACTTCCATGGTACCCCCGTTTGCAGTAGGGTGTTCAGTGGGTGTAGTACTGCAGACAAATTCGGCAAGAACTTATGGTAGTAGTTCACCAGCCCGAGGAACGACCTCAGTTGTGACACATTTTCCGGTGCTGGAGCCTTGACTACTGCCTCAATCTTTTCAGGGGACTTATGTAACCCCTCTTCATCAATAACGTGGCCACAATACGAGATCTGCTCCTGGAAAAACTCGCATTTGTGGTGATTAGCTCGGAGCCCATATTCCTTCAATCTAGTGAGCACCTGCTCCAGGTTGGCGAGGTGATCACTGTCATTTTCGCCCGTGACCAGGATGTCGTCCAAATAACACTGGGTCCCTGGAATCCCTTGCAGGACTTGATCCATTGCCCTTTGCCAAATAGCCAGAGCCGATGCTACCCCGAACACCAGCCGGTTGTATTGGTAGAGACCTTTATGAGTGTTGATCGTGAGGTACTGTTTCAAGGCTTCTTCTACCTCCATTTGCAGGTACGCCTGGGCCAGATCAATCTTAGTGAAGCGTTTTCCTCCAGATAGTGAGGCAAAAATATCTTCACTCCGCGGAAGCGGATATTGTACCGTGTGAAGGACTGGGTTCACTGTCACCTTAAAGTCCCCACAGATGCGAACCTTCTTTGGTTCCCCAGGCGTATTACTCAATGACCTCTTCATTACAGGAACGATGGGTGTAGCCCACTTGCTCCAGTCCACTTTGGACAGTACTCCTGAACATTCCAAACCTTCCAGCTCTACTTCGACGGCTGGGTGGGTCGCATAAGGCACCGGTCTGGCCTTAAAAAACTTTGGGCTTGCATTTTCCTCTATTTTGATCATCGCTGTTATGCCTTTTAGTGTTCCAAGTTCCTCCTGGAACACTTCTTGTGCGTCAGTTAGCATTTTTGACAGTCGTCCAGGTGTGACGTCATCATCCTTTTTGGCATCTACAGTCAGTGCTTGTATGGAATGCCAATCTAGCTGTATCTTCCGGATCCATTCACATCCTAGTAGCGGTGGTCCTCCCTCTGGCAGTACATATAGGTCCATTTTTGGTGTTTCCGTGCCGTTATATATAACGTTCACCCTTATTTTTCCTTTGGGGTAGACTTTTTGCCCCGCGTACGTCTTCAAGACGATCTCTGTATCTCTCAAGGGTATATGTGAGAATAGCCGCTTGTAGTCCCTTCGGTTTATGACTGTTAGGGCTGATCCTGTGTCCAATTCCATTTTCACTTGGACTCCGGCTATCTTGAGCGTGACCCAGATAGTTTGGTGATCCTCCGTTTTGATCACATTATGTAGTTTCAAACAACCCAGCTCCTTGCTTCCGGAGTCTGTATCCCTTTTCTGGTTGTCTGAACTACTCTCCGTCACCTTATGTACCTTCTTGTACTTCTCCTGTGGAGATTTCTTGCTGCTGGTTTTCTTTTCTGACCTGCAGACTCTTGCTATGTGTCCTACTTTTCCACACTGTCTGCACACTTGGTCCTTGAACCAGCAATCCTTATGGTCGTGTGTTGTTCTGCCGCAGCGATAGCACTTCACTGTTCCGTATGCCATTACATTTGTGCCATATTCTTGCGGTCTCCGTTGTATCTCAGCCGCGCCCCGTGCTGCTGCTTCATGTGATACTGCCATGCTGAAAGCCTTGTCCAGCGTAAGATCCTTTTCTGATAGAAGCCATTTCTGGGTTCCTTCACTTTGAAGCCCACACACGAACTTGTCCCTTAAAGTATCTGCTAGTCCCGTTCCAAACTGGCAGTGTTTCGATAGCTTGCGCAGTTCCATTAAATACTCAGCATTACTTTCATCTTTATGCTGGTTCCTTTTGTGAAACTTAAATCTTTCTGTTATCAGCAGCGGTGTGGGGTTTAAGTGGTCCCGTAGGATTGACACTACGTTTTCAAAATCCTTTTCCACTGGCTTCTCTGGGGTTACTAGGTTTCGCAGTAAGCCATATGTTTTTGCACCCATGGAATTCAACAATACCAGTGCTTTCCTGGCATCTGGCACTTCATTCGCCTTGCAGTACACTTCTATGCGTTCTACATGTCGCCCAATCTTCGACTTCATTGTCGAACGCTGTGACACTGCCACTCTTTGGCATCCCTGGGTGTGGTTAGACTGCTAAAAATGGCGTCGCCCGCGCTCTCCCTTCTTCTCCGCTGGCTCAAAATGGCGTCTCCCGCGCTTTCCTTTCTTCTCCGCTGCGGCTCAAAAATGGCGTCTCCCGTGCTCTCCCTTTCTTCCCCCGCGGACGATGCTCAGCCCTTGAACACCGGCCGCGCTCTGCGCGTTTTCCTGCGCGCCTCTCTCGTTGACGCTGCTCGGTCCTGAACCCCGGCTGCGCCCCGTGCGCTCTACCCTCTCTCTCTCTTTTTCTTTTTCCGTCGACGCCGCTCGGTCTTCAACCCCGGCTGCGCCCTGTGCGCTTTACCCTCTCTCTTACACCGTCGACGCTGCTCGGCCTTCCCCTGTGCCGTCGGTCGGCTCCAGCCGCCGCCGTCCGGGAAGGGTCTGCGCCGTACCTGCTGCCAGCCTGTCTCGCTGGAGTCTCCGCCGGATGGTCGACGCCCGTGCCCCTGGAATCGGCCTTCTTCTGCAGAGTTGCAGGTTGGTTCGAATCGACTCGTCGCCAATGTTAAATCCGTGAATCTTGATGTATGGTGTCCTTCAATAAATAGACAGAGACTGCAGAGGAACAATCAATGGTGTTTCGGGCACCTGGTGGAAGAGAAAAGCTGGCTGACACCAAGGCTGCGGACAAATCGCCAGCATGGAGTTCCGCTGAAACATTATTTGCAAATGTATTTACTCCTGACCGATCTGACCTGCTGAGTGTTAGCAGCATTTTCTCTTTTGTTCCAGATTTCCAGCATCTGTGGTATTTTTCTTTTTGCTAGTATGAAAGTGTTACAGAAAATTGTATGTTTTCAAAGTGCAAAATATGGAAGCTTCACCAATTTATGGAGTTAAAAGGTTGAAATGAGTGAACTAGAGGAGCAGGTGAATGAAGAAGTTGATTTTATGTTGAAAGCAGGAGTAAATAGGGCTGTTTTTCAAAAGGTGAAATGTTTTAAAAGTGTAAAATATGGAACGCTTCACGAATTTGCGTGTCATCCTTGCGCAGGGGCCATGCTAATCTTCTCTGTATCGTTCCAATTTTAGTATATGTGCTGCCGAAGCGAGCACGAATGGGGAATGAAGCAGAGTGCTATATAAAGCATCGAAAATATAAATACCTTTATATGCTGGTAATGCATTTTCGGCAGATTTTGTATTACATTTCTCGCACAATACTATACACAGATGCAGCGAATCTAAAATCATACATATCTCCTTCCATCCCTTTTGATTGATCACTGCTGACAAAAATATTGAAAGTAAAATAGGTTTCTGCGCCGAGGATTATGGGCTCGAGGTTCTAAATGTAAATGAGGGCGGCGGAGCCTATTGGGCTCAGGGGGCGGGGTCTGTTGATTTGCTCGAGCTGTGGTGAGTTTTCAGGGGCCGTGCCCGCCTTTTCTACAAACACTATTTGGGCCCGGGCCCTTCTCCCCTCCCGTCACTCCGCCATTGGCGCTGTGCCTTCAGCTGGCTGGGCCCCAAACTGTTCCTAAACCTCCACCTCGCTCTGTTCCATTGAGGTCCTCCTTACAATTTTACCTCTTCAAACTTTTGGTCACCTATATGCTAATATATCCTTATGTCAAATTTTGTCTGATTACTTTTCTCTGAAGCGTATTGGGACGTTTTACTGTGCTAAAGGTGCCTTATAAATGCAAGTTGTTGTCTTCCACATTGTCAGGATCATTTAAGTTAATGTGACAAATGCTCCGTATGGTATGTTGTCTCCCTGGTGCCAGGGTAAGGGACATCACTGAGAGGGTGCAGACCATTCTGTGGGGGGAAGGGGAAGAGCCAGAGGCTGTGGTCAATGTCAGAACCAAGAACAGAGGGAGGAAGAGGGTTGAGGTCATGCAGTCAGAGTTTAAGGAGCTAGGGAGGAAGTGAAAAAGCAGGGCCTCAAAGGTAGTAATCTCTGGAATACTCCCAGTGCCATGTGCTAGTGAGAATAGAAATAGGAAGTTATGGTCGGTCACCGTGTGGCTTGAGACATGGTGCAGGAGGGAGAGTTTCAGATTCCTGGGACATTGGGTCCTGTTCAAGATTGACGGGTTGCACCTGAACAGAGCTGGGATCAATATCCTTGCGGGTAGCTTAACTAGTGCTGTGCTGGAGGGTTTAACCTAATTTGGCTGGGTGTTGGGCACCAAGATGAAGTGTCAAAAAGTAGAAACAAGGTGCACAAAGAACTGGGAGATACAGTTAGAGTTAGCAATAATACAGAATTAGATTGGATCATAGAAAATACAAAGAGGTCTAAGTTAGAAATAAAAAACAGCAAAATACTGGAAATACTCAGCAGGTCAGGCAGCATCTGTGGAGAGAGAAACAGAATTAACTTTTCAGGCCGATGACCTTTCATCAGAACTGGAAAAAGTTAGAGGTGTAACAGATTTTAAGCAAGTGCAGGGGCAAGGAAAGGGTGGCGGGGAGGAAAGAACAAAAGGAGATGTCTATGATAGGGTGAGATTCAGGAGTGATTAAATGACAAAAGGTAGGATTGTACAAAGTAAAAGGAGACGGTAATAGGACAAGTAAAGAAACAAAAGATGTATCTAGAAGAGGTGTAAATGGGTAAAGCACAAGCACCAACAGCTGCCATCGGAAAATTAGGGGCAGAGGTTACCTTGAGTTTCATGGGAACAGTGTAAGATGTCGAGGACAGAGAGCTCAGAGTGGGAGTGCAGCGGAGAATTAAAGTGACAGGCGACCGGAAGCTCGGGGTCACGATTGCGGACTGAATGTCCACAAAGTGGTCACCCAATCTGCGTTTGGTCTGCCCAATATAGAAGAGACCGCATCCAGAACAACGAATTCAGTATACTGAATTGCAAGAACTGCAAGTAAATCGTTGTTTCACCTGGAAAGAGTGTTTGAGGCATTGGATGGTGGGAAGGAAGGAGGTAAAACGGCAGGTGTTGCATCCAGGTTCTAAGTTAGGTTTGGAGTGCATGTGTGTAAATGCACGAAGGATGATTAATGGGGTTGGTGAGCTGCAGGTGCAATTAACCACGTGGGAATATGATGTAGTGGCGACAACTGAGACCTGTCTCAAAAAAGGGAGGATTGGATGCTTAATATTCCTAGGTACAAGGTATTCAGGAAAGATAGGGAGGGGAAATGGAGGTGGGGTAGCAGTTTTGATTGAGGAAAATATTACAGTGCCAGAAAGAGGGAATGTCCTTGAGGAATCAAAGACAGAATCTATTTGGTTGGAGCTCAGAAAGTATAATAGAGGAGCTATCACACTACTTGGTGTATTTTATAGGCCACCGGATGGGGCAGTGATTGTGTTAAGGGCAGAGAAGGAGAGGAATTTCTGAAGTGTGTTCAGGAGAATTTTCTTGATCAGTATGTTTCCTGCCCAACAAGGAAAGAGGCATTGCTGGATCTAGTCCTGAGGAATGAAGAGGGTCAAGTGGAGAATGTCAGAGTTGCAGGGCATCTCGGGGATAGTGGTCATAGTATCGTAAAGTTTAGATTAGTTACGGAGAAGGACAAGAAGCAATCTAGAATAAAAATACCTAACTGGAGCAGGACTAATTTCAGCGAATTGAGGAGGGATCTGGCCCAGGTAAATTGGAGTCAAAGACTGGCAGGCAGAAATGTAATGGAGCAATGGGCGGCCTTTAAAGAGGAGATAGTTCGGGTACAGTCTAGGTACATTCCTACAAGAGGGAAAGAGAGGGCAACCAAAGCCAGAGCTCCCTGAATGACCAGGGAGTTAGAGAGTAGGATGAAGCAGAAAAAGAGGGCATATGACAGATGTCAGCTTGATAATACAAGGGAGAATGGGGCTAAATATAAAAAGTAGAGGAGAAGTGAAAAAGAAAATAAGAGAGGCAAAGAGAGAGTACGAGAATAGATTGGCGGGTAGCATAAAAGGGCATTGAAAGGTCTTCTATAGGCATATTAACAGTAAGAGGGTTGTCAGAGAAGCGGTGGTGCCAATTAGGAACCAAAATGGAGAACTATTGCTGGAGGCAGAAGGCATGGCTGAGGTATTAAATGAGTACTTTGCATCAGTGTTTACCAAGGAAGAGGACTTTGCCAAACCTAATGGAAATGAGGAGGTTGCTGGGATACTGGATGAGATAAAAAATAGATAAAGAGGAGGTACTAGAGAGGCTGGTGGTACTTAACGTGAATCAGTCGCCCGGCCTGGATGGGATGCATCCGAGGTTGCTGTGGGATGTAAGGGTAGAAATTGCAGCGGCGTTGGCCACAATCTTCCAATTCTCCTTAGATATAGGGGTGGTCCCAAAGGACTAGAGGATTGCAAATGTTACAACCTTGTTCAAAAAAGGGGAGAAGGATAAACCTGACGATACAAAGATAGGTGGGAAAGCAAGTTGTGAGGAGTATACAAAGAGTCTGCATAAGGGATATAGATAGGTTAAGTGAGTGGGCAAAAAATTGGCAGATGGAGTATAATGTGGGAAATTGTGAGGTTATCGACTTTGGTAGGAAAATAGAAAAGCAAAATATTGGCCCAGAAATTCGGGTCTCCACGGGTGAGTACGCACGGGGTACTCACCCGTAGGCCCAATGGAAGTGCAGGTTTCCTGCGTGTGCGCGGGAAACTGGTACTTCCATTCCCCTGAACAAAGGGGTTCAGAGGTCGAACGCGTGCGCAGGAGAGGCTGTGCGTGCGCATCGAACTTACGTTTTATTTGCAGGTTCTCCCAGGAGGGTAAGTCTCCAGAAGTTACACATATAAAAAGCCGTCGCAAGGCCTGCTTTTTACAAGGTAAGTGGTGAATTAATTAAAATTAAAACATTTTTTCCACAGGTTTATTATTTTTAAATACTTTAAAGAAAGGTAAGTTTATTTTTAGCACCGTTAGAAAATAAAATTATTTTTCTCAAAAATTTAAATTGTTGTTTAAAATGGTTATTTCATGTAATTTATAGTTTATTTTAAAAATGTGATGTTTTTTTTAAATTTATTTGAAGATTTAGTGATGTTTTGGGGCTTATAATATTTATAAGTTTGACAGCTCTTCCTGTCAAACTTATGAATGAAGCATTCCCTGCTACCATTGGCTCTCCATGGCCCACGTGATCCCAGGGGACGCATCGAACTAACTGCGCCCCTGGAGTGCGCAAGCACTGCGCGCCGGCAGTTGGAGGAGGCCCAGGATCGCAATTCCACGGGGGCCCACAGCTCAACGGCCGGCGCGCAAGGTAAGTGCAGGTCGGGGGCTTGCACCCGCGGGAAGCCCCCGACCCGAATTTCTGGGCCATTATTTAAATAGAGAGAGACTACAAAGTGCTGCGGTACAGAGGGATCTGGGGATCCTCGTACATGAAACACAAAAAGTTAGCATGCAGGTACAGCAAGTAATTAGGAAGGCAAATGGAATGTTGGCCTTTATTGCAAGGGGGATGGAGTATAAAAGTAGGGAAGTCTTGCTACAAACTTTACAGGGTGTTGGTGAGACCACACCTGGAGTACTGCGTACAGTTTTAGTCTCCTTATTTAAGGAGGGATATACTTGCATTGGAGGCAGTTCAGAGAAGGTTCACTAGGTTGATTCCTGGGATAAAGGGGTTGTCTTATGAGGACAGGTTGAGCAGGTTGGGCCTATACTCATTGGAGTTTAGAAGAATGAGAGGGGATCTTATTGAAACATAAGATTCTGAGGGGGCTTGACAGGGTAGTTGCTGAGAGGATGTTTCCCCTCGTGGGGGAATCTAGAACTAGGGGGCATAGTTTCAGAATAAGGGGCCGCCCATTTAAGACGGAGATGAGGAGGAATTTCTTCGCTCAGAGGGTCGGGAACCTTTGGAATTCTCTACCCAAGAGAGCTGTGGAGGCTGAGTCGTGAATATATTCAAGGCGCAGATGGACAGATTTTTGAACTACAATGGAGTCGAGGGTTATGGGGAACGAGCAGGAAAGTGGAGTTGAGGCCAAGATCAGATCAGCCATGAATTTATTGAATGGCGGAGCAGGCTCGAGGCGCCGAATGGCCTAATCCTGCTCCTTTTTCTTATGTTCTTATATACTATTCTATGATTCTAAGATTCTGACCAGTGAGTAGAATCAATCATTGTTCCTCCTCTAATCAGTACTTTAACTCCTTTTCCTTTTTAGGCAACTTGAATGTTGTGCAAAGAAGTGAAGAAACCGGATGTTCTATTTGTAATGGATTTAAGACCCAACTCAACACTGCAGAGCATTTCATCACTTCCCTCTGTGCGGTCCACACCAAGGCTCTCGGGACTGTCTCAGATCACATGCAGTTTATATTTAAGCAATGCTATTGCTTCGCATAACCAGAGTCTCTTGCTGGCCAGTGGAGTCACTTGTATAATCAGTGTGCTCCCAGAGGTGATGAGTTCTGAGTTTCCAGGCACTGAGTATATTAATATTCCTATTGCAGATTCTCCTGGTTCACAGTTAAGTGAGTACTTCGACATGGTGGCAGACAAAATCCACCATGTTGAAAAATTGCGTGGACGAACACTGCTGCACTGTGTTGCTGGAATCAGTAGATCCGCCACTTTGTGCCTTGCTTACCTCATGAAATACCACCACATATCTCTGGTTGAGGCTCATGCCTGGTTGAGGGCCCGCAGGCCTATAATTAGGCCAAACAGTGGATTCTGGAAGCAGCTGATTGAGTACGAAGACAGAATCTTTGGAAAAACCAGCATCAAAATGGTGACGTCACCTCTGGGAGTCATACCAGACATTTATGAAGAAGAAACGAGAGGAATGATTCCTTTTTAATATTGTACACCTGACTCACAATGTTTATTTTGTCTAGGTATGTTTGTGTTATGTTACTGCTGTATATCTTTGCCTATAAAGGCAGCTGTGGATAAGATGACCTTTCCCTTAATACCACACAATACAATTCCCAAAATATCCATGACTCATATAAGACAAGGGTCAACATTAGAAAGCTCCTCTACACCAAAATTCTGTTCTTTATAATGTCCGGGTACCACAAATGTCTTCTTTCTGCCACTCTCATTTCAACCATCCCATGCCCATCCACTCTTGTTCTAATGGACCAGTGCTGTGATATCTCCCTTCTGCAGTCAGTCCTGGCTGCTGATGCTGACTTGAATCTGCTCTTCCTGTTGCTATGCTGCTGGGCAGGTATTGATTTTAATCCGCAGTGGGTCCCTGGAATAACGCTGTGATTCAGGAGGGTAAGCTGCCATTAAAGTGTCAGAGCACTGTAGAATAGCTGCTGGCCTCAGCTGATAGGAATGTATTGGTGCTTGTATTGGATGCACTGCCTTTGGGGAATGTCCTAAACTGAGAGGATGTGACCCATGTGTAAGATGCACCCTCGCAGCCCCTCAAACACACACTTGTGATCCAAACTAAGACATACATTTATAGACTTGTATCTGACTATATATTTGAATAATACATTTTCTTTTGTGCATTGCATTCAACTCTAAAGGACTATTAATTTTACACGACTTGCCTTAATAAATTGCAGCACAGCTTAGAGTAAGAGGGTGATAGGTTTAACCAAAGTGCTAAATTTGGAACGGTTTACAATCTACACAGATAATGTTTGAGTTGGAGCTACCCACCTTTGTACAGTGCTTGGAGGGAAAGCTGCCATTAAAGTGTCAGAGCACTGTAGCTGCTGGCCTCAGCTGATAGGAATGTATTGGTGCTTGTATTGGATGCACTGCCTTTGGGGAATTTCCTAAACTGAGAGGATGTGACCCATGTGTAAGATGCACCCTCGCAGCCCCTCAAACACACACTTGTGATCCAAACTAAGACATACATTTATAGACTTGTATCTGAGTATATATTTGAACATATACATTTCCTTTTGTGCATTGCATTCAACTCTAAAGGAGTATTAATTTTACACGGCTTGCCTTAATAAATTGCAGTACAGCTTAGAGTAAGAAGGTGATAGGTTTAACCAAAGTGCTAAATTAGGAACGGTTTACAAACTACACAGATAATGTTTGAGTTGGAGCTACCCACCTTTGTACAGTGCTTGCATTTAATAACACTAAACACTGGCGATGGAGGTTAAACACACAGCAATACCATTTATGTCAGAACAAAAAGAAAAACTGGAATGTACAGCAACCCGCTTAGTATCTAAAAGAGAAAGTTGTGGTTAATGTGTTGGGAGCGTCTTTAAGCAATACATAGGAAGGGGCATGGCTGAAAGGTTAATTTTCTTTATCAAACACTGACTGCCCTGCCATGTGCTCTCAGTATTCTGTTTTTATTTTCTTCAATCAGAACAAGTTGTTTAAGGGTGATATTATAATCGGGACAGGTACAGCCTTTATCATATACAACCACCCATGTCTCAGTGCCACTTGGTTTAATATGTGTTGCCCAATTGTAATCTCATCCTTCTCTTCCACTACATTTATGCCTGCACTGCAATTCTCTACTCAGTTCCCTCTTTCAAGAACTTTCTCCAAACCCTTTTCATTGACCATGGCTTTCCTCCCCATCTGAACCTTTCTTTTGTTTCCATTTACTTGATATCTGTCATATCCTTGTCCTCCATATTGTAAAGTATTCTAAATCATCTTGCTGCATATGAGGATCGGTATTTTGATGTTTTTGATGTAATGAAAATAAACAGTATGCTGAAATTAAAGGAAAATTGGAAGCAGAAGAATGGAACAATTCACTTTTTATGACCAACCAGCTCCCAGGTCTGGTGTGCAGGTTGGACATACAGTCACGGTCTTTCTTACAATACCTCACCTCCAGGGTCAGAAGTCTGTCAGTATCACCTGACAATTACAGCACTCGAGTTTTTGCCAAAGGCTCCTCCCAGGCAACAGCAGGAGAGTTGGAAAGCATCAGCCACTTTGCAGTTCCAGAGGTCACAGATACCCTGTCAGGACATGCTGGATACTACACTACATTCAGCATGAGGATGCAGCAAAACAGGCCAACATGGTTTTTGTTGAAGGATGTGGCATTGCCAGGACAGCACAAGGCTGCGATTGACTGCACCACGTTGTCATTTAGCAAACATGACATTCATCAACAGAACAGCACCGCTCTGGAAACGTCCAAATGGGTGCAACAATCAGCAAAGAATTCTGCATGTCAGAGAATTCATTCATGCCAACGTAATAGAGGGAGCAAAAAGTAAGCTTCAAAAGCTTCAAAAAAAAAGCTAACAACCCTTCAAAAATCTAACAACCCCAGAACAGCCCTGACACATGAAAAGAAGTGGGTTACCCGGGCTTTGTAATTTTAGGTATGCACAGAAACATTGACTGGTATTGGAGCAAAGTACAAAATCAATTGTCTATTTCTCAAGGGGGTCTGGGAGAATGCTCCCTGGAAAATGTTGGATTTTTACATTAAAATTAATGATACATTCTGATTAACTTTATACACTTTCTTACTTCACAATTGATAGACTTTTATTTAAAAAAGGAAAAATAAAGTGACATTTTTGAATTTCAACAGACCTTCACTTACCCACAATTTACCTCAAACAGTCACATAAACACATCTCATCCCCCACACCAATTTACAAAGTCTGTCCACACCCTCTGGCTCAGTTCAGACACACGGTACCCCATCCAACCCCCTAACGCTTTCACTGAGAAACTCTCTGTCATGTATTGTCACATGGTTTAATATGAGCATGCTCAGTTCGCTCTGGCCTAATAAAGCAAGCACCAGCAACTCATCCTGTCTCTGTCCTTCATTTGTTCTACCCAAGTATATTACAATTTGGCGACGAGGATGGGATCCCAAAGCCATTTTTAGGGATCATGGAAAGACACAGGGCTCGATTTTGCCAGTGTGGGCGGGCTGGGGCGTGTCAGGTGGGATTCGTGTCAGGACCCCGACTCCAAAGTGAAGTGTTGAAAAATTGTGATTTTCCCCTAATTAGGCACTTGATTTCCAGCGTGTGGGAACCCCTGGCCCAATGAGTCTTTTCATACAGAAAGTTGCCTATAATGAGATCATCAATGCTGCTGGATATAAGGCCTGCAAGCAGACTTGTTTCTTCTGCAGACTGGAAATGCTTTGGAAATTGTATGAAGGACTTCATTTACCGACCATGTCCACCAGCAAGCGAAAGTGTGCACCTCGCTTTGATGAGCCCTCCCTCCAAGTCTGGTGCAGGGAGCAAGATCTAATATGGAGGTGCTCCTCCCTTCCTCAGGGAGAAAAAAGCCACCCCAGCAGACTAAAGCTGCATGGCTGCAAGTGGCCCAGGAGGTCAACTCCATATCAATGAGCCGTAGAACCTGGCTGCAATGCAGGAAGAGGTTTCATAACCTTCTCCGCCCTGGAAAAGTGAGTATGACTTTCCTATCACCCTCAATCTGATCCCCATCACCTCTCCTCACCAGCACTCTGCTTTGCCAACCTCTTCCTCCACATCCAACTTGACACTTACATCCCTGCACCCTTACCCATTCCCTCTCTCTCTATGGTCACATTCACTTAACTATTTGACCATGCAGCCCTCACACTCTCTATCACTGTGATGCAATGACAACAACTTACAACACACAGGGAGGGTCCTTTGTCTCCTAAGCATCTATGCTATAGATTCTCTACACTCACTCATTCATTCTCACTCAAACAACACTTGTGTCCCTCATTGCAGGAAAAGAGAGCCCACAATAAGAGGGAAAGAGCCAACAGGAGGAGGGCCACCCTCAGTAGTGGACAGACGGGCGCATCACAGCAAGCTGGTGACAGAATAGTTTGGCATCTCATTGACATTGCATGAGTCACTGATAATGAATCGGATGCCCTAACAGATTGACTTATGATCATCTGCACTATTCAGTGTGCATGTAACTTTGACCTCACATCTTTAACTCTGTCCTTTACTCCCCCACAGGACCATTGAAAGCACCCGTCCCCAGTGTCCAGGAGGAATAGCCTGAGCTTCCAGACTCCTCAGAGGAAGCTGCAACCTCTGAGGGCGCAGCATCAGCAAAATTCAGCACACCCAGCACCAGCGCAGACACTCACACCTCAGTGGGACCTTCGCGAGATACAGTAGTGTTGGCACCTGGTGTATCACAGCTCACAAGTGAGCATCAGCAGATGGTGGAGACAGGGTCAGCAGTGGAGAGTCCTCGTCGGAGGGCGCAGGAGTCTGTCAGCACGGCTCAGCTGCATGTCGACCCTGTGCCTCCAGGTCCATCCACAAGGAGAGCGGTGCTGGAACTCCAGGAACAGCTGCAGGAGTCTCTGGCAGGTTTTGTCTCCAGGGTCGCTGCGAGTGTGGAATGAATGGAGGAGTCCATCGCAAACATGAGCAGAGCCTTTGTGGAGGCATTGGCACATGAGCGCATCACCGCGGAAAGGATGGCAACCTCCGTGGAAAGGATGGCTAACTCCATGGTAAGGCTGGCTACCGTAGAGGACAAGATGGGTATGGTAGAGGCAAGGATGGCTATGGGCATGGAGGAGCTTAGTCACCAGGGTATGGAAAACATGGTAATTGTTCAGAATAGAATGACATCTCTTGAGGAGCGATGGTCAGCTATTGAGCATACAAACCAGACCTTCATGGAAGTCATCTGGAGTAGGACTTCCAGTGCAGAAATGGGTCCTCATGGCCTCCCTGAAGTGCAGCAAGGTGCTGTCAAGCCACTTGCTAGCTCTGAAGTGCGGCTGACCCATGAGAGGGCTGTTGGTGGCAGAGAAGAAGGGAGTGGGGCTCCTCTTCAAGCGCTCACACGACCATGCCACTGCAGAGCTCTCGGTCAGAGCCCCACCAGAGTCCTCACCCAACTGAGATGGGCATCTCAGCCCCTGCGCAGCCGTAGGAGCAGCAGACTGTTGGCGAGCCCGCACAGGTTCGCCACCCCAGAGGACGGCCACCAAAGGCGTCGCGACAGGAGCAGCAAGAAAGTGAGCAAGGGGCCTCCACATCTGCTGAAGCCACAGGGGAAGCACCACATAGGAGCACGCATAAGAGGAAGATGAAGCACAAGTAGTCACAAGGGTAGTCACTTGGGTGCTGTGATGTTTTGTATTTGGACCAGCCATCATTGTCATTGTATTATAAACAGATTTGATGGCAAACTGTTGAAGTTGTGGCCTGTGTCATTTCGCAAATGGGACTTTCACATTGAGGGCTTAGGGCGCCTTGCAATTGTCAGTATGGTGGTCAGAGTGATAGGAATCCGCAGGTTCTTGTCCATTGTCGATGCTCTGGTAAGAAGGTGCGAGACAGAAGTGTTTGATTGTGCAGGTTCCTCAAATGTGGCCAAGGTGAGTGCGTCCCTTGCATCCCAGGCAGCAATGCTGTCGCGCTGGCACCTTCTGGCCTGTGCAGCTTCAGGTGGGTGACTAGCAGCTTGGCGCTCCTGTTGATGCTCCTGCTGTTGGTGCTGCTGTTGTTCATGGTTCTGCTGTTGCCGTGGCTGGTCTTCATCCGAATCTGATGTCCAGGAGGAAAGGAATTAAATGGTCGCCATGCTTCTGGCATATGCCTCAGTTGAGGAAGCGCTCAGTCAAGGTGGGGAGAGGGGTTTCCCAGGAGGTCACACTGGAGATGGGTGTCAGGCTCCAAACTTCCACAACAATGAGTAGGCCTGCTAAAAGTTCGCCCAGACCTGAGACAACAAAGTTCTGCCACCTGCAAATGATCATCGGTGAAAACTCCTTTGTAATGGTGGAACTGCAGCTGTTCGTAAGTAATCCAATTGTGAGGCCACTAGGATTACCTGGCGTGTTCCAGAGGAGGCGTGTAGGATGGGGGAAATGTCTAAAAATTGGAAAGGCCTCTCAAAATGGGATAATAGAGGCAAATAAGTGGTTCTTAAGGGCCTATCCCGCCTCTTGAAGGTGGGATGGAAACGGGGTCAGAAAACACGCATGTGGGAAAGTTGCTCGGGATGGAGGCGGGATCGGGCCCGCCCGCCATTTTTTGCAATTTTACCACCTCACACGCCTCCAAACCCGCCTCCTCGTGCTTGGCAAAATCAAGCCCACAGTGTTCAATCTTCGAGTGGACATGTTTACAGTGAATTTGTGACACTGAAACTGAATTTTTGCGATGTTTTACCGTTAATACTCATATAGAATCATCTGTGCTTCGCCTTCGCGTGCATATACACAGCAACAGCAGCATTGATTCTCACATGTACACAGCGTTCTGATTCACTGACGGGATCGGGACAATCGTGGCTGCGCCCATGGGATTCATCGGAAGCCTTGGCATGTATGACCAAGCTTGCGAACCATTCAGTTCTTACATTGAGCGGATGGAGATTTTTTTAAGGCCAATAACATTATTGAGACCGAAGATGCAGATGAGAATATTCAAGCTCAAAATATAGTAATTCGTGAATGGAAGAAAGCAATTATTCTAATGGATATCAGACCAGATGTCTACAGAACGCTGATAAACCTACTCGCGCCAGGGAATGCGAAGGATGCATCATTTGAAGACATTGTTGAGAAACTCAACGACTATTTCGACCCAAAGCCATTAGAAATAGCAGAGAGCTATAAGTTTGGTACCAGAAATCAAAAACAAAGTGAAACCATCAATGAGTACATTGTAGCTCTTAAGAACCTGTCTTTGCATTTGTAACATCGGCACATTTTTGGATCGTGCATTGCATGATAAGTTTTGGGTGGACTGGTGGATGAGCGCACACAGTCCAAGTTACTGAACACTCTGAACCTAATAACAACAGAAAACGCTGGAGAAACTCAGTGGGCCAGGCAACATCCGTGGAGAGGGAAACAGCGTCAACGTTTCAGGTCGAAGACCCTTCGTCAGGACTGAGAAAAAAAAGCAGGAAATGAAACAGATTAAGAACCTAATGTTTGACATAGCATGCAAAATTTCCCTATCTATGGAGATGGTGTCGAAGAATGCTTGGGAGCTCCGTCCAACTCAAGTGACTAGTGCAGCTGAGGTCCACAGACACTAAGCCACCGCCAAACCGAAAGCTGTGAGACCAAGTCAGTGTCAGTGAGAGCAGTTTAATGAATTGTTATCGCTGCAATGGAAATCACACACCACAGTCCTGCCAATACAGAAATGCGAAGAGTTTTCACTGCCAGAAGCAAGGCCATATTTTGACAGCTTGCAGAGCTAGATCTAAAGCAGGAAGTAAGAGCCATTCTAGTGGCAAAATTGCAGAAACAAACCACCCAAAACTCCACTACAACCTGGTCATGGCCAAGTAGACCATTTCAGAGAGTACCTGTAGACTTCTGTGAGCAAGCAAATGATTATTTCCTGGTACTTGTAGATAGTCACTCAAAGTGGATTGAAGTGAAACACATGGGTTCAAATACTACAACTGAATGTACCGTAGATGAGTTGAGGTCTATCTTTGCATGTCATGGCTTACCTGCAGAGCTTGTTTCTGGCAATGGCCCTCAGTTCCATTCTGCTCTATTCCAAGAATTTATGAAACGGAACGGTATAAAACACACTCTTGTTCCACCATATCATCCAGCTTCAGTCAGAATAGTGAAAGAAGCTCTCAAAAAGCAAGTGTTGCAGGGTTGCTTGGGACTCAGCTTGAAATAATGTTTGGCAAATTTCTTGCTGAAGTGCAGAACTACTCTGCACGCTACAACTGGACATACCCCAGCAGAACTCTTGATGAAGAGGAGATTGAGAACACGGTTGAGTCTTGTTCAACCGAATTTGGCCTCGAGTTGAACAGAAACAGTTGAGTCAGAAACGTTATTATGACACCAATCAGAAAGAACGCAGAAAGACTTGTCTGTTCTCTCCATCTGACCGATCTGACCTGCTGAGTGTTATCAGCATTTTCTGTTTTTGTTCCAGATTTGCAGCATCTGCGGTATTTTTCTTTTGCTGTTATGCAAGTCTTACAGAAAATTGTATATTTTAAAAGTGCAAAATATGGACGCTTCACCAATTTGTGGAGGCAAAACAAGGTTGAAATCAGTTAACTAGAGGAGCAGGTGAATGAAGAAGTTGATTTTGTGTTTAAAGCAGGAGTAAATAGGGGTGTTTTGCAGAAAGTGAAATGTTTTAAAAGTGTAAAATGTGGAACGCTTCACGAATTTGCGTGTCATCCTTGCGCAGGGGCCATGCTAATCTTCTCTGTATCGTTCCAATTTTAGTATATGTGCTGCCGAAGCGAGCACGAATATTCAAACCAGATCACTGCTATATAAAGCATGGATAAAGTAAACACTTTTACAATGTGGTGATGTAGTTTGTCACATTTTTGTGTTACATTTCTTGCACAATATAATACACAGGATGCAGAGAATCTGACCTCAAAAATATCTGATTTCATCACTTTTGATTCATCACTCCTAACATACATATTGAAAATAATAGATTTCTGCGCTGAGGAATATGGGCTCGAGGTTCTAAATGTAAATGAGTGCGGCAGAGCCAATTGGGCTCAGGGGGCGGGGTCTGTTTGGCTTAGTGGGCGGGGCTGGGTGGGCTCAGGGGGCGGGGCTTGAGGGTGTCAGGGGGCGTGTCCGTCCTGTCGCAGGGGCGTGGCCTATTGGGCTCAGGGGGCGTGGTCTGTTTGGCTTAGTGGGCGGGGCCGGGTGGGCTCAGGGGGCGGGGCCTGTTTGGCTTAGTGGGCGGGGCCGGTCGGCTCAGGGGGCGGGACTTGAGGGTGTCAGGGGGCGTGTCCCTCTTGTCGCAGGGGCGTGGCCTATTGGGCTCAGGGGGCGGGGCCTATTGGGCTCTGGGGGCGGGGCCTGTTGCTGTGCTGGGTTTCCCGGTGGGCGGGGTTTATCCGGTGCTGTTTACAGTCCCCGTGTGGAGAGTGTGGCTGTGGACCGGCAGCATTCAGGGGCTGTGCCCGCCTTTCCACACACATCACCCGGCCCTGGCCCCTCTCCAAGGCCTTGCCATCCTTCCTAAAGTGTGGACAGGGGCGGATTGGGACGTCTGGATGTGGGGACAAATCCCCGTGGGTCTGTGGTCCATTGGGCCAGTAGGAGATACATGTAGGTTTCAGTATTGCCAACCCCACCCTCTTATATGAGACAAACTCTTAAAAATTATGAGTTGATATTTTTTGGTTTATAAACCTCATTTGCAGCTTTATTTAATCTTTAACAGGTCTTTACAAAAACTACATCTGAAAATGTTTTACAAAAATCTTTAAAAAAATTCTACCCGCTATCACCACCCTTTGCAAGTTGGGGTAATCATTAAAAATCGCGTGTCTCACGATTAAGTCGCGCGAGAGTTGGCATTACTGTTAATTCCTTTTCTTACTACCATCTGAGGTGCATTTACCCGATGAGCAATCGGAAGCCTATATGGTCCATGTATGGCAAACCACTTATTTGCTCAGCATGTCAACAATAGTGCAGACAAAGTTTGAAATCGTGAGTTTTCTGAGGTGAAATGCGAGATTGCGAGTTGGGCTGAATTTTCATTAAACATCGCGTCTCTCGAGATTAAATTGCGAAAGTTGGCATTACTGAGGTTTCAATGTTTTAAAACACAACTACACTAGCATAACTCTCTTTGAGCTGACTAGCTGTTGGCGTGGTTGAAAATTATCCAAGTAAGTTTCACTTATATTGAATCTGAATATTTTCTTGTGTGTTTATTGTAATAATTGGTGTTTGTATTGTCCCCATGTTTCACTCAGAAATTGTGAACTTTGCAGCTGAATTGGTCAACAGCACACTATACCAGTTAAGGAGCTGTTTACCTAGTTAAGCAGCATTACTGCAGGTGCTTTTGAATCAGTCTCTCTTTATTGTATTCGTTTCAGTGCAAAGGTAGTAATCTCAGGATTGCTACCAGTGCCACGTGTTAGTCAGAGTAGAAATAGAAGGATATTTCAGATGAATACATGGCTGGAGGAATTGTGCAAGGGGGAGGGAATTCAAATTCCTGGGACATTGGAACCGGTTCTGGGGGAGGTGGGACCAGTTCAAACTGGACGGTTTGCACCTGGGCAGGGCTGGGACCGATGTCTTAGGGGGAGTGTTTAAACTAAAATGGCAGGGGGTTGGGAACCTGAGCAGGGGGACAGAGGAAAGGGAAACAATGATAAAAGCAAAAGATAGGAAGGAGAAAAACAAAAGTGGCAGTCAGAGAAATCAACGGTTTAAACATGGCCACAGTAAATAATAATTCTAATAGGTCTAAGAGCGTTAAAAAAACAAGCCTGAAGGCTTTGTGTCTTAATACGAGGAGCATTCGTAATAAGGTGGATGAATTAGCTGCGCAAATAGAGGTAAACGAATATGATTTGATTGGGATTACGGAAACATGGCTCCAGGGTGGCCAAGGCTGGGAACTCAACATCCAGGGGTATTCAATATTCAGGAAAGATAGGCAAAAAGGAAAGGGAGGTGGGGTAGCATTGCTGGTTAAAGAAGGGATTAACACAATTGTAAGGAAGGATATTAGCTCTGATGATGTGGAATCTGTGTGGGTAGAACTGAGAAATACCAAGGGGCAGAAAACGTTAGTGGGAGTGGCATATAGACCTCCAAACAGTAATGCGGAGGTTGGGGATGGCATTAAAAGGGAAATTAGAGAAGCGTGCAACAAGGGCACAGCAGTCATCATGGGTAACATTAATCTACATATAGATTGGGCTAACCAAATTAGTAACAATACTGTGGAGGAGGAATTCCTGGAGTGTATACGGGATGGTTTCCTGGACCAATATGTCGAGCAACCAACCAGAGATCAGGCCATCTTAGACTGGGTATTATGTAACGAGAAAGGATTAATTAGCAATCTTGTTGTACGAGGCCCCTTGGGTCGGAGCGATCATAATATGATCGAATTCTTCATTAAGATGGAGAACGAAGTAGTCGACTCAGAGACTAGGGTCCTAAATTTAAATAAAGGAAACTACGATGGTCTGAGGCATGAGCTGGATAGGATTGATTGGGGAATGTCACTCAAAGGGTTGATGGATAGGCAATGGCAAACATTCAAAGACCGCATGGATGAACTACAGAATTTGTTCATCCCAGTTTGGCATAAAAATAAAACAAAAAAGGTGACTCAACCGTGGCTAACAAGGGAAATTAGGGATAGCATAAGATCCAAGGACAGGACATATAAATTGGCCAGAAAAAGCAGTAAACCTGAGGATTGGGAGCAGTTTAGGATTCAACAAAGGAGGACAAAGGGATTAATTAAGAAAGGGAAAATAGAATATGAGAGTAAGCTTGCAGGGAACATAAAAACTGACTGTAAAAGCTTTTATAGATATGTGAAGAGAAAAAGATTGGTGAAGTCAAGCGTAGGTCCCTTGCAGTCAGAATCAGGGGAATTTATAATGGGGAACAAAGAAATGGCTGACCAACTAAATACATATTTTGGTTCTGTCTTCACAAAGGAGGACACAAATAACCTCCCAGAGATGCTGGGGAACATAGGGTCTGATGAAAGGGTGGAACTGAAAGAAATCAGTATTTGTAGGGAAATGGTGTTAGGAAAATTGATGGGACTGAAGGCCGATAAATCCCCAGGGCCTGATAATCTACATCCTAGGGTACTTAAGGAAGTGGCCCTAGAAATAGTAGATGCATTGCTGGTCATCTTCCAGAACTCGATAGACTCAGGAACAGTACCCATGGATTGGAGGGTAGCTAATGTTACCCCACTATTCAAAAGAGGTGGTAGAGAAAAAGCAGGGAATTATAGACTGGTAAGCCTGACATCGGTAGTGGGGAAAATGCTAGAGTCTATTATAAAAGATGTAATAGCAGAGCACTTGGAAAGCAGTGACAGGATCGGACAAAGTCAACATGGATTTACAAAAGGTAAATCATGCTTGACTAATCTACTGGAATTTTTTGAGGATGTAACTGGTAAAATAGATAAGGGAGAAAGTGTATTTGGACTTTCAGAAGGCTTTCGATAAGGTCCCGCATAAGAGATTAGCGTGCAAAATTAAGGCACATGGGATTGGGGGCAAGGTATTGACTTGGATAGAGAACTGGTTGGCGGACAGAAAGCAAAGAGTTGGAATAAACGGGTCATTTTCCGAGTGGCAGGCAGTGACTAGTGGGGTACCGCAAGGATCGGTCCTAGGACCCCAGCTGTTCACAATATATATTAATGATCTGGACGAGGGAATTGGATGTAATATCTCCAAATTTGCAAACGACACAAAGCTGGGTGGGAGGGTATGCTGTGAGGAGGATGTCGTGAAACTCCAGTACGATTTGGACAGGTTGGGTGATTGGGCAGAAATATGGCAAATGCACTATAATGTGGATAAATGTGAGGTTATCCACTTTGGTGGCAAAAACAGGAAGGCAGATTATTATTTGAATGGCAATAGATTGGGAGAAGGGGAAGTGCAAAGAGACCTGGGTGTTCTTGTGCACCAGTCGCTGAAGGTAAGCATGCAGGTGCAGCAGGCAGTTAAGAAGGCAAATGGTATGTTGGCCTTCGTAGCAAGAGGGTTCAAGTACAGGAACAAGGATGTCTTGCTGCAGTTGTACAGGGCCTTGGTGAGACCGCACCTTGAGTATTGTGTGCAGTTTTGGTCGCCTTATCTGAGGAAGGATGTTCTTGCCATGGAAGGAGTGCAGTGAAGATTCACCAGGCTGATACCTGGGATGGCAGGAATGACGTATGAGGAGAGATTGTGTCGATTGCGCTTATACTCACTGGAGTTTAGAAGATTGAGAGTGGATCTCATCGAAACCTATAAAATTCTGTCAGGCCTGGACAGACTAGATGCAGGAAGGATGTTCCCGATGGTCGGGGAGTCCAGAACCAGGGGTCATAGTCTAAGGATAAGGGGTAAGCTATTTAGGACAGAGATGAGGAGGAATTTCTTCACCCAGAGAGTGGTGAACCTGTGGAATTCTCTGCCACAGAGGGCGGTGGAGGCCAGTTCATTAAATATATTCAAGAAGGAGTTGGATATATTTCTTAAGGCTAAAAGGATCAAGGGATATGGGGAGAAGGCAGGGACAGGGTACTGAATTTGGATGATCAGCCATGATCTCATTGAATGGCGGAGCAGGCTCGAAGGGCCAAATGGCCTACTCCTGCTCCTATCGTCTATGTTTCTATGATGGGCTGCTGTGCCCCATTACTCGCCCTTCCTCTGGTGAATCAACAGAGTTATGTATGCAAGATTGATACAGGAATCGGAGTGGGGTGGGGGGAAATCCCATAAAGCACGGGAGCTTGGCTGCATGCTGTCAACCTGGATTAATACATAAATTCAATTTCTGACCTTGATAGAACCACAATACTTTGTTTAAAAAGAAAGACAACCAGTGCAGTTTTCCAACATGGTTTTCATGGTTATTCGCCACGACTTCCCTGAGTTACATCTGTGCTTTCCAGGGCCGGTCTTACGGGTGGGCAATGTGGCCCAGGGTGCCGTGGTCAGGGGAGCACCCCGTTCAAAGGGTCCGAGATTAACAGCGTCGACCTCTGCGAAGAACTTGGCGATCTCCAAAGTCTGCTTCCAACGGACTGTAGTGCTCCACAAGAAGAGCAAACTTCAAGTTTTAAGAGCAAGTTCCCAAACATGTATAGCACTCAGGATCCAGTTAACCATGCCTGTATGGGTGGCAAGCAGCGAATGGAGCTTCTCCAAGTAGAAGCTCATAAAAAAAAAACATTTGCGGTCGACCATGGGAGACGACGGACTATCTTCACTGGCCATCCTGTCTATCGAGAATGATGTGGCTCAAAATATCTTGGTGAACAAAGATTTTTATTTGTTATTGTTATTGTTATTTATTAGTTTAGTGTTTAATTTAATATTTAGTTTATTTATCACTTAGCCATAATGTTATTTTTTATGACTTGTATAATTTATTTAAAAAAACCTTTGAGATTACAGCTTTATTTCTGAAATTTTTGCTAATACTACTAGTACTACATACTCAAACTTAAAGGGCACCAAAATATAAGTTCACCCAGGGCGCATTTTTCCCCAAGGCCAGCCCTCGTGCTATCAATAGATTGCTTTTGTTTTGTCTTAGCAAAATTAAGTTTTTCAGACAAGAAAAGTCTCTGAAACATCGTTTGTAAACAGTTAATACTTTTAAACCGTCCTAAAATATTTTTTCTTAGTACATAATACGAGGTGCAGGTGTCTTTGACAAAACAGTCCACTCTGTAAAGAGTTCTTTGGTTCTGTGAATAAATACAATTTGCAGTCATTGAGCTGTAGGAACAGTAAAGTCTTTGCGACTGGTGTCCATGCAGTTCGGTACAGGAACCGTGAGGCCTGCTTGGTTCAAGGCCTCACAACTTGCCTCAGGTGCAACGAGGCCTGGTAAGTTTGAGTCCACGCAGTTTAGCCAAAAGTTTGCACAGCTCGCGTGATAGCGACAACCGCTATAAAGCACTGAATTTTCTGTTTCGTTCAACTCCTAAAAGGAAGGAATGAGAGAGTGAAATGTTTCTGTTAAGCCTACTTAGAGAGGCAGTTAAAATACTTGTAAAAGACCCAGGATAATCCCCTACGATTTGAAAACTTTAACGATACATTACGTGAGAGACCCATAGCATTTCCTTTATTTGTGCAAAATTATGTTTTTCAGCCAAGAAAAGTCTCTGAAGCACCGTTTGTGAACAGTTAATACCTTTAAACCGTCCTAAAATATTTTTCTTAGTACATAATATGTGCAAAATAAGATATCCTGCGTTATCAATCGGTGATATCTATTCCAAAGCATTAAAATGTATCTAGGGCACGTCCAGGAGAGTTAGTTTATGGGTTAACCCAAAGTTGATGGGAGAAAGGTACACCTTGCGGAAAGGACAAACCCTATCGCCAAACCTATTTGGTGCTGAAAATTACTGTGTCGCGCAGGCCTGAACTATGACCTGTTTCTACTAAAATGTTTCAATCCCCGACCTAAGCTTCAATGCAACAAGAAAATTTATGTCCAAAAACCCCCATCAGATCCATTTATACTTGCATTAAGATCATTCAGTGTTCTGAGCAGACATACTCCACAGGTTTCGTTCTGAGCGTTTTCTGAACCACTTACAGCTGAACAGTCAAAGGTCGATTCAGAAGGCTGCAGAATATGAAAGTAAAAACTTCCCGTTAGCTAGAGAATGATTGCCTGCACACATTTCAACCAAAAAGGGATGCATTTTGGCTGGTTTACTGTACTATAGTGGAATATTACAGATTGTAATTCAGTGTGCCAAAACATGGAAATAAACTTAACCAATGCATCAGTCATCAAACACAGAAAATGACTCCACTTCCTGTAAAAATACCCCCTTTTTAAAAAAAAATACTGCAGTAATGGCATTCTACTAGATTCCACCAGGTGGCGGTCTATACAAACCACTGGAATTGTGACAAATGCAAAGAGTGCTGGAAAGGCACAGCAGGTTGATCTGACTAGTTCTGATGAAGGGTTACATCTGAAACGTTCATTTTCAACTTAATATTCTGTAGGTCCAACCTGTTAAAGTAGAGGGTCAGACCTACATGCCACAGCCCGTGTATATCTGCGCTCCTCTAATTCTGCCCTCTTGAGCATCCCTGATAATCACTCAACCATTGGTGGCCGTGCCTTCTGTTGCCTAGGCCCTAAGCTCTGAAATTCCCTGCCTAAACCTCTCCGCTTCTCTTTCCTCCTTTAAGACGCTCCTTAAAACCTACCTCTTTGACCAAGCTTTTGGTCAGCTGCCCTAATGTGACTCGGTGTCAAATTTTTTTTGTCTTGCAATGCTCCTGTGAAGCACCTTGGGACGTTTTACTACGTTAAAGGCGCTATATAAATACAAGTTGTTGTTGCGTATGTTTAAAATCAGGCAGAATTATGATTAACCCCATTAACACAATCGCTTTCCTTTCTCATAAAACACTTACACATTGATTGGACAAACGTTTGCACACGCTTACATAATACCAGTTTTGCACACAAAAATCTTGGCTTCGTATTTACAGCAGAACGTGTTTACATTGATTGGCCAACCATTTATCTCACAACACTACCTGTCAGTTCCTCCATGCAAGAGTTGGGCTTGCTTCTCTGTCAGGTCTTTTGTTGGTTGTGGACAGCCATAGGATGTCCTGCAGATACTCATTAGCATTGATCGGAAGTGGGACTTCTGCAGATTTGCTTGTAAAAATATTTGTTCGCCCACACGTTCCGCCAAATACTGACAGCATATGCTGGGTGCCAGGCCACAGACAGGATAAGCAGTGCTGCAGTGAGAGTTGAATTTTCAATTTACTGACTTTCTTGCTGCACAAATCTCCCTTAACAAATTTGACTTTATGTTTGGTCTTGCAGTGCTAATTGCCCGTTTTTAACCCTTTTAACACTGCACACAGTTTGCGACTTGAGACAAAAGCCCTTGGCACGGTGTTCCACAAAAAGATACCAATCTTTCCAATCATCCTGAAGGATGTGACCCTCAGAATATACAGGAAACTTTGTGCTATCCGGCACCGACGGGACCGAGCTGTTGCCGTCCCATCAAAACTGTCGGACAAACCAGCGCTAATGTTGAAACATACGGAGATTTTGAGCTCCGTACCTGGCAACAAACCCAGTTGCTTAGCAACAGCTTCTAAACAGTCGGCCGTACCTTGCAAGCGTCTCTGTAGCTTAGCAACAGCTTCAGCGAGACCTTGCAGAGCCTGACTGGTGGAAAAAAAGCAACAAAAAGAAAAAAAACCTAACGAAACGGCTCCCAATTTTTGCCGGTGGCTCGAGCATTCCGGACAGTTAACCTCCGGATAAACCAAAGTTTCCTGTATTTTCCTTTTTTTTTTGGAGTGTTGCCTTGCAATTTCAACCTGACAAGTAGGCCCATAACTCAGGACGTTACCAAGGTTGAAAACTGTAGGAGAGAAGATGGGATAAATCAAGCAGTAGTGGCCCAACCTTGGGTTTTAAAGGCCTATAGATTAAGGAGGGAAGGAAGGCTGATCTGTAATCTAAATATTGTGTCCTCAGGAATTAAAGTAACCAAAATATTACACAGCTAGTTTCAAGAAGGTCAGGGAGTGTAGTTTTAACAGGACTTTGTGTCAAGGCTACTGTGAGATGTCAAAGCTTTATAGTCTATTCATAGACATTTTTCTACATTAAAGGCAAGCTGTTGTAGCAAACAGGAGTCAGTTTATCCCATAATTTGCTACAATAAATATGGTAAATTTGTTTGCTCTGACTTGACCTTTGAGCGAATTTCTGAAACACAGACTCTATTTCACGTTCCCACCGCAGAACAGTGGCTGTGCTGAAAATGAAGGCTGTGCTGAAAATGAAAATCCAGCCAAAATATTCTGCACTGTCCACTGGCGTAAAAGTTACAATTGACACTTTCTGGCCGCAAGCCTGCTCCGAAGGCAGAGGAAGATGTATAAAGGCCAGAAACGTGAAATACCATAGTGCTGGATGCCTAGTCTGTGCTGAGTTCGCTGATCTTAACTGGGGTAGCAGTAGGAGTGCTACAACTGGCCTCAGTGTTATGGCTGACTTTCCCTTCCCTATTACAGGAGTGCCAAGGCCAGTTGTTCCCTTCCCCCGGGCTGAGGCTGTACTAATTCTGCACACACTGGGGATCAAACCTTGCACCTTTCTGTTTGGAAAACAGTGACCGGATCGGACAAAGCCAACATGGCTTTACAAAAGGTAAATCGTGCTTGACTAATCTACTGGAATTTTTTGAGGATGTAACTGGTAGAATAGATAAGGGAGAACCAGTGGATGTGGTGTGTTTGGACTTTCAGAAGGCTTTCGATAAGGTCCCGCATAAGAGATTAGCGTGTAAAGTTAAGGCACATGGGATTGGGGGCAAGGTACTGACTTGGATAGAGAACTGGTTGGCAGACAGGAAGCAAAGAGTTGGAATAAATGGGTCTTTTTCCGAGTGGCAGGCAGTGACTAGTGGGGTACCGCAGGGATCGGTCCTAGGACCCCAGCTATTCACAATATATATTAATGATCTAGACGAGGGAACTAGATGTAATATCTCCAAGTTTGCAGATGGCACAAAGCTGGGTGGGCGTGTGTGCTGTGAGGAGGATGCTGAGAAACTCCAGTATGATTTGGACAGGTTGGGTGATTGGGCAGATGCAGTATAATGTGGATAAATGCGAGGTTATCCACTTTGGTGGCAAAAACAGGAAGGCAGATTATTATCTGAACGGCAATAGATTGGGAGAAGGGGAAGTGCAACGAGACCTGGGTGTCCTTGTGCACTAGTCGCTGAAGGTAAGCATGCAGGTGCAGCAGGCGGTTAAGAAGGCAAATGGTATGTTGGCCTTCGTAGCAAGAGGGTTCGAGTACAGGAACAAGGATGTCTTGCTGCAGCTGTACAGGGCCTTGGTGAGACGACACCTTGAGTATTGTGTGCAGTTTTGGTCACCTTATCTGAGGAAGGATGTTCTTGCCATGGAGGGAGTGCAGCGAAGATTCACCAGACTGATACCTGGGATGGCAGGAATGATGTATGAGAAGAGATTGGGTCGATTGGGCTTATACTCGCTGGAGTTTAGAAGAATGAGAGGGGATCTCATTGAAACTTATACAATTCTAACAGGACTAGACAGACTAGATGCAGGAAAGATGTTCCCGATGGTGGGGGGAGTCCAGAACCAGGGGTCACAGTCTAAGGATAAGGGGTAAGCCATTTAGAACAGAGATGAGGAGGAATTTCTTCACCCAGAGAGTGGTGAACCTGTGGAATTCTCTACCACAGAAGGCAGTTGAGGCCAATTCATTAAATATATTCAAGAAGGAGTTAGATATATTTCTTGAGGCTAAAGGGATCAAGGGATATGGGGAGAAGGCAGGGACAGGGTACTGAATTTGGATGATCAGCCATGATCTCATTGAATGGCGGAGCAGGCTCGAGGGGCCGAATGGCCTACTCCTGCTCCTATCTTCTATGTTTCTATGGTTCAGCTACTCACTGTCTTAACCAGCTGAGCCATCAAGGAGCTCAACATTTCCACGTTAATAATGGCTCTAAGGGGGTTCCATTGCTCCTCCAGTGACCCTGCCATTTTCTCATTTATATTACAGCACTCCCACTGCGATTGAGACTGCTGCTGGCAGAAGCGTTGTACGATAAAGAGGACATCTATCCCGCCTCCTGCAAATCACTTGTGCTGTGGGTAACACACTCTCAAATGCAATATTTTTTTGAGCAGGCCCAATTTCAACAGCAAGGAATCAGTAATTCGAGCACTGCTACTTTATCTTGGGCCTGAAGCAGAAGTTTGTACAAACTGCAACTTGTAAATACTGGAGGTAAATAATGACTTTGGAAAATTAAACTTGGCACTTTGTGAAAAATATCTATAAATTACCAGCTTCCTTTTGCAACATAATATTCAAATAGTCTTCCATAAATTTGTAATTTTCTATCCTTGAATTTTAGAAATTTTGTTTTAAAATGGGTATTTTAAATTTACAACTTAATTCACTCCTATTTTCGTAATTGGACATTTTCATTTTAAAAGATTGCATATTCTATATGTGGAGGATACACAGTTAAATATCAGACCACCCGCAAACTAAAAACTACTAATGATTTAAAAAATACTTTTGAAAGATTGGAGACCATCTTCTCATCAATGCCTTTAACAGGTTAAGAACATAAGAAATAGGAGCAGGAGTAGGCCATTTGGCCCCTCGAGCCTGCTCCGCCATTCAATAAGATCATGGCTGATCTTCAACACTTTCCCACCCGATCCCCATATCCCTCGATAACCTTAAAGTCCAAAAATCTATCGATCTCGGTGTTAAAATGCAGTGACCAAAACAAATTGATAAAACGTAAAGTCTAGAAATGACTGTGATATTAATGCATCAATACTTAATGAGTCAAAAATAAACAAGTTGATACTTTTGTTAAAATAGCAAAGTAGTGTCATATTAAGCATCTTGTATTAATACACATGCAGTAATTTCTAGCCTTAAATGCACTTACCAGCATCCGTAACACAGAGGGGCTGAATGAGAGGAAAGCTTGCAGATTGTTCCAGATTATCTCAATGTCCCTCAGACTGTGCTGGAGTGTTTCATTGCAAATACTTAGAGTCTTCATTCCACTTTCCACCCTCTTTGCCACTCTATATACCTCGGTAACACCTAGGAATTGTAAAAAGAAATTGGAGTATGATAATGTGCTGGGTGGGCAAGCATTCACTTGACATTCCATGGGTATATCCGTGACAAAAATTAACTATTCTTTTCCGTGATCTATTAAGTTATTGGCTTCTTTGTTTGTCACAGGACATATGAGTTTTAAAACCATTCAGAGTGTTGCCCAGTTTGTTTTTGTTACACACTAGCTCGGAACAGACTATCTGCAACAGGTATCTGAGGGAGGCCAAACTGTTCAATTTAAACAACAATTTACACCGATATGGTGTCGTTAACGTAGAATATGCTCCAAGGTGCTTTACAGAAGAGGGAGAAAAAAAAAGAGCAGCTAAAGACCATGGAAGAATAGATTAGATGGGGTAACCAAAAGCTTGGTGGAAAGATGGGCTTTGAGAAAGTTTTTAAAAGGTGAAGAATGAAGAAAGGATAGATTTAGATAGGTAGTGACGTAATAAAACTCACTACGCACTTGGTTTGAGTATAAAGCAAGGCTTTAATCAACTTGTTTCAAAGCATGGCAGTCTGGTTGTACTTCACTAGTTCTTGTCTTACAAAATGTCCCTGGGCAAGCTGGGCCCACGCCCGAGTATTTATACTCCTTGGATGGTGCCACCAGCTGGCCGTCCAGTGTTATTTCATGAGTCATTTCTTCATGATGATGAGATTTATAACAGGTAGTACTAGAGAGTAATATAAGCACCCTGTGGGTTTGTTTGGATATATGTCTGATTGACAGCTGAGTTTAAGAGACACACATTTGTTTTGTTTGCCCCAGTCAAATTTTGAAAGTATATCTCAGCTCAGTTGTTCTAATGGAGTAGTCTGTCTGAAGTCATTGGAAAGATAGAGATAGGCCAAAGAGATTCCATGGATGGTCAGCAGTGTCGGATATTCAGAGGCATTGTGCCAGGTCTAGTGCCAGGCATAGAGGGGCTGCCTCTTGTATCTTCCAAGGAGGGATAGTTAAGTATAGAACAGCTGTAAATCTGCCATATGTCATTACTACTGTTCACTTATCCAATTGCTGTTTAATAAATTTGTTTGGCAGTTTGCTGTCTTAAGCCACAGTCCAGTGAAGTGTTTATTCTACCACACTCCGAAGTCAAGGAAGATATCTTGAGGGCAAGTGATATAATTAATATGAATTATACTCGTATGTCCTGGCCAATATTTATCCCTCACTCAACATCACAAAAAACAGATGATCTGGCCATTATCACATTGCTGTTTGTGGGAGCTTGCTGTGCACAAATTGGCTGCCGCGTTTCCCACATTACAACAGTGACTACACTTCAAAACTACTTCGTTGGCTGTAAAGCGCTTTGGGACCTCCTGAGGTCGTGAAAGGTGCTATATAATGCATGCAAGTATGTATGTCTTTCTTTCTTGATACAAATGATTACTGGGCAGGAAGAAGCTCACTCTGGTTCATACCTCTGGAAGTTATGCGAGAAGCTGCACTCAAGAAAAATATTGGCAGTAAAACCCCCCAAAAATGTAACAGTCTTCACCTGTTTCCTTGGATTAAAATATATTTTCAGCGCAGCTGAAGTTATTTCATCAATAGTACTTGAGGGGTTAGACGTGGAGTTAACAAAATTCCATAGATTCTAGAACGGTTCCCATGGATTGGAAGGTAGAAATTGTAACCCCACTATTTAAGAAAGGAGGGAGAGAGAAAACAGGGAACTACAGGCCAGTTAGCCTGACATCAGCAGTAGGGAAAATGCTAGAATCTATTATTAAGGACGTGGTAACAGGGCACTTCGAAAATAATAATAGGATTGGGCAGAGTCAACACGGAATTATGAAAGGGAAATCACGTTTGACAAATCTGTCAAGAGTTTTTTGAGGTTGTAACTAGCAGATTAGATAAGGGGGAACCAGTGGATGTGGTGTATTTGGATTTTCAGAAGGCATTTGATAAGGTGTCATACAAGAGGTTATTAAACAAAATTAGGGCTCATGGGATTGGGGGTAATACACTAGCATGGATTGAGGATTGGTTAACAGACAAAAAACCGAGAGTAGGAATAAACGGGTCATTTTCGGGTTGGCAGGCTGTAACTAGTGGGGTACTGCAAGGATCAGTGCTTGGGCCTCAGCTATTCACAATCTACATCAATGATTTGGATGAGGGGACCAAATGTAATATATCCAAGTTTGCTGATGATACAAAGCTGGGTGGGAATGTAAGTTGTGAGGAGGATGCAAAGAGACTTCAAGGGGATATAGACAGGCTAAGTGAGTGGACAAGAACATGGCAAATGGAATATAATGTGGAGAAATGTCAAATTATTCACTTTGGTAAGAAAAATAGAAAAGCAGAGTATTTTTTAAATAGTGAGAGATTGGGAGATGTTGGTGTTCAGAGGGACCTGGGTGTCCTTGTACACGAAACACTGAAAGTTAACATGCAGGTACAGCAAGCAATTAGGAAAGCAAATGGTATGTTGGCCTTTATTACAAGAGGATTTGAGTATAAGAGTAAAGATGTCTTACTGCAATTATATAGGGCCCTGGTGAGACCACACCTGAAGTATTGTGTACAGTTTTGGTCTCCTGACCTAAGGAAGGATATACTTGCCATAGAAGGAGTGCAACAAAGGTTCACCAGACTGATTCCTCGGATGGGGGGGATTGTCCTATGAGCTTAACTGTTTGCTAACCAGAAACAGTTAGTCCCTGTTTCCTACTCCCCTCCCTACTCCCGGAGCACTGAGGCAAATTGCCCCCTTTCCCCAATAGTGGGATGGTCTAACTCAGTACAGGTAGACTACCCTTTATCCGGACTTCCGAAAACCGAAACCCTCTAAAAACCGAAGGTTTTTTCGTTCAGCGTAAGTCGTACGCACGACTTACGCTGAACGAAAAAACCGAAGGTTTTTAGAGGGTTCCGGTTTCGGAAGTTCGGATAAAGGGTAAGTCGTGCGCACGACCCCCCGCCGACCCCCCCGCGGACCCCGCCGGCCCCGACAACCGCCGACCCCGCCAGCCCCGACAACCGCCGACGACCCCGCCGGCCCCGACAACTGCCGGGACCCCGCCGGCGCCGACCCCGCCAGCCCCGACAACCGCCGACCCCCCCGCGGACCCCGACAACCACCGACCCCCCCGTGGACCCCGCCAGCCCCGACAACCGCCAGCAGGACTTGGTGTTCTGATTTTGAATTTTGCGGATTATGCAACCCCACTAATCTCAGATCCTTTGCAGAAATGTATTTACTCACTGAGTCACCTGGGTTACTCCAATCACTTTTCATCTCTAACACTGTTTGTGATGAGGACAAGAATTTGCAAGATCAGCGTACAGTTTTGAATGCACCACGGCCTCTCGGACAGTCAATTTCTCACATCAGGCATGACGTGCACTCCAAAGCTCAAGACTAATAGGATCCACCTTCCACAAAGATTTTACATTTAAACCAGATCTCCAGGACCACGGGCAAGTCATATACTCAGTGTGTCAGAATGCTAGATTAAAAGGAAACCAACCGCCGGCCCCGACTGACTTATGCTGAGCGTCAGCGTAAGTCGTGCGCACGACCCCCCGCCGACCCCCCCCCCCCCCGCGGACCCCCGCCGACCCACCCTCCGAAATCCGAAATTCTCCTTTATCCGAAACTCGGCTGGTCCTAAGGTTTTCGGATAAAGGATAGTCTACCTGTACAGACTGGGAATCAAATCTGAAACTTTTCTGATTCCTATCACTCAACAACCACTCACTGTCTTAACCAGCTGAGCGGCCAAGGAGCTCAACGTTTACATCGTAATGATTGAAGAAAAAGGCAGGCCTAACCTAGGACAAATATCTTTATAATCCTTCTGTCGCCCAACATAAACAGGACAGTTAAGCAACACAAGAGCATGTAAGCGTTACATAAGGCTGAAGCCACCACTTGTTGACTTGCCTCACAGTTTTCTCTCCCACCAGAAGTGTGATTGTGTCAACTCCACTTGGCACGTGTCCAGAGTACCAGGTTCAAATCGGAACTCGCCATGTGAGAAATCACAGGGGCAACCAATCTGCCTTCCTGTTAGACATCTGATTATCAGTGTCCCCACCTATCTGAAAGTCAACTCAAATTACAAACCTCAGTTAATTATTTCATGAGCATGGATGTTGAAATTATACATTTACTAATTGTACTGAGCTCTATAGAATCATAGAAAGTTACAGCACAGAAGGAGGCCATTTTGGCCCATCGTGTCCGCGCCGGCCAACAAAGAGCTATCCAGCCTAATCCCACTTCCCAGCTCTTGGTCCAAGTACTTTTTAAATGTGGTTAGGGTTCCTGCCTCTTTCAGGCAGCGAGTTCCAGACCCCCACAACCCTCTGGGTGAAGAAATTTCCCCTCAAATCCCCTCTAAACCTTCCCCCAATTACTTTAAATCTGTGCCCTTGGTTTTTGACCCCTCTGCTAAGGGAAATCGGTCCTTTCTATCCACTTTATCTGTGCCCCTCATAATTTTATACACCTCAATAAGGTCTCCCCTCAGCCTCCTCTGTTCCAAGGAAAACAGACCCAGCCTATCCAGTCTTTCCTCATAGCTAAGATTCTCTACTCCCGGCAACACCCTTGTAAATCTCCTCTGTACCCTCTCTAGTGCAATCACATCTTTCCTGTAATGTGGTGACCAGAACTGCATGCAGTACCCTAGCTGATGCCTAACTAGTGTTTTATACAGTTGACGCATAACCCCCCTGCTCTTGTATTCTATGCCACGGCTAATAAAGGCAAGCATTCCGTATGCCTTCTTAACCACCTTATCTACTTGGCCTGCTACCTTCAGGGATCTGTGGACATGCACTCCAAGGTCTCTTTGTTCCTCTACGCTACTCAGTGTCCTACCATTTAATGTGTATTCTCTTTCCTTGTTCCTGCTCGTCTACTTGTCTATAAAATACCATTCTCTGCAACTTCTAAAATTTCTGATTTTTGTCCTCCTAGTATGAAGCTACTTTTTTTTTTAAGGGTCTCCAGCCTCCCCTTGTGAGCCACGCACCATTTCCAGACAAGGGTGTGTAGATGACATGCTCCCAGGCCTCTATCAACAGCACTCAGCTGGCCACTAGGAGGTGCTCAAGAATAGCCTGAGGGTGACTCAACATGATATGGCAGAGGAGGAGTAGGTCAAGGGTGAGATGTTAACCTAAATACAAAAGTTGTTTGTAAAAGAAAGAGGCTTATGAAATATATTTGAAAAATGAAATGTTTTGAAAATAGAACCAAACCAGCACAAAAAGAGGGACCCTGCAACATTGAGTCTTCTCTACCACTGACCACCAACCTTTCATTCATACTAATGAGACCCTTTTGATTCACACTCCATTGTCCACTGTATGTGGCTATTTCTACCATCTCTGTGTTGCACTGAGTACTGGTGATTTACATATGTTGATGCAGTCGCCATGACAACCTAGTTTGTTTATGTAAAAGGAGGCAACTGAACTTTTTTTTAATTTCAAAGAATTGCTCAATGAGAAACAGGATGGGCGAGTTAGTCATGGGTCTGAAGAAAGTAAACAGAATCGCAAGCCAGTAATCCTTAGCCGCAGTTCAGTACAAGTCACAGAGAAAGGGTTGTCTGGAAGGTACATCTGTCAGAGATGGTAACCCCCTTCTTCAGTGTGTAACTTAACATCTTAAATAAAAGTTTCACGTTAAAGCAGATGTTCCTTTTCTCCAAATCATTCTTTAACCCATTCACAGTTTGCCATGTTTGAAAGGTTACAAGATCATAAGATAGGTTCAGATGAAGAGGGCCCTACAGCCCATTTGACTACATCCTTCCAGAGTGCCAACCCTACCATCATCCCTTTACAGCATCCAGCTGTTTTTTAAATTTATCCAAGGTCCTGTTGGTCAAAGAAATAGCTCCTGATATCTGTCCTAAACTTTCACTTTATAAGCCTTAACCTGTGTCCTCTTGTTCTGTTTCCCTGGCTTATCAAAGATTTTTCCAGATTACTTTTCCCATCCCATTAAGAATCCTAAATATCTTCCTAAAATCCTCTCCAAGATGCCACTTTTTGAGCCTGCAGAACCTAGCTTATCTACGTGTAATTTATGCCTTAATTGGTATTGCTGGCAGCATAATTATTAATACTGTGATCCTCCCATTCACCGCCATTAATTAAAAGTGCTTTAAAAATCCCACCGAGTAAAATGCCTGCTGGTACTGCCGCTTATAGATGAGCCAAGTAGACCAGTTCCTGCTAACCATAATGTCCCAGGGCCATACATTCCTTAGTGGCTAAGGTCCATATGGAAACTCCATTGTCGCCCTATAGGGGGGCGCTGAGCCATTCCAGCAGCAGAAAAAGATAGTCTCTTCCTCTGACAGTAGAATTTATATAGCAGTGGGAGAGAGGCGGGGACGTTTTTTTTTAATGGTGAACTTGGCATCTCCAGAAGCAGCTGGTTTACTTTACAGTATTGCCCCCGAAGTGGGGACTGCTCTTGCTGGCGGTGACAGCAGTGCTGTATGGTAAACGAGGTATAAAAAGCTGCAAACAGTCTCCGCAATGCATTTAGACTCGGTCAGTAAATGCGGAATGTCAACTTTGAAACAACAACAACAACTTGAATTTATATAGCACCTTTAACGTAAAATGTTCCAAGCAGGATCATTATCAAAAAAAAAAAAAAAAATCGAGCCACATGAGATATTAGGACAGGTGGAGGTAGGTTTTCAGGAGTGTATTAAAGGAGGAGAGGGAGGTGGAGAGACTTTGGGGTGGGGGGATGTGGAATTCCAGAACCTAGCACCCAGGCAACTGAAGGCACGGTCGCCAATGGTGTAGTGATTAAAATTGGGGATGCGCAAGAGGCCAGAATTGGAGGAGCACAGAGATCTCAGAGGATTGTAGAGCTGGAGGAGTTTACAGAGAAAGGAAGGGGCGAGGCCATGGAGGGATTTGAAAACAAGGATGAGAATTTTTTTTAAATCGAGGCATTGCCGGACCAGACGCCAATGTAGGTCAGTGAGCACAGGGGTTGTGGGTGAACGGGACTTGGTGCGAGTTAGGGCACGGGCAGCAGAGTTTTGGATGAGTTCAAGTTTATGGGGGACCGAAGATGGGAGACCGTCCAGGAGAGCATTGGAATAGTCAAGTCTGGAGGTAACAAAGGCATGGATGAGCAGCAGATGAGCTGAGGCAGAGGTGGAGACAGGCGATGTTACTGCTGTTTCTGGTGTGAATGGAACTAGTGGTAGGTGTTGTGTATGTACCTTTAAGGGAATAACTGGTCTTAGACTGCAGTACTGGCAGTGACCACCCCTGTATAAAAGGCCCTAGTAGTTTCAGTTTCAAGCTGCCTCTTGTTCAGTAAAGTACCTGTTAACTGTTCTCCCGAAGTCCGTGTATTATTGAGGCGCGGACTTTACAGTGGCGACGAGTAAGTTCGAACTCACCTGCAGTGTGGCATCATCTCACGGGGATCTCGCCTGAAAGGAAGGTCCTGGAAGGTCGTAGTCTGAGCAACGGGCATCGACCGAGGGCAACCGCCCAAAGAATCCATCGGTGTTTGGAGAATTGCGGGAGAGACTGTGGTTCCAGCGAATCATGCTGGTAGCAGGTAGCGCGCTGACCCTTCCGGACTGCGGCGGGCTCAAGCTCGATTGAGCGGCTCTACAAATCGGGCCGCGCAGCGTCGCCGGGAAAAGAAAACAAGAGAGAGAGGGTGGAGCGCACAGGGCGCGGTCGGTGCTCGAGAACGGGACAGCGGAGAGAAACTAAACGGGGGGGAAGGAAAGCGAGACGCGCCGAAGCTGCGGGTCGCCGCCATTACCCCGTAGAACGCTAGGAGCAGCGTGGCAGTAAGGGGAAGAAGCAAAAGTGCGGGAGGCACCATTTTATCCCATTGGGGAAGAAGCAAAAGCGCGGGAGGTGCCATTTTATTCCATTGGGGAAGAAGCAAAAGCGCGGGAGGCGCCATTTTAAATCGCCCAAGATGCCGAAAAGTGGCAGTATCACTGCTTTCGACAATGAGGTAGAAGACTGGACCACGTATGTGGAAAGAATTGTAGTGTACTGCAAGGCAAATGAGGTGGCTGATGGAAAGAGGGCGTCGGTATTATTAAATCTGATGGGTGCGAGTACGTACGGCCTATTGCGGAATTTAATTACCCCAGCTAAACCAATGGAGAAAAGTTTTGAGGAGATTGTTCATATCTTACAGGAACATCTAAGCCCTACACCACTGCTGATAGCAGAAAGATTCAAGTTCCATAAAAGAAACCAGCACAAAGATGAGAGCAATGCTGACTATCTTACGGAACTACGCAAGTTATCGAAGCACTGCCAGTTCGGAGCAGGACTGGCAGACACCTTACGGGATAAGTTTTTCTGCGGGCTCCAGAGTGAAGGAACCCAGAAACGACTACTTTCAAAAAAGGACCTGACGCTAGAACAGGCTTTCAGCGTGGCAGTATCCTACGAAGCAGCACCACGGGGAGCTGCGGAAATACAACAGAAACCACAAGAATACAGCGCTAACGAAATGGCGTATGGAGCCGAAAAGTGCTATCGCTGCGGCAGAACAACCCATGAGCAGAAGGACTGCTGGTTTAAAGACAAAATATGCAGGCAATGCGGGAAAATGGGACATATAGCAAGAGTCTGCAGGTCGGGAAAGAAGACCAACACGACAAGAACTACTAAGGAACAGTACAGGAAAGTAAAGAAACTGACAGATAGTAGTTCAGAAGATCAGGAGAGTGATGAGGACTCCGGGAGCAGGCGACTAAGTTGTTTAAAGTTACACAACGTGATCGCAAAAGAAGATCACCGAACCATTTGGGTCACCCTCATGATAGCAGGGTCCCCAGTGAAGATGGAATTGGACACAGGATCAGCCCTAACTGTCATGAATCGACGAGACTATGAGCGGCTATTCTCACACATACCCTTAAAGGACACGTCCATTGTATTGAAGACATACACGGGACAAAAGGTCTACCCCAGAGGAAAAATAAGGGTGCCAGTTGAATATAACGGAAAGGAAACACAGAAACTATACATGTATATACTACGAGATGGAGGAACACCATTATTGGGACATGAATGGATCCGAAGACTACAATTGGATTGGCATTCCATTCTGGCACTAACTGTGACTGACAAAAAAGATGATGACGTCGCACCTGAACGTCTGTCACAAATTCTATCTGACGCGGAAGAGGTGTTCCAACAAGGACTTGGGACTCTAAAAGGAGTAAAGGCAACCATAAAGATTGAGGATAACGCAACCCCAAAATTTTTCAAGGCCAGACCGGTGCCATACGCGATACACCCAGCTGTGGAAGCTGAACTGGAGAGTCTGGAGCGTTCGGGGGTGCTGTCTAAGGTGGACTAGAGCGAGTGGGCCACACCCATCGTTCCTGTAATGAAGAAAGCATTGAGCAGCACGCCTGGGGAGCCAAGGAAGGTTCGCATCTGTGGGGACTTCAAGGTGACTGTGAACCCAGTCCTGCACACAGTACAGTATCCGCTTCCGCGGATAGAAGATATTTTCGCCTCACTATCTGGAGGGAAACGTTTTACAAAGATTGACCTGGCTCAAGCGTATCTACAAATGGAGGTGGAAGAAGCATCTAGGAAATACCTCACGATAAACACTCACAAAGGCCTTTACCAGTACAATCGACTGGTATTTGGGGTAGCATCGGCCCCGGCTATGTGGCAGAGGGCAATGGAACAAGTCCTGCAAGGGATCCCGGGGACCCAGTGTTATTTGGACGACATCCTGGTTACGGGCGAAAATGACAATGAACACCTTGCCAACCTGGAACAGGTGCTCACGAGATTGCAGGAATATGGGCTACGAGCCAACCGTCCCAAATGCGAGTTCTTCAGGAGACAAATCTTGTATTGTGGCCACATGATTGATGAGGAAGGGTTGCATAAGTCGCCAGACAAGATTGAGGCTGTAGTCAAGGCTCCAGCACCAGAAAATGTGTCGCAACTGAGGTCGTTCCTCGGGTTGGTGAACTACTACCATAAGTTCTTGCCGAATTTATCTACAATTCTGCACCCACTGAACGCCCTCCTTCAAACTGGTGTAACATGGAAATGGAGTGATGAGTGTAAGCGTGCCTTTCAGGAATGTAAATGCCAAATCACTTCAAAAGAAGTATTGGCCCACTACAACCCAACACTACCGATTCGGTTGGCATGTGATGCGTCACCTTACGGCATTGGAGCGGTGTCACACAAATTCCGTGACGGTTCAGAGAGGCCAATAGCCTTTGCATCGCGCTCGCTAACCTCAGCCGAGCGTAACTACGCCCAGATTGACAGGGAAACCCTCAGCCTGCTGTGGGGGGTGAAGAAGTTCAATCACTATCTGCACGGGCAGAAATTCACCCTACTGACTGATCATCAATCCCTGGTCTCAATTTTTAACCCAAAGAAGGGCGTTCCGGTGATGACGGCGCAACGGCTGCAAAGATGGTCACTTTTTCTAGGGGCACATCAGTATGACATAGAGTACAAAGGTACGAAACAACATGGAAACGCTGATGGGCTGTCACGCCTACCGTTGCCTACGGCGGAAGAAGCACCTGCAGTGGACCCGGTGGAGATATTCCATGCGACCATAGTCGAATGTTTGCCTGTTACAAACGCAAGTATTGAGAAGGAAACCCGAAATGACCCGACACACTCTCGGGTCTATGATTTGACGGTGAAGGGATGGCCAGCATATGGCGACTCACTGTTGCCAGCATTCTCGCCAAGGAGGGAACAGCTGTCAGTGTGCCGGGGAACCTTGATGTGTGGATCCCGAGTGGTAATTCCACCCAAGTTGAGAGATAGAGTACTCAATGAGCTTCACGAGGGTCATCTGGGAGGGGTAAAAATGAAGAGCCTAGCCAGGGCGTTTGTGTGGTGGCCGGGAATCGATAAAGAAATCGAGGATATGACCAAGAGATGCACAGGATGCCAGAAGGTCCAAAACGCTCCACCACAGGCCCCGCTACATCCATGGGAGTGGCCCTCATCTCCATGGCAACAGGTACACATTGATTTCGCTGGTCCATTTATGGACTCAATGTTTCTAATCGCTGTGGTGGACGCCCATTCGAAATGGCCAGAGGTCATTAAAATGTCCTCCACCACCACGGAGAAAACTATTGCAGTCCTAAGGACCATCTTCGCCAGGAACGGGTTGCCAGAACAGATCTGTTCCGACAATGGCCCACAGTTTGTGTCTGAGGATTTCCGGAGGTTCCTGAAGAATAATGGGGTGAAACATTACACATCTGCCCCATATCATCCAGCCACAAATGGATTGGCTGAGAGGTTTGTTCAGACCTTTAAAAAGGCCATAAAGGCAATGTATAATGACGACATACCACTGCAACACAAGATGGATAACTTCCTGTTTGCTTACCGGAATGCGACACATGCAGTAACCAACCAAACTCCAGCCGTACTGTTTTTCAACCGGAGACTAAGATGTCGCTTGGATTTGCTCAAACCAAACATAAGACGAGATGTTGAGGATAAGCAGTTCCAGCACATAAATGAGAAGCCAACCAGGAGCTTCAAGATAGGGCAACCAGTCTTGGCCCGCGACTACCGAACAGAAAAATGGCAGCCAGGCACGATATGCACACAGCAGGGACCACTAATGTACACAGTGGACGTTGGAGAGAGCATCGTGAGACGCCATGCTGACCAGATTCTAGAGTCACAGGAACAAGCCAAACCTGTACCACAAGCATGTGCACCTGGTAATGAGCCCGAAGTACAGATTGCGTCTACCTCAGAAGCAGGGGTATTGGAAGCTGACGAACCAACCAATGACAATGAGCCAGAATTGACTCCACCGCCAGAACAGGATACTCGAGAAAGGCGCTATCCAGTCCGGATCAGGAAGCCTCCTCAAAGACTGAACTTATAAATGACTATTTCAGTTGATGTATATATTACTGAGAAAATTGTAATTGTAATTAGTTATTATTTAGTTGTTAAATGAATGTTATGTACTGTTTATCTAAAAGGGGAGGAATTGTTGTGTATGTACCTTTAAGGGAATAACTGGTCTTAGACTGCAGTACCGGCAGTGACCACCCCTGTATAAAAGGCCCTAGCAGGCTTCTGTAGTTTCAGTTTCAAGCTGCCTCTTGTTCAGTAAAGTACCTGTTAACTGTTCTCCCGAAGTCCGTGTGTTATTGAGGCGCGGACTTTACAGTAGGAAGTAGGTATTGGAAATAGAGTGCACTCTGTTAGTAGAAATTCATTGGAGCCTGGAGTTTCTCTGTAATACAAATATTCTCTGAATCTGCTAGTTACCTGAGCTGCCAGTATCATCCCTGTGGTGAAGTGTCACTCACCTGAGATGTAAGCGATTCCCTGTGGAGACAGCAGCACTTCACTGCACACTGATGGCTGGCTGATGCCACACAAGGTATCATTTGCACTTCTAATAACCTAGAAAAGACCACAGCTGAAATAAATGAAGTCCTATTTATATATTTTTTTAATTGAATTCTCAAGAGTTTATATTCACAGCTATCTTTTATGAAGCCCTTGTACATTTTGATTACATAGGAGTATATTAAGGTATTCAGGTTTCTTGGTATGGACGTGCCTGTGCCCGACAGATATAGGAGCTGAGACAACTTGTATGTTCTTGGACTCTGGGGATCAGTCAGGCTTGAGAGCAGGGGTTAGGGTTAGGTAGTCATGTTGATTATCTTTTCCCATAGGTATCTGGTTTACTATGTCAACAAGAACAACAACAACTAGCATTTATATAGCCTCTTTAACGTAGTGAAACATCCCATGGCGCTTCACAGGAGCGTAGTCAGACAAAAATTGACACTGAGCCAAAGAAGAAGACATTAGGACAGTGACCAAACGTTTGGTCAAAGAGGTAGGTTTTAAGCAGCGTCTTAAAGGAGGAGAGAGAGGTAGAGAGGCGAAGAGGTTTGGGGAGTGAATTCCAAAGCTTAAGGCTTACAAGGGTGAAGGCATGGCTGCCAATGGGACAAAGAAAGTGGGAGATGCACAAGAGGCCAGAGTTGGAGGGAAGCACAGTTCTCTGAGGGCATTGGGACAACAGGTCAGGTTCATTAAGTGAGCCGGCCAGAACTGGACCCGAACCACTTGATATTTCTCCAGTGCCAGACAGAAGCCAAATTACACTCGTTCTGACTGAGATATGTCCCACATGTGATTTGACCACATTCTTTGTCGGGAGTGCTGCATGCCACCATTGGGGTGGGGCACACCTCGTTGTAGCTAGTAGTCAGGGATGTGCTAGCTTGCTTGCTGTGGGGAGAGGGGGTTATCCTCGCTCTCCAGTGGTAAGGCCCAGAGGCATTGAGTTGGGTCCTCCGGAATTACAAGGTCAGTCATGGTCATTGTGGTGTCCCAGATTGCCATCCCGAATGGGTGAATGCGGAACATGACCAGAATATGTGCAGGAGGGTGCCCTTCTTGCCCTTCAGAAATGAAAGTGTTGAGTCCGATGTGTCAACAATGAATGCAAAGCTGTCACAGTCAATAGATCTATACGTACCTAGGCATTACAAAGCAATTGATAATTACGCAGATTATAAACCAGTGAGAGCCCGTGGTCATTAGAGTTTAGTCCTGATACTATGAAGTGTAGTCATTTATTTAATTCAGTTGTTCCCATTTCATTTCTCACTCTACCACTTAATTTCCAGGCATTCCTGCTCATACTTGCAATGAAGCTTGCATGGAATAGGCTATTTTCTCTCAATATACCTGAACAGTTCAGCCAACGGAGTGATTGTTCCCACTTGGTGAGAGGAAAGGAAGAACAAAGTGGCATTATTTACTCAGCTCCTAGTAGTAACGCGTGCAGGACAGACCCGGAAGACCACTTTGCTTTCCAGGCCCTACACATTTACAGAACCAACTGGCCACCAGCTGCGATCTTTGACTAATTCTGACTGGCAAATGGCCTCAGAGAAGTCACATGGGATTGAAGGCCGATAAATCCCCAGGGCCTGATAATCTACATCCTAGGGTACTTAAGGAAGTGGCCCTAGAAATAGTAGATGCATTGCTGATCATCTTCCAACATTCGATGGAATCTGGAACAGTACCCATGGATTGGAGGGTAGCTAATGTTACCCCACTATTCAAAAAAGGTGGTAGAGAGAAAACGGGGAATTACAGACCGGTAAGCCTGACATCGGTAGTGGGGAAAATGCTAGAGTCCATTATAAAAGATGTAATAGCAGAGCACTTGGAAAACAGTGACAGGATCGGACAAAGTCAACATGGATTTACGAAAGGTAAATCGTGCTTGACTAATCTACTGGAATTTTTTGAGGATGTAACTAGTAAAATAGATAAGGGAGAACCAGTGGATGTGGTGTATTTGGACTTTCAGAAGGCTTTCGATAAGGTCCCGCATAAGAGATTAGCGTGTAAAGTTAAAGCACATGGGATTGGGGGCAAGGTATTGACTTGGATAGAGAACTGGTTGGCAGACAGAAAGCAGAGTTGGAATAAACGGGTCTTTTTCTGAGTGGCAGGCAGTGACTAGTGGGGTACCGCAGGGATCGGTCCTTGGACCCCAGCTATTCACAATATATATTAATGATCTGGACAAGGGAACTAGATGTAATATCTCCAAATTTGCAGATGACACAAAGCTGGGTGGGCGTGTGTGCTGTGAGGATGATGCCGAGAAACTACAGGATGATTTGGACAGGTTGGGTGATTGGGCAGAAACATGGCAGATGCAATATAACGTGGATAAATGTGAGGTTATCCACTTTGGTGGCAAAAACAGGAAGGCAGATTATTATCTGAATGGCAATAGATTGGGAGAAGGGGAAGTGCAACGAGACCTGGGTGTCCTTGTGCACCAGTCGCTGAAGGTAAGCATGCAGGTGCAGCAGGCAGTTAAGAAGGCAAATAGTATGTTGGCCTTCGTAGCGAGAGGGTTTGAGTACAGGAACAAGGCTGTCTTGCTGCAGTTGTACAGGGCCTTGGTGAGACCACATCTTGTGTATTGTGTGCAGTTTTGGTCACCTTATCTGAGGAAGGATGTTCTTGCCATGGAAGGAGTTCAGCGAAGATTCACCAGGCTGATACCTGGGATGGCAGGAATGACGTATGAGGAGAGATTGGGACGATTGGGCTTGTACTCGCTGGAGTTTAGAAGAATGAGAGGGGATCTCATTGAAACTTATAAAATTCTGACAGGACTGGACAGACTAGATGCAGGAAGGATGTTCCCGATGGTCGGGGAGTCCAGAACCAGGGGTCACAGTCTAAGGCTAAGGGGTAGGCCATTTAGAAATGAGGAGGAATTTCTTCACCCAGAGAGTGGTGAACCTGTGGAATTCTCTACCACAGAAGGCAGTAGAGGCCAATACATTAAATATATTCAAGAAGGAGTTGGATATATTTCTTAAGGCTAAAGGGATCAAGGGGTATGGGGAGAAAGCAGGGACCGGGTACTGAATTTGGATGATCAGCCATGATCGCATTGAATGGCGGAGCAGGCTCGAGGGGCCGAATGGCCTACTCCTGCTCCTATCTTCTATGTTTCTATAAACAGCTGGAATGGAAAATAGAATTGCCACAAGTGCAGCAGGCGTGATTGTCTGAGGCTTGTTAAGGCAGTTTAATGTTACTTTTATATTTAATGCTGGGAGGGAAAAAACAGTGCAAGAGGAGACCTCTCCGACTTCTGAGCACTGCTCTTTCCTTGTGATTGTACCAGCACGCTGATAGTCCCTGTTTGGGGAGCCAAAACGGACATCCTGCGTCTTCCATGCCTGTAATGGTTGCTGTTGGGATCCATAAACAGTTGGTGATGGGCACTGTCCAAGGCATAGAGTTTGTCTTTGTTATAATATAGCGTGCCAGCAGCAGCATGGGTGCAGGATGCTTGTTGCTGACCACATACAATCTTTAAAAAAATGGATGTAAAGAAGAAATCCAAGTTATACCTGAAATGCTTGATATGGAGTCTAAAAAGTAGGAATAAATTCCCATTGATCTCAATTTTATATATTTAAATATGCAATTTTTAAAAAGAAATACTCCTTTGTATCAACTGCTATTTGCCAGTGCCCTCAAAGCCTCTACTTCAGGAACAACACAATAAGCATCGTTACACTTCACATGAATCCTTTTTTTGGTTAGCCGGTTATTTGATGCATGGAAATTCATCACCATACTTGGGAAGCACAGACTACACTTTCACATTCCACTTATCCAAGTCCAGAGACATTAGGCATTATTGCAAAGAGCCAGCCTTAAGCAACCCCAAGTTTGGTAGGAGTACCACTGGAGATTAACTGGCTAAAACTGGTTATCTAACCAGCACAGAGCATTACTGAACTTCCTGAGACTTGGCCAGCTAGGATTGCCCTACCAGTTGGGGCATTGGCTTGCAGAGTTCCAGCCCCCAGTGACAGGTCTACCTCTCCAAGTCCCATTAATTATCCTGGCTGGTCAGTCATCAACAAAATGTCCTGGAGGGCTGCAGTCCTTCCTAGCTCAGGTAGTAAATTGCTGAGTTTGCTGCAAAGTGTTGACTCACTTCCAATCTCACACTGCCATCTTTACTCCACTTAATCCTCAAAGTTGGAATATTTAATAACTGGTCATTTCACAACAATAAGCAGGGAACTGAACGTTCACTAGGCTGACAACTGATTCCTAGAAAAGCCTTATCAGTGGTGTGATGAGCAGCGCAACTCACCACTGGCTTTTAATATAACAAATAGTGGGGCGAATTTAGTGTTTAGTGGTGTAACAAAAACTTGGATGCAGTAGCACCTTGAGTTTCATCCCAGCAGCAGATGATGTTTGAATCACAATGTTGGTCCAGTGTTTAGCTGCACCAAAGGCAAACATAAAACAGATATTAATTTGGCTTATGCCAACTACCAATACGTTAATGCTGAGGGAGATTCACTATCAGTACAGTTTTACATTACCTGCATGGTGGTTATAGAGTGGTTTCATAATGCTAGGGGGAATAAGTTAACTCAAAACAGCATTGCACAACTCTTTTTTTAAGAGCAGGGAGAGGCTGGAATGGAGTGGGCAAAGAGAAAAACAAAGAACTTGATAGCGTGTTAGAAAATCCTGAGTGGTGTTGGGATATCAAGAGACAAAAATCACTGAGGGTAAAATGCAACTTTGGCTGGGGCGTAAAATGGGCAGTAATGAATCGGCGCCCATTATACACCCCGCCCGATTTTCCCTTCCATTGACGGCGGGGTGTAGAACAGGCAGCTGATCCGCTACCGCCCAATTTGTGCCCTCCCGCTGAAGTTTAATTTTACCCCCACTGTGTTTTATTTTGTTTGTTTATTAATGTGAGGGGCATTAAAATGGAACATGTCTCCAGATTCCTGAGCCAGGTATAGCAGGAGTTCATTCTCAACTGCACCAGAATACATTTTTTAATTCCCCACACCTGCTATCCCTATACTCTTCTGTGTGAGACTGACAATTTAGCGCAAACCTTTATTGACTCAAGGGAAATTTACTGCTGTTTACCCACATCCATAAGGAACTGGGATGAGACTGCCTCAACCTCATTTTGCACAACTTAATTAAAGCGAGCAGGGAATCAATTTTTTTTTTCAATTTAGGACTAGTAAATAGTAATTAGGCCTAGCATTTTATAACCTATAAAAAGAGACAGCAGGCTTTCATCCCATCAGTCAGGGCTCTGTTCAGAATGAGGTCCTAGAGGTAAAAAGACAGTGTGGGAACTCACTGCCCTGCCCAGTTACCCAAATCCCCATCCATTTGCTTATCAGGGGTATTTTTGCACTGTAGTTGCTGTGTTTTGTACAAACAAACACAAAACCAAATGGGTTGAAATTGGACTGTGCAGTACTGGTGACTGACATATTATCACATTTCTATGAAATGCCTTTGTCCACTATTTTAACAAAGCTATTAAACCCCCTCCTTTATTTTAATTGACAGCACAATGTCAACTATTGTCAAACAGTACACATTATAGCATTTATATTAAGACTGCATTTCCACTACAAGTGAAGCATCAACAAACTTTAAAAAAAAGGATCTTTTTTTGTTTGTGCGCATCAAGGGAGGAGCTATTAGCTGCAGAGAATGGGACACTTTTCCATTTTAGAGGCCTAATGTCAGCATCAATCATTCAATTAAAAAAAAAACACTGAGTATAGCGTAGCTAACCAGAGAATAAAATTCCTTTTGCACTGGCCTCCAAGCGGAGTCCGGCATCTCCGCAGTGTTTCTTCTAAATAAAATACTTGGGCCTCGGCATTAGGAGAGAACATTAGCAGAAATGGTAGAAGTCAACAGAACTATCAAAACAAAGATTCTGTATTTTACCTTATAAATACTGTTGAGGCATCTCTGCAAACTGTTGACTTTGGCTTCCATGATGCACTGTACGCGAATACTGACTGTCAGAATGAAAATGAAAACATTTTTAAATTAATGATGGTTGGGGAGTAAAAATGAAAATTGTGCTGTAGCACTCGATGTGGGGTAGAATTGCTACAGGAGTCCATAAATGGTTAAACACATTGTTGCTGAGAACTTCTTTTTTACTTTAAGATCCTGCCCAACTTTTGGACAAAACAGTCTAAAACAATAGGCAATTCTCTGCTGTGTGTGCACGATGTATAACATATTAAATACAGGTTTATTTGTTTGTGTGTGTGTGTGTGTACGGATTTATTTCTGTGTGTGGGGGGGGGGTGATTGGTACGGATTTATTTCTGTGTGTGGAGGGTTGATTGGTACGGATTTATTTCTGTGTGTGTGTGTGGGGGGGGTTGATTGGTACGGATTTATTTCTGTGTGTGGGGGGGGTGATTGGTACGGATTTATTTCTGTGTGTGGGGGGGTGATTGGTACGGATTTATTTCTGTGTGCGTGTGTGTGGGGGGGGTTGATTGGTACGGATTTATTTCTGTGTGTGTGTTTTGGGGGGGTGATTGGCATGGATTTATTTGTGTGTGGGGGGTTTATTGGTACGGATTTATTTCTGTGTGGGGGGTTGATTGTTTTCTAATCGCTAGAAGTCTTGCTGTTCATCTTTTTCCTCCAGAATCTTTTGTAGAAATTTGTGCCTCATTGCAAACTGTAATGATTCTTTTATCGAAACATGTTAATAACCAAACTACAGTACATAGAGGCTGCAAGTTATGGAGGTTGGATCTTTTACTCCATATGTTTAAACATTCCCTGTACCGTTATTGGTTTGATTATGTCCTTCCTGGTTATGTACTTAAGCAAAGCCTGTAGATTACCGATGTAACAGATAGTACCTAATGATCCCAAAACAATCTGACAGCAACATTACTGAAATGTTAGAGATTACAGGAATGAGATGGATTATAAACTCGTTTAAACCTATGTGAATGGCTTGTTTTTCATAGAAAGGAACATGCAGAAAGAAGCCAGTTACATTGAACATAAAGTAGGGAATAATAAGAAGGGTAGGAGAGATAAACTAGGAAATTAGAGGCTTATTAGTCTAACATCTGTTGTGGAGAGGTTACTAGAATCTGTTATCGGGGACAGAGTGACTGAGCACTTGGACAAACATGAACTGACCAGAAAGAGTTTCAGACCATGGAACACATCACATCAACCTGCCCACTAAGATCTGTTGCGGGAGGCACCTCATTTCTCCACTCGGCATCTCAGGAGGCCATCGAATGGACAGCCAAACTAGACATCCCATTATAAGCTTTTCCCGTCATATGAAAGTAGTAGTAGCACAGAGGTGCAGCATGGATTTGTTAAGGGTAAGTCATGTCTAACAAATCTAGTTGAATTTTTGAGGAGATAGATAAAAGAGTGTCTATGGGTGTCATTTATATGGACTTCCAGAAGGCATTCAACAAGGTTCCACATAAGAGATTATCAAAAATGAGAGCACATGGAATTGGAGGCAACCTATTGACAGGGATAGGGAAATGGTTAGGAGGTAGGAGATAGTGAGTAGGGATAATGGATATGTACTCCAATTGGCAGGATGTGACTAGTGGTGTCCCCCAGGGTTCTGTACTGGGGCCTCGGCTTCTCACTATATTTATAAATGACTTTGATAAAGGAATAGAGAGCTGTATATCCAAGTTTGCTGACAACATGAAGTTAGGTGGCACGGTAAATAGTGTAGATGGGGGCAGAAAGTTGCAAAGGGACATTGATAGATTAAGTGAGTGGACAAAACAATGGCAGATGGAGTGAAGTGTGAGGTCATCCACTTTAGACCCAAGAAAGATAGATCAGAGTATATTCTAAATGGTGAGAAGCTGGGAACTGTGGAAGAACAGAGAGATTCAGGAGTCTAAGTACAGGAATCACTAAAAGCCAGTGGACTGAACAAAAATAATTAAAAAGACTAATGGAATGTTGCCTCTCAAGGGGGTGGAAGTTATGTTACAGTTATATAAAGCTCTGGTTAGACCCTATTTAGAGTGTTCAGTGCAGGACACCGCACCTCAGGAAGGGTATACTGGCCTTGGAGGTGGTGCAGCACAGATTCACCAGAATGATACCGGGGCTAAAAGGGTTAAATTATGAGGACAGGTTTCATAAACTAGGCTTATATTCCCTTGAGCACAGAAGATTAAGGGGTGATTTAATTGAGGTGATTAAGATGATTAAAGGAATTAATAGGACAGATAGAGAGAAACTTATTTCCTCTGGTGGCGGAGTCCAGAACAAGGGGACGTAACCTTAAAATCAGAGCTAGGCCTTTGAGGAGTGATGTCAGCTGTGAAATGGCTCTAAGGTGAGATGTGTAAGCAACAGTTCCTTGCCAGCAATTTCCGTGAGGGTTCTCCTGACCTCCCACCGTACCTTTGATCAGCGGAAACCCTGAAGAAATAGTGTACAGGGCTGTTCATGCTGTTTCTCCAAGGTTTACCCCTGATCTTTCACCAAAGTTGCAGGTTCTCGATCAGGGGAGATCAGAGGTTCTACCATCCTGTTTTTGAGAGACTACATCGTTGCCAATCACTAGCTTTTTGTTCAAGGCCACAGACCCAAGCAGGATCTTCACGGGTTACACCATGGATTTTTTTTTTTTATTCGTTCCTGGGGTGTGGGCATTGCCCAAATTTACAGGGAACTATTTCCTCTGGGGTGTGGAAGGCCAGAACAAGGGGCCAAAACCTTAAAATTAGAGCTAGGCCACTCGGGGGTAATGTCAGGAAGCACTTCTTCATCCAAAGGGTAGTGGAAATCTGGAACACTCTCTCCCTAAAAAGTTGTTGAGGCTAGATCAATTGAAAATTTCAAAACTGAGATTGATAGATTTTTGTTAGGCAAGGGTATTATATGTTATGGAACCAAGGCGGGTCGATGGAGTTCAGATACAGATTAGCCACGATCTAATTGAATGGCGGAACAGGATCGAGGGCCTACTACCGTTTCCTATGCTTCAAAAGTGTGGGACTCGGCAGCCTGGAAAGATGAGTCATGATGTACACACTGAAGCTGGCAGAAGTTTAGAACATTCTGCAGATTAGTTTATAAAAATGATGAAAGGCTTGTTCTGCTTGCAAAGGCTCTTATAATTACATCGGCTTTCCATAATCCAAACATTACTAGCCTAATCGCAAACAACACGTAGGGGCATGCTGCCTCTTTTTACAGTGTCTTACGCTTTTAAACTCGTCAGAATCAACATGGGAGCAGATACATTTTGTGTAGATTCTCCCCAATGTTTTTTCAACATCCTGAAGATCCATTTCAGCAGCTTAGTGACGTCCTGTCAGAAACAAGTGTGGCATGTTTACATCATTCTACAGCAGCAACCAACTAATCTCCCTCATTTTGATGAAAGGGAATTCATATTTCCCTACATAATCTAAATCAAGAATAGTACAGTATATTCTTTTCAACATTTAATATGTTTGAAATGCACCTTTTAAAGTGTAGTGCAAAGTATTCAAAATAATCACCAATAATAGCTTGGCTTCAACAGGTTCGATGTTGAAATAGGAGACCTCAGACTGATCAAATGTTAAAAGGAAAGGAAGTACAGCTGTACTTCCATTTAAATTGCGATTTTTACGACCTCAGGACATCCTAAAGCGCTTTACAGCCAATAAGTACCTTTGAAGTGTAGCCACTGTTGTAAATTGTGGCAGCCAATTTGCGCACAGCAAGGTCCCACAAACAGCAGTAAGGTTTAAAATAATTGGCAAAATAGCCAGGGGGGAGATGAGTCCAATTTTTTTTTTTCTTTACACAGGAAGTTATGATCTGGAATGCACTGCCAGAAAGGGTGGCGGAAGCAGATTCAGTAGTAACTTTCAAAAGGGAATTGGATCTCTACTTTATTAATTCACGGGATGTGAGTCTCTGACCTGCCCTTGAAGCCACAGTATTTATGTGGCTGGTCCAGTTAAGTTTCTAGTCAATGGTGACCCCCTAGGACGTTGATGGTGGGGGATTCGACGATGGTAATGCCGTTGAATGTCATGGGGAGGTGGTTAGACTCTCCCTTGCTGGAGATGGTCATTGCCCGGCACTTGTGTGACGCGAATGTTACTTGCCACTTATCAGCCCAAGTCTGGATGTTATCCATGTCTTGCTGCATTCGGGCACAGACTGCTTCATTATCTGAGGAGTTGCGAATGGAACTGAACACTGTGCAGTCATCAGTGAACATCCCCACTTCTGACCTTATGATGGAGGGAAGGTCATTGATGAAGCAACTGAAGATGGTTGAGCCTAGGACACTGCCACAAGAAACACCTGCATTAATGTCCTGGGGCTGTGATGATTAGCCTCCAAAAACCATAACCATCTTCCTTTGTGCTAGGTATGACTCTAGCCAGTGGGGAGATTTCCCCTTGATTTCCCAGCCGAGTGGTCCTGGGGGAACCCAAACTGAGCATCGGTGAGCAGGTTGTTGGTGAGGAAGTTCCACTTGATAGCACTGTTGACGACACCTTCCATCACTTTGCTGATGATTGAGAGTAGACTGATGGACCACTCGGCTCCAGACCTCATTACAACCTTGGTCCAAACATGGACAAAAGAGCTGAATTCCAGAGATGAGGGGAGAGTGACTGCCCTTGACATCAAGGCAGCATTTGACCTAGTGTGGCATCAAGGAACCCTAGTAAAACTGAAGTCAATAGGAATCGGGGGGGGGGGGGAAACTCTCCAATGGCTGGAGTCATACCTAGCACAAAGGAAGATGGTTGTGGTGGTTGGAGGTCAATCTTCACAGCCCCAGGACATCGCTGCAGGAGTTCCTCAGGGCAGTGTCCTAGGCCCAACCATCTTCAGCTGCTTCATCAATGACCTTACCTCCATCATAAGGTCAGAAGTGGGGATGTTCGCTGATGACTGCACAGTGTTCAGTGTCATTTGCAACTCCTCAGATAATGATGCAGTCCATGCCCACATGCAGCAAGACCTGGATGACATTCAGGTTTGGGCTGATAAGTGGCAGGTAACATTCGTGCCACACAAGTGCCATAAAAAGACTATCTCCAAAAAGCAAGCGTCTAACCACCACCGAATCCCCCACCATCAACATCCTGAGGGTCACCATTGACCAGAAACTTAACTGGACCAGCCACATAAATACTGTGGCAACAAGAGCAGGTCAGAGGCTGGGTATTCTGTGGTGAGTGTCTCACCTCCTGACTCCCCAAAGCCTTTCCACCATCTACAAGGCACAAGTAAGGAGTGTGATGGAATACTCTCCACTTGCCTGGATGAGTGCAGCTCCAACAACATTCAAGAAGCTCGACGCCATCCAAGACAAAGCAGCCCGCTTGACTGGCACCCCATCCATCACCTTAAATAATCACTCCCTCCACCACCGGCGTACAGTGGCTGCAGTGTGTACCATCTACAAGATGCACTGCAGCAACTCGCCAAGGCTTCTTCGGCAGCACCTCCCAAACCCGTGACCTCTACCACCTAGAAGGACAAGGGCAGCAGGCGCATGGGAACATCACCACCTCCAAGTTCCCCTCTAAGTCACACACCATCCTGACTCAGAGGTATATCACCGATCCTTCATCGTCGCTGGATCAAAATCCTGGCACTCCCTCCCTAACAGCACTGAGAGTACCTTCACTGCAGCGGTTCAAGAAAGCGGCTCACCACCACCTTCTCAAGGGCAACTAGGGATAGGCAATAAATGCTGGCCTTGCCAGCGAAGCCCACATCCCATGAATGAATTAAAAAAATTGGCCAGATGGGATTTATCCTGCTTTTTATGGACAGGACATACCCGGGCAATTTTCCACTTTGTCAGGAAGATACCAGTGTTGTAGCGGTACAGGATCAGCTTGGCTAGAGGCACAGCTGGTTCTGGAGCATAAGTCTTCAGCACTACAGCTGGGATGTTGTTGGGGCCCACAGCCTTTGATGTATCCTATATAAACTTAAAAAGGAAAAATTTGCAAGGCTATGGGGAAAAAGCAGGGGAGTGGGACTAATTGATGCTGGCACAGGCACGGTGGGCTGAATTGCCTCCTTCTGTGCTGTATGATTCTATGAAATGACCAAGTAATCTGCTTTTATGCCATGGGATCTTTTACGTCTGCCTGAGGGGGCAGATGGGGCTTCGGGTTAACATCTCATCTGAAACACCGCACCTCTGACAGTGTAGCAGCTCCCTCAGTACTGCACTTAAGTTCTCAGGTCTCTGGAGTGGGACTTGAACCCACAACCTTCTGATTCAGAGGTGAGAGTGCTACTACAGAGCCAAGGCTGACACCTAGCCTTGGTTACTCCACTTTGTCCTGTAAATCAGTTCTTAGTCCCCTATTACAGCATAGGATGTGTTGGGGTATTATCACAAGAACAAGCTGTTTATTCTGGCACCATGGTTCAGCAAGACTGATCCCAACTGTGACCTGACACACTTGTGTGTACACACCATATGGATAAGAACAATACTCTTAAGGTTACCAGATCAATGTATCTAAAAAAAAGTACACAATATATCCATTACATTAAAATGTATTCAATCTATTACACCCCCTTATTCACTGACACATACGACTGCAATGATATATATTATTCTTACCATGCCTGTCAAGTGGAGACCTGTCTGCCTTCTGTCAATCACCACCTTGGAGTAAATACATTACATCCATTTTGTAAATGAGGAGTCAGCAGAAAAACTGCAGGTTAATTAAAACAAGCCACAACCAGCAGTCCAGAGAATGCTCGTAATTTGGATTCCTCCTTCGAGGAAAGTCTCAAAACAGAATTGACTTAATCAACTCTGTGCAACAGAGGGCATAAGCTGCTCCTACAGCTCTCAGCCATTCAAAGCATCTTTCGTAGATCTGAGCTAAGGGGAAGTTAAGTTCAGTGCACTTTGCCCTGAAATAAAGGATTTCTGGGTTTGAACTTCCTGTTTCCCTAGGTCATGTGATTACTGGTGGGAATGCTTTCTGCACAGATGTGAGGTTCTTTTGCCAATTCAAATTAACCAGGGCAAAATTAGACTCGGCTGTCTTTTGAAAAATGAATTATACTGCACAACTTTAGTTCAAGCCTTTTCACTCCATTCCACACTATATAAAGGCTCCAGCTGTTAAAGGGGCAGGGTTACAGTTCTCTTTGGCTGCACCTACAGTATTATGCCACCTAATGTACAAAAAATAAAGCATGTATATATATTGTAAGCTGTAGTCAGTGCTTTTATTCAGTTTTTGCCAGTTTGTTGTTTTGCCAAAAATGGCTCAGTGCAAAAGCTGACAGGCAGTGCACGCCTTGTAATTAATATCCACGCTGAAGGATTCATGACCGTGAAATGTTAACAAGATTCTTTCTAAACGAATCAACAATTGATTGTTAAGAAATACTATCATATAGAGAATAACACATACCTGGGAAAAAATTACTCTCTAGTAATCACAAGATGGCCAGATAAAACCACAGTCTACAATGGGGAAGCTGAAGCATATAACTCTGAGATGAGCTTACTGTCTAGAATCACTTCCCGTATGCATTTCTTTATAATAAACTATAGGGTGACAATATGTCCCCGTTTTCCGGGGACAGTTCCTGGATGAGGTTCTGTGTCCCCGGGCAAACAATGTCCCTGGAAGAGGCCGCGGTTCACAAACCTCGCCCCTAAATACCCAAGCTGCCTTTTTATTTGAATAAGCTCTATTCATCCTAATTTCAGTTCACGTAAATCCGCGCCCACACTCAGAGGTTCAGAGATGGACCAATCAACAGGGCCCACTGTCGATTGACAGATTCTCTGCCCATTGGCAGTGATGGACCAATGAAAGGGTGGATCAGCGTTTGTTGTCTGCTGAATTGCTTTGACCAGATTGGCTTTGGTTTGGACCAATGAAAGGACAGAGTGGGGGCTGAGTGCTGGCCAATGGGACGGCTGTGTTTGCGCGGGAGGTGTGATGGCGGTGTTGTCTCTGTGAGCCGGAGCCCAGGGACAGGTAACACATCTCATTGGCTGGTGATGTGAAAACGCAAATCTGATTGGTTGATGTGGGTTCGCCCCAGGGCCGCACCTCACTGAGCGGGCTTTCCCATTTCCCGCAGGGGGTGGCGGGGGTTAAATATAAAGCGAGACAAAAATAACGGGGAAATTAGTGAAGCGATGCCGCAAACCCGCTACCCCTCAAAGGACTGAAGCACAAACACCGGCCATCAAATAAGAGTCTTGGCCTAGATCCTGGGAACCGGCAGACCACCCGACTCCCTGTGGCTGGAACCGAGTGGACGAGTCTACAGACCGCGAACCTGAGGACGGTCACTCACTGCCGCACGCGGCTGTAATTTGGCTACTTCCTGGACCGGGCCATGATGCCAAGTCTCAGGTGGCTTCCGGTGAAGAGCCGGTTGGGGTGAGTGAGCCTGAAGGGCTGAGAGGGACTGACCTGCTGCGGGTCTCTGGGCCGATAACACAGTGTCATCGGGAGCAGCTTTAGCGGTCGGGCTGTGGGGCGGATCAGGGGGCCGAGGGAGAAACAAATAGACAGCGCGTCAGCCAGTCAGCGCTGGGAACAGGCGTCGGGTCGGCCAGTCAGTTTTGGAAAGGCGGGTCGGTTGGTCAGCGCTGGAAATAGACAGCCGGTCAGCCATCTTCTGGGAAAGGAAAGCACGGTTCTGCCTTTGCAGTGGGACCTTTCCCAGAATTCAATAATGTTTCCGGGGAGTTCCTGTGCGGGGAGTGAGGAATCCATTCTTTATATTGAAATACAGAGAAGTTACAACATGGAAACAGGCCATTCGGCCCAACCAGTCCTTGCCAGGATTTACCCTTCATTGAGCACTGAGCTTCCCCCCCTCCTCCAAGTTCCCAGATCTCAAGGTCGTTCACAGAAGCATAATCAGAAAAATGGACACTAAGCCAAAGAAGGTGATATTGGGAGGAGTGATGAAAAGTTTGGTCAAAGAGGAATTTCATGGAGGGCTGTAAAGGAGAGGGAGGGAAATAAATGACTTGGGCAGTGTTGTGAAGAAAACGATTTTCTGCATAGGCTGTATAGACAGTGGGTACAAAAAACTGATGTTCTGACGAGATTTACTGTATTATTTATAAACGGTATTTGAATGCGCTTCAATAGTGTGACGTAACATTCGCAGTAATTATCATAGAATCATAGAATGATTACAGCATGGAAGAAAGCCATTCGGCCCATTGAGCCTGTGCTGGCTCTCTGCAAGAGCACTTCAACTAGTCCCACTCCCCGCCCTTTCCCCGTAGCCCTGCAAATTTTTTCCTTCAGGTACTTATCCAACTCCCTTTTGAAAGCCATGATTGAGTCTGCCTCCACCACCCTTTCAGGCATTGCATTCCACATCCTAACCACTCGCTGAGTAGAAAAGTTTTTCCTCATGTAAGTTGCACATAAATAGATTATTGCAAATAAATGAACATGATTTTCCCTGTCTGAGATCTGTCTACAATTTTACTATATTGTGTGTTCTCCCCTTGTCTCTCTGCTATGACCACATGGATAGAGAGAAGGTTGGAGGGCAGAAAACAAAGGGTAGATGTAAAAGGAGGTGTCTCAAACTGGAAATATGCGGTGAGTCATCACAGGGGCCTCTGTCGGGGTCACTCTATTTACGACCTAGATAAATGATTTGGACTTGGGAACTGAGGGAACAAAATTGAAAGTTGCTGATGACACCAAATGGTAGGTTGTGAAAGACTGCAGGAATACATGGAACAACTAGCAGGATGGGCAGATCGGTGGCAGATGCAATTCAATGTAGATAACATTTTTGTACAAAACGCCTGCCAGCTTCAGGTGGGAGTCAGTGTTGGGGCAAGTCAATGAGGCCCGGGAGTTAAAATCTCGTGGGCCTCACACTCTGGGGGCTAGAGTTCACTGCCCTCTTTGGGCCCCACACCAAGTTAAAATCAGCCCTTTGAAGTCAATGGTGTGAGCCCCTCAGGGCGGTAATCTCATACTGCTCGGGCTTGACACTGTGTGGAATATAATTCCAATACTGTGGTGGGCCAGGGTTAAAAATTGCTCAGCGCATCTTTTGGGACTGCTCGGTACTTTATAAAATTAAGCAGAGTTATTTTTAAAAATGTTTTAAGAAAGCAGATGCTTTGCCCCACACTCTTAAAACATTCAAAGTTTACCCACCGGGAGTGGACTTCTGTGCGTATGTCCAGGTATGCACACTCCACCACAGCTCACTCCTGGCCACAAGGAATGCAATTTGCACCCCACATAATGCAGGTGCTGCCTCTGCGAACTGCAGTTAACAGCCTTAGATCAATAGTGCACTAGAACTGTAGCATAATACTTTTATCTGATACATGGGAGGGTAAATGGGAGTTAATGAAAAATATTTTGCATTTCTGAAACAGAATTATAAGATTAAGACTCTGAATTAAGTTATGTAGTGAATGTTGCTGAATTCTGCCCTTCAGTTTGATAAAAGCAAAACTTATATTCTACGATATTTGGAGATTAAAACTGGTCTGACAAAACTGGTTTGCCTATATTTAATGAGAATTTGCTTATTTGAGGCTTTTTTGCTGTGGCTTTTAATAAAGAAGTCAAGACCCTTATTACCATTGGTATTTTAATAAGCCACCACTTATTCTGAGCTTCTGGCTACTAAAGCTCTAGCTTTTCCTTCTTTTAATTACTGCAATTGAAGAATGATCAAAAGCTGCAGCTGAATCCTTGGGATTAGGACATCGTGGGGGGGGGGGATCAAACATTGGTGGGGGTCTGCCGATCGCAGGGTCTTTAAAAGGTAAGCTTGGCTGGCCGGGAGGGGAACACTCCTGTTCCTCCTGGCCCACAAGCCGTGCAATAAAGGTACTTACCTCATGGATCCGGCCCTTCTCATGTCCTTTCATCCGCCAGTTTTCTTGAGTCCCGGGAAACGAGACCTGCCGGTGTTAAAAATAAAACATTAGTTAAAATGGAGGCACGCAGACTCCTGAAAATATTTTAGTGACTGACCTGCCCCCTGAGAGCGGATTGGTCACCTGCCTTTGCTAAAACCAGAAGTGAGTGGGTTGGGATCGGGTTTCCCGTTTTTTTATTTTTAATCCCTCACCTGGGGAAGTTAAAATTACCCTCATTGTTCTAGAAAACTATCCCAAATACATCTTAGAAATTCATTGTCTTTACTACTTGAGCTGTTCTGCTTCTCCAGTCTATGTGAAAATTAAAATCTCCCATTATAACCTCATTCTTTTTGCTATCTTTGTATTTATACATCCCTCACTGCATCACTACTTGCAGAATTTGGGGGCGGGTGGCAAACCCACCCTCACCCCGCCTCTGTGCCCTCTTGTCAGGAGGCGGGAAGCCGCCCTGCCCCGGGTCCCGTCTCTTTGGAGGCGGGAAGGGATTAAAGCCTATTAACTCAATACAATAGCAAAATACTGCGGATGCTGGAAATCTGAAATAACAACAGAAAACGCTGGAAAAACTCAGCAGGCCAGGGCAGCATCCGTGGAGAGAGAAACAGAGTTAATGTTTCAGGTCGATGACCTTTCATCAGAACTGGAAAAAAGCGGGAAAAGGAATAGATTGTGAAGCAAGTTTAGGAGCTGGGAAAAGGGGGAGGGGATGAAAGAACAAAAAGGAAGGTCTGTGATAGGATGGAAGGCAGGAGAAGAAAAGAGGCATTAAGAGATATTCAAGGCAAAAGGAGGTGGTAATGGGACAGGTTAAGGAACAAAGGATGGCTCTAGATGAAGTGTGAATTGCGCTGGCAGAATGAAAGACGGCTGCCATGTGGGAGAGAAGAAAAGACACAAACAAAAAGTGTGGAAAAAATATATATATATGTGATAGGGGCCGAGGTTATGATCTGAAATTGTTGAACTCGATGTTGAGTCCAGAGAGCTGTAGCGTGCCTAATCGAAAGATGAGGTGCTGTTCCTCAAGCTTACGCTGAGCTTCAGTGGAACAATGCAAGAGGCCGAGGACGGTGAGGTCCGAGTGGGAGTGGAGCGGGGAATTAAAATGACAGGCCACCGGGAGCTCGGGGTCCCCCTTACGGACTGAACAGAGGTGTTCTGCAAAGCGGTCACCCAATCTGCGTTTGGTCTCCCCAATGAAGAGGAGACCACATCGTGAGCAGCGAATACAGTATACTAAATTGTAAGAAGTACAAGTAAATCGCTGTTTCACCTGGAAGGGGTGTTTGGGGCCCTGGACAGTGGGAAGGAGGGAGGTATAGGGGCAGGTGTTGCATCCCCTGCACTTGCACGGGAAGGTGCCGGGCGAAGGGGAAGGGGTGCTGGGGGTGTTAACAGGTGGTTAACAGGCAGAAAATAGGATTATCCCCATTTTTCGTTCCGAAGTGCGGGCTTCCCGACCTGTGGGAACCCCGCCAGGGTGTAGGAGCCGAGTAGGAGGTCTGCAGGGGTCGGAGGGGTCTGAAAGTGCAAGTGTGGAGTGGTAATTATGTGAGATGAGTGAAAAGTGTTAGAAAATGTTAACTTACCTTTGTTTCTGCCTACAGCCTTCAGCCACTGTGGAGCCGGAGTCCCGACATCTCCATTGTAGAGATCACAGACTGGCTGTTGGATCCTCCGATCCAACAGTCATCTGATTTCTACAAAGCAGAAAGGTTTGATGAGTCCTGAACACAAGGACTCATCAAACTACACAGAATGTCAGTGTTTGACAGCTTCACAGAGCTGTCAAACAATGACATTTCTTCTTTCAAAAATTCTTGACAGATGACACGTCATACGATGACGTGCTCTGTCACTGACTTCCCCCTAATTGGCCTGATGAGCCCGCCGGGCGGGCTTAACAAGGTCAATCAGGGGAAGATCCCACTGGTTGGCCAGAGGCTGATGGAGGCGGGACTGAAACCAGGCAATCAGCAGTCCTGCCTCCAACACGTCTCCATTCATAAAATCCAGCCCATAGTGTTTCCACAGCCTGATCACCCTTACTGAAATCCCTTCTTTCTAATGCTGTCATTGTGTCTTTTATCAATATTGCTACTTCCTCTCCCCCCAATTTCCATGTCCTTTCAGATCCTATGGCCTGGAATATTTAGCTCCCAGTCATGATCAGCTTGTAGCCAGGTCTCTGTAATGGCTACTACACTGTCCCTGTACCCTTTAAGTGACTGTGGTAGGAAGCTCCTTAATACAGCAAGTTTATCAATTATTTAATGTTATCCCATAACTAGGTCAAAGTTCTGGATTATAATTAATTGTTAATCATTTCCCCCTAAAACTGTTAATGTCAATTCACCACTTTATGTGAAGGGCATATTTAGAAATTGTAACAAAATACAAAGAAAGACAGATAATGTAAGTACATTTAAACATGGAATGTTTCCTTATTCAAACATAAAGACCTTGAGCAGCTTGTGTCATTGTGTGCAGGGCAATCAATCTAAATAAGGACGTCACGCTTGATTCAACAGTCGTTCAATTTAACAGGAATCCCAGGTATAATCTGTGGGATATCTTGGGGACGGTGCATATAAAGTTATTTTCTCCCATTGCGGAAACAATAGGGAGAATAGTAACGCCCAAAAATGGGTGGATTTGGGTCAGATGGGATGTTAAAATGTTAAAAACCTCAAATCCGAACCCAACCTGCCTTGAACCCACCCATTTCCGGTTTTAAAGGCGGACCAGACAACCAATCCACTCCCAGGAGGCGGGTCGGTCATTTAAATATTTTAATGAGGAAGCATACCTCAAATTTTACCTCCATTTTAAATTTTACTCTAGCTGGCCAGGTTTCCCGGGCCTCGTGATACCCAGCAACTGAAGGGAGGTGAGGACTGCAGGTAAATGCCTTTCCAGCATTGCTTGGGGGCTAGGAGGAACAGGAGTGCTTCCCCCTGACCCCCCCACCCCATGATCGGCTGTTACCTCCCCCCTCGCGATCTCGTCCCCCCCCCCCATGAGCCATGATGTGTCCCCGAGCCACGATCTTCCCCCCCGACCCTTCTGATCTCCCCCACCACCAGCCACCCCCCCCCCCGCCATCTCCCCCTCAGCCTCCGATCTCCCCCTCCCCCCTCTGGCCTCTGATCACCCCCACTTCTGGCCTCCGATCTCCCCCACCTGTAAAGTCTGTGGGTTGTATAGCGAAGTAATACACAGACTACAAGAGTAACTTAAACAGGACTTTACTATTCGAAGGTCAGGGCGAATCTGCCCAATAAATTCTGCCACAGCACTTATATACCGGTGTGGTCACCGTCGGTATTACAGTATACAGCAGCCAGGATAAAGTAGTGCCACACCTAAAATAGTTCTCTTAAAGGTGGACGGTTACATACAATAGTTCTCTTAAAGGTAGAACAGTTACATACACTACAATCCTCCCTTTTTAGCTTACAACATACTTATTCCCCATTAAACATAACCTCCTAACATATATCCAACTTTATGTTAAAACAGTTCACAGATGTAATCTCTGCGGAAACAGTTCACAGATTCAGTCTCTGCGGGAAACAGTTCATAGATTTAGTCTCTGCGGGAAACAGTTCACAGATTCAATCTCGGTGGATGCGTCTTCCGTGCTTCTTGACTCGGTCCTGACAACGCCTCAGTGGTGCAGCAGTTCCCCGTGGTGTAGTCGGTTAACGTTGCTGGAGTGACTCATCCAATAGTCCTTCACTGGACTTAACAGCTTGAACTTCCGTCCTTCTGAACCAGCATTGTTGGCTTGTAAAACTTGAGTACCTTGGGAAGTTTTCTACTTCCAAACTGATTTGGCTCCGTTCGCAGGGACCCCGTGCGTGATCTAATAGTGATGATGATGGTCCAGATGATCATCATCTTCTGCTTCGTCTTTTCCTTTTCTGCTTCTTGGAGACTCTCGGGGCTCCATTGTCAGCTGCCAGCTGCCTGCACAGTTCCTCCCGTAGTAGCGCCACCATCTCCCGATGTTCCTTAGACTTTTTGTGATTCATCAAGGTTTCTGCACTTTGGGAGTTTTCATCACAAGCTGGGCAGAACAGGTCCTCGTAATATTCGGTGTCGCTCAACAGGTCATGGTAATATTCGGTGTCGTCCTGAGCTAAGCCAGCGGGAGGGTCTTCTATTTCCTCCTTGCCCAGCTGAACGTTAGCCGACTTTTGTTCTAAATCCCGACATCTGTCCTGAAGAGACTTCATCATGCGTTCAGCTTCATCCCGCTTTTTCTGGGCTTCCTGCAAGTCTTTTACTAATGACCTCATTTGTGATTTCAATACTTCAACTTCATTCGGAGATTGATTGATCGGACCATTCAATCCCTCTACTGAAGTAGCTGTTTCAGCATTCTGTTGTTCTGCATTGACGTGAGGCAGCGTACTTTCGGCATCCAAGAGCGGCTCTGCTGCAGTCTTCTCAGCCTGTGTTGCCACCTCAGCTATTTCAATAACCTTTGAGAGTTCCGAACCCCTTTTCTTTGAAGATTGAGGCTCGTGTTCAAGTTTTTCCCATTTCAGGGTCTTGTCCCTCAGCATATGAAGAAGTTGGCTGACTGTTAACTCTTCTGCCATCATCCGTTTCCCATTAGCTGCAGGGCTGTTTATAAACTTGCCCTGGGGCTCCTTTGCTGTTTCTACTTTGCCATCATCCGCAGCCTCCACCATTCGAATTTCCACAAATGAATCGTCCGGTGATGCTGCACCCAACTTCAGTAGGAGCTCGGAAGTCATGTCGACCAAATCAGCCTTTTCTGCCTGCAACCTGCTAACAAGCGCCTTCAGTTGCTGCACATCTTGTTCCACCAGATTAGAGCACGCACCTTCAGAAACCGAATCAGCTTTGATTCGTTTGGCCTCCTCTCGCAGACGGTTTGTGTGCTCCTGCTCCCTTTTCTCCCTCAGCTGCTTCTGTTGTCTTTCCAGATTCTCCCATTCGGTGTCATAGAACTTTTTCATTGCTTTCATCTCTTGTTCGAGACGGCAACTCAATTGCTCTAATTGCTGTCGTAATTTGAAATAAGTTTGAGTTCGAGCTCGGTGTTCCTCAGTAATGTATATGTCTGTAAACTGAACAGACTCAGAATTCTCTGTCAAACTATGTTGTTGTTGTTCAGTGGAGTTCTGTTCTGAAACTTTGTTCTCCTCTGGAGCATAAGCCTTTATGCACGCCTTCGTTTTTCCAACCTTAGTCAGCAAGTCCATTTTAGCCTTGTCTTTCATACTTGGGCTGGACTTATCGTCATCCGTTTCAGAGTCTGAGCTGATTGTCCGCACCGAGTCCTCACTCGTTATTGCTTTTAGGTAGTGCCATTCCATGTCTATTTTCTTGATCCACTCCCGTCCTAGAAGTGGTGGTCCTCCCTCAGGTAGTACATATAAGTCTATTCCTGGGTGTTCTTTGCCCCTGTCTCTCACCTTGACTCTTATCTTTCCCATGGGGTATACTTTATGCCCCATGTATGTCTGCAATATGAACTTGGTATCTCTCAAGGGTATATGTGAGAATAGCCGGTTGTAATCCCTTCGATTTATGACTGATAGGGCTGATCCAGTGTCCAACTCCATTTTTACTTGGACTCCGGCTATTTTTAGCATGACCCAGATAGTTTGTAGGTCAGCTTCCTTACTCACATTGTGAATTCTCAGACTACCCAGTTCCTGGCCGTTTGGGTCTGAATCCGAATTCGGTTCATCTGAACTCTTCTCAGCCACCTTGTGTACTTTGTTGTACTTTTCCTGTGATGGTTTTCTTTGGTTGTTGGTCTTCTTCCCTGACCGGCATACTTTAGCTATGTGACCCAGTTTGCCACATTTTCTACATTCCTGGTTTTTAAACCAGCATTGGTTCTGATCGTGTGTTGTCTTCCCACAACGATAACATTTCATTGTACCCGAAGTAATTTGATCCACACTGAGTACCGCTGCCTTTAGCTGCATTTCCGCAGTTCCTTTCGCTGCGGCTTCGTGTGATGCTGCAATAAGAACAGCCCTCTCAAGTGTAAGGTCGTTCTCTTCGAGCAGTCGCTTTTGTGTTCCTTCCTTCGACAACCCGCACACGAACTTGTCTCGCAATGCCTCTGTCAGATTTCCTCCAAACTGGCAGTATTTCGCTAATCTACGCAGTTCGACCAAGTATTCCGCGTTGCTTTCCTCTTTCCGTTGCGTTCTCGCATAAAATTTGAATCGTTCCGCCAACATCAGCAGTGTGGGGTTCAAGTGATCCTTCAGAACAGCAACAATATTATCGAAAGTCTGATCCGCCGGTTTAGCTGGTGATAGAAGATGCTTCAATAACCCGTATGTCTTCGCGCCCATCGAGTTTAGCAAAGTTATAGCTTTATCATCATCTTCTATTTTATTGGCCTCACAATATATCTCGATACGTTCTACGTACGTGGCCCAATCTTCCACCTCGGCATTGAAGTTATTGATGTTACCATGCTTAGGCATCTTCACTATCTCCCACTATCTTTCTGCGAAACAACAGGATTTCTCTTTAACTTTTTAACTTTTTCTTTTTTTTTCCAAAAATGGCGGTTTCCCGCGCTTGTCTTCTTCCCCGCCTACTGGCAAAATGGCGGTTTTCCGCGCTTGTCTTCTTCCCCCCTACTGGCAAAATGGCGGTTTCCCGCTCCTGACTTCTTCCTCTGGTGGGAGGGGTAAGCTTTGCCCTCGGGCGACGACCGCTGGTTTACGGGGTTTGTAGCCTGTGCGCCGGCTTCAGTTTATTCTGAAGCGCGCGCTAGAAAAGCCGATCGCGTTCCTTGTTCCCCCCCACTTCTTCTTTTCGGCAGGGGCAACCGACGCTGGGGACAACCAGTTGGCGTCGGACAGATCCAGCTCCTGGTCCTTCACGGCAGCTGCTGCAAGCCGCTGGCCGGACCCTCGCTCGGTCTCTCTCTCGGGCTCTGTCTCTCCCGCTCACGCGGCTTTCGCTCGCTCTCTCTCGGGCTCTGTCTCTCCCGCTCGCTCGGCTCTCGCTCGCTCTCTCTCGGCTCTGTCTCTCCCGCTTGCGCGGCTCTCCCTCAGCGGCTTTAAACGCCTCTCCCAGACCTCCCGCAGTCTGGTCCTTTCCTCCCCGGCTGCGGCTGATTCTTCGCGGGTTATTTAGTTATTTATTTATTTATTGCCTCCGCGCCTTATGATCCCGGTCGCAGCGCCTCGCGGCCTCGGTAGGTGCCCGGCCTTTTTCGCTCCAATCGCGCCTCCCAGCCCTCTCGCAGTCCGGTGCTTTCCTCCCCGGCTGCGGCTGAGTTCTCCGTGGCTTATTTATTTTTATATCTTCCCGCGCCTTACGATCCCGGTCGCAGCGCCTCGTGGTCGCGGTAGTTGTCCGGCCTTTTTCGCCGTCGCGGTCTAGCCGTCTCACAACGCTCCCCAGCCCGCTTGTACCGCGGCTTCTGCTCCACGCTGTCCCAGTCTCAGCGCCTCTGGGCCCGACTTCTGTCCGGCTCCTTTCCCCCTCGACCGTGGTCGAGTGCACCGCCCTTATCCTCCGTTTATTTGTTTCTATTTTCCCTTTACTCACAGTCACCGTGGCCGACTTGCTTCTCGTGTTGATCGGCTCACTCACCACCGTGGCAGAAGGGACAATCCGTGCCTGTTGCTGATGGAAGACTTCGTGTTTGAAATCTTCCTCCTTTCTTGGTCTGCAGACTCGAGTTTTCTCTCAGCAAACCGACGAGGGCGGGTGCCTCTTTTCGACGCTCGTTTACTTCTTCAGAAGTATTGTTGCCGCAGGGTAAGATCGAACTCGTCGCCACTGTAAAGTCTGTGGGTTGTATAGCGAAGTAATACACAGACTACAAGAGTAACTTAAACAGGACTTTACTATTCGAAGGTCAGGGCGAATCTGCCCAATAAATTCTGCCACAGCACTTATATACCGGTGTGGTCACCATCGGTATTACAGTATACAGCAGCCAGGATAAAGTAGTGCCACACCTAAAATAGTTCTCTTAAAGGTGGACGGTTGCATACAATAGTTCTCTTAAAGGTAGAACAGTTACATACACTACACCACCCACCCCCCACCCTCGGCCTTTCCGATTTTTCCCTCCCTCTTCTCCGCTCCCTGGCTGTGGCCTGGTGGCAAAGGCCTACCTGCCCGACAGCCAGCCAACCTCTTAATCTGGCTGGCTGTGGCCGGGAAATGGAGACAAAAAATGTTAATCAGTTCCTGCTGTCAAATTAGGCAGGACCTGCCAAACGCAAAACTGCCCCACCCCGTTCCCTCCCCACCTCCCAGTAAATATAGGGGCCAATATTTCAGTGTGCGAGTGGTCAATCTATGGAACAGGCTCCCGAGGGAGACGGTGGAAGCAGTTAGTATTAATTCATTCAAATACAAATTAGATAGATTTCTTTCAGAAAATAACATTGTGAGATATAGTATATGAGTAACTTGAGACATGACATATGGTAAGTGTAGCATGCTTGGGAGGAAGAGGTGACTTTGAACCTGTAGTTTCCTAAGCGCTCCAGCAATGGGGCTTTACTTGTGTCATTCATGGGTCTGTTGTAGACTAATTAATATATATTGATTGCTATAATTCATCAAAAACTAGACTATCATTGTATCCTGCGACTACCAGGATGGTAGAAGGTGACCTCGATGGACCTTGGTCTTTTTTCATCCAGCAATCCCTATGTGTTCCTGCCATTTCCTATTGTCCTGCTCTGGGGTTTGAACTAGCATTAGGCTAGGGTATTGTAGCCCAGTGGGTAAGCTTTGGCACATCTGTGATAGTGCTGTCCCTTTTACCTCATTTTGCGGCCTGGGGACCAAGTCCTGTTTACCTCCTCTTCACCTGTGTCTCCATTCATAGTCCTGAATGTTGACCAAACTGGGATTAAGTGTTGCTTCCTCTCACACATGCCAAAAGTCTGCTTTTTACACAGACATCGGTGTCTGAGGTCCTTGTTTGCACTAATACGATATTGCATTACTCGTGTCCCCAGTTGCCACCTGCGTATATTGGAAGTGGGAACTCTTATGAGAATGAGAGTTCCTACCGCCAGTATATGGAGACCGTAATCCAAACCATTAATATTGGGAGCACATGAGGAGCAGCAAGGCATTAACCACCAGACGCCGGTAAACACGAGCTGGTGGAAATGGATGTTAAGGGGAGGGAGGAGAATGAATGGTAAGGGAAAGGGGACAGAGTGGAATGGAAGGGGAAGAGTAGGGTGGGAAGGGGCAGAATGCGAGGGGAAGGGGCAAAATACATGGCAAGAGGAAGATGGGGCAGAATACATGGCAAATGGAGCGCAGCGAGCAGAATGCAAGGGGAGGGGTGGAATGCAAAGCAAGGAGATGACGCAAAAATATTTATATCCAACACTGCAAAAATTGCACTGTTGTGGAACGTGATCCCAAACACTAATTAAAATCTTGAAATCCAATGTAATAAAAAGGAATTTAACTTAGATTAAGGAAAGATGAATACAGAAAGGAGAATAAGATAAAAAAGGAAGAGAAAGACAGGGAAAAGCGAGGCAAGATTACTTTAATACCACCTGGCCACCTCCTGTTGCCCACGTGATTGGTGTGCCTTGAAGCTTTTAACCAAGTTTATGTTTTTTGACCTGAACCAAAGCTTCTGGAAAAAGGCTCAGAACTGATAATGTCATATCTGGGATGTGATTTTTTTCCCTTTCTCTTCCTGTTGGTGTCTCTACTCAGCAGTGGTTCAGGGCGACCTGATTGAAAGAACCAGAGGGGAGATGAAGAGAACTTTTTGAACGCAGCAAGTTGTTGTGATCTGGAACGCACCGCCTGGAAGGACGGTGGAAGCAGATTCAGTAGTAGCTTTTAAAGGGGAATTGATTTAAATACTTGAAAAGGGAAGAAAATGCAGGGCTATGGGGAAAAAGCAGGGGAGTGCGATTAATTGGATATCTCTTTCAAAGAGCCGCCACAGGCAGGATGGGCTGAATGGCCTCATTCTGTGCTGTAAGATTCTGTGATTATAATGAACTCACAGTTCACGAATCGCAGGTGCAGACCTGCATCTCATCACTTCATGGTGCAGTGTGTTGGAGCATTCCTGACATTGGCTCTCAAACAAGACACTGCTTGGGATTGTGGTCCTCAGCAAAACATGAGTAACACTGAATACTAAGCATGTATGTGCAGCACATAATATCCTAACACGGCAAGGACGTGTTCACCTTCTAAACATATCGAAGGTCTACAAACATCAATGAATACATTTAATAGGAACCACAAGGAATTTATCAAGACACCTTATCTGACTGGTTGAACACTGACTAGCTAACACTTCGAATGATAGTGCTCATAATAAACATTATGGGAAAGGAGAATTTTATATTTAATGATGACATGAATGAGTTAGTCTGCTATTTTTGATTTTTTTTTTGGTGAGTCAGGTGGAGAGCCAAAGTACCGTTTGGTTAAAGCTAGAAGCTAGAATCCTGTCACATACCTTAGTAATGTCATCACTATCAAAATGACATGATAAGTTGGAGTTGCCACCTTTACCCGAGGAAAACTAGACACAGGTCAGGAAAGGAATGGGCACAGGGTAGGATCATAGGTTAAGTCCTTATGCTTGTGATGAAAATTCACTAAAAACCTAATAACTTTAATAACTAGTAGCCCTAAATCATAAGACAGAAAAGTAAATACAGGTTATTAATCCCTTATCCGAAACCCTTGGGGCCAGATGTGTTTCGGAATTCGGAATTTTTCAGATTTCAGAACGGTAGGGGTATCTGCAGCTCTTTTTGACATTTTCACAGTGAAATTAAACTCAAAATCACAAAATAACAAAAAATATCAGAGAGCAGCAGACGCACATGTGACTGGTAGCAGCGCTGAGACACAACTGACGCCCCACACCTGCGTGGGTCAAGCATCGGCCGCGTCGGGTCATGTTTGGCGCCACTCGGGTCATGTCGTGCACACGAGTGACGCTCCACGAAAAACTTTCGGTTTTCAGAGCTTTTCGAATTTCGGAATTGCGGATAAGGGATTGTGGACCTGTATTTAAAAATATATATATATTTCTATCTCAAGACTGTTGGTGTCCACTTTACATTTCAGAAATTTCCAGATACCTCACACAAACATTTGGACCAAAACCAGACAACTGACAACCCTCCGCTAAGTAACGATTTTCAAAATTGCCCTTCCCAGCGTACAGTGAGCACCTGCTTACAGTGATGCAAAAAGTTTGCTTTTCTGCTTAAAATATTGCTGCGTGTATCCAAGCTGATGCAAAATGCAGGCCAACTTCACAGGCGATAACTAAACACACTAAAAAGACTATTTCAGAGGAAGAGTTGTTTTCTGTTACACGTTGTTGCCCCCATGAACAAATTGCAATCATGTTCTGATGTTACACAGTGTAAACCTGGCCACCCTTAGTTTCTGAGGTGATTCAGATGTAATATTGGGCCGGAACTTGCGATGGGTAATAACGACGAACTAATGGCCCGTAATATCCGATCGGAGGCTTCCTGCCTGTGGAGGCCTCCTATCGGAAAAAAATCTACGAACTTACCTGAGGACTCCCGAGGTCCAGACACTTCCGCTCCTGGGCCTCTCCAAACTCGAAATGCGCAGAGGCCCACATATCCCAAGGGCGCAGGCGGTTCGCAAGCGTCCCTGGGATCACGGGGGCCAGGCTAGCCAATAGGAGAAGGGAATCTCCCTTCATATTTTTGACAGATAGGCCTGTCAAATATATGAATGGAGATCACCCTAAAAAGACACTAAAACATTAAATACATTTTTAAAAACCATCACGTTTTTAAAATGAGTTAACATTACATTAAATTAAATATTTTAAACAAAAATTTAAATTTTTTGAAAAAAATAATTAAAGTTTTTTATGGGACTAAAAATAAACTTACCTTTTCTAAAAGTATTTAAAAATTATAAATGAGTGAAATTTAAAAAAAAACTTTTTTCAACTCTTCTGCTGGTAGAAGCAAGCCTTATGCCTTCTTTTACCAGGTGTAAGATTTCTAAGGGTTTTCTGCGGGCGGAGGTTCTGCAGAAAGCGGAACTATCCGCCCGCAGAGGCCCTTCTCCAGGGCAGGCGTGCGATCGGAAATGCCAGTTTTCAGCGCATGCGCTTTACATGCCTGAAACCAGCATTTCCGATGTCTCTAAGGGTGTGTACACAGCTCGTACCCACCCGTAGGCATCGGAAAATACGGGCCAATAGCGTTCACCGTTATTACCCCTTTGAATCTGACTGCAACTTCAGGATGTAGCGCATGCGCATTTAAACATGGAAATCCTGAAGTTGCAGTCAGTCATTCACTGCTCCGACACTGGCTGTGCTGTGGCCGCAGCGCCCCCACCCCCACCGCAACCGCCCCCCATATCCAGCAGTCAGTGTGATCAACGAAATCAGTGAAGCTGATGAAAACTTGGGTTTTTCTGCGGTAATATCACTGTTAAACACCCCATTAAATGTTAGGCCTTGTTGGATTAGGTGTAACTGAGGTTTTAACAGCGTATTGACTGTTAAACAACTGTTATGGCCCTGAGAATTCATTTAAATTTTGTAGAGTGTCAAATTATACTTTTTTAAAAGTTGATTCATGATATTTCAGGTTCTACCGTATCCCCATGTGAGAGCCCCAATCTTTGTTTTGCTCTCTGTAACATTTTTAAAACGTCGGGATAAAAGCAGGTTCTCATTTCCTGCTTCCCTGTCTGTGAGAATTCTGCAATGTGATTGGCTGCTTAGGCAGCTTGTTGACGTCACGCGAGGGAATCCCCTTTATACTGCACTGAAATCACTTGCGCGTCGAATGGCCAGCTTTCTTCGGGGCCAGCGGCTAACGCCTTTGCTTCGCCACTGACCGCAAATTCCGGGCCAATATAACTACTACTGTAATGTTCAATATATTGGTCATGTTGCTATAAGAATGTTTTGAGATTGTTACATCTTGCCTAGCTGCTACATAGATGATAATCTACATGCTTTGCTTAAAGAGACAAAGTTGAAATAAATTGTGCAGCGAGTGCAGAAAGGCAGGGAATAAACGATCTAACCTCCATAGCTTGCAGCCTCTGTGTAGTTCCTTTATTAATATAAATCTATTAAAGACACACACACACATAGATATAACCACGTGCTTCTCACTTATCTCACTCTGCAAAAACTGAATGAAGGACAGCAGTTGTATGGATAATTAACAGATCTCTTCTTAGGCAGTCCCTCGGAACCGAGGATGACTTGCTTCCACATTAAAAATGAGCTCGCAGGTGACTGATGAGTCCAACGCGGGACCTACAGTCTCTGTCACAGGTGGGGCAGACGGTGGTTGAAAGGGCGGGTGGGTGGGGTGCTTGGGTTGACGTGCGCTCCTTCCGCTGTTTGCGCTTGGCTTCCGCTTACTCCCGGCGAAGAGACTCGAGGTGTTCGGCGCCTTCCCGGATGCTTCTCCTCCACTTTGTGCGGTCTTGGGCCAGGTATTCCCAGGTGTCGATGGGGATGTTACACTTTTTCAAGGGGGCTTTGAGGGTGTCCTTGAAGCGTTTCCTCTGCCCACCTGGGGCTGTCTTGCCGTGTCAGAGCTCCGAGTAGAGCGCTTGTTTTGGGAGTCTCGTATCGGGCATGCGGACAATGTGACCTGTCCATCGGAGCTGATTGAGCGTGGTCAAAGCTTCGATGCTGGGGCTGTTGGCCTGAGCAAGAACACTGACGTTGGTGCGCCTATCCTGCCAATGGATTTGCAGGATCTTGCGGAGGCAGCATTGGTGGTACCTCTCCAGTGCTTTGAGGTGCCTGCTGTACATGGTCCATGTCTCTGAGGCATACAGCAGGGCGGGTATCACTGCTGCTCTGTAGACCATGAGCTTAGTGCCGGGTTTGAGGTCCTGGTTTTCAAACACTCTCTTCCTCAGGCGACCGAAGGCTGCATTGGCACACTGAAGGCGGTGTTGGACTTCGTCGTCGACATCTGCCCTTGTTGACAGTAGGCTCCTGAGGTATGGAAAGTGGTCCACGTTGTCCAAGGCCTTGTCGTGGATTTTGATAATCGGGGGGCAGTATTGTGTGGCGGGGGCAGGTTGGTAGAGGACCTTTGTCTTACGGATGTTTAGTGTAAGGCCCATGCTCTCAAGGTGAAGGTGAAGGTGTTGACGATGGTTTGGAGTTCGACATCCGAGTGAGCGCAGATGCAAGCGTCGTCTGCATACTGTAATTCGACGACAGGATGGGACGACCTTGGATCTGGACTGGAGGCGACGGAGGTTGAACAGTTTCCCGTTTGTTCTGTAAATTAACAGATCACCATTTTATGAGTCCTACCCACCTCTGACACAAAGCAGCAGAAATTTGACTTGTGCTGTTGCGCATAACGGGCGGTATCGCATTGACCACCTGCAATACCCACCGCCCGATATTCAGTTCTGTTGCAGTCAGTGGAATTGAATATCGGGTGGCCAATGCAATACTGCCACGACAAATTTCTACCCCATTATGTCAATGAACCATGTTAATGTGGCTTCAGCATACCTAGAGGGCCTCAGCAAGCCTGAGCCAACCATGAGTCTATGTAAAACTTCTGTGAAAGGATCAGTAAAGTCTATGCCTTTGTTTTCTAATAAGGGTATGCATTTTGGGAGTCAGGTTTTCTTTTTTTTAATTGTTATTAAAGCACATCTAAATCGTGTCTGAACCAAAGTTATTGTTTAATTCTAATGCCGAATTATTCTGGTACGTAATAATTAATTGTTTTCTTTATAAAGCCATGGTTTATGCCTTTAGTAGGAAAGTAAGAGCCCACTAAGGTAAATATAAAATTTCGATTGGGTGGGGTTAATGAGGTATTAGAATAACATCAAATTACACATTTTGTTCCGACACTTGTGATTAATATTATAAGCGCTGTCCCACTGGCCTAGAAGGTAAAGGTGTACATCGGGGGGGTGTACATCGGGGGGGTGTACATCGAGGGGGGTGTACATCGGGTGGGGTGTACATCGGGGGTGTATATCGAGCGGGTGTACATCGGGGGGTGTACATCGGGGGGGTGTACATCGGGGGGGGTGTACATCGGGTGGGGTGTACATCGGGGGTGTACATCGAGCGGGTGTACATCGGGGGGTGTACATCGGGGGGGTGTACATCGGGGGGGTGTACATCGGGGGGTGTACATCGGGGGGGTGTACATCGGGGGGTGTACATCGGGGGGGTGTACATCGGGTGGGTGTATACCGGGGTGGTGTACACCGGGGGGGGGGTGTATATCGGGGGGGGTGTACATCGGGGGGGGGGTATATCGGGGGGTGTACATCGGGGGGGTGTATATTGGGTGGGGTGTACGTCGGGGGGTGTACATCGGGGTGTACATCGGGTGGGGTGTATATCGGGTGGGGTGTACATCGGTGGGGGGGTTGTACATTGGGTGGGGTGGCCTGCAGGCAGCCAATCCGCCACCACTGAAAGTTAAAATCTGCCCTCGTACATTTTACAAGCTACTTTCTATTCGGGACAATCAAAAAAAGAAAATCATTCTAACCATTTATTTTCTAATCCTTTCATGCCCTTGCTCCACCCTATCTGTGCAATTTTCTCCTCCCATGTTTGCCTATTTCCATCTCTGAAATATTGCCCTATCTCCAGCTCTAGCTCATCCCCACGACAGCTGAAACCCTCATCCATGCCTTTTCTTACTACTAGACTCAACTTTACCAATGCCCCATCAGACTCCAGGGCTCCACCTTACATACACTCCAAATCATCCGGAACTCCACCATACTCAGCCTCTTGCGCACCCCTGTCACCCCTGTCGACCTCCATCTGCTCCCCGTCCCTCAAAATCCTCCGCATCATTTTCAATTCCTCCCACAGTCTTGCCTTTTCTTACGGTTTCATCTCCTGCAGCCCTATGTCTCCACCCACACCCTCCAGTTTTCCAACTGTGGTCTACTCCCTCCCTAAACCCTTTCATCTTCCTACATCTCTTGTCAGCTTAAAAAACTTCCTTAAACTCTACCTCTTTAACTGCACTTTTGGTCAGCTCCTTTAATCACCTTCCGACTCCTACTTGGGTCTGATTCGCAACCGTGGGATATTTTGCTACTTTAATTGCACTCGATAAATGCACATTGTTGTTTACAAACTATATAATCATTTGCAAAATGGCCCCTTTTCCCAGTGTAATACTATATTGTTACCGTGTTCACAGACTTTTTGATGTAGTCCCTAATTATAAAATAACCAGTACTGAAACTCTCTTGGTAACTGTGCTGCCTTGTGTGGAACGGAGTCCAACAGATCCCGAAGGTTTCAAGTTCAATCTCTGACCTGTGCTGGTTGAGCTGATCTACTACAATTGGCCTTAACATGTATCTGTCCTCTGAGGGGGGGGGAAAACTTAACTGCTTTACAGTGTCTCTTGTTGGTAGGTTGTGGACATGAATTGAAAATAGAATCAGGCACACCCCTTATCATTGAGTGGCTTGCTGACACTCAATGCTTAGACACGAGCACTTGAACAAGATACTAGAGGGTGGACAGGCTCGTGAAATCATCACCAAGCATCAGTTAGCCTGTCAGAAAAGGAATCCAGAAAATATGGAGAGGAAAATAAAATTTTAAAATGAGTATAGACAGTCTGCTTCTCAAACTAGCCTAAATAGTAATACTCAATTGGTCATTTCAAGAATTTCTTCCATTTTCTTCTACATTTTCACTTACTGAGGCAGGAATCATTGAAATATTGTACATGTGACACAATAAGCTAGTGACAGCTTTGGCACAGCACAGCAGACTGTGGGCCTGCAAGTTAAGCACTACAGTGATACTATCGCAGTCACTTGCTGCTGTGTATTAAGTTTCCATAAACAAATTTGAGGCAGCAGTACGTTTGGTCATTAAAGGAAAGCTTTATTCTTGGTTTTATATACAACTTCTAGGGGCAAACAAATCTGATTCAGTCTTACAAAGCAATTTGCAATTTGGCCTGCACGATCCTGCAGATTTGTGAAGAAATTTCCTCTGGGATATTTTTGTAAGGGTTTCTATCCTTTTTGTTAATTGAAGAGAATCAAAATATTTTTGTTTAGTAAATGTTTTGTGCTCCAGGCTTTTTTACCTGTAAAAGAGGGTATTAATGAGTTTGACGATACACACGGAGAGCATGCAAGCCATTCCATTGACAATCTTGTTTTAACCAAAAATCACATGCCTCCTTTCAAAAACATCTGTTTTTATTATGTATTTTCTTTGACGGGATGCCAGTTGGGGCACAGTTGCTATGGCACAGGTGAGGTTTGCGATATTCCATTCAGGAACGCTAACACCATAGTCTCAAAATAGAAACATGGTCTTAAAACGTCTTTTTGTTTTAAAAGTATTACAGCAATCACATGCTGTATTCCTGAGAGTGTGAAATCTGTCAAAATTTACCATCACATTCTCTCCCCATTTTCATAGGCTTTTGTTTTTGTGCCAGCCAGCAATATCCAGAAGTTATGACCAATTCCACTTCCAATAAGTGATTGCAAACAGGGATTCATTTTTTAATAATTTATTCATTCACAGAATGTGGGCGTCCCTGGCAAGGCATTTATTGCCCATCCCTAGTTGCCCTTGAGAAGGTGGTGGTGAGCCGCCTTCTTGAACCGCTGCAGTCCGTGTGGTGAAGATACTCCCACAGTGCTGTTAGGGAGGGAGTTCCAGGATTTTGATCCAGCGACGATGAAGGAACAGCGATATACTTCCAAGTCAGGATGGTGCGTGACTTGGATGGTAACTTGGAGGTGATGGTGTTCCCATGCACCTGCTGGCCTTGCTCTTCTTGGTGGTAGATGTCGCGGGTTTGGGAGGCGCTGTCGAAGAAGCCTTGGCGAGTTGCTGCAGTGCATCTTGTAGATGGTACACACTGCAGCCACGGTACGCCAGTGGTGGAGAGAGTGCAGATCAAACGGGCTGCTTTGTCCTGGATGGTGTTGAGCTTCCTGAGTGTTGTTGGAGCTGCACTCATCCAAGCAAGTGGAGAGTATGCCATCACACTCCTGACTTGTGCCTTGTAGGTGGTGGAAAGTCTTTGGGGATTCAGGAGGTGAGACACTCGCCATAGAATATTCAGCTTCTGACCTGCTCTTGTAGCCACAAAATTTATGTGGCTGGTCCAAAAAGTTTTGGGTCAGTGGTGACACCCAGGATGTTTAATGGTGGGGGATTTGACAATGGTAATACCATTGAATGTCAAGGGGAGGTGGTTAGACTCTCATTGCCTGGCACTTGCGTGGCGCAAATGTTACTTGCCACTTATCAGCCCAAAGCCTGGATGTTGTCCAGGTCTTGTTGCATGCGGGCATGGACTACTTCATTATCTGAGGAATTGTGAATGGGACTGAACACATCAGCGAATATCCTCACTTTTGACCTTGTGATGGAGTGAAGGTTATTGATGAAGCAGCTGAAGATAGTTGGGCCTAGGTCACTGCCCTGAGGAACTCCTGCAGCGATGTCCTGGGGCTGAGACGGTTGGCCTCCAACAACCACAACCATCGTCCTTTGGGCCAGTGGAGAGTTTTCCCACTGACGCAATTTAACTGGAGTCATTATAAATCTAAACGATTATGCACCAGTGATGCCCCTTTGCAGTCTTCAAATGCACACATCTGGTACAGTATGTAGGACAACTACAAAAACCAAGTTTAGATTGTACTACATTGCCAGCTACAGAAGCCAACAGTCCCTGAGGAAACTCAGCGTGTGACTAAATAATTAACTACAATATAGGGTTAACAGGCTACAGAACCCCATTTTGTAAATTAATTATATAGTTAATTTTTAAACTGTATGTACATATGAAAGAGCGCCATTGTTAGCATATCTTTGCAACTTGAGTTCCTTTCATTGTCAGCATGATTTGTGCTTATGCTTCCAAAAATCAATTTTTTGAATATTTTATTTGAATATTCAAATTAGCTGGATTAACATTTTGAATATGTTATGAGCATTGAAGTGTCAGCCATGGTTCAGTTGGTAGCACGCTCACCTCTGAGCCAGAAGGTTGTGGGTTCAAATCTAGGCCGACACGCCAGTGCAGTACCAAGGGAGTGCTGCACTGTCGGAGGTGCCGAACACACACCAGTAAGAAATGGCTGGCTTTTTAAAAAAGAGAAATTATATGTATTATATTCTGTATTATATTTATGGGGATGGCTTTTATTCAACTTTGGGTCCATTTTTATGCAGACAGTGATCTTAAAGGAACTTCGATTGCAGTAATAATTTCTGCTGGTTTTTTGGTGAGTACATCGATCCAGGATTTAGTACCAGGGATTTATGGCAGGCTTCTATACATTTAAAATAACAACTGAAAATGCTGGAAAAACTCAGCAGGCCAGGCAACATCCGTGGAGAGAGAAATAGAGTCAACGTTTCGGGTCGATGACCTTTCGTCAGAACTGGAAAAAAGCAGGAAATGGAAAGCAGGTTTAGGGGCTGGGAAAAGGGGGAGGGGATGAAAGAAGGGTTTCGACCCGAAACATTGACTCTGTTTCTCTTTCCACGGATGCTGCCCTGGCCTGCTGAGTTTTTCCAGCGTTTTCTGTTGTTATTTCGGATTTCCAGCATCCGCAGTATTTTGCTATCGTTCCATACATTTAATCTGTTTCTCTAAAAACTTCCCGTACTTACCTCTCTGCTCAGTATAACTTATTAACCTTGGAGAAAGCACAGTCTCATTTCAGTTTATACTTTTGCTTTAGATTTGAGGCACCAGAACTCTGCATGTGAGCCAATTAAGGACTTAATTTCTGCCTCTGACACTCTAGTAAGCTTTTATTTTAATGGTATGGGGCAACAAAATACCAGAGCACCTCACATCTTGAATTTTTCTGTCTTTTATACAACTACCCTGGAGGTTCATTTTGATGAACTCCCAGATCTAGAGTTTTATTAAGACCTCCTTCGTCATTCATTGGTGTCAGCCATGGCTCAGTGGTAGCACTCTCGCCTCTGAGTCAGAAGGTTGTGGATTCAAGTCCCACTCCAGAGACTTGAATAGGTAATCACAGAATCACAGAATCTAGGCTGACACTCCAGTGTAGTATTGAGGGAGTGCTGCACAGGCCGACACTCCAGTGTAGTATTGAGGGAGTGCTGCACAGGCTGACACTCCAGTGTAGTATTGAGGGAGTGCTGCACCGTCAAGAGTTGCTGTCCTTTGGATGAGATACTAAAGCGAGACGCTGTCTTCCCTCTCAGGTGGAATGCCGTTGGGGGTCACAATGTACGTCATGGGACACCGATTTGCACTTATTAACCGGAGCTTTAGCTTCTGCCAAAACCAGCGGCGTTAAAATTACAAATTGGCAGAAACAAAGTGATAATGGAGCCACTCCATTTTAACTGCTCCCCTGCTTCTTTCCCGCTGATTGGAGACTTAATATTTGGAGGGAAGAGAAGCTCGATCAGAATTCATCTGAAATGGACACTTCAAAATGGTCATCTTTTCCTTGTGTGCAATAATGTGAAAAGCACATTTACAATAAAAATTGAGCTATTTAATAATCTGGTCTAGAACTATATGATGTAATAAATACAATTCCAGTCACAGACTCATCATACATTTAAATAGGACAAAATATTGAGTAAAGCATTAATTTAAATAAGGCAATGTGCTTTACTTTAATATCTTTAGCATTTCATCTGCCCGCAGTTTGGCAAAATTTAACCCTATAGAATTACAAATACATCTCCTGCCTATACACAAGGCTTTCTTTCAGTCAGTTTTTAACTTGTCTTGCTCTTCATGATGCTTACTTCTTGAATTCAAATAGTCCGCTATGAAGTCTGAGTTCTGATACATCAACACGCCCGCTAGTGTCAGCCCGATTCCAGCGTAGCTCAACGCGGTCATCTCACTGCCAAAGAGGACTTGCGAAATGACGAGGTTCCCGACCATGTTGAGGTTGCCCACAACGTGCAGAGTGACAGCAGAGGTAAGTGTGGTGACGCAGAAGCTTGCCAGATTGTACAGTACCGAGCCCAGGCAGCTAAGGAGGATGAAAATCCAAAGTTTGTTGTCATACTTGATGGATGGCTCCCATACAGCGCCACTCTCCAGCAGTAACGCAGCCGAAATAAGGATACAGAAGCTCGGGATGGACATCAAGTAGAGCAGGATGACAGAGTTGATCTTTTCTTCCTGAAGGAGAATACCTAGAAAAGAGAGAGACACAATGAGGAGTGTTGTAATAGCTGACACGTTAGCCTCTGCTCTGAACAGATGGGTAATATACGATTCTCTATTAAACATCAAGGACCTCTTTGGAATGTTACTGATGGAGGCGTGGGGGAGCTTGAGGCAGAGGCACTGAGGGAGCGGACAAGGGACAGAGTCAGAACCAAACACCGACAGAACCAAAGAAACTGAGAAAGAGGAGCAAAAATTAAGTGAGTGCCACAAAAGTGTTACTTGCAACTGACTTTTACAGCATTTTTGGTGACTTTACTAAAAGCCCACACTTTGGAATCTACTTTTAATGTTCAAATGAATTTGAAAAGTTTCAAAAATGTGGTTTCCAAAGATGAAAGAAGAATTCCTGATTAAAATGAGTTCCTTTGAAACACCAGTCACTGCGTTTGAGCTGTAGAGCGTTTCCACAGTGTTTGAGCTGTAGAGCGTTTCCACAGAATTTGAGCTGTAGAGCGTTTCCACAGAATTTGAGCTGCAGAGCGTTTCCACAGTATTTGAGCTGTAGAGCGTTTCCACAGTATTTGAGCTGTAGAGCATTTCCACAGTGTTTGAGCTGTAGAGCGTTTCCACTGTGTTTGAGCTGTAGAGCGTTTCCACAGTGTTTGAGCTGTAGAGCTTTTCCACAGTGTTTGAGCTGTAGAGCGTTTCCACAGAATTTGAGCTGTAGAGCGTTTCCACAGAATTTGAGCTGCAGAGCGTTTCCACAGTATTTGAGCTGTAGAGCGTTTCCACAGTATTTGAGCTGTAGAGCATTTCCACAGTGTTTGAGCTGTAGAGCGTTTCCACTGTGTTTGAGCTGTAGAGCGTTTCCACAGAATTTGAGCTGCAGAGCGTTTTCCACAGTGTTTGAGCTGTGGAGCGTTTCCACAGAATTTGAGCTGTAGAGCGTTTCCACAGTATTTGAGCTGTAGAGCTTTTCCACAGTATTTGAGCTGTAGAGCATTTCCACAGTGTTTGAGCTGTAGAGCGTTTCCACTGTGTTTGAGCTGTAGAGCGTTTCCACAGAATTTGAGCTGTAGAGCGTTTCCACTGTGTTTGAGCTGTAGAGCGTTTCCACAGTATTTGAGCTGTAGAGCGTTTCCACTGTGTTTGAGCTGTAGAACGTTTCCACAGTATTTGAGCTGTAGAACGTTTCCACTGTGTTTGAGCTGTAGAGCGTTTCCACAGTATTTGAGCTGTAGAGCTTTTCCACTGTGTTTGATTCAGCACAGCAGCGATTAAGGTGAGTTGTATGTTTCCTCAAGCTGTGTAAAATACAAGTGTGGAAAAATATAGACACACTGCACTCAAATTACTGAAATGCGTGTTGTAACTATGAAATGTTTTATTCAGTTCAGTAACCACGATACCAAATTGTGTAGTTGTGTGGGAGGTGAGGTGGGTGGGGTCCTTCCTAAATGCCAGCACTGTAACTTCATACTTAACTTATTTTTTACTAGTTCTCAGTCTGCAAATAGTGGTAACAAGTTCCTTCCTGAATAATACACGATGGTGGAAGTGGCTCATTCATTTTAAAAGCAAAAGTGCTCCCACTTGTCATAAGAGACAAATGTTAACGTTGATTCTGAAATCTATTAAAGCAACAGAGTCCCCTTCGATACAATCTAATTGTCATTTTCAGGTCAATTTACTAAATTACAACAATAATGATCCCTGTGCATATTAGGCAGAGCTGCTATATAAACAGGGACAGTGCATGGATTATTGAAGTAAAACCACCCAACAAGGAAAAATGACTGGCAGAAGTAATGACTGTGACTCCCACAGAATCTAACATTACATTGCTTCGATAGGTTTCAAAATGTCCCCATCCGAGAAGATGAGATGCATGAAGACTAGAAAGCAACTTCCCCAATGCCTCAGGTGGTAAATTCACCCCTTGCTGTGTTACTGAACTACACAGACCAGGAAGGCCCTTGGAGTGATTCGTGACCTGTGGTGAGTTTGTTGTCTTGGCCAGGACCACTGCAACAGGCCTCAGTGTCTCCAGGTTAGGTTGGGTAACTATTGTCAACTGAATGCAAGACTCGATTTTGAAGCTTCTTATCCACTCTGTATTTCATCCTTCTGAGGCGTTTGTCTTGGGATGTGGCTAGAAAACAACAGGGACTGAGAAATGATTGCCCACGGTTACAGTGGCTGCTTGACAATGGAAATCTTGATTAGCATTTTACCCAATTGGCATTTCATGCCTGATGGAGACTGACCTCTGTGGATAATCTCTCTCTTTCTCAACAAAATTAGCCAGAGCTGCAGATCTCAATTCAGCAGTACCCACCTTGTGAAGGGTGTATAGTAACATTGGGTAAGGACAGGATTGGGTGCAGCTGTAATGCTCCTCAGGGTCACACACCCTGCCAGCACTCTCTGTTACACACATGAAGAATGCTGACCTAGGTGAGGTACTGGAGGTGCCCGTGCAATAGTACCTTTATTAACTGTCAGTGCCGTCAAGAGATGAGGGGAGAAAAGTGGAAAATATGGTGTCTTGCTCTAAAAAACCTGTTGTTAATTGGTGATAAAAAGCTAGATGAGGGCAGATGCACTGTAGCCTGCACACGAACGAATGGCTAATATTTATTTCCTGACCAATATTTATTTATTTTTAAGAACATACAATTCCGCTGAGTGTGTTCTAACTATACCCACTCCATATAAAGTCTCTGCATCTGCCAGAGGGAAGGTGACCTTCAGATAACCTGTGTGATCGCTCTGAATCACAGTCTATGTATAGGCTGGTGAAATTGCAGCAGTAGAGGGTCTAACAACACATGAAGTGAGTGACGCAACAAAACAAACTGTTTGCAACACTAATGACATGTTCATTCTGTCATGGTGTTAGCCGTTACAACTCAGTGTGTTGCGGAGGGGAGGGCTGGGCTGGAAAAGCAGTAGTCGCCATTCCAAAAACTTACTGGGACATTATCATGACACCATAAAATAACATTTACAATATTCTGCTTCCCATTTAGCAGGAAGCTGCAATAATTGAAACGTATGTAGTTTGCCAATATCAATTTGGGACATTATGGCCCAGAATTTGCTGGGTAAATAAGTGCAAGTTTAACGCGCATGCCGTTATTAGTGTGTAAATAGCCCAGCCATTTGTGGCGAGGAAGAGATACGCCCAGAGTTGCGAATCGCCGCAAATTTCTGGATGATTTACGTCGCTCCGCCATTAGCCTCGCAAAAACCAGAGCTCGCTGTCAACCTCCCCGTGAGTTTCAAGAAATTGCTGCATTTGCGCTGTTAAAACAAATTAAACTCACCACAGAAAGTTAGGGCTGGTAATTAATGATGTAATAACAAGATTTAGGTTACTGCAATGCCACTTAACCTCTTCAACTCAGAAAAGGGGACAATTGAAACTGTGGAGTCTCATTCCTGCAGCTAATAAAATAGACCTACAATTTATAGGACAGCATCTAAATTTAAATATTAAAAAATAATTCTTACTTTTCCTTTTTGTTTCTCTCCCTCTCTTTCTGTATCTAATTTGACTCTAATTCACCCTATTTCCTTCTCGGTCATTCCTCTGTTCCTTTCTCCATCCTTAAACCTCGTTGGTTAAGGAGGCAGACTGTTGGTCCCATCATTCACCAGGGTCCCCGATGCCCTGTTGACCTCGCTGTGCCATTATCAATTCACACTTCCAGCATATTGAGCGCCAAAAATTTGAGCTGAAGGGTGAGGGAAAAAAAATCTAACAAAATGCCCCAGTCCAGCAAATTCTGGGCCAATAACTCCAGCATTGCTGGGCTTTCATTCTGTTGTTGGAGTGGGTTTTCCAGCCACCTTCTGGAATGGCTGACTCCATCTCAAATCCCAGTGACCCCACCACTTCTTTGGGATCAATGACCTTTGTCTCTATGTTTTTGAAGCCTTCAGTAGGCACACAATTAAATACATGTCTGCGTACAATATGTGTGGCTTCTCTACACCCAAGAAGGGCCTGCTGGGCATAATTTCTGGGGTACCTCATCCAGGAACGACCTACAGACATGTCGCCCAAAGCTGGATAGAGACATGGTTTGGGGGGTGGGGATTGATACGTGGAAGACTTGGGCCTAAATTCTAATGGAGAGGTGGTGGGGGGGGGGGGGGGGGGGAAATGGGTGTAGGGCGGTGGGCTCCGAAGCGGTCGGGGAACCTGGGAGAATGGCTTTCCCGCAGGCCCTGCCGAATTTAACGGCAGGGGCTGATTAGCATGGGAAGCCTCTGTTTCCCACCCACAGCCAGCCAGATGGGGAGGCTATGGGACTAGGCCGCAGAGAGGAGGGAGGGATCGCATGGGGGCTGGAGGAACATGGGTAGGGCTGGTATTATCGGGGGCTGGGAGAAGAATTGGCAGTGGGGGGGTGGAAAAATGATCGGTGGCAGGAAGAGCTGGGGGGCGGTATCACCAAAGATCAGGGGCCGGAGCAACAGATCAGGGCCGGAGGGGGGGCGGGGGTCGGAACATCATCGGAGGGCTAGGTGGAGCACGGGGGGGCCCCAAGAGAAGGTGGGGGAGACACACGACATTGGAGGGCCGGAGAAGCATTTGAGGGGGGGGGGGGGGCGCGGAGAAATCGGAGGCCTCTGGGGTGGGGAGTCTCCGATCATGGTGGGTCGATTAGGTAGGGACGCTGGATCCAGGAGGTAGGTGTAAAGGCACTTACCTCCCGAATCCAGCAGTCCTTGCCTTGCATTAACTGGCGGGTTTCACGAGGCTTGCAAAACCCAACCAGCTAAAGTTAAATCCAAAATGGAGGTTAAATCAGAGGCTTCCAGCCTCATTATAATATTTAAATGGACGATCCGGCTCCTGGCTGCAGGCTGGTCGGTTGCCCGCACCCCCCCCCCAACCCCCGTCCCACCTCCGTTAAAACTGGAAGTGGGCAGGTTGGCGGCGGATTCAGGTCAGGATCCTGATTTTTAACACTTTAACTTCCCACACGACCCCAATCTACCCATTTTTAAGGTTAAAATTGCCCCTCTTGGTACCCACTGGCCTCCCCGTCAATAGGGAGTTCGGATGCAGATTCTGGCCCAAAGTTGCTCCAGGAAACAGTTTACATAAACTTTCTTTGTAATCTATTTTAACTCTTGTTGACCTGTTTAAAATAAACATGTTAATGGCTGTTATAATAGCACACAATGGGATTTTACATGAAAGAATTAACTAATGTGCTACTGAAGAAATTATACTGCTAAATGGGCATCAACATTAACCCTTTCAGTTTACTCATTGGCAGAACCTCTTCTATGATACAACCATGTCAGCCTTATACATCTGGGCTTTTGATTTAAAGCCAGTTTTTAGCAAATTAAAGTGCTTCCATATCCAAAATTAGAACCAAGAGAGGAATAGGAAGAACTAAGTTTTTGAAGCTTTTGTGGGCAGGGGGAGGTGGGGGCGGGGGGGCGGTCGGGTTGGAAAAGCTGAGATAAGTTAGATTAGTTAGCGAAAAAATAAAATGAAAAGGATGAAATAGGACAGAGAGAGAATGGGAAGGAAAAAAAGGAAGAAGGGAAGGTAGGGGCTGCAGGACAAGTAACATTCAAATGTTTAAAATTTGCTTTGATGTAAACCATATCGTAAGAGTTTTATTTTAGGGCTAATATTTCAGTAACAAAAGCTACTCCTGACAATGGAGCAGGGTTATGACTGTTACATTAATGTTCAGAACAGTGTCTCAGAATGTGAGGGCCCAGGGACACATTCAAGTTTAAAAGGAGCTGAAAACAGTTCAAAATAGAAGGGAAGCAATGAGATTAAAAGGGAGTTTATTTTTAGTCCGGTGTTGATATTTCACACTAGTGAAAATTTATGCAAAAGTATTAACAACCGTGAGTAGACATCACAAGGCGCATTCACAGCTACTCCATGAATGGAGCGGTTAACACTGTTCCCCTCCCCTCCATGAATGGAGCGGTTAACACTGTTCCCCTCCATGAATGGAGCGGTTAACACTGTTCCCCTCCATGAATGGAGCGGTTAACACTGTTCCCCTCCCCTCCCCTCCATGAATGGAGCGGTTAACACTGTTCCCCTCCATGAATGGAGCGGTTAACACTGTTCCCCTCCATGAATGGAGCGGTTAACACTGTTCCCCTCCATGAATGGAGCGGTTAACACTGTTCCCCTCCCCTCCATGAATGGAGCGGTTAACACTGTTCCCCTCCATGAATGGAGCGGTTAACACTGTTCACAGCTACTCCATGAATGGAGCGGTTAACACCGTTCCCCTCCCCTCCCCTCCATGAATGGAGCGGTTAACACTGTTCCCCTCCATGAATGGAGCGGTTAACACTGTTCCCCTCCATGAATGGAGCGGTTAACACTGTTCCCCTCCCCTCCCCTCCATGAATGGAGCGGTTAACACTGTTCCCCTCCATGAATGGAGCGGTTAACACTGTTCCCCTCCATGAATGGAGCGGTTAACACTGTTCCCCTCCATGAATGGAGCGGTTAACACTGTTCCCCTCCATGAATGGAGCGGTTAACACTGTTCCCCTCCATGAATGGAGCGGTTAACACTGTTCCCCTCCATGAATGGAGCGGTTAACACTGTTCCCCTCCATGAATGGAGCGGTTAACACTGTTCCCCTCCATGAATGGAGCGGTTAACACTGTTCCCCTCCATGAATGGAGCGGTTAACACTGTTCCCCTCCCCTCCCCTCCATGAATGGAGCGGTTAACACTGTTCCCCTCCCCTCCCCTCCATGAATGGAGCGGTTAACACTGTTCCCCTCCCCTCCCCTCCATGAATGGAGCGGTTAACACTGTTCCCCTCCCCTCCCCTCCATGAATGGAGCGGTTAACACTGTTCCCCTCCCCTCCCCTCCATGAATGGAGCAGTTAACACTGTTCCCCTCCCCTCCCCTCCATGAATGGAGCGGTTAACACTGTTCCCCTCCCCTCCCCTCCATGAATGGAGCGGTTAACACTGTTCCCCTCCCCTCCCCTCCATGAATGGAGCGGTTAACACTGTTCCCCTCCCCTCCATGAATGGAGCGGTTAACACTGTTCCCCTCCCCTCCATGAATGGAGCGGTTAACACTGTTCCCCTCCCCTCCATGAATGGAGCGGTTAACACTGTTCCCCTCCCCTCCATGAATGGAGCGGTTAACACTGTTCCCCTCCCCTCCATGAATGGAGCGGTTAACACTGTTCCCCTCCCCTCCATGAATGGAGCGGTTAACACTGTTCACAGCTCCTCCATGAATGGAGCGGTTAACACTGTTCCCCTTGTAATGATATCAGCAAATAGTGATGGTATTTGCCTGTTTGATTATTTATGCCTTACCAGCATATTTGCCTGATTGATTACTTATGCCTGACCAGCAGAGGGCATGTGAGAGACAAGCAGTTTAGTTTTGGTTTCGTTTTAGATGGATCTCCAAGATGGTGTCTCCTGTAATGCTGTTAACTGAGTTGAACATACTTTAGATAAAAAGTCATTCTCTTTCATGAATGTGTCGTCATTGAACCCACATACAAATCAATACACCCCTCCCCTCCATGAATGGAGCGGTTAACACTGTTCCCCTCCATGAATGGAGCGGTTAACACTGTTCCCCTCCATGAATGGAGCGGTTAACACTGTTCCCCTCCATGAATGGAGCGGTTAACACTGTTCCCCTCCATGAATGGAGCGGTTAACACTGTTCCCCTCCATGAATGGAGCGGTTAACACTGTTCCCCTCCATGAATGGAGCGGTTAACACTGTTCCCCTCCATGAATGGAGCGGTTAACACTGTTCCCCTCCATGAATGGAGCGGTTAACACTGTTCCCCTCCATGAATGGAGCGGTTAACACTGTTCCCCTCCATGAATGGAGCGGTTAACACTGTTCCCCTCCATGAATGGAGCGGTTAACACTGTTCCCCTCCATGAATGGAGCGGTTAACACTGTTCCCCTCCATGAATGGAGCGGTTAACACTGTTCCCCTCCATGAATGGAGCGGTTAACACTGTTCCCCTCCATGAATGGAGCGGTTAACACTGTTCCCCTCCATGAATGGAGCGGTTAACACTGTTCCCCTCCATGAATGGAGCGGTTAACACTGTTCCCCTCCATGAATGGAGCGGTTAACACTGTTCCCCTCCATGAATGGAGCGGTTAACACTGTTCCCCTCCATGAATGGAGCGGTTAACACTGTTCCCCTCCATGAATGGAGCGGTTAACACTGTTCCCCTCCATGAATGGAGCGGTTAACACTGTTCCCCTCCATGAATGGAGCGGTTAACACTGTTCCCCTCCATGAATGGAGCGGTTAACACTGTTCCCCTCCATGAATGGAGCGGTTAACACTGTTCCCCTCCATGAATGGAGCGGTTAACACTGTTCCCCTCCATGAATGGAGCGGTTAACACTGTTCCCCTCCATGAATGGAGCGGTTAACACTGTTCCCCTCCATGAATGGAGCGGTTAACACTGTTCCCCTCCATGAATGGAGCGGTTAACACTGTTCCCCTCCATGAATGGAGCGGTTAACACTGTTCCCCTCCATGAATGGAGCGGTTAACACTGTTCCCCTCCATGAATGGAGCGGTTAACACTGTTCCCCTCCATGAATGGAGCGGTTAACACTGTTCCCCTCCATGAATGGAGCGGTTAACACTGTTCCCCTCCATGAATGGAGCGGTTAACACTGTTCCCCTCCATGAATGGAGCGGTTAACACTGTTCCCCTCCATGAATGGAGCGGTTAACACTGTTCCCCTCCATGAATGGAGCGGTTAACACTGTTCCCCTCCATGAATGGAGCGGTTAACACTGTTCCCCTCCATGAATGGAGCGGTTAACACTGTTCCCCTCCATGAATGGAGCGGTTAACACTGTTCCCCTCCATGAATGGAGCGGTTAACACTGTTCCCCTCCATGAATGGAGCGGTTAACACTGTTCCCCTCCATGAATGGAGCGGTTAACACTGTTCCCCTCCATGAATGGAGCGGTTAACACTGTTCCCCTCCATGAATGGAGCGGTTAACACTGTTCCCCTCCATGAATGGAGCGGTTAACACTGTTCCCCTCCATGAATGGAGCGGTTAACACTGTTCCCCTCCATGAATGGAGCGGTTAACACTGTTCCCCTCCATGAATGGAGCGGTTAACACTGTTCCCCTCCATGAATGGAGCGGTTAACACTGTTCCCCTCCATGAATGGAGCGGTTAACACTGTTCCCCTCCATGAATGGAGCGGTTAACACTGTTCCCCTCCATGAATGGAGCGGTTAACACTGTTCCCCTCCATGAATGGAGCGGTTAACACTGTTCCCCTCCCCTCCCCTCCATGAATGGAGCGGTTAACACTGTTCCCCTCCCCTCCCCTCCATGAATGGAGCGGTTAACACTGTTCCCCTCCCCTCCCCTCCATGAATGGAGCGGTTAACACTGTTCCCCTCCCCTCCCCTCCATGAATGGAGCGGTTAACACTGTTCCCCTCCCCTCCCCTCCATGAATGGAGCGGTTAACACTGTTCCCCTCCCCTCCCCTCCATGAATGGAGCGGTTAACACTGTTCCCCTCCCCTCCCCTCCATGAATGGAGCGGTTAACACTGTTCCCCTCCCCTCCCCTCCATGAATGGAGCGGTTAACACTGTTCCCCTCCCCTCCCCTCCATGAATGGAGCGGTTAACACTGTTCCCCTCCCCTCCCCTCCATGAATGGAGCGGTTAACACTGTTCCCCTCCCCTCCATGAATGGAGCGGTTAACACTGTTCCCCTCCCCTCCATGAATGGAGCGGTTAACACTGTTCCCCTCCCCTCCATGAATGGAGCGGTTAACACTGTTCCCCTCCCCTCCATGAATGGAGCGGTTAACACTGTTCCCCTCCCCTCCATGAATGGAGCGGTTAACACTGTTCCCCTCCCCTCCATGAATGGAGCGGTTAACACTGTTCACAGCTCCTCCATGAATGGAGCGGTTAACACTGTTCCCCTTGTAATGATATCAGCAAATAGTGATGGTATTTGCCTGTTTGATTATTTATGCCTTACCAGCATATTTGCCTGATTGATTACTTATGCCTGACCAGCAGAGGGCATGTGAGAGACAAGCAGTTTAGTTTTGGTTTCGTTTTAGATGGATCTCCAAGATGGTGTCTCCTGTAATGCTGTTAACTGAGTTGAACATACTTTAGATAAAAAGTCATTCTCTTTCATGAATGTGTCGTCATTGAACCCACATACAAATCAATACACCCCTCCCCTCCATGAATGGAGCGGTTAACACTGTTCCCCTCCATGAATGGAGCGGTTAACACTGTTCCCCTCCATGAATGGAGCGGTTAACACTGTTCCCCTCCATGAATGGAGCGGTTAACACTGTTCCCCTCCATGAATGGAGCGGTTAACACTGTTCCCCTCCATGAATGGAGCGGTTAACACTGTTCCCCTCCATGAATGGAGCGGTTAACACTGTTCCCCTCCATGAATGGAGCGGTTAACACTGTTCCCCTCCATGAATGGAGCGGTTAACACTGTTCCCCTCCATGAATGGAGCGGTTAACACTGTTCCCCTCCATGAATGGAGCGGTTAACACTGTTCCCCTCCATGAATGGAGCGGTTAACACTGTTCCCCTCCATGAATGGAGCGGTTAACACTGTTCCCCTCCATGAATGGAGCGGTTAACACTGTTCCCCTCCATGAATGGAGCGGTTAACACTGTTCCCCTCCATGAATGGAGCGGTTAACACTGTTCCCCTCCATGAATGGAGCGGTTAACACTGTTCCCCTCCATGAATGGAGCGGTTAACACTGTTCCCCTCCATGAATGGAGCGGTTAACACTGTTCCCCTCCATGAATGGAGCGGTTAACACTGTTCCCCTCCATGAATGGAGCGGTTAACACTGTTCCCCTCCATGAATGGAGCGGTTAACACTGTTCCCCTCCATGAATGGAGCGGTTAACACTGTTCCCCTCCATGAATGGAGCGGTTAACACTGTTCCCCTCCCCTCCCCTCCATGAATGGAGCGGTTAACACTGTTCCCCTCCCCTCCCCTCCATGAATGGAGCGGTTAACACTGTTCCCCTCCCCTCCCCTCCATGAATGGAGCGGTTAACACTGTTCCCCTCCCCTCCCCTCCATGAATGGAGCGGTTAACACTGTTCCCCTCCCCTCCCCTCCATGAATGGAGCGGTTAACACTGTTCCCCTCCATGAATGGAGCGGTTAACACTGTTCCCCTCCATGAATGGAGCGGTTAACACTGTTCCCCTCCATGAATGGAGCAGTTAACACTGTTTCCCTCCCCTCCACAGTGAAGTTCAACAAGATCAGCTTTTAAAATGATGTGTTTTTGCACTGGGACAAACAACACATCAAAAACACCTATTTCTAACAATTAAATTTCGAGAGGCTGTGGCGCCCATCACCTATGCTGCGACAGTCAAGTCTGGCTGTCAGTTTTCCTCTTCCCCATTGGTCAAGCACTGCTGTATTTTTCTCCCCTCTCATTTTTTTCTACTTTTCTTACTCAGCAGTCGTATCACACAAAAGCTTTTCTCGAATTTCAATTTTCTCTGCAATTGTATTCACCTAAAATGTTCTAAGATATAGTTGCCATGACAGTTCCTCACCCATCCTTACTATAAACCCCATAAAATATCACATCAAACATACAAAAATTTCACGACACACAGTGTCCTGAGGCACAGAGGTAAAGGGACGTCATTGTTCATGAAAATGAAAAGTACAAGCTCCCTCAATGGCTCAGTTAGTAACAAACTCCGTAGTGTAAGTGCTAGGTAAAATATCCTGGATGAGATTAAGTAACATTTGCAGATATGTGTGCATATTTGTTGGAAAAAAAACCTTCACAGCAGAAAGAGTTTGTCATCGCAACTTTGACCCATAGGGACTGATTTAGAATGGAGAAAGAACGTCTAAAAGTATCAGAAACAATTCGGAAAACAGAGACTACAACAAGAGAAAGTGAGAGAGAGCCAGGCAGTAGAGCAAGAAAGAGGCAGATGGAAAGCGTGGAAGATGAAAAGAGAGAGAGAGAGAGAGAGAGAGAGAGAGAGATAGGGAAACCGAATGAATCCAGAATGGAAGCCAAGCAGAGATAGTTATAAGAAAGACACACAATCTGTGTTTACTTTGCAACACTACAGGAGATCAACTAAAATTACAAATGAAACATGTACCTGATTTGTCTTTTACTGAAGAGGAGGGGTAACTGAGGGATCAACAATTTACGTGCCAAGATTTTACTGTAACACTTAAGGATGTGAAAGTCTGTATTTTATGAGCTCAGTTTCGGTTCTAACAACTCATTTGTTCTATTAGCAGCAGAGTCTCTTCAATCATTTAATACTTGTCTCCCATTTTTAAACCTTCCTGCACTGATGGTCATAGAATGCATTTTGTCTGTATACATCTGGGACGGAAAATCCTTGGCCCTTTAGCACACTCCTGCTATGATTCCGTCATGAGAGCTTCCAATGGCTTTGATTGGGGGAGGGTGGACTCTGGAGCCTTTGCCTGACCCAAACACAGCCATTGACACAGAGGGCGTGGGGACTCCCAACACTGCATTCCAGGCCTCGAAGATCTTTGGATCTCTTTGCGATCTTTGAAGGCCGGTGTCTCTTCAATGGCAGTTGTGTGGCCCACCTTGGAGGTCCAGACCTGGGTCGTGACCTGGATCCCCAATGACTTGGCAGATACATTTTTTTTCTTTAAAAAAAGATCCCCCTAATAAAGGGTACAGAGGGGGCCTTAAAACCATCTTTCTAAAAAAAGGGGGGGTTGCAGCCAGCAGAGCACGGCGATTTTCCGGCCTTTGGGGCCAGCAACACACAGGCACCCAGGAAGCACACAAAGTGGTGCAGAAGCCCACCACGTATATGCGAAAGACAGGACATTATCCTGACCCCCACCCCCGGCATACTCAGTGTCAGAGAGCTCCAGGATCGCACCGAGGATGTTTCCCCTATCAGTTGCTTCTATTTTTATTGGCGAAATGGACGTCTATGCTGAAAGTGAAGGAATGCATTATCTTGTGCAATATCCATCCACTAGCATTCAAAAAAAAAAAAGAATTGATGTTAGTGACCATTGAATTTCTTGTGGTACTGTTCACAGTGGTCGAATATACCAGTTTACATACAGGAACAAGAGCGTTATACAATATAGGTCACACATTGTCCCAAAAGGGTACAGACTCTAGCGTGTCTGGTGCACAGTAGCCCAGTCAATGATCTCTAGTCCTGGTTTGATGACGTCAAGCATTACAGTGCTTCACTCCACAGGCAGTTCCCCCTATTATTACCAGAAGGACAATCTTAAGCTTTACTTCCTCCTCCCATGACCAACCCAGATCTATAAACCCCCTCTGCCCATTCCTCCATCCTCACCTCTAACATCAAAAGTAAGGCACTCATGGATTCACAGACCATTCACAATCTTGGCATTCTGTTTGACCCCGAGTTTGAAACCTCACAATCTATCCACCACCAAGACCAATTACTTCCTCCTCTGGAACATTGGTCACCTCTGCCCTGAGCTCAGTCCCAACAAAAATGTTATACATGACTTTGTCACCTCCCATACTCTAACGCTCTCCTTGCTCGCCTCCCATCCTCCACAAACTCCAACTTGCCGTAAAATCTGCTGCACAAATCCTGTCCCACACTAAGTCCTGTTCACTGACCTACTACACTGGCTCCTGTCCTCCAACACGTTAAATTTAAAATCCTTGTCATTGTCTATAAACCCCTCCATGGTCTTGTTCTCTGCGATCTCCTACAGCCCTCAATCCACTCCTAAATGCACTGTTCCTCCGATTCGATCCTTCTGTGCATTCCCCCCACCCTTCCCTCCATCACTGGTGGCAGAACCTTCAGTGGCCTGGGTCCTACTCTTCGGAACTCCCTCCCTAAACCTCTCCACGTTTTTTCCTAAACCTTTAAAAGTTGTTTTTATAACAGGTGCACAACTGTGCAAAGAATGTTGGGAGTCTGTAGATAAATTCTTCAACATCTCTTTTCCTTAATTATCTTAATAGGTGCCTGAGATAGATGGAGTGACCATAATATATTCATCATTCGTTTCTGTTAAGATGATGCCAAGTAAATATTGGCAACACTCTGCCACAAAAGGAACTCCAACAAATACGTTCTGCTTATGGCTGCCAGCCAGCCAGACCTACAACCACAAACGTTCAGCAAGCCTTTACTGTGCATCAACATAGCTGAAGGGACAGTAGTCAATGTCACAAAGAGCACGGTGAGTTTCATTAAAGGAAGTCCATCCTGCTTTGAAATGATGGTGCAAGGCAGGAATAAATAAGTGGAATGTTCCACAACTTTCAGCACTACTGACCTCATTAGTGTGGGGTTTTTAAATTGAGAAGTCTAACTGAAGGAGCAAATTCATAGAGCAGGATATCACCAAGGCTGGAAAAAAGTAATGGGGAAAGACAAGAACATTCAACAAGTAATTGATAGGCGATGCTAAATTTAGGCTTTCGAACCTAAATTAATTGTAGCAGGAAGGAAACATCGAGGAAAGCAAGGAGTTCCATGGTTTTGAGGTTCTGACTGTGTTGAGTCTTGATTTCAACACACAGAGGGTGGAGGGAGGGGGGTCGCAAGTTGTACATTTGGAATTTAAAAGAAATGATAGAGGTAAGTTGAGAGCAGTGATGACTACAGTAGTATTGATAATATAGAGAAAGGATATGAGAAAGAAAGAGGTGGAGGCTAGAGGCGAGACAAGGATTTCCTATCAGATGGGAAACATACTGAACAAAAGGAATTGAGTAAGAGGACAATGAAGATTTCTATTTAGAAATAGTTAGCAAGTCAGCATGGATTTATGGGAGATAGATCATACTCCACAAACCTGTTAGGATGCTTCGAGGATGTACTGGAGCTTGTGTAGAAATGGAACTCCAAGGACATTATTTATCTAGACACCAGCAAGGCTTTTGATACAGTGGCACAGAGGAGGTTGGCCCAGAAGATAAAAATGCATAGAATGAAGTAGATTAGCATCTGGCTGCATCAAAGGAGATAGGGGATTGTCATACTTGGAGCTCTGTCGGAGCGGTGGGAAATAACTAGTGGGGTATGTCAAGGATCAGTGGTGGGACCTTTGCTACTTATTTCGTACGCCAATGATTTTAAAGTGGAGATACAAATAAACCCATCATGTTTGGTGATTACATCAAGGTGCGGAGGAGGGTTGCAAACAATCAAAAGCAGACTGATCAGGTGCAAAGATAGATTGGGAAGTTGGGCTGAGAAATGGTAAGGAAAATTCAATGTGGACAAGTGTAAAGCGATGAGAATAAACTTTAAAACTGTAACTTCAGTGCTGTTAGTCTACAAGATACAGCACAGGAAAATGATTGGTGGGGGTGGGTGGAATTAGTGAAATCATCTCCATCAGTGGTAAACAGGCAAGTAGGATCTTGGGTTGTATAGCGCACCGAATAGAACATAAATCACAGGATGCGACACTGAGCCAACACGAGGCATTGGTTCGTTCCCATTGAAGTTATATATGCAGTTCTGGTCACATGATAGGAAGGATGTTGTGGCACTGCAAAGGGTGCAGCAAAGGGCTACCTGTCTAATATCTGGCATCAGGCACCTAAGCTACAGGGAGAGACTACAGAAGCTGAATTTTAACTTTGACAACATTTTCCTTCAGGTTGGAAGGTCTGATATTTATCACAGCATTGCAGACCATTTACCAAAGTAGAGAACAGACAGTGGAGAATGCTGAAATGTTATATGTATGTGAACACATGTAGCAGTCTCCTGTACAGCGATCTCTTCATTTCCTTACACAATAAATCTGCTTTACAACTGCTAATAAGACCTAGAGCAGTGTTCTATCCCAGCACCAACGTAGACTAAATTCCTGTAATCTTGCAAAGGTGATGATGTCACAAGCACATTCAAATAATAGCTACAAGAAAATGATAGATGGAAGTTTTCACAATGAAAATCTAATCTCAGTTGCATTTTTGTTCATGATATTTGCAGAGCTGCTGGATGATATTTTATCTGATTATTCCCACCACCTCTATTAGTCTCAAATTGCACTTTCCTATGCGACTACTACTCTGAAGTGATGACCTCATAATAACCTCATAGCTTTCGGCCATGCAATTTAAATATTGCCAAGCATCTCTATGCTGGAGGGGGAGTGGGGGAACAGTCACAGTTCCTACTTTTGGTTGCAATCCAGTGACCCCTTCTGACAAATTCCAATGTGCAATGATACCAAGTTGGAGAGTTAGAGCATTAAACAGAGGCGCTTCGGAGGCCGAATACCCTTTTCTCACCCTTGCCTTTTCTTATGTCCTTGCATCATTCCTTGCTGTGAATCATGTAACACTATGCACGGTGGCATAGTGGTTAGCACTGTTGCCTCACAGCGCCAGGGACCCGGGTTCCTGTCTGTGTGGAGTTTGCACATTCTCCCCGTGTTTGCGTGGGTTTCCTCCGGGTGCTCCGGTTTCCTCCCACAGTCCAAAGATGTGCGGGTTAGGTTGATTGGCTATGATAAAATTGACCCTTAGTGTTAGGGGGATTAAATACGTGGGGTTACGGGGATCAGGTGGGATATGTGTCGGTGCAGGCTCGGTGGGCCGAAATGGCCTCTATCTGCACTGTGGGGTTTCTGTGATTCTGTGAACTGTATTGTTCTGCAACCATGCTGTCACAATTGGATTTACACTTGTGCTTCATGTTGCCATCTGAACCCCACAATGTTCAGTAGTTATTACTGACTGAGCCATATATCTATATATTTATTTTCTGGTGACTTTGTTAAGAAAAATGTTACTCATGGGTGGAATATGAGCATCATTTCTCACTCTACCTCAAGTTGCATCACATCTCAACATCCATTTCATAAGACAGGCTAGAAGCAACACTCTTTCCATCATAAAATGCTGTTTTTGTCCATCTTAATGGTAACCCACCCAACCGCCTCTCCCCACCTAGCCATGGTACTGTTAGTAAAATCACAGAACAACCCAACTCACTTTGTTGGATGGACTTCACTCCTCTCAACATGGTTGCAGCAAAAATGTAGAGGCATCCTTTGTGATCAAACTGTACCTCGCCCAAAAGACTGAATGAAGCTCCCAGGCAGATGGGCATCATGGCAGTGTACTTGAGGATGTGATGGTGCTTACCCAGAAAGAGCTTTGATATGGCTATGGTAAAGAGAGGGGTAGTGGTGGAGATCACTTGTGCAAAGGAGAGCTGCACGCAATTCAATCCCATGTTCCCAAAGGCGATAGTGGCACAGAAGGTCAGGCTCAGTAGAAACACCTTGAATTTAGCAGCAGTAGAGAGTCCGGTGACTTCTTTTATTTTCAGGTTTACGAATCCCATCCGGATCAAAGCATAGTCGACAACAATGGCCGTCAGCATGTGAAGCGCCGACAGCAAGAGAGGGTAGCGAAAATTGTAGACGGCGAAGATGCATTTGTTGAGGCTGGTTATGGTGGTCCCGGTGGCGAGCAGGACGGTGACCGCAGCGAGGGTGTGCAACATCCGCCTCTTCTTCTGGGTCGCCCCTGCTGCTTGATCGGATATTGGCGGAGGAAACTCCGGGAATACATCAGTAGTTGTCATGGTAACTCCATCTCGGGCTGAAAAAAGAAAGTCTCTGGGTTATCCTTCTCCCCGTGTCCTCTAACGCTCTTCGGCTGCTTCTCAGGGTTGAAATTAGACACAGGAACTCGCTGCTCTCTCGGGATAACAAGTCCTGTGCATTTCAGCAGCTCGATCCTTGCTGGTAAATCACCGCCCATTGAACATAACCTTTATGTTAACGTTTCAATTATTTATTTTTTAAAAGACTATTTATTATCGTTTCTAGGGGAGGGAACTTAAAAAAAAATGCGAGAGGACAGCGCTTTCTGAATTCACCACGCCTTGCCAGATGCTGTCTGTGTTTCTGATGAATCACCGTGCTGCTTGTAACGTGTTTTCACCCCCCTCGGCTTCGCTCATTTGTGCCTTCACCAAATTGCTTGCAGCCTCGGCTGGTCCAATGAAGCGGTGCGGGGGCAGATCTCCGCAGGATCACAATCCAGACGTCAGATTTCCAAATTTAGCGTTTGATGACATTGCGCCCGCCCCTGGGCAGCTTCCAAAATAAAAAGAGACAAAACGCGGTGTAAACGACCACTGTTTTTGAAATTAACTGCGAAGAATAACACACACACACATTTAGTGGTTTCTTTTAGGATGTCAATCACCAGGCATCGTATTTAAATTTATGTCGGCGAGGTCTTGTAATAATTCGCACGCATGCAAAACGCCAGCCTTCATTCACAGTGCAGACACTGTATCCCTTTCACGTGACACTTGCCATTTACTTCCTTCTTACAAATACATAGTCAAATGTTGCAACTATTAATGCCGCCTGTCACTAAGCAACATACACCAAGCTCTTAGTTTATTAATGCTGTGTAAATTAGAAAGCTCTAAGCACTAGTTTAATTTTCTAAATTTTCTAAAAAACATTATATTGTACAAGGGCAGCACGGTGGCATAGTGGTTAGCACTGTTGCCTCACAGCGCCAGGAACCCGGGTTCGAATCCGGCCTCGGGCGCCTGTCTGTGTGGAGTTTGCACATTCTCCCCGTGTTTGCGTGGGTTTCCTCCAGGTGCTCCGGTATCCTCCCACAGTCCAAAGATGTGCGGGTTAGGTTGATTGGCTATCATAAATTGACCCTTAGTGTAAGAGGGATTAAATACGTGGGGTTACGGGGATAGGGTGGGATATGTGTTGGTGTAGGGGTTACGGGGATCGGGTGGGATATGTGTCGGTGCAGGCTCGATGGGCCGAAATGGCCTCTATCTGCACTGTGGCGTTTCTGTGACTCTGTGAAGACACGAATCTCTCCTTTCTTGATCACACAATTCACAAACCTCTCGTGTCCCTGCAGGAAGGTGGTTAAGGTTACGGTTTCCTTCTTTATCTGATGTTGCATTATATACACAGTTTTATTATTTATAATTAATTATTATTCGTGGTTTATTGCTTGTTTTCCAGCAGTCGGGATCACTGTTTGTTTACGTTACTGGTATCAGCTTGTCACCACATGATTTGGATGAAGTAATGGAGGGTTGTATATCCAAAATTTGCAGATGCCACTAAGTTAGGAAGGTACAGTAAGTTGTGTAGAAGGGAGCAGGAAGTTGTAGAGGGACACAGACAGACTAAGTGAGTAGGCAAAACTGTGGCAGATGGAGTTCAACATGGGGAAATGTGAGGTCATCCACTTTAGTGTCAGCTGTGGCTCAGTAGGCAGCACACTTGCCTCTGAGTCAGAAGACTGTGGGTTCAAGTCCCACTCCAGGGACTTGAGCACATAAATCTACGCTGACACTCCAATGCAGTGCTGAGGGAGCGCTGCACTGTCAGAGGTGCAGTCTTTCGGATGAGACGTTAAACCGAGGTCCCGTCTGTTCTCTCAGATGGACGTAAATGATCCCAAGGCACTATTTCGAAGAGCAGGGGCGTTATCCCCGGTGTCCTGGCCAATATTTATCCCTCAATCAACATAACAAAAGCAGATTACCTGGTCATTATCACATTGCTGTTTGTGGGAGCTTGCTGTGCGCAAATTGGCTGCCACGTTTCCCACATTACAACAGTGACTACACTCCAAAAAGTACTTCATTGGCTGTAAAGCACTTTGATATATCTGGTGGTCGTGAAAGGCGCTATATAAATGTAAGTCTTTTAAGTCTTTTCTTTAGATCAGAGAAGGAGAAATCAGAATATTTTCTTAATAGTGGAATACTAGGAGCTGTGGAGGATCAAAGGATCTATTTTAACATAAGAATTATGAGCAGGAGTAGGCCATACAGCCCCTCGAGTTTGCTCTGCCATTCAATAAGATCAAGGCTGTTCTTCGACCTCAACTCCACTTTCCTGCCCTATCTCCATATCCCTTGATTCCCTTAGAGTCCAAAAATCTATCTATCTCAGCCTTGACTACACTCAAAGACCCAGCATCCACAGCCCTCTGGGGTAGAGAATGCCAAAGATTCATAACCTTCTGAGCAAAGAAAATTTCTTCTCATCTCAGTTCTAAATGGTCAACCCCTTATCCTGAGACTATGCCCCCTAGTTCTAGACTCTTCAGCCAGCGAAGCAGCCTCTCAACATCTACCCTGTCAAGCCCTCTCAGAATCTTATGTTTCAATGAGATCTCCTCTCATTCTTCTAAACTCCAGAGTATAGGCCCAATCTACCCAATCTCACCTCATAGGACAACCCTCTCATCCCAGGAATTATTCTAGTGAACCTTTGTTGCTCCCCCTCTAAGGCAAGTATATCCTTCCTTAGGTACGGAGACCAAAATTGCTCACAGTACTCCAGATGTGGTCTCACCAAAACCCTGTACAATTGCAGCAAGATTTCCTTACTCTTATAGGGGAGTTATCCCCAGTGTCCTGGCCAATATTTATCCCTCAACCAACATAATCTGTTTTTGTTATCTGGTCATTATCACGTTGCTGTTTGTGGGACCTTGCTGTGCGCAAATTGGCTGCCACATTTCCCACATTACAACAGTGACTCCACTTCAAAAGAACTTCATTGACTGGTGGTCGTGGAAGGCACTATATATATGCAAGTCTTTCTTTTCTTTCTTATACGCCAACCCCCCTACAATAAGGGCCAAAGGTTAAACATATTAAACACCACAATTAGATCACCCCTCGACCTTCTAAACTCAAGGACACAGAAACCAAGTTTAAGCAGCCTGGGCTCATAAATTAACCCTTTAAATACCGATACCTCGTGATTCTGGTGAATCTACACTGTGCCCCCTCCAAGGCCGATATATCTTTCCTAATAGGGTCTCACCAAGGGTCTGTGCAACCGAAACAAAGTTTTGATATAGGTACATTGAAGGCTCCACAATCCTATAGCGGCTGCTAGCTCTCTATATAATATACATATTTTAAAATGTATTTATATTCCATTAATGGGTTAAGATTTAATATATTTAAAAAATATATTTTAATGTACACGGTCCAATATCATATAAAAGAGCCAAAACCTCACCTTCAGTTTATGCCAGGACGGTGAATGAAGAGATTCTTGCGTCAGGAAATGCCCCAACCTCCTGCTGCAGCTTGTGTCAGCTGGCTGGCGGGCTGCTTCCCGGGATGTTGTTGCCAAGGCCGGATTCTTGTTGGTATGGGGAGGATGACGCGCCGCGAAAATATGAATCCGCAATTGGCCGCGCACACTCCCGTCTCCAACGCATACGTTTGCCGAAATGCATTGTGGGCGTTGTAGTACCTCTGTGACGTCACATTATTTTTCTGTTTCGCTCGCAACAATTCGTGACTACATTTCCCATAGGACGCCGCGGCATGCTGCACTTGCGCAGTGGAGATCAACGTCGGACGGTGGAAAACGAAGATGGCGGCGTTCAAGGAGGTGTGTGATTCAGACTCTGACAGCGCGGAGGAACTGTCCCGTCTCAAAGAGGCGGCCTGGGATATTGGGAATTTCAATTCTCAGAAAGCAAGAGGTAGTGGGGGATTTCTGAATATAATTTCTGCCATAGTTATCTAGTCTCATTCATTATTGGTTTAAGTTGTAATCTGTTTAATATATTGCACTATGGAAAGTAAACACCACTCCACACTGTAAGGTGGGTTTGTGACTTTTTTTTAAACCTTCCTGATTTAAACATGCTGATTCATGCTGGGGTATTTTTGCATGATCGCTGGACATTCACTGATACTTTGCGTGTTCTTAGACCTTCCAACTTGTCTTTATACTTCTTTAAAATCAGCCACACTTTTCAATATGCACACACTTATCTCACTATTTAGTTTACTGCACAGGCTAGGAATCAAATTTGGGACTTCTCTGTTCTGTATGGTTCATTATCACACCCAGTCTCACTCCCAAGATTCTCTAATGTTGATGGCTCTGTTCAGAAGGCGCAAAACCATTCCTGATTATTCAGTGTCAGTACTTTCAGTTCTAGATGCTATCAAGACCTTTATTTTACAAAGTTGGTAAATGCATTGAGCAACTATAATAGATATGATAGTTGCCTATGAACACGTTATGTATCATAGAAGGTTGGGGATATGCTTAAAGGATGCACCTTGTACAATAGTTTTAAGATCCACTAAATCTAAAAGGGAAAATGTAAACACTGAGGTGAATTGTAGTTTATGTTGGCTGTCCTGGTCGTTTAAAACTTTTATTTACAGTAATATTTTGCACCCTGGATTCTAGCCAGCCCCCACCCCGATTAATTGATAGGAGGTCATTCAGCCCAGTAAGCCTGTGCTGCTGCTAGCTCTTGAGCTGGCATTACTTGGTCTAATCCCATTTCCATGACCTTTCCTCATATCCTTTTATAATAGAAATAATTTGCCCACATAAATTCATCTCCTCCATAAAAACTGCCTCCTGTGCTCTTGAACACATGCAAATTCACCTTATTGTCAAAGCACCCTTCCTCAGCCCATTGCTTGCTGATATCATTAGTGGTTCCCACTCATCAGACTCCACTCCTCCCTCCCACATTCAAGACTGCCATCAGCATCTGCTCCTCAAAAAGCACTCTATAGAATCATCTTCTCCAACTGCCACCCTGTCTCTAAATACTGTCCCTTTCTCAAGTCTTCCAATATGTTCCCCACAACAGATGTTAGACTAACAGGTCTATAATATCCTGGTTTCTCTCTCTCCACTTTCTTATTCCAACATAAAACTAAAGGAAAGAGCATATAAAAGTGCAAAGAATAGTTTAATCCAGGGGCCTGGGAAATATAAAGACCAACAAAGGAAGACAAAAAACGATAGTAACAGCTGCAGAAACGAAATACGAAAAGAAACTTGAGGAATATCAAGATTAATGTACAGTATACAGCTTTTACAATTATATTAGAAGAAAAAGGGCAGTCAAGGATAATGTGGGCCCTTTAAAACAGATTAGGATAATATTGCAAATGAAAATAAGGAAATGACAGACTTGTTGAATAATTACTTTGTGTCAGTCTTCACAGTAGAGGAAGAGGATAATATACCTGATAGTCCAGGGAAATTAATAATGAATCAAGGACTGGAACTGACTAAAGGTGGCGTATGTAAAAAAGCAAAACAGTAATTAGAAAATATAATGGTACTAAAAATTGACACATCGCCAGGACTTGATGGTTTCCACCCCAGGGTTTTAAAGGAAGTAGGTGAGGAAATTGCAGATGCTTTAGCCATAATCTTCCAAAGTGCTCTTGATTCAGGAATTGTCCCTTTAGATTGGAAAATTGCAAATGTAACTCCATTATTTAAGAAAGGCGAGAGAGAAAAACAGGAAATTATAGACCTGTTAGACTAACATCTGTAGTGGGGAAGTTATTGGAATCTATAATTAAGGACAGAGTGACTGAGCACTGAGAGAAATTTGAGCTGATTAGAGAGAGCTAACATGGCTTTGTAAAGGGTATGATATGTCTAACAAACCTAATTGAATTTTTTGAGGAAGTAACTAAAGTAGTAGACAGGGGAGTGTCTATGGATGTTATTTATGTGGTCTTCCAGAAGGAATTTGATATGGTTCCACATAAGAGACTGTTAGCTAAAATGAAAGGCAAATTATTGATCTGTTAGGTGATTGGTTAGGCGGTAGAAGACAGAGTAAGGATAATGGATACGTACTCGAATTGGAAGGAATTGACTTGTGTCCCACAAGAATCAGTGCTGGGGCGTCAACTATTCACTATATTTATTAATAACCTAGATCAGAGGTTCTCAACCCGGGGTTGTTTGGCGCACTGACCTCTACCTAGCGGAAGCTGAACGCCAACTCTCCGACACCACCTCCTACCTCCACCTGGACCATGACCCCACTACTGAACATCAAACCACCGTTTCCAAGACTGTCACTGACCTCATCTCCTCTGGAGATCTTCCCCCCGCGGCCACCAACCTCATAGTTCCCCAACCCCGCACAGCCCGCTTCTACCTCCTTCCCAAGATCCACAAACAGGACTGCCCTGGTAGACCCATCGTTTCAGCCTGTTCTTGCCCCACAGAACTTATCTCTTCCTATCTTGACTCTTATCTTTTCTCCCCTTGTCCAGCCTCTTCCCACCTATATCCGTGACTCTTCGGACGCCCTCCACCACTTTAACAGTTTCCAGTTTCCTGGCCCCAACCGCTTCCTTTTCACCATGGACGTACAATCCCTCTACACCTCCATCCCCCACCAGGATGGCCTGAGGGCGCTCCGCTTCTTCCTTGAACAGAGGCCCGACCAGTCCCCATCCACCACCACCCTCCTCCGCCTGGCTGAACTTGTTCTCACATTGAACAACTTCTCCTTTAACTCCACTCATTTCCTCCAAATCAAAGGTGTTGCTATGGGTACCCGCATGGGTCCTAGCTATGCCTGCCTTTTCGTGGGCTATGTGGAACAATCTTTGTTCCAGTCCTACTCGGGTCCCCTCCCTCACCTCTTTTTCTGATACATTGATGACTGTATCGGTGCCGTTTCCTGCACTCGCCCTGAACTTGACTATTTCCTTCACTTTGCCTCCAATTTCCACCCTTCCCTCACCTTCACATGGTCCATCTCCGACTCTTCCCTTCCTCGACTTCTCCGTCTCCATCTCTGGGGATAGGTTATCGACCAATATTCACTACAAGCCCACTGACTCCCATAGCTACCTGGACTACACTTCCTCCCACCCTGCCTCTTGTAAGGACTCTATTCCATTCTCCCAGTTTCTCCGTCTCCGCTGCATCTGCTCTGACGATGCCACCTTCCACACCAGTGCTTCCGACATGTCTTCCTTTTTCCTCAACCGAGGATTCCCCTCTACCGTGGTTGACACGGCCCTCGACCGTGTCCGTTCCATTTCCCGCACTTCTGCCCTCACCTCTGCCCCTCCCTCCCGGAACCACCATAGGGTTCCCCTTGTCCTCACCTTTCACCCCACCAGCCTCCACATTCAACGGATCATCCTCCACCATTTCCGCCACCTCCAAAGTGATCCCACCACCAAACGCATCTTCCCCTCCCCTTTCAGCATTCCGAAGGGACCGCTCCCTCCGAAACACCCTAGTCCACTCTTCTATCACCCCCAGCACCCCTTCCCCTTCGCCTGGCACCTTCCCGTGCAAGCGGAGGAGATGTAACACCTGCCCTTATACCTCCCCCCTTCCCACTGTCCAGGGCCCCAAACACCCCTTCCAGGTGAAACAGCGATTTGCTTGTACTTCTCGCAATCTAGTATACTGTATTCGCTGCTCACGATGTGGTCTCCTCTACATTGGGGAGACCAAATGCAGATTGGGTGACCGCTTTGCGGAACACCTCCGTTCAGTCCGTAAGGGTGATCCCGAGCTTCCGGTTGCCTGTCATTTTAATTCACCGCCCCATTCCCATTCGGACCTCACTGTCCTTGGCCTCTTGCATTGTTCCACGGAAGCTCAACGTAAATTCCAGGAACAGTACCTCATCTTCCGATTAGGCACTTTACAGCCTTCCGGACTCAATATTGAGTTCAACAATTTCAGATCATAACCTCGGCCCCTATTACATTTTTACTTATTTTTTATCCACAGCTTTGTTTTGGTTCCCCCCCGCCCTCTCCCTTTCTCTTTTTCTCTCTCCCACATGGCAGCTGTCTCCCATTCTGCCAGTGCATTTCACACCTAATCTAGAGCCGTCTTTTGTCTCCACTAGTCCTATCACCATCTCGTCTCGTTTTGAATACCTCTTAATGGGGGAGAAATTGGGTGAGTAGCGCCACCTGTTAGCACCTAAAGAGGCAGTCAGTGGCTGTAGCGCCACTGGCTGCGTCTCCGCCGATATTCAGTAGGGGCGCTAATGGTGGCGTTAGGCATTTGCGCTGCGCCGCCACCGATGACGTCATCGGTGTGCGCAGCGCCCCATTCGTGCCCCGTTCGAGATATTTGGTAGCGAACGCCGCAGATGCGCCGCTCGCTACCCGCGCCCGGTTCACGTGGCCTTACTGTGCCGGCAGCGGCGCAAGTTAAGGTGGAGGTGCGGGGTGGCCGCTTTTTCGGCGGCCGCCTGCCAGCACCTCCGACCCCGGCCTCCTAACCGGGCATTGCCGGCTGTTTCCCGAGAGCCCGGCACTTCTCCTTGGTGCCGGGCTCATTTGCCGGCACTCGCGATCGGGGATTGCGCTGTTGCAGGCACCTCCCCCTTAACAGTGGGAGGAAGGCCTGCAGTACCGCAGCGTGCCGTGCCTGCGGCACGTTGCGCTGCGATAATCAGTTTCAGTGCCCTAAGAGGGACGTGGAGTGCCTCGAGCCTCGCCCCATCTCCCTCGAGGGGCAATGAAACTGAATTTCTGGCGATCGGTATCACTCCGATCGCTGCGCTAAATCCTGCGCTCAGGCGACTTTTGCGCCACTTTGGCGCCCCAACCCAATTTCTAGGCCAATGTCTCTTCTCTTTTTTGTCCTCTCCCAGCCCGGCCTCTTAATCTATTTCATTCCCTGTGCCTCTTTAGTCTTGATAAAGGGTTTTGACCCGAAACGTTGACTCTAATTTCTCTCCACGGATGTTGCCTGGCCTGCTGAGTTTTTCCAGCATTTTCTGTTGTTATTTCTCAACCCGGGGTTCACGAGAAGATTTCGGGGGGTGGGGGGGTCCACCAGTTGGTTTGTCCCATCAATACACAGCTGAGATCGATAGAGTATTGCACTCTAAGGGAATCAAGGGATATAGGGATCAAGCGGGAAAGTTTTGAGGTAGAAGATCAGTTGTGATCTTATTGAAGGGCGGAGCAAGTTTGAGGGGCCATGTGGCCTACTCCTGCTCCTGCTCCTATTTCTATGTTATTACCTCCGACAGTGCAGCACTCCCTCAGTACTGTACTGGAGTGTCAGCCTAGCATTCTGTACTCAAGTCTCTGGATTGGGACTTGAACCCACAACCTTCTGACTCAGAGGCGAGAATGTTGCCAACTGAGCCACAGCTGACACTTGTATCCACTCCTCATGCCAGGCCACTTTTTGCGCAGCAACCTCAGCTGGCTCAGCCCCAGTGTCTGGAACACTTTTCCCAACCCCTCTACCTTGGTATTTCTCCCCTACTTCAAAGCCTCCTCAAAGGTGCCTCTTTGACCCGGCCTTCATTCACCATCCGAAGCCTCCTCCTGTCATTTCCTTGTGTCTAATGATATTAACCTCTGTGAAGTGCATTGGGCCATTTTATTACATTATAACTAGCATGTGAGTGTAAAGTATTATTTGTGCAACCTTAATGAACCACACAAAAGCTGTATGAAAATTGCCTGTTTTTTCCTTGTTTTATTCTAGATTTCCCACAAACTTCCTGTTTTTGTCTCCTTTGCTACTTTCCACGTGCTTTAAAGGGGAAAAACGTTTATCAGAGTATCCGTCTGCCAAAAAGATTCAATTCACATTACAATGCATCACTGTGTGGTGACATCATTGCACTGAAAATGATGCATGACTGTTTTCACTCCCTGGTTGTAAAGACACTAACTTACTTCTGTTGTTTTCCTCCCTTTATTTTTTATATTTTGGGTCTCCTTATATTTCTTAACAATCGTAATGCTGTTAAGGGTCCTGTTGAAAAGTGCTGTGGAGATTTGTTAGCACCGCTACGATTCGAGGAATTCAGTTACAACACATGTGACTGGGTGTTTGTTGATTATTACAACTTGCCCTCATTTTCAATAAACTGTAAACTTATCCAAGTGTTTAGTTTACTGACATATAACAGAGGATTTGTTGCAGCTGAAAGCATTTCCAAAACCGCTCATGAATCCCCAGCAAACTTGTCCTTGCCTCGTCCTTCATGCCTTTTGCACTTGGCTGGGTTTTTGCCCTCATTACACTTTCCTCAGGTTGGAAGATCTGATATTTATCACAGCATTGCAGACCATTTCTCAAAGTCAGAAAACCTTTTTTACTGCACTTGTTTGGTCATGGCATTGTTGTCATACATTACACTGATGGTGATAATTCTGTGATAGTGAGTAAGCCTTATTTGGTTTCTTTGGTTTCAGACAACCCTGGAGAACCTCTTAATCAGAAAACTTTTGATTTACTTACCAGCCTTTCAGTTTCAACCATTTTGTTTAGAATGACACCATTTTAATTCCTGTTCTGAATCCCAAAAGTATTTTGCTCTCTTTTCTACTTTTTACAAAGTTTAATGCGCTTTCTCCTAACACTGTGACTTCTAGATTTGTAAAAATCTATGGTGACAGTGCTTTTACAACGAGAATATTGGTCCCGGCTCTGTTGAAGTGCAACCCATCTGGCTTGTACAGGTACGACTGCAACAGTTTAGAAAGGCTAGCAGAATGGGCAGATAAATGGCAGATGGAATTTAATACAGAGGAGTGTGAGGTGATGCATTTTGGCAGAAGGAACAGGGAGAGGCAATATACACTTAATGGCACAGTTTTAAAGAGTGTGCAGGGACAGAGGGACCTGGGAGTTAATGTGCATAGGTCCCTGATGGTGGCAGGACATATTGAGAAAGTGGTTAGCAAAGCATATAGGATCTAGGGCTTCATAAATAGAGGTATTGAGTACAAAAGTAGAGAAGTTATGCTGAATTCTTTATAAAGCACTGGTTAGGCCACAATTGGAGTATTGCGCCCAGTTCTGGTCACCACACTTTAGGAAGGATGTGAAGGTCCTTGAGAGGGTGCCGAGGAGATTTACCAGAATGGTTCTGGGGATGGGGATCTTGGCTACAAGGACAGGTTGGAGAAGCTGGGTTTGTTTTCATTAGAGCAAAGGAGGTTGAGGGGTGATTTGATGGAGGTGTACAAGATTATGATGGGTTTGGATAGGCTAGATGGGGAAAGACTGTTCCCACTAGTTGATGGTACAAGGACTAGGGGACACAGATTTAAGGTTTTGGGCAAGAGATACAGGGGAGGATGTGAGGAAAAACTTTTTTACGCAGCGAGTGGTGAGGACCTGGAACTCGCTGCTGACAGAAGTGGTGGAAGCGGAGACAGTGGGGTCGATTTTCCTGGCGCCGTCAGGCGGGGTTTCAGGCGTGTGGGGGGGGGGGGGGGGGAAATCGCAAAAATAGGGGGTCGCAACCCCCCCCCACCTGATTCCCCGCCCCGTCCGACTTTCACCCCGGCGTTTCAATCCGACCCGAATCAGTCCCGCCCACAGCTGGCGGGACTGGTCTTTGGGCAGCCTAATCACCAATAATTGGCATCTTTAATGCCATTTTAAGGGGCCCTTGCTATTTTCAGCCTTTTCCCATGCTAAACACGCCTGGTGGGAACCCCGCTGATGAAACCTGGTGTGAACAATGTCGGCTTGCTTACTTTCAGCTGCAGGTCAATCAGGAAAGAAGAGATTTAATCAGACAGCATTTGTAGGTTGCAGGACCTTGTTGTTTCAGGCTTGGGGCAACTTGTTCAAGGCTTAGGCACAGCTGTGGAAGGTTGGAACCTCACACACTTCTCCAGTGTGAGCTCCTGGGAAGCCCCTCTCGTCACCCTCACTCAGCGCTTCCTCAACTGAGGCACCTACCAGAAGCATGGGAGGCCTTTTTTTCCTTCCCCTCTTGGCATTAGAGGACCTCCAGCCCCAATCGCGAAATGACACGCGTCACAACTGCAGAAGTTGCCATCTGAAATTTTATTTACAATCACCAACTGATGGCATTTAAAAAAATAAACACAACATTTCACCCAAGTGACTACCCTTGTGATTAGTGGTGCTTTATTTTTCTCTTACGGGTGTTCCTACGTAGTGGTTCCCCTGTGGCTTCAGCAGATGTGGAGGCCCCTTGCTCACTTTCCTGCTGCTCCTGTCTCGACACCTTTTGGCAGGCGTCCTCTGGCGTGGTGAGCCTGTGAGGGCTCACCAGCAGTCTGCTGCTCCTGCGGCTGTGCAGGGGTTGAGACTCTATCTCCGTTGGGTGTGGACTCCGGCAGGGCTCTGACCGAGGGCTCTGCAGTGGCATGGAAGTGTGAGCGCTTGGAGAGGAGCCGCCACTTCCTTGAGGTCTGCCACCAACCTCCCTCTCATGGGTCAGGTCCCCCTCAGTGCCTGCAAGTGGCTTGAGTGCAGCTTGCTACACATCAGGGGGGCCATGGGGACCCGTTTCTACAATGGCAGCCCTACTCAGAGGGCCTGCCATGAAGGTCTGGTTTCTCTGTTCAATAGCTGACCATCGCTCCTCCAGAGATGTCAGTCTATTCTGAACACTCACCATGTTTTCAGCACTCTGGCGACTTAGCTCTTCCATGGCCGTAGCCATCCTCTCCTCTACTGTAGCCATCCTTTCTGCGGAGGTTGCCATCCTTTCCATGGTGATGCGTTCATGCACCAATGACTCCACAAAGGCTCTGCTCATGTTCGCTATGGACTCCTCCATTCGCTCCACACTCGCAGCGACCCTGGAGCCAAAACCTGCCAGAGACTCCTGCATCTGTGCATGGAGATCCATCACCTCTTCTCTTGCGGATGGACCCAGAGGCAGAGGGTCGACATGCAGCAGAGCTGAGCTGGCAGAGTCCTGCGCCATCCGACGAGGACTCTCCACTGCTGTCCCTGTCTCCATCATCTCACTTGTGAGCTGTGATACACCAGGTGACAACACTACTCTATCTCGCGAAGGTCCCACCGAGGTGTGAGTGTCTGCGCTGGTGCTGGGTGCGCTGAATTCTGTTGACGCTGCGCCCTCAGAGGTTGCAGATTCCTCTGAGGAGTCTGGCTGCTCAGCCTCTTCCTCCTCCGCAGTGGGGACGGGGGCTTCGGATGATCCTGTGGGGGAGTAAAGGAAAGAGTTAGAGATGTGATGCCAAGGTTACATGCACATTTGGACTTATGAACATCTGCAAAATCCAATGATGTAGCTTCAGAATCATAACAGCGACTCATGCTATGTCAATGAGAGAGATGGAAAACTATTCTGTCACCAGCTTGCGGGGATGCACCTGTCTCTCCTTCCGCAGCCACATCAGCCCCGACAATTTCCAGGACTCCTTCCTCCCAGGGGGTCAGGTGGGCTATTGAGGGTGGGCCTCCTCCAGTCCTGGCTCGCTCTCTGTTTTTTGTGAGCTCTCTTTTCCTGCAATGAGTGAAACAAGTGGAGTTTGAATGAGAATGAAGGAGTGAGTATAGAGATTGCATAGCATAGATACTTAGGGAGACAAAGATGGTGTGAGGCTGCAAGACCAAGGGCCCTCCCTGTGTGTTGTCAGTTGTGTTCAAAGCATCAGAGTGAGAGGGAGTGTGAGGGCTGCATGGTGGAATAGTTATGTGAACGTCAGCATAGAGAGAGACGAATGGGTAAGGGTGCATGGATGTGACTGTGAAGTGGGATGTGGAGGAAGAGAGTGCTAAAGCTGAGTGCTGGTGGGGAAAGGCAATGGGGATCAGTTTGAGGGTGGTGGAAACTTCATACTTACTTTTCCTGTACGGTGAAGGTCATGGAATCGCTTCTGACACTGTATCCAGGTTCTTCTGGTGACTCCCAACGAGTTGACATCTGCTGCCACCTGCATCCATGCAGCCTTGGTCTCAGTGGGAGGCCTCCTCCTCCCTGACCTAGGGAAGAGGACCTCCCTATGGGCCCTCACACTATCCAATAATGCCTGCAGTGAAGCCTCGTCAAATTTGCTGCCAGCTCGGGGTCTGGCACTGGCCACAGCTGCTGCAGGCTCCTCTGCCATCCTGTGTGGTTCGTATGGAAGCCTGCAGAGGTTGCAATGCTTGCTATAGACTTTAAAAGCACCATGAATGATGACATTATACTGTGGGGCTTTCTGACTGGAAATAGTCAATTAGCAAGGGTGCCCACACGCTGGAAATGAATTGGCCAATTGAGGGAAAATTGCATCAATCTGCCAGACCCATTTACATTCGTGTGGGAACCCCGACATTCGGGGAACCCGACAATTCCCCGCACGTGCGGGAAAATCGACCCCAGTGTTTTCAAGGGGAGACTGGATAGGCACATGAGGGAAACAAACTTGCAGGGCTATGGGAATAGAGCGGGGGAATAGGACTGTCTGGATTGCTCCACAGAGAGTCGGCAGGGACTCGATGGACCGAGTGGCCTCCTTTTGTGCCGTATGACTCTACGACATGGAATATACAGCACAGAATCGGGCCATTCGGCTCAACCAGTCCATGCCGGCGTTTATGCTCCACTCAAGCTTCCTCATCTAACCCTATCAGCATAACCCTCTATTCCCTTCTCCCTCATGTGCTTATCTAGGTTCCCCTTAAATACATCTATACTATTTGCTTCAACTACTCTCTGTGATAGCAAGTTCTGTGGGTAAAGAAGTTTCTACTGAATTCCTTATTTAATTTCTTGGGGATTATCTTATATTGATGGCCTCTAGTTTTGCTCTTCCCCACAAGTGGAAACATTCTCTCTGTATCCACTCTATCAAAACATTTCATAATTTTAAAGACCTCTATTTGGTCACCCCTCAGACTTCTCTTTTCAAGAGAAAAGAGACCCAGCATATTCATCCTTTCCTGATAGGTGTACCCTCGCATTTCTGGTACCATCCGTGTAAATCTTTTTTGCATCTTTTAGGATTGCATGATAAATTCATGGATGAGCTAGAACTTTCTGCAGCTTATTGTTGGCAAGACCCAAGCTTCTGCCAGAAACAGATGCACATTTCAAAAACAGATTTCAAGTAGATGAGGCATTCAGTATTTACATTTGATATATTTCAGTGATTTATTATTGTGAAGAGGTGGTAAGGGTATAAAAAGCTTACGAGCCCTATAGCATTCTTTCAAAAGTCTATTCCTGCCTTCAGAGATGCACAGTGCCACCTTGTGAGGGGGTTTCACTGCATTGCCAGCGCGGAGTGTGGTCATTTGGTCATAAGAACATAGGAACATAGGAGCAGGAGTAGGCCATTCGGCCCTTCGAGCCTGCTCCACCATTCAATGGGATCATGGCTGATCTTCTGCCTCAACTCCATTCACCGGCCCTATCGCCATAACTCTTGATGCCACTTGCTAGTTAAAAATCTATCAACTTCTGTTTTGAATATACCCAATGACTGAGCCTCCACAGCCCTCTGGGACAGAGAATTCCAAAGATTTACCACCCTCTGTGTGAAGAAATTTCTTCTCATCTCAGTCCTGAATAGCCTACCCTTTATCCTGAGGCTGTGGCCCCTGGTTCTAGACTCCCCAGCCAATGGAAACATTCTCCCAGCATCCACCCTATAAAGCCCTGTAATAATTTGTATGCTTCAATGAGATCCCCTCTCATTCCTCTGAATTAAAGAGAATACAGGCCTAGTTTACTCAATTTCTTCTCATACGACAGTCCCGCCATCCCAAGAATCAATCTCATGAACCTTCCTCGCACTCCCTTTATGGCAAGTATATCCTTCCTTAGGTAAGGAGACCAAAATTGTACACACTACTCCAGGTGTGGTCTCACCAAGGCCCTATATAATTGGAGTAAGACTTCTTTACTCCTGTACTCAAATCCTCTTGTAATGAAGGCCAGCATACCATTTTCCTTCCTAATGGCTTGCTGCACCTGCATATTCACTTTCAGTGACTCGTGTACAAGGACACCCAGGTCCCTTTGAGCATCTGCATTCCCTAATCTTTCACCATTTAGGAAATACTCTGCCTTTCTGTTTTTTACTAAAGTGGATAACTTCACATTTATCCACATTATATTCCATCTGCCATGTTCTCGCCCACTCACTGAGCCTGTCGAGATCCCCTTGGAGCCTCTTCACATCCTCTTCACAACTGACGCTGCCACCTAGCTTTGTATCATCAGCAAATTTGGAAATGTTACATTTAGTCCCCTCATCCAGATCATTGATATAGATTGTGAATAGCTGGGGCCCAAGCACTGATCCTTGCGGTACCCCACTAGTCACAGCCTGCCATCCTGAAAAAGAACCGTTTATCCCTACTCTTTGTTTTCTGGACAAAATCAGCTTGAGTGTCCAGTGGACTTGGATAGAATTTTATAAAATGACAGATCTTGTTACGTCCGTGAATAATTGAGACACGGACAGCAGGAGTGAACAAAATAAGTCTTTACTGGTGGAAGTCAATAGTGAAAGTAAAAACACAGAGGCTCACTAGCGCCTTTTATACAGGGGTGGTCACTGCCGGTACTGCAGTCTGAGACCTTTATGGTCGTGGATGGGCTGGGGTACACACACACACAAACACACAACACCAACACACACACACTTGAGTGACTGCACGTGCACTCAAATTGTGCATATGCATTTGTTCTGGTGGTGCTACCAGTTCTCTGAAACTTCCCCACAATATTAATGGGGAGTAGCCACTGGAACTGGTTTTACAATATAAACTGAGCACTGAGCAGATTGTAGAAAATGGAGCAGCTTCCTATTCATAACCCTGATGGCCGTGTCCTTTTTATCTTTTCCCTCACCAGCTGGGACCAGTGAAGATGAGAAGCCCATTTCAGCATCAACGAGACCAAGCCTGAGGTATATATACACAAGTTTTTATATGTCTACAACTGAGCAATGTTGCTTTCCTTTTCAAGTTTCAGCGGGTGCAGGATTTTAGACTTTGTGGATTTTATAAGTGCTGCAGGGATTATGTTCATATTTGTTTATGGTTTAATTATCACTAAAAAGAATATATTAAACTTTAAAAAGAGAACGGATTGTAATGCTCATTCTTCGCCACTTTATAATACATAACACTTATCAACAGAACTGGTTCTGAAATTTCCAATAAAATTCACACCATACAGAAAAGAGTCACGATTGTGACTTTCAAAGAACTGCACGGATTCAAAATTGTAGCCACTTTTTTTTTAATGATTTGTTCTTGGCATTTGGGTGACGTTGGCAAGGTCATATTTATTGTCCATCCCTAAACTATGGATATAATATATATATATATATATATATATATATTGCCTCCTTTATCATTGCTGGGTCAATATTCTCGAATTACCTCGCGAATAAAATTGTGGGCGCGCCATCACCACAAGGACTGCAGAGGTTTAAGGACAAAATCCGCCACCACCTTCTCGGGGCAACTAGGGATGGACAATAAATACAGTCTTACCAACGTCACCCAAATGCCAAGAACAAGTCACTAAAATAATATAACGTAGCTACAATCTTGAACCCATGCAGTTGCTTGAAAGTCACAATCCTGACTTTCTTTTCTGGCTGTTAAACCTATCCTGGTGGATTGAGATGGTCCTGGTGAATACTACATTGTTGGCCTGTATGGGCCATGAAAGAGTTCAGCTGACCTCTGGACAGGGAAAAAGGCAGCTTGTAGTGTTGGCTAGCGCCATTTACATCTGCTGGCAGCACTTCTGCCTCCTGTTCCCTCGCCACCAATTCCAGCCCTCTCCTGGCCACTGTCTCAGGTTGAAATCGACTGTTCGCCACCATGGTGTCCCAATTAACCCCGAGCTGAGCTTCTGACTCCATATCCTCCACATCACAAAGACTGCCTACTAACACCTCTGTAATGTCGCCTCTCACCACCCTGGCGTCAGCCCATCTGCTACCGAAACTCTAATCCATGCCGTTGCCACCTCCAATTGCTTTCCCGGCCGGCCTCCCATCCTCCATAAACTGTAGCTCATCCAAAACTCTGCTGCCATATCCTAACCTGCAGCAAGTCCTGCTCACCCATTACCCTTGTGTTCATTGACCTACATTGGCTCTCTGTCCCCCAACAACTCCAGTTTAAAACTCTCATCCTCTTGTTCACATCCCTTTGTGGCCATGTCCCTCCCTCTCTCTCACCTCCATCAGCCTTACGACCCTCCGAAAACTCTGCCCTTTCAACCCCACCATTGGTGCCCATGCCTTCAGCCGTGTAGGCCCTATGTTCTGGAATTCTATCCCTAAACTTCTCTGCCTCTCCACCTTGCCTTCTTTAAGAATCTCCTTAAAGCCTACCACTTTGACCAAACTTTTAGTCACCTCCTAATATCTCCTTCTTTGGCTTGGTATCAATGTTTGTTTGATTACACTGCCTGATAGGTTAAAGATGCTGTGTAAATGAAAGTTGTTTTCAGTTTCTAAAATAATGTAAAATACTTATTTATATAGCGCTATTAAATTGGTTTTCTATATATCTCCATAGATGAGTGTTATAAAATGGAATTAGACAAATGTACAGACTATTAATTCATACTATTTGAATTAAATTTCAATAATTGTTTTGTTTTTGATGCAGTAATGTAAGCAGAAAGCATTAGTGTGAATTCACAATTGCTACAGTGTTCCTCAGTGAAATACTTGGATTCATACTTGTTGTGGATCTTCTACAGGTCTTTCGCCCCCCCTTATGGTAAATTTTGAGCTTGTTTTGTCCTCGCCTGCAGGCAGAAAGTAGATGATCACCAGCAAGATGGAAATGAGCTGCAGACAACACCTGAATTCCGAAGTCATGTTGCTAAAAGGCTGGGTACCTTGCTAGACCGGTAGGAAGATGAATACTCTTACGATGCGCTCTTGGCTGTGCATGTAACCGGTATACATCTGACGCTACATTCCCAGTGCTGCCTGCTGTTTGTACTTCGAGCGCTGCTTGCTGGGGTTACCATTTTCTTTGCATACAAATACCTTAGAGGAACAGCGTCAAGTACTAGCTACTAAGGCTAACTTAAGAATCAACAGTACCAGCAGTGGAGAGTCCTCGTCGGAGGGCGCAGGACACTCCCAGCAAAAAAAAAAAAAAATCAACAGTACTTGTTTGGAAAATTAGTTGAAAGCTAATCAAGATCGGGAACCTACTTTTTAATGTTTTGGGTTTGTAACTCTAGGAAACATCAGTGCAGTGTGAGGTGTACCAGTAAAAAAGGAGCTCGGTTATATCTTGTCTTGCAACACCTGATTTCTGTTACTGGTAGGATGTCATAGAATTTGCAAAGCTCACTTGAGCATCTGGTGGCAAAAATTAGGTACTTCAGTAGCAATATAAAACTGAGCTGATCTAATCATTTTGACCTTGATGCACACTTACTAACCTTTAACCTTCTGATAACATCTGTCTCTATTTGAATACACAGTGGAGTTCTTGATTTATGCTCTGTCCTACATTGGCTCCCAGTCCACCAATGCCTCGATTATGTTCCCTGTCATTTCTTTTGGGGTGCGCGGCCCATTCAAAATTCCGCGCATGCGCGTTTTTTTCCAATTTAAAAGCCGGCTGACCGGCTGCGCGGGACCCCCAGAGCGTGACCTCACAGCTTAAAGGGAACGGGGCTTACAACCCTCCGAGAACTTTGCGTTCTGGCCTCTTGCACATCCCCCACTTCCTTCGCCCCACCATTGGCAGCCATGCCTTCAGCCATCTAGGCCCTAAGCTGCGGAATTCCCTCCCTAAACCTCTCTGTCTCTCCTCCTCCCTTCCCTTAAGACGCTTCTTAAAACCTACCTCTTTGACCAAGCTTTCAGTCACCTGTCCGAATGTCTCCTTTTTTTGGCTCGGTGTTAATTTTTGTCTGATTACGCTCCTGTGAAGCGCCTTGGGACGTTTTACTACATTAAAGGCGCTATGTAAAAGCAGGTTGTTGTTGTCCAGCTGAACGAGACCAGCAACAAAAAAGGAGAGTAAATCAGGTTAGTTTTGTACGTACAGCAGAACTTCGCTTACCTGCACTCTCGGTTATGCAAAATAATATTTGTGGGAATCGGGGCTTAGTTTTGCGAAGTAAAGCTAAGATGCTTTTGAGTGTATTTATCAGTAGTAGTTGCCGTAGTACTTGGTATAGTATATTCTAGTATTTGGCTTTGAATCAGGACACCAGCGGGAATCAGGGTTTCAGGTCCAAGAGACGAGTAGGATTTGGTCTGCCAACATTTCCTTTCAAAGACAGCTCATTTTTAAAATTGAAAGATGTAGGTCATGTCTGCACATGCTGGGAATTTGATTAATTTATATAGACCAATCAGCAGCAAAAAAAACTCAGTGTGAGACTAGGGGCTGTATTTTAACAGCCACAGGTGGGTTGGGGTCGGGACAGATGTTAAAATTTTAAAAATCTGAACCCCGACCCCAACCCTCCCACTTCCGGGTTTAAAGGAGGCGGGACAAGGGGCGGGCAGCCAACTGGGTCAGAGGAGGCAGGTTGGCAATTTAAATATTTTAATGCAGCTAGTAGCCTCTGATTTAACCAGGCCTTGAGAAACCTGGCAGCTCAAGGGAGGCGAGGACAGCGTCAGGGAAGAAGGTAAGTGCCTTTACAGCACTACTTGTGGGCCAAAAGGAGCAGGAGTGCTTCTTCCCTGCCCCCCCCCCCCCCCCAAGCTCACCCCCCCCATCAGACCCCCATCTCATACAAAGACCCCCAGGAGCCCCCACCCCCCCCCACCAGGTTGGGGATCGGACATACCTGCTCAAGAGTCCTCCCCGCCCGACTGGAAGCGAAAATAGAAAAGCAGAATATTTTTTAAATGGTGAGAGATTGGGAAATGTTGGTATTCAGAGGGACCTGGGTGTCCTGTACACTAATCACTGAAAGTTAACCTGCAGGTACAGCAAGCAATTAGGAAAGCAAATGGTATGTTATCCTTTATTACAAAAGAATTGGAGTATAAGAGTAAAGAAGTCTTACTGCAATTATACAGGGCCTTGGTGAGACCACACCTGGAGTACACTGTACAGTTTTGGTATCCTTACCTAAGGAAGGATATACTTTCCTTAGAGGGAGTGCAACGAAGGTTCACCAGACTGATTCCTGGGATGGGGGGATTGTACTGTGAGGAGAGATTGAGTAGACTAGGCCTATATTCCCTAGAGTTTAGAAGAATGAGAGGTGATCTCATTGAAACATATAAAATTCATAAGGGGCTTGACAGGGTAGATGCTGGGAGAATGTTTCCCCTGGCTGGGGTGTCTAGACTAGGGATCACTGTCTCAGAATAAGGGGTCGATCATTTAGGACTGAGATGAAGAGAAATTTCTTCACTCAAAGGGTTGCGAATCTTTGTAATTCTCTACCCCAGAGGGCTGTGGATGCTCAGTCATTGAGTATATTCAAGTCAGAGATTCCTGAATATAAGGTGTTCAGGAAAGATGGGGAAGGAAAGAAAGGAAGTGGGGTGGCAGTATTGATTAAGGAGAATATTACAGTGCTGGATAGAGAGGATATCCTGGGGGGTCAAGGACAGAATCTATTTGGTTAGAGTTAAGAAATAATGGAGGGGCCATTACACTACTAGGTGTATTCTATAGGCCACCAACTAGTGGGAAGGATATAGAGAAGCAAATTTGCAGGGAAATTAGAGAGGTGCAAGAACTATAGAGTGGTGATAATGGGGGACTTCAGTTATCCTAATATAGACTAGGATAGTAATAGTGTAAAGAGCAGAGAGGGGGAAGAATTTCTGATGTGTGTTCAGGGGAACTTTCTTGATCAGTACGTTTCCGGCCCAACAAGGAAGGAGGCATTGCTGGATCTGGTTCTGGGGAATGAGGTGGTCAAGTGGATCAAGTTTCAGTAGGGGAACATTTCAGGAACAGTGATCATAGTATTATAAGGTTTAGATTAGCTATGGAAAAGGACAAGGAGCAATCTAGAGTCAAAATACTTAATTGGAGGAGGGCCAATTTCAGTGGGTTGAGAAAGGACCTGACCCGGCTAAATTGCAATCAAAGATTGGCAGGCAAAACTGTAATTGAACAATGGGCTGCCTTTAAAGAGGAGATGGTTCAGGTACGGTCGAGGTACATTCCCACGAGGGGGAAAGGTAGGGCAACCAAAGCCAGAGCTCCCAAGATGACGAGAGAGATAGAGAGTAAGATAAAGCAGAAAAAAGGGGCATATGACAGATGTCAGGTTGAGAATACAAGTGAGAACCAGGCTGAATACAGAAAGTTCAGAGATGAAGTGTAAAAGGAAATAAGAGGGGCCAAGAGAGAGTATGAGAATAGACTGGCAGCTAACATAAAATGGAATCCAAAAGTCTTCTATAGGCATATAAATAGTAAGCGGGTAGGAAGAGGGCGGGTGGGGCTGATTAGGGACCAAAAAGGAGACCTACACATGGAGGCAAAGGGTATGGCTGAGGTACTAAATGAGTCTGTCTATACCAAGGAAGAACATGCTGCCAAAGTCATAGTGAAAGAGGATGTAGTTGAGATATTGGACGGGTTAAAAATTGATAATGAGGAGGTACTAGTAAGGCTGGCTGTATTTAAAGTAGATAAGTCACCAGGACCGGATGGGATGCATCCTAGGATGCTGAGGGAAGTAAAGGAGGATATTGCAGAGGTACTCACCATAATCTTCCAATCCTCCTTGGATACAGGGGTGGTGCCAGAAGTCTGGAGAATTGCAAATGTTACACCCTTGTTCATTAAAAAGGTGTAAGGATAAACCCAGCAACTACAGACCAGTCAGTTTAACCTCAGTGGTGGGGACGCTTTGAGAAACGATAATCCGGGACAAAATTAACAGTCACTTGGACAAGTGTGGATTAATTAAGGGAAGCCAGCACAGGTTTGTTAAAGGCAAATCGTGTTTAACTAACCAGATTGAATTTTTTGATGAGGTAACAGAAAGGGTTGATGAGGGCACTGCGGTTGATGTGTACATGGACTTCCAAAAGGCATTTGATAAAGTGCGACATAATAGGCTTGCCAGCAAAGTTGAAGTTCATGGAATAAAAGGGACAGTGGCAGCATGGATACGAAATTGGCTAAGTGACAGGAAACAGAGTAGTGGTGAACGGTTGTTTTTCGGACTGGTGGAAGGTACACAGTGGTGTTCACCAGGGGTCGGTACTGGGGCCACTGCGTTTCTTGATATATATTAATGACTTGGACTTGGGTGTACAGGGCACAATTTCAAAATTTGCGGATGACACAAAACTTATAAGTATAGTGAACAGTGAAGAGGAGAGTGATAGACTTCAAGAGGACATATACAGGCTGGTGGAATGGGCGGACACGTGACAGATGAAGTTTAACGCAGAAAAGTGCGAAGTGATACATTTTGGTAGGAAGAATGAGGAGAGGCAATATAAACTAAAGGGTACAATCCTGAAGTGGGTGCAGGAACAGAGAAACCTGGGGGGTATATGTGCACAAATCGCTGAATGTGGCAGGGCAGGTTGAGAAAGCGGTTAAAAAAAGCATATGGGATCCTGGGCTTTATAAATAGAGGCATAGGGCTGGATTTTCCTAAGCCCCTGGAGTCGGGTTGGAGGCGCGCGGGCGATTAAAAATCGGAGATCCGGGGGTCCCGACCCCATCCCGCCTCCATGTCAATTTCATAGGAGTCGGGTTGCCGACAAGTGCTGGAACCCGACTCCCAGAGGCGGGAAGGGATTAAAGGCAATTAAACTGCCTGTTAACAGGTAGTTAACAGGTAGTTTTTTGCCTATTCGCGATTTTTATTGCTGGTTTGTGGGCTTCCCGACAGCTCCAAACCACGAAAAGTTTTCGAGGCGGGACGTGGGTCTGAGGTCTTGGAGGGGTCGAGATGCCCAGTGTTCAGGTGAGTGAGGGGTGCATGAGTGCAAAGGTAAGTGTTTTGCAAGTGTTTAAATAAGTTTAACTTACTTTTACTTACCTTTACAGGAGTCCTGCATTCCGGTGTCGGGAGTCGGCTGCAAGAACCACAGAAGCTCCGATTTAAAAAAAAAAAAATCAGCTTCTTGGTTTCTGCAGCAAAATGATTTTAAAGTTATCCTGAGAAAGGACTGAGGCTGAATTAGCAGTTTTTCAGTGCTTAACAGCTTCAAACAGCTGTTAAACACTGATATTTCATCTGCCAAAAGCTTTTGACAGATGAAATGTCAATCTCTGACGTCACCTGTTGCCGGGTGGCCCTTAATTGGCCTGCTGAGCCCACAGGGCGGGCTCAACAAGGTCAATCAGAGGAAAATCCAGTGGGTTGGCCACATCTCCATGGAGGCGGGACAACAAGCCCGAATGTGGGTTTCCCACCTCCAACCCGCCCCCGTAGCAAAATCCAGCCCATAGAGTACAAAAGCAAGGAAGTTATGATGAACCTTTTATAAAATATTGGTTCGGCCACAACTGGAGTATTGTGTCCAATGTCTTTAATTCCATGAGACCGGGATGGGCAGTGCTAGTTGTTCTGTCCTGGGGTGGAATATCCTGCTGCTGTAGAGTGTTCCATTTAATAAATAGACACAGTTTCCCCAACCATGACTGACAGCTCTTGGGTGTAAAACTGTTAGAGGGCAAGTACCATAGCACGTGCACGTTGCAGCTGTAGGTTTCAGAGAAGCCTTTAATATTCCAGCCATATTTCTGTTTGTGATACTGGATTCATCGGAGGCAACTGCAAATAACATGAGTACAAACAGTTCATTTTTGTGGCATGCTTGCAAGGCATTGCTGTCCATGATAAACATTAAATTCACACTTTTGTATAATTATAGTGTGCTCTTTTTCAGATTGAGGACCAGTGAAGCTTTGAATGAAAACAAGACTGCAAATAGATAATTCATAGCCTATCTTAAATTGGACAATGCCTTGAACTAGGCGGAAGCTAGTTGTGTATATTAATATAGAGGTGCAATTCAATTGTATTCAATATTTTTAATAACAGCCTGTTTTACTTTTCAGTATCATAACTGTTGATGATTCTGGGCCGTTTCTACAGCAGCAAGCAGAGGATGGTGCTGATGAAGGTAATTTGATTATCTCCTGTTTACAGCATGTTGCAGATTATTTTTCTACATTAAAGGTGCTGTATTAATGCAAGTTGTTGTCATGTAGCCTCAGTATAACCTGTATTTCTACGTAAAGATATTCATTTCCAATGTACCATTGTATTATTGTTTAAAAAAATATTGTACTCCCGGTGAGAGACTTTAAGCTTGCAAAATGGAACATTTTCCCTTTCAGGTACTGAGTGTCATCAAGCACAGATGCAGTAAGCAGAGAACAGCTCCCTCTGTTCTGATCCGACAATGTGCCTCAGCCCAATCCTTAGGACAAAACCTGTTGCACCAGTGTGACATGGTTCCATTTTCCATATCATCCATCCCATGGCCTCTCGCGAATGAGGTTTGCCAATTCATGCTGAATAGGGACTGATTTGTATCTGTCAAAGCTTAATTCGCGTAAGAACCTTAGAGCCAGCTGAGATAGACCTTCATCACATCGATCTAGGTTGGATTAATTTTTAAGTCTGTTGTAAGACTTGTTGCGCCTCATTTTAAGAATATTTTATCTTGCAGGCTTTCTTTTATTTTCTACGTCTGTACCAGGGGATCATGAGAAAGTAGAACCCTCCTCTCCAGTCAAATGGAAGCCTCCACCCAGTTCAAGGTAATATCTGATTTACAATAGACTTGTCGATTTTGTCAGAAATTTCGAGACAATATTGGTATCTTGGTAAATATGCAAAAAGAGAACTAAATAGAAAATGGTAGACAGTGAAAGTTTGTGGCTAATTTTTCCTTCTGCCAGATATTTGTGATTTAGAAGGTTGGACTGCAAGGTCTTCTTTCTGGGCAGCACATTGCACATTGAACATAAGACGTAGGAGCAGGAGGAGGTCATTCGGCCCCTCGAGCCTGCTCCGCCATTCAATAAGATCATGGCTGATCTGATCTTGGCCTCAACTCCACTTCCCTGCCCGCTCCCCATAACCCTTCACTCCCTTACCATTCAAAAATCTGTCTATCTCCACCTTAAATATATTCAATGACCCAGCCTCCACAGCTCCATGGGGAAGAGAATTCCAAAGATTCACGACCCTCTGAGCAAAGAAATTCCTCCTCATTTCTGTTTTAAATGGGTGGCCCCTTATTCTGAAACTATGCCCCCCTAGTTCTAGATTCCCCCACGAGGGGAAACATCCTCTCAGCATCTACCCTGTCAAGCCCCCTCAGAATCTTATATGTTTCAATAAGATCCCCTCTCATTCTTCTAAACTCCAATGAGTATAGGCCCAACCTGCTCAAACTTTCTTCATAAGACAACCCCTTCATCTCTGGAATCAACCTCGTGAACCTTCTCTGAACTGCCTTCAATACAAGATATCCTTCCTTAAATAAGGAGACCAACACTGAATGCAGTACTCCAGGTGTGGTCTCACCAATACCCTGTACAGTTGTAGCAGGACTTCCCTACTTTTATACTCCATTCCCTTTGCAATGAAGGCCAACATTCCATTTGCCTTCCTAATTACTTGCTGAGTACGAAGTATCTGGGCCACTAGCACGTGCATCCAAGTTTGCAATTTCCTTTGGGCAACAACCAGTATTCCCTCTAATTTGTCTTTGTTGTGCGCGGACTGTATATGTCAATTTAAATTTCCGTGCATGCGCAGTATTTCAAATAGAAAAGCTTGTGAGCAGCCTGCGCAGTACCTTGCAGATTCTAGATTCCCCCACGAGGGGAAACATCCTCTCAGCATCTACCCTGTCAAGCCCCCTCAGAATTGCCTCACAGCGCCAGGGACCCGGGTTCAAATCCGGCCTCGGGGGACTGTCTGTGTGGAGTTTGCACATTCTCCCCGTGTTTGCGTGGGTTTTCTCCGGGTGCTCCGGTTTCCTCCCACAGTCCAAAGATGTGCGGGTTAGGTTGATTGGCCATGATAAAAATTGGCCCTTAGTGTTAGGGGGGATTAAATATGTGGGGTTACGGGGATAGGGCTTGGGTGGGATGGCTGTTGGTGTAGGGACCGGGTGCTAGGGTTTGGATGATCAGCCATGATCTCGTTGAATGGCGGAGCAGGCTCGAAGGGCCAAATGGCCTACTCCTGCTCCTAGTTTCTATGTTTCTATTACTCCGCGGCAGCGCATGTGCGCAGCTTAGAGGGAGCGTTGGCAACAATACTTTGGGCTGCCCCTGGGCGTGAAAGAGGGAGAGGAATTTTATTTATTAGTGCAGCAGTGTCGGAGATGGACAAAAGCCCGTAGTGCAGGATAGCATCGTGGTTGAATTTGTTTGAGAGGAGACGAGATAAATCAAGAATAATTAAATTACATAGCAGTACAAGCTTGTTGACTGTAGTGAGGAGTTTAAATATCAGGAGAAACAAGTTTAAAAATTAGAATAATGGAGTTAAGTCAGGCGGAACATGTTCACCCAAAGAGTAATAGACTTGTAAAATAAGTTACCAGGAAAGAAGCAGACCGTGTTAGTGGATTTTACAACGTTAAAGGCGCTATGTTGTTGTTGTTAGATTCACGAGGCAATTATGGAACAAATTCCTATTTCCGCTGTATGTAGTGAAATTATGTATGTAGTGCTTTATAAACTCATCTATGATTTTGCTATAAATAACACGTGGGCAAATTTTACCCCAGACATGTTTCTGGGTTGAGAAGGTGGGGTTGGTTGACGAAAAAGGCCTTTTTTTTTGGGCCCAGTGGCCATTTCCCGTTCCGAAACATTCTTGTGAACCACACCAGTTTAAGGAAGCTGTGCACAAGGGAAACCTAAAGTGAACTAAGGAGTCGCAGTCAAGCCTTATCTGTTTTTTTTTTGTTCATGCTCGGTTATGCAAGGCTTTTGGCGTCGTCATTTGAATGCAAGCTGCCTCGCTTTTTAAAGAGCGTTGCATAGCAATGCTGGCTGCCATCCAGGTGCTGCTTAGTGCTTGTACTTTGTACTTTAAAGCTTCCTCAGTGTGGGAGAACAAAACATTGGGACTGAGGATGAATGACAGCATTGAGGTCAGGTGGGTGGGAGATGCCTGAGGAAATGCAGAAGTAAATTGAAATGGGACCCTCGAAAACAGAATCATTCAGCTTCAAAGTGAGTGGAGCTAATGAAGTCTCAGAACTCTTGCAGCCCTGCTGCTGGTTTTACTGTGAACTGTAATTCGCATTTGGAAGTAGTTAACTGTGTATCAAGAAAGACAGACTTGCATTTACAGCCAATTCAGTACTTTTGAAGTGTAGTCACTGTCATAATGTAGGAAATGCAGCAGCCAATTTTCACGCAGCAAGCTCCCACAAACGGCAATGAGATCGATGACCAGATAATCTGTTTTAGGTGTTGGATGAGGACGTTGGCCATGACACTGGGAGAACTCCCCAGCTCCTCTTCGAATAGTGCCATGGGATCTTTTACGTCCACCTGAGAGAGCAGACGTGGCCTCGGTTTAACACCTCATCCAAAAGACGGCACCTCTGACAGTGCAGCACTCCCTCAGCACTGCACTGCAGTGTCAGCCTAGATATGTGTTCAAGTCTCTGGAATGGGGCTTAAACCCATAACCTTTTGACTCCGAGGCGAGAGTGGTACCACTGAGCCACGACTGACACCAAATTCTCTTGAGTGAAGCAGAGGTCCCTCTGCCAGGAATAATCCATCAAAACTAAGGATATACATTAAATGTAAAGTGTTAAGTGCTGTCACATCAATTCCAGTGAGGCATATTGTATGATATAATACAGGCCACATTCAGACGATCAGTTTAAGTCGAGACGTAACCTATATGCCAGTTATTTGCTCGTGGAGGGAAAAAGCTAAGATTTGGAGTGTGATCTATATACATGACTGTACAGTTTTGGTCTCCTTATTTAAGGAGGGATATAGTTTCAGTGGAGGCAGTTCAGAGAAGGTTCACCAGGTTGATTCCAGAGATGAAGGGGTTGTCTTATGAGGAAAGGTTGAGCAGGTTGGGCCTATACTCATTGGAGTTTAGAAGAATGAGAGGGGATCTTATTGAAACGTATAAGATTCTGAGGGGGCTTGACAGGGTAGATGCAGAGAGGATGTTTCCCCTCGTGGGGGAATCTAGAACTAGGGGCATAGTTTCAGAATAAGGGGTCGCCCTTTTAAAACAGAGATGAGGAGGAATTTCTTCTCTGAGGGTCGTGAATCTTTGGAATTCTCTACCCCAGAGAGCTGTGGAGGCTGGGTCATTGAATATATTTAAGGCGGAGATGGACAGATGTTTGAACGATAAGGGAGTCGAGGGTTATGGGGAGCGGGCAGGGAAGTGGAGTTGAGACCAAGACCAGACCAGCCATGATCTTATTGAATGGCGGAGCAGGCTCGAGGGGCCGAATGGCCTACTGCTGCTCCTATTTCTTCTTTTCTTATATTATGAGAATATGGTATGTCCAGTTGAATTGTGGGATAACATCCAGTGGTACAGTTAGAGAGTCTGTCCTCCAAACCTGTTATATACATGGAACATACATTTTGAGCCATCTAACGCAAAGGTGAAGTACTGATAGTTGCCGGTCTGTCACTAGTAGTCTTCGTGGTAGGAGCTCTTGAAGTGATAAATTAAGAATATCACACAAGAGCCATATTATCATACACTTAAGCCAACGGCCTAGAAATTCACTTGGGCGCGGGCAGCTCGCTCGCGCCCAAAAGTTAGCGCTGGGCGGGGAGGCATTAGCGCACGCCGTATATTCATCTTCTGCGCCCCAATTCGGAAGCGGGCGCTATACCAGGGTGTGCCCGCCTCCGTTTGGGGCGCTGCAACTGAATATCGGCGCGCTAGTTGCCGCAGCGCCACCCGATGCGGTGCGGCAGGCTGCGGTACTGCAGGCCTCCCCCTTCTCTTAAGGGGGAGGTGCCTGCAACGGCCGGAGCCCCGATCGCGAGTGCCGGCAAAAGAGCCCGGCACAACGGAGAAGTGCCGGGCTCCGCGGAAACCAGCCGGCAATGCCGCGGGGGGGGCGGTGGAGGAGGCCGGGGAAGGAGGTGTGGGCAGGCGGCCGCCGAAAAAGCGGCCGGCCGCACCTTCAGCTTTAAAGCGCCCCACTATGGCAGCAGGACGGCCCCGTTTTCTGTTCGCTGTTTGCGCCCGCTTCGGAGGAGGCGGGCGCAAATAAATATGGGGATCAGCGCGGTGTCGGGGCGTTACGGGCCACCGCGCACACCGATGACGTCATCGGTCCCGGCGCAGCACTAACGGCTACCGCCGCCAATACCGCTGCAGTCAATTTCAGCGCTACCACCCCGCCGGCGCAAAAGACCTCTGTGGGCGCAAGGCCCACTGAATTTCTAGGCCAACATGTTTAATGTTATTTTCCTGTGGCATATTGCTACTGAAGCATTAACTAAGCATCGTGAAAGCTCTGGAGGTTTCACTAACATTTCATGCTCGTAAGCAAGGTCGATGAATCCAAGCAGCGTGTTATTGCATCAGAAGTATCCACCAATCTTGAGGAATAGTTGGTTCATTCACATCCCTGCACAAGTAAGAGATAATGAGAACAGCATGTTACCTTGGAGCTGCCCCATAGTGATGATTAAAATCAATTCGGCTGGATCACAATTATAATTAAAGTTTCATGTGATTCAGAGTGATGAAGTGGCCATTGCTCAAAGGCAAAGGTTTTGATCCTTTAGTATCCACTGTGATAAATTACATACATATCCAGACTGAGAACACCAAAGTGTTCTTTTTTTGCTTAGGATTTCACCACACAAAAGAGGGAAACAAACGACAAAGCAACAGATGTGTGTGCACACCCAGAAAGAAGCATGAACAGTACAGTGGTACCTGGTCTTGAGTTTATCAGTTTGGCCAGGCGGTACCCTGATGGTAACGTACTGCTGAGCTTGGCCCTCACCGGTGCTTCAAACAGCCGATTAATCAGCTCAGCTCTTGAGTGGAACACTGCTCCTCAGCACTTCAAAACTGAGCTGATCAGTGCAAGCGATTGGAAAATCCAGAGTCAGTGTAAGTGAGTTCTGGCGAGTTAGATTTGAAGTGCAATTGCTATAAGCAGTGATCACCATAAAAGGATTGTTTGGCATATCAAAGAATAAATATAAAGTCAGAAACATGGACAGGGTGAAGAGGGTGGAATAAGGTGTCAGCTGTGGCTCAGCTGGTAGCACACTCGCCTCTGAGTCAGAAGGTTGTGGGTTCAAGTCCCACTCCAGGGACCTGAGCACACAAAGCTAGGCTGACACTCCAGTGCAGTGCTGAGGGAGTGCTGCACTGTCAGAGGTGCCGTCTTTCGGATGAGACGTTAAACCGAGGCTCCGTCTCAGGTGGACAGAAAAAGATCCCAGGGCACTATTTCGAAGAAGAGCAGGGGAGTTATCCCCAGTACCCTGGCCAATACTTATCCCTCAACCAACATTACAAAAACAGATTATCTGGTCATCATCACATTGCTGTTTGTGGGAGCTTGCTGTGTGCAAATTGGCTGCTGTGTTTCCCACATTACAACAGTGATTCCACTTCAAAAATACTTCATTGGCTGTAAAGTGCTTTGAGATGTCTGGTGGTCATGAGAGGCGCTATATAAATGCAATTCTTTATGAAATACCTTATTATTAACTGAGGCAGTGATGGGCAGACATCTGGTAGAACTAATGCCATGGCCAGAGTACACACAATTTAAACACATTTCTTAATAGGCTGATAAAGTTAATGGGCCAGAATTTGCAGTGGCTATGACTGCGTACTCTCATAGTACGGCGTCATACTGCCTTTGAAATGGACTGCAGGTTTGGGATTTCTGCTTGCGCTAAATCCCGAACTTGCGATCTGTCAAGTTACGCCTTGACAGATGATCTGCACCACCTTGGAAACCCCAATTGCTGGCGTGGAGTTGGGCTAATTGCCCACCAACTGCCCAGCAATTACGGACAAAAATTCTACGGCTGATGCAAACAGGCCCGAGGCGCAGGGCCCGTTTGCATCAGTGTAAGGGGATTATATAGGGACAGTTCCTCATTCTATTAACTCCGGAATGAATTGTAAAACATGTTTGAAATGCCTCCAGTGATTCGTCACATTTTTCAGATCTTTGTTTGGGCTCTGTTGTATTTATGTTTGTATCACCTGTCCATGTTAGTTTATATGAAATTTCAGAGCTTGAATGATTTATCAGAACTCTAATTCCTAAATTAGATTTGAGAATTAATTACCAAATAATTTTTTTAGGTGGGTCTGTGTGTGTGTGAGAGAGAGAGAGAGAGAGAGCGGGTCATTTTGGAACTATTTACTCTCCTAGCCCTTATAATTATTCTGAAAATACATCGGGTGAAATGCAATATAAAGAAAGCTACCAGTACTGGAGGTAGATACTTTCCCTTTGGTGTACTGATTGGAGCACCAGGCCCATGTGATCCCAGCTACGCAGCTGCGCCCCTGGGATCCCTGTGCTATTACGCTGCCCTCGAGTACGCAGTGTCAGAGAGCAAGTTCACGAAGGAGGGCCCCCATCAGGTAAGTTCGGATGCCGGAGGCGGACTCCGTAGGTACGCCGCCGACCGCAAATTCTGCCCCAATGTTTAATATAGCTTTATTATTTTCAGAATGAGTGATGATGGAAAAAATTCTTCTCTAAATAATCCAGAGAGAAGAGAGGACCCACTTTTATATATTTTAGCAATATCCTCCAGCACATACCTACTCAAACCTCAGTAAATGGATGCAGGGGAATCAGTAATGATGATGGAGCCAACTATGAAAGTGAATTGTTTCTGTGTAACGGTCAGGAAGTAACAACAGTGCAACCTCCATTAGCCACCATCCTGTTACCCGCAGGCCGGGCTGAATTTAACGGCAGGGCCTGATTTGAATGGGAAGCCTCTGTTTCCCATCTGCAGCAAGCCAGATTGAGAGGCTGGCTGCGGGCGGGTAGGCCTGCGGCACTTGGCTGCAGAGAGGAGGGAGGGAGGGATTGCGTGGGGGCCGGGGGGGGCAGTCATGGGGGTGGGGGGGGGGTGGGGGCAGAGGAGCAAGGAGGGGGGGGGGTGGGTGCCGGGAATGATCGGGGCCCGAAGCAAACAATCGGGGGGGCAGGCGGGAACGATCGGAGGCCGGAGTGCTAGATCGGGGGCTAGAAGAGAAGGGGGAGGGTGTTGGAGCACCATCGGAGGGCCAGGAAGAGCATGGGGGGTGTGGGGAGGAGGAGCAGGGAGGGGAAGGCGGACGACATTGGAGGCCCGGGGGAGGGGTGGGGGGAGGGCGGTTGGGGGGGGGGTCTCCAATCACAGTGGGTGGGTTAGGCAGTGACCCTGGATCCAGGAGGTAAATGCAAAGGTACTTACCTCCTGAATCCAGCAGTCCTCGCCTTGCATTAGCTGCTGGTTTCCGTAGGCCTGCAAAACCCGACCAACCACAGATAAATTCAAAATGTAGGTTAAATCTGAGTTATGGCAGCCTCATTATAATATTAAAATGGACGACCCGTCTCCTGGCAGCGGGTTGGCTGTCCGCCCAGCCTCCGCTAAAACCTCTGTGGGTTCACGGTTCAGGTTGGGATTCAGATTTTTAACACTAACCTCCCACATGACCCCCAAACCACCTGTTGTTATATTAGGTTAAAATTCCCCCGATGTTGCTAGCTTTAGGGTGGGAAATTGGTGGCAATCATGTTGCACCCTACCCCCCCACCTTCCTTTCACCTGTGGCTTTCGCTAGAGTTCCTGCTCTGTGCGCCTCACGTTCTTCATTCAGGGCCTGTCCAGGTGTAGAATATTAATTACACTACAATTCTGTGCTGTGTCCTTTTTTTCTTTGCTCTCCAGTAAAAGTAGACCCGAAACTACAATTCCAATTATCTTTAAGGAAAATGAAAGAACCATATATAAAAAAAATAGAGCTATTGGTCCTCGAGGTTTTTTTATTCCTCTTCGTGTGGAACTGCTCTCAGTGGTATTATTGAAATCGGGAGTGCGCTGTATGGGGAATCGCAGGAGCACATCTGCATCTTGTTGCCACATGCTGAAACATTCCTGATGATGGCCCAGGAGCAAGTATCTGCTTGGGATTTTGACACTCGACAAAACAGGTCAGTGAGTAATGTTGAAATATGACGAAGAAACTAATGATGAAACAGTGAAGATTTAGATCTGGCAACAAGTTCTTTTGTATTTTAGTTTACATGAAAGCCACCCCCCCCCCCTTAGTATTTGGTGAGATGAGCCCTATAAATGTTGTATTTTGTTTGAATTATCTTTTAACACCCAAATATTCGGCTTCATAATTCTGCAACTAAAGTTTATTGCAGTGAGGATGTTTGATAGGTAGGTGGCAGTATACGCTGCACTCTGTCGTTGAGTTTCCCAATTTCTGACCAGTTTTTGATGTAACGGTAATGTTCAGTGTAGATTTTCACAGAGTAAACCCATGGTAATGACAATTAGTGCTACATTTAGGTCGTTGGCACTGTGGCCTCCAACGCTGCTGTAAATTGCAGATCTGAGCCAAGTGTTAATTGGCGTAGGAATTTGGCTGACTTTTTACACATGGCAAGCACTTGCAACCTAAATGATGGGAGGTGAGTGATCTAACACATTGTACTGTTGACACGCACAGGTTATAACCAAGACTCTTGCCATCGTCAGCCCTTGCAGAAGTGACAGCACTGTCGCCATTGGAGAAGCCAAGAAGAGGTGGCTTTCTGGGGAACTTTGGATGGCAACAGTGCTGCTGGTGGCAACTCTAAACGATTGCTGCTGGTACTTGACGCCGAGGGCTGTCGTGTTTTCAGGCCGCAGATAGGCTAAGCTACCAAGAAAGGACTTGCATTTAGACATCGCCTTCAGTGACCTCAGGACATCCCAAAGTATTTCACAGCCAATGTCAGCTGTGTCTCAGTGGGTAGCACACTCGCCTCTGAGCCAGGGACTTCATTGGCTGTAAAGTGCTTTGAGTCGTTCTTTCTTTCGTTCTTTCTTAGAAGTGTAGTCACTGCTGTAATGCAGGGAAACGCACAGTAAGGTCTATGTGGCTATGTATGGTCCCACAAACGGCAATGAGATAAATACGATAGCAAAATACTGCAGATGCTGGAAATCCGAAATAACAACAGAAAATGCTGGAAAAACTCAGCAGGCCAAGCAACATCTGTGGAGAGAAAATAGAGTCAACGTTTCGGGTCAAACCCTTTGTCAAGACTGGAAAAGCACAGGAGGCCAGGCTGGGAAGTGACTTGGATAATCTGTGCTTAGTGATGTTGTCCAGGACACTGGAAGAACTCCGCACCTCTTGGGATCTTTGAGAGTGCAAATGGGGCCTCGGTTTAATGTCTCATCCGAAAGGCAGCACCTCCCAACTATGCAGCACTCCCTCAATACTAGATTGAAATGTCAGCCTGGATTATGTGCTCCAGTCTCTGGAGTGGTGCTTAACCTTCTGATTCAGACAAGAGCACTCCCACTGAGCCAAGGCTGACATGGGTTTGTTTTTCCATAAGTGGCCTGTAAGGATCTTGCTGACCATTAGAAAGTCTATGACCAGAAGCTTAGTCACGATCACAACTTTGAAGTGCTTCAGTTTTGTTTTTGATTGCTTCAATTTGAGGGAGTTCAGCAATATAAAAAGACATAGCAACATTGAAACATCAGTCAGGTGTCTGTGACGCAAGCTAGCAGCCTGCTTGTGAGCACTAAATCCAGGAATCAGACAGTCGAATCTGTTGCCAAGGCTTCATAATGAGCAAGTATTAAACTTAATCGGTTTCTCTGATCGGTCCAGATGGGCAAGGTCAGGTAAATAGTTAAATCATTCACTGAAGGCTACTGTGTTTGAGCTTGCCTCATTTGTTATTGTTCAGGCAGATATGGTAACTGTTTCACTGAGACAATCGTTCGAATTGCACATGATTGGCGTCAATAGTCCTGCAACTTTGAGGACGTCAGTACAGAGACTGGTGCATCTAACTGCTATTCCTGGGTACCTTCACTGTGTGTGGAATCCCAGCATAACTGAGACGTCACACTTTACATGGTTAATGGGCGTTTGCTTCCATTGTCCTACCCATAATTGCATTTCATTTGATCATTCTTTGTGAAGAATTGTACAATTGAAGGTCAACATATAAGCAACACAATTACAATTATCCTCCACTCCACCCCCAACCCCTCCCTCCCAAAAAAACCTTTGGAACATTCCTGGTCATCTTCTGATGTTCAAAGCTGTATCAGATCCTCCGGACTGAGTATACGTTACTAGACTTTGGGATGGTACTAAATGCATAAAATGATTGCAAGGTTTGTGTTTACTGTGTTCACTATATTTCTGTTGCAACTGAGTGCATACCGCACACCCATAATCGTACTGTGTCAAATATTACAGTGATTCGGACAGTGAGTGGGAGCGGCTGAAGGAAGCGGCGGTCTCGAGCAGCGACTTACTCCGGCACAGTTCCCTCCTCAATACCCAGTTAGAGACAAACCAGCCCGAAGGCCTCATCGAGGCCGAACACAAAGGAAAGGGAAAGAAGAAGAAGAAGAAGAAGAAGAGGAGAAAGCTGGCTGCGGAAGGAGGGGATCATTTAACCAGAGGCAGCGATCGGAAAGGAGGTGAGCAAGAGTCCAAGGAAGACTGCTTAGATTCCACCTCACAAAGAAAATCAAAGCAGACGTGCCAAGTCCAGGTGAGTAGACTGGATGAAACTGAACCTATGGATGGGACTGTTGTCGGGCAAGGACACTTTGAGATGGAAAAGGCTGAACTTGAAAGGAGCAAGAAGAAAAAAAGGAAAAGCAAAAATGCCAAACATGTATCCGAAAGCGTTAAATCGAGCCCTTATGAAACAAAGAAAAAGAAAGTTCCGGTAGCAGATGGGTCGTGACCGGGCACAGCGGCTCTGCAGGCTCTTGTTATCTTTCAAAGGACAGTGTTTATTTCCAGTGACATTTTGCGAGCTATTTTTTCCTCTCCTCCTTTTGTTTACTTTTATTTTGCCTTTAAGTTACTTTGAAATGATGCGACTCTCAGAAGAGATGAGGAAGCAATAATTTCTATCGTGCTGCTGTCCTGCCTTTGGGAGAATGTCTTTGAATGGAGAGCTCCTGGGCTGATTCAGCTGAACTGTGTATAATGGACTGTTACTGGAGGGAATTCTGACTCTGGAGCTCATTGTTCCTGTATCTCCTACTTACCTGCCTGAAATGATAATAGATCCTTTATTCATGGGTGTGTAGACTTTTTGGTTTGATTTATATTTGAAATTTGAACTGCAACCATTTGAGTTCATTTTCTTTGGGTTTCACTGTTCTGTTTTTTAAAAAAAATAAATAAAAAATAAAAAAAATATTTTGAACCCATGTGATTAAAATGCTGCAGTGAGTTTATTATTGTCTCTGAAAACAAGCTTTGCACCTATTAACCAGTGTTTGGGTTCCTTTCCCACTGCGTGTAAGGCAACGCATAAAAGAGCAATAACTTTGCAGCAACATATTGAGGGAGTTCAGATGGCATCCAAAACTGCAAGAGCAAAATTCAACTGGTTTACCAAACTCCCCTGATTCCCAAGACATGTCGCTGCCTGAAAACTCACTCGAATCTGTTTCTTGCATGGTGGCCATGTAAATCTTTGCCATTTTTCACACTCTGGCTTTTTCTCGCCTCTCCTGAATGTGGTGACTCTTCAGATGGGAGTCCAGAAAGTAAGTATTGGGGTTATTCAACCACGGGGAGAATTAAGTCCAATCACAGTTGAATACCCACCCACGTATGCCCATTCCAGCAGGAGAAAATGGACAGCAATCGGGAGCAGGAATCCTGGCTGATCTTTTTAAAAAATATATATTTTCTCATTGGCATAGGAGTGCTGAAGTGAATTGTAGCTTCTCGACTCTGCACGCCTGAGATCAAATGAGCCAACATGGAATGGGGGATCTTAGCTGAGACCTTCCCAGCGTGTATGGTTTACTAGGCTATCTTTATATGATAACCCTATCAGATATGCTGATAGGGTTAGGTAAAGTAGGGTGGGAGGAGGCTCGTGTGGAACATAAATACCGACATAGGCCATTCCTGTTTCTGTGCTGTTAATTCTATGTAATTTATAAACTGAGCCGTCGAGTAGTTTCTATTACCTAATGAAGATCAATGTTGATAAGTTACCTGAAGGCAAGGTCTTGATAATGTACCACCTGATTCTTACTGCAAGTTCTTATTGGTCCATTGGGTGAAATAACATGCCTGTTACAGATATTCCGTTACATTGTATGCACAACACGTGCCAAAATTGCTTAACATTTTTACTTTTCTAATTTTAAAAGAGCTTTAATTGTTAAAAGAAAAGTTGTCAATGAATTGTTAAAAGCCCTTTGCCAAAACTGGCCAGTTGTCCAGACCCCTGTGTCTAATTAGTTCATCATTCTCTGCATTGAACTGATGTATTAATTCTGTGTTATGCATTAAAAAACATCAATTATGCAAATTCACTCATTTTGAGCAGGGGTTTCTCAGGCGATTCCAATTACAGCCCACTTGATATCAATTATACTGCTAGTACATAAATGACCCTCTTTGTATAAAATGGGCTGAAATGCATTAATATGAAATTCCTTTGTCTGGTATTTTAGTGAAGCTATTAACACCCTTATTTGAAATGGGTGAACATCTTGTTAAAATGGTGGTATTAGGAATTTTGTAATGGATTTGTGCGCAATTTCACCCTAAGGCTCTAATCTTCACCAGGACTGCCATAAGAACATTAAAAAAAAAGAACATAAGAAATAGGATCAGGATTCGGCCCTTCGAGCCTGCTCCGCCATTCAATGAGATCATGGCTGATCACCGCGCCCTATCGCCATATCCCTTGATGCCCTTACTAGTCAGAAATCTATCGGCTTCTCTTTTGAATATACCCAATGACTGAGCCTCCACAGCCCTCTGGGGTAGAGAATTCCAAAGATTCACCACCCTCTCTATGAAGAAATTTCTTCTTGTCTCAGTCCTGAATGGCCTACCCTTTTATCCTGAGGCTGTGGCCCCTGGTTCTAGACTTCTCAGCCAAGGGAAACATTCTCCCAGCATCCACCCTATCAAGCCCTGTAATAATTTTGTATGCTTCAATGAGATCCCCCCTCATTCTTCTGAATTCAGGAGAATACAGGGGTCTAGTTTACTCAATCTCTTCTCATACGACAGTCCCACCATCCCAGTAATCAATCTCGTGAACCTTCGTTGCACTCCCTCTATGGCAAGTATATCCTTCTTTAGGTAAGGAGACCAAAATTGTACACAGTACTCCAGGTGTGGTCTCACCAAGGCTCTATATAATTGGAGTAAGACTTCTTTACTCCTGTACTCAAATCCTCTTGCAATGAAGGCCACCATACCATTTGCCTTCCTAATGGCTTGCTGCACCTGCACATTCACTTTCAGTGACTCATGTACAAGGACACCCAGGTCCCGTTGAACATCTGAATTCCCCAATCTTTCACCATTTAGGAAATACTCTGCCTTTCTGTTTTTTCTACCAAAGTGGATAACTTCTCATTTATCCACATTATATTCCATCTGCCATGTTCTCGCCCACTCACTGAGCCTGTCGAGATCCCCTTGAAGCCTCTTCACAATTGACACTGCCACTTAGCTTTGTATCATCAGCAAATTTGGAAATGTTACATTTAGTCCCCTCATCCAAATCATTGATATAGATTGTGAATAGCTGGGGCCCAAGCACTGATCCTTGTGGCACCCCACTAGTCACAGCCTGCCATCCTGAAAAAGACCTGTTTATCCCTACTCTTTGTTTTCTGTCTGTTAACCAATTCTCAATCCATGCTAGTATATTACCCCCAATTCCATGTGCTCTAATTTTGTTCACCAACCTCTTGTGTGGGACCTTATCGAAGGCCTTCTGAAAATCCAAATACACCACATCGACCGGTTCCCCTTTGTCTCTTCTTAGGCAGTCCCTCGGAACCGAAGATGACTTGCTTCCACATTAAAAATTAGTTCTCAGGTGACCGATGAGGCCAATGTGTGACCTACAGTCTCTTGTCACGTGGGGCAGACGGTGGTTGAAGGGGCGGGTGGGTGGGGTGCTTGGGTTGACGTGTGCTCCTTCCGCTGTTTGTGCTTAGCTTCCCCTTGCTCCCAGCGAAGAGACTTGAGGTATTCGGCGCCTTCCCGGATGCTTCTCCTCCACTTTGTACGGTCTTTGGCCAGGGATTCCTAGATGTTGGTGGGGATGTTGCACTTTTTCAAGGAGGCTTTGAGGGTGTCCTTGAAGCATTTCCTCTGCCCACCTGGGGCGCTCTTGCCGTGTTGGAGCTCCGAGTAGAGCGCTTGTTTTGGGAGTCTCGTATCGGGCATGCGGACGATGTGACCCGTCCATCGGAGCTGATCAAGCATGGTCACAGCTTCGATGCTGGGCTGAGCGAGAATACAGATGTTGGTGCGCCTACCCTGCCAATGGATTTGCAGGATCTTGCGGAGGCAGCGTTGGTGGTACCTCTCCAGTGCTTTGAGGTGCCTGCTGTACATGGTCCATGTCTCTGAGGTATACAGGAGGGCGGGTATTACTACTGCTCTGTAGACCATGAGCTTGGTGCCGGGTTTAAGGTCCTGGTCTTCAAACACTCTCTTCCTCAGGCGACCGAAGGCTGCACTGGCACACTGAAGGCGGTGTTGGACTTCGTCATCAACGTCTGCCCTTGTTGACAGTAGGCTCCTGAGATATGGAAAGTGGTCCACGTTGTCCAAGGCCTTGTCGTGGATTTTGATAATCTGGGGAGCAGTATTGTGTGGCGGGGGCAGGTTGGTAGAGGACCTTTGTTTTACAGATGTTTAGTGTAAGGCCCATGATCTCGTACGCTTTGGTGAAGGTGTTAACGATGGTTTGGAGTTTGACCTCTAAGTGTGCGCAGATGCAAGCGTCGTCTGCATACTGTAATTCAACGACAGAGGAAGGGACGACTTAGGATCTGGACTGGAGGCGACGGAGTTTGAACAGATTCCCGTTTGTTCTGTAAATTAGCTCCACTCCAGCGGGGAGCTTACTGAGGGTGAGATGGAGCATTGCCGCAAGGTAGATCGAGAAGAGCGCTGGTACGATGACATAGCCTTGCTTGACCCCGGTCCGTACATGAATTGGGTTTGTGGTGGAACGGTTGGTCAGGCTTACGACTTGCATGTCGTCGTGAAGCAGGCGGAGGATGGTGACAAACTTTTGAGGGCAGCCGAATTTGAGGAGGACACTCCATAATCCCTCACGGTTGACCATGTCAAAGGCCTTTGTGAGGCCAAAGAAGGCCATGTACAGTGGTGCTGTTCCCTGCATTTCTCTTGTAATTGGCGCTAGTAATCCACTAGTTACATCCTCAAACAACTCTACTAGGTTTGTTAAACAGGATTTCCCTTTCATAAATCCATGTTGACTGCCCAATCTTACTATTACCATTTAGGGGTTGTTAATAACAATAGTTTTCTATTGCTATACTGACCTTGGACAACCTCAGGGAATGGTAACGCCTGCTTTCTTAAGCGGATACAACCCTTTCAATTCAATTTTTTTCAATTTTATTTGCCATATGTACTAGTACAATGGAATGCTTACTCCCCGTAGGGACACGTCAGCTATTTTTACAGCGCCGTGTTCAGAAAGTCAATTCTTTGGCATCCAGTGGCAGTGGGAGCACGATGTCCCTCAGCCGCTCCGTCTCCTCGTCCCCGCGGCCTCCTCCTCATTGTTGCCGGCTCGGCTCCACGTGTGGTGGCCTGCTTCTCCCGCTCACCCTCTGGCCACCATTCCCGGCTCCCCTCCTCCCAGTCAGACTGTGAGTCATCGTGGCTGCTGTTGCGTCCCGATGCGCTGCGCTGCCTCCGCCCGACTCGCCGAACACATCCTCCGGTCACCGCGGCCTCCACCTCACTGTCGCCGGCTCCACGGTCTGACGGCCCGGGCCTGCTTCTCCCGCTTCCGGTCTGGCCTCTGGCCGCCATGCTCGGCTCCCCTCCTCCCAGGAATGCCTTCCCGCTGAGGAGCAGCCGGCCGACGTGCCCTAGTGGGTTGACTTGGCTGCTGCTGCGTCCCGATGTGCTGTGCTGCCTCCGCCCGACTCGCTGAACACCTCGCTCTGGTTGCGGGAGCGAGCGGCGAGAGCGGGCCGCCCGAAGCAGGGAGAGCGCGCTAGCGCCGGACTGTCTCGGGCGCCATCTTGACTTGAACAAAAATTAGGTAACGCAAGGGTCTCAGTTGAAGTGAAAGTATAAAACCTTCATTCTAAATTTGTATCTTTAAATATTACATATAGATGACGTGCCTCAGTCCAATTTATTGGCGTGTGATTTAGCTATTTGTAACCTGCAGTATATATGCTGGCTTGACTTGAAACTTCCTTTATATATCCCTAGGCCGGATGCAGTGTTTTTTGTTGAAAGATATTTCCCTTGCAATATTGCCCATTTGAGAGACCAATCCTGTAACCTGCTGTCGGGCTTCTGCTGACGCTGTGTTATATCGTCCCAGTGTATGCAAGCCAAATGAGTGACTAAGCCACTGACACAGAATTTACTGCCCCTCTTTGCTGAAGGCACAGACTCTTGCTGTGAAATGATTCCACCAGTAACAGCTGCCCTCCAGTACCTCACTCCGGTAACATGTGAGTCTAGATAGCTGGAGGCAGAAATTGTTCTTTTCACAAAAATGTGTGAGAGGCCTGTTTCTCCCTCGCCCCAATACCCAGAGGTGATATTGTCCAAATACTCAAGAACATGTAGCCCTTATTAAAAACAGAAAATGCTGGAAATACTCAGCAGGTCAGGCAGCATCTGTGGAGAGAGAAACAGAGTTAACGTTTCAGGTCGATGACCCTTTGTCAGAACTGGAAAAAGCTGGAGATGGAACAGGTTTTTAAGCAAGTGTAGGGGCTGGGGGAGGGGAGGAAAGAACAAAAGGGAAGGTCTGTGATGGGATGGAACCAGGAGAGATTAAGAAACAAAAGGGGGGTGGTAATGGGACAATAAAGACACACAAGATGGGTCCAGAGGAGGTGTAAATGGCAACAACAGAACCATTACCAGCACCTGCTGTCCAAAATAATAGAGAAAGGAAAAGGAATAAAGAAGCCTTGTGTTGATGGCTGAAGGAATACATCCCGTGTCCGTGTGTTGAGCACATTACATGGTGACAGAAGTGGCAAGTACCTGAAATACCCATGTTAAAGACTGTCCGCGTCAATGGAACTAACTTTCCCGGTGAAACCAGTCAGCTCCCGATGAGTGAAAGTTTACGATACGGGTGTAGCATAGTAGCTAGTTAAGCCAGGACGGAGATAAACAAGAGAGACTGAGAAAAAAAAAAGTGTACTTGCCCCACGTTGCTTACTATTATGGCCACTCAAAGTCCTGCATTCTTTCAGATTTCTCCCCCCTCTGAATTTGATTTTACACGGCCGGAAGAGTGGCTGTTGTGGCTCAGCAGATTTGAATGCTTCAGACAGGCTTCAGGCCTTGATAAACAGTCACAGGAAAAACAGGTCAACATGCTATTATATTCCATGGGAGCGGAGGCTGAAGCGATCGTCCGGTGCAGGAATATTACGGCTGATCAACTGAAAAGCTATGACACAGTTAAAACGGAGTTGTCTAATCCTTTCATCCCGTGGAGGAATTTGATATTCGAACGCGCAAGATTCCATAGGCGCGTGCAGGAGAGAGGGGAATCGGGTGATAGCTTCATCAAAGCGCTATATGAGCTCAGAACACTGTGAATATGGAGCTATGCGGGACGAACTAATTCGTGACAGATTGGTTGTTGGACTAAGGGATCTTAAACTCTCTGAAAAATTACAGATGGATCCAGACCTCACAGTTGACAAAGCAAAAACACAGGTTTTCCAAAGTGAAGCAATAAAGAAACAGCAATCAATGCTTCAGAAAGATAGTAATGAGGAGTCCATTGAAACCATAAGTGCCCCCCGACAATCAGCCCCCCAAAAACATTTTTCTACCAAATCAAGACAAATTGACTCACACATGAATATGTACAGAGGCCTCACACTGGAACTCAAACTGGAACACATTTCCAACCACAAAAGCGGAGTTGCAGATAGTGTGGCCGGAGTACACACAATAGACAAATCTGTCCAGCCAAAGATGCTAGCTGCAGGAATTGCCAGAAAAAGGGACATTTTGCTGCAGTTTGCCGATCCACACCTGCGGTTGCTGAAATATCAGAGGACGACGACAATGAGATAGCATTCCTGGGGTCAATTGGAGATGGGCAGGACCAGCCGTGGACCATCACCCTAGGCCTGTGTGGTCACATGACTGAATTCAAACTCGATACAGGGGCTGATGTCACTGTCATCCCGGAGTGCCTCTACAATGACCTAGGTCAAGAGGCTCTTCAGAGCACCACGAAGATTCTTCAGGGGCCTGGTCAAGTCCCGTTGAATGTCAGAGGAAAATTTTCAGCTACCCTGACCCGTGGTCCACGGTCTACAAAACGACGTGTATGTGGTACGCGGTCTACGAACAGCGCTCCTCTGTCGCCCCGCCATCATTTCCCTGCGTCTGGTGTCCAGGTTGGACCCACAAGTAGCAGAGACAGTATCTACGGACCTCGAATGGGAGGTCAGACAGCAGTTCCCCAGACTGTTTCAAGGCATTGGGCGACTGCAAGAGGAGTATCACATTCGCCTCAAGCCGGATGCTAAACCTTTTGCACTCTCTAAACCCCGACGTGTCTCACTCCCCCTTATGTCCAAAGTTAAGGAGGAACTCACCCACATGGAGCAACTGGGGATAATTGCAAGAGTTGAGGAGTCAAAACGTCTCGCCACGTTCATCACGCCATTCGGACGTTACTGTTTCCACAGACTGCCCTTTGGAATATCCTCCGCCCCTGAGCATTTCCAGCGCCGCATGTCCCGCCTCCTTGAGGGACTTGATGGTGTCTTATGCCAAATGGATGATGTGTTGGTGTTTGGCGCAACCCAAGAACAGCACGATCAGCGACTTTTTGCAATTCTCAGTAAACTACAGCAAGCTGGACTTACTCTTAACTCCAAATGTGAATTCGCCAAAACACTGGTGAAATTTCTCGGCCAGGTCATCGATGGGACCGGTGTCAGAGCAGATCCTGACAAAGTCAAGGCCCCCGCACACATGGCCGCGCCAAGGAATGTATCTGAAATACGCCGCTTCATGGGCCTGGTCAATCACTTGGGCAAATACATACCCCATCTAGCTGATAAAACCAAGCCACTCCGGGATCTCCTCAACAGGCAGACCTCATGGTATTGGGGACCCCAGCAGTCCCAAGCTTTCACTGAGATAAAGACGGAGCTAACCACCCCGCCAGGCCTTGCACTGTATGACCCCAATGCACTCACTAAAGTGTCAGCTGATGCCTCATCGTTTGGCTTGGGTGCAGTCCTTTTACAAAAGAGACCTGACACTGACTGGCGCCCTGTAGCCTATGCTTCATGAGCCCTTTCAAAAACAGAGCAGCGTTTGCGCAGATTGAAAAAGAGGCCCTGGCCATTACATGGGCGTGTGAGCGCTATAGAGACTTCCTAATAGGCATGACATTCCAGGTCGAAACAGATCACAAGCCCCTCCTTACACTAATGGGATCTAAAAACCTGGACGAGTTGTCCCCCTGCATTCAGCGGTTTCGGATGCGACTCATGCACTTTCACTTCACTATATCACATATGCCAGGGAAGATCCTAGCAACTGCCGACATCCTCTCCAGGGCTCCCTACCAGCCGCCGGTGGATGATTCCCCTGAGGTGCAGTGCATAGAGAATTATGTACACTTAATACTCACTGCACTGCCCATTACCGAGAAACGCCTGGCTGCACTTCGTCAAGAACAGGAAACGGATGAACTACTTCGTCAGGTCTTCGCATACTGCCGTGAGGGCTGGCTAGATCATGCGAAACTTGACCACGCTCTTAGACCTTACGCAGCCATTTCAGGTGATCTCACTATTGCACAAGGATTGCTGCTACAAGGGTGCCGGTTGGTCATTCCAGCATCAATGCAGAAAGACATTCTGGACAAACTGCATGCTGGCCATCAAGGGATCACAAAATGCAGAGCACGAGCCAGGTGTTCTGTCTGGTGGCCTGGATTAAGCAGTCAACTACAACGTAAAGTACAACAATGCTCAAGCTGCGCCCAAATGAGACAACAACCACCAGAGCCATTGATTCCAGATGACACCCCTGAGGGCCCATGGCAGAAGGTTGGGGCTGATCTATTTCATTTGGATAACTCAACTTACCTGGTAATGTTTGACTACTTCTCTAAGTTCATTGAAGTTATCAAGCTCCTCTCCACCACCTCACATGCAGTCGTTGAATGTATGAAATCCTGCTTTGCCCGCCTAGGGGTCCCCCTGCTGGTCCGAACAGATAATGGCCCCCAATTTGCCTCGGACACCTTTCGCTCATTTGCCGACAGCTGGGACTTCACCCATGTCACATCCAGTCCTCTGTATCCTCAAAGCAATGGGGCTGCCGAGCGCGCTGTCCAGACAGCCAAACAGCTTTTTAAAAAAGTCACCTGACCCATACCGGGCATTCCTTGCATACCGCTCCACACCTCTTTCTAGCGGATTCAGCCCTGCTACAAGGCAGAAAACTTCGTACAACTGTGCCAACTATGCCATCACTCCTGACCCCAGGCTGGCCCGACCTCCAGAATTTTACAGACAAGGACAAACAATTTAAACTAAGACAACAGGCCAACTTTAACAGTCGCCACAGAGCTAAGCCCTTGTGTCCACTCCTTCCAGGTGACTATGTGTGGCTACGTGACTCCCGCAAAAGAGGCATTGTGCAAGGACAGGCCAACACCCCAAGATCGTATCTGGTTGATATCCAGGGCCAGATTGTTCGCAGGAACTGCAGACACCTCGCACTTACCCAGCAGCCCCCAGACGCTGCTGATGAGCCTTTCATTCCCGATGACTACAATGGGGATGCGGGTCCTGGAACTCCTCCACCCACAGGGGATACCCCACCTCCGTCTCCTCCACCCACAGGGGATACCCCACCTCCATTGGGTTCCAGACGATACCCTGAAAGCGTCCGCAATCCTCCTTCATACCTCCAGGACTTTGCAACATGAATAGCTTAAGAACCAAGACACCTCATTGGGTCAGAATAATACCTGAGGTACTTGGTGGAGGGTTCAGGCAGTCACCTAATCCCTCCAAGCTTACTCTGCTTGCATTATTCGTGTTTCTCTAAGAAAAAAAGAGATACATTGTGCATTAGAGATGTTATGTTTGTTAGAGTTTATTTCTTAAGCACAGTAAAAAAGTAATGATTTGAAAGAAGGTCATTTGAAATGTTAATAGTAAAGGAATAGTATTCAAAGTCTGTTTAGAAAGGGAGATGTGGTGATAGTTACCCTCCGCCCCGGTAGGGGGCGACGGAGGGTAAACAGAGAAAGGAAAAGGAATAAAGAAGCCCCGTGTTGATGGCTGAAGGAATACATCCCGTGTCCATGTGTTGAGCACATTACATGGACCATGTACAGCAGGCACCTCAAAGCACTGGAGAGGTACCACTAACGCTGCCTCCGCAAGATCCTGCAAATCCATTGGCAGGATAGGCGCACCAACGGCAGTGTTCTTGCTCAGGCCAACATCCCCAGCATCGAAGCTGTGACCACGCTCGATCAGCTCCGATGGATGGTATTAAATCCGTGAATCTTAAGGTATGGTGTTCTTCAATAAATAGACGGAGACTGCAGAGCAACAATCAACAGGTGTTTACTGGATGAGGGTAGTCTAAAAACTAACAGTACAGATGCCTGCTCAGGGCTTATATACAGGTGTGGTCACTGCCGGTACTACAGTATACAGGAGCTGTAAAAGTAGTTCTCCCCTTAAAGGTACATACACTACAATTCCTCCCCTTTTAGATTAACAGTACCATAACATTCAAATAACAGTTAACACTTTTAACATGCACATTAACTGAAATAGTCCATTTATAGATTCAGTCTTTGGGGCGGCTTCCTGATCCTTTCTAGATAGTGCCTTTCCTGAGTGTCTTGTTCTTGGTGCGGAGGCGATTCTGGCCCCCTGTCGTCGGTGAGTTCATCAGTTTCTGATGCTACTGTTTCTGGGGTAGATGCTACCGGTATGTCAGGTTCATCACCAGGTACGCGAGACATGGGTTTGACTCGTTCCTGTGACGCTAGGATCTGGTCGACATGGCGTCTCACAATGTTCTCCCCGACATCCACTGTGTACATTAGTGGCCCCTGCCGTGTGCATATCGTTCCGGGTTGCCATTTCTCTGTTCGGTAGTCGCGGGCCAAGACTGGTTGTCCTACATTGAAGCTCCTTGTCGGCTTCTCATTGATGTGCTGGAATTGCTTATTCTCAACATTTCTTCGCACATTTGGTCTGAGCAAATCCAGACGAGATCTCAACCTTCGGTTAAAGAACATCATGGCCGGGGTCTGGTTGGTGACTGCATGTGTCGCATTTCTGTAGGCTAATAGGAAATTGTCCACCTTATGCTGCAGTGGAATGTCGTCATCGCACATGGCCCTTACTGCCTTTTTAAAGGTTTGTACGAACCTCTCAGCCAATCCATTTGTGGCTGGATGATACGGGGCGGATGTGTAATGCCTTACCCCATTCCTTCTCATAAATTTCCGAAACTCTTCGGACACAAACTGTGGTCCGTTATCAGAGTAAATCTGCTCTGGCAAGCCGTTCCTGGCAAAAATGGTCCGTAGGACTGCAATCGTTTTCTCCGTAGTGGCGGAGGACATTTTGATCACCTCAGGCCATTTTGAGTGTGCATCCACTGCTATTAAGAACATTGAGTCCATGAATGGACCAGCAAAATCAATATGCACCTGTTGCCATGGAGAGGAGGGCCACTCCCATGGGTGTAGAGGGGCATGTGGTGGTGCATTTTGGACCTTCTGGCATCCTGAGCAGCTCTTTGTTAGGTCCTCGATTTGTTGATCGATTCCCGGCCACCACACATAAGCCCTAGCAAGGCTTTTCATTTTCACCCCTCCCAGATGGCCTTCGTGAAGCTCATTGAGCACTCTCTCCCTTAACTTGGGTGGAATTACCACTCGGGATCCACACATCACTGTCCCCTGACATACTGACAGCTGTTCTCTTCTGGATGAGAATGCTGGCAACAGTGAGTCGCCATGTGTTGGCCATCCCTTCACCGTCAAATCATATACCCGAGACAGTGTCGGATCATTTCGGGTCTCCTCTACATCCGCGTTACTTACTGGCAAGCGTTCAATTATCGACGAATAAATTTCGACAGGGTCCACTGCTGGTGCTTCCTCCGCAGTAGGCAGTGGCAGGCGTGATAGCCCATCAGCGTTTCCATGCTGTTTCATACCCTTATACTCTATTTCATATTGGTTCGCCCCTAGAAAAAGGGACCATCTTTGTAGCCGTTGCGCAGTCATCACCGGAACGCCCTTCTTTGGATTAAAGATGGAGACAAGTGGTTGGTGGTCAGTCAGCAAGGTGAACTTCTGCCCATGCAGATAGTGGTTGAACTTTTTTACTCCCCATACTAGGCTGAGGGCCTCCCTGTCAATCTGGGCGTAGTTGCGCTCGGCTGAGGTTAGTGACCAAGACGCAAAGGCTACTGGCCTCTCCAACCCGTCTGGGAATTTGTGCGACGGCACCGCTCCAATACCATAGGGTGATGCATCACACGCCAACTGAATTGGTAGTGCTGGGTTGAAATGGGCCAACACCTCTTTTGATGTGATCAATTCTTTGCACTTCTGGAAAGCTCGTTTACATTCGTCATTCCACTTCCATGGTACCCCCGTCTGCAGTAGGGTGTTCAGTGGGTGTAATACTGTAGACAAATTTGGTAAGAACTTATGGTAGTAGTTCACCAGCCCGAGGAATGACCTCAGTTGTGACACATTTTCCGGTGCTGGAGCCTTGACTACTGCCTCAATCTTTTCAGGGGACTTATGTAACCCCTCTTCATCAATAACGTGGCCACAATACGAGATCTGCTTCTGGAAAAACTCGCATTTGTGGCGATTAGCTCGTAGCCCATATCCCTTCAATCTAGTGAGCACCTGCTCCAGGTTGGCGAGGTGATCACTGTCATTTTTGCCCGTGACCAGGATGTCGTCCAAATAACACTGGGTCCCTGGAATCCCTTGCAGGACTTGATCCATTGCCCTTTGCCAAATAGCCGGAGCCGATGCTACCCCGAACACCAGCCGGTTGTATTGGTAGAGACCTTTATGAGTGTTGATCGTGAGGTATTGTTTCGAGGCTTCTTCTACCTCCATTTGCAGGTACGCCTGGGCCAGATCAATCTTAGTGAAGCGTTTTCCTCCAGATAGCGAGGCGAAAATATCTTCAATCCGCGGAAGCGGATATTGTACCGTGTGAAGGAGTGGGTCCACTGTCACCTTAAAGTCCCCACAGATGCGAACCTTCTTTGGTTCCCCAGGCGTATTACTCAATGACCTCTTCATTACAGGAACGATGGGTGTAGCCAGCTCTGCTTCGACGGCTGGGCGGATCGCATAAGGCCTTAAAAAACTTTGGACTTGCATTTTCCTCTTTTAATCGTTGCTGTTATGCCTTTTAGTGTTCCGAGTCCCTCCTGGAACACTTCTTGTGCGTCAGTTAGCATTTTTGACAGTCGGCCAGGTGTGACATCGTCATCCTTTTTGGCCTCAACCTTCAGTGCCTGTATGGAATGCCAATCTAATTGTATCTTCCGGATCCATTCACGTCCTAGTCGTGGTGGTCCTCCATCTGGCAATACATATAGGTCCATTTTAGGTATTTCCTGGCCTTTGTATATCACTTTCACCCTTATTTTTCCTTTGGGGTAGACTTTTTGCCCCATGTACGTCTTCAAGACAATCTCTGTAGCTTTCAAGGGTATATGTGAAAATAGCCGCTTGTAGTCCCTTTGGTTTATGACTGTTAGGGCTGATCCTGTGTCCAATTCCATTTTCACTTGGACTCCGTCTATCTTGAGTATGACCCAGATAGTCTGGTGATCCTCCATTTTGATTACCTTATGTAGTTTCAGACAACCCAGCTCCTTGCTTCCGGAGTCTGTATCACTTTTCTGTTCGTCTGAACTACTGTCCATCACCTTATGTACCTTTTTGTACTTCTCCTGTGGAGATTTCTTGCTGCTGGTTTTCTTCCCTGACCTGCAGACTCTTGCTATGTGTCCTGCTTTTCCACACTGTCTGCACACTTGGTCCTTGAACCAATAATCCTTCTGGTCGTGTGTTGTTCTGCCGCAGCGATAACACTTCCCTGCTCCATATGACATTTCATTGGTGCCATATTCTTGCAGTCTCCGTTGTATCTCTGCAGCGCCCCGTGCGGCTGCTTCGTGTGATACTGCCATGCTGAAAGCCTTTTCCAGCGTAAGATCCTTTTCTGATAGAAGCCGTTTCTGGGTTCCTTCACTTTGAAGCCCACACACAAACTTGTCCCTTAACGTATCTGCTAGTCCTGTTCCAAACTGGCAGTGTTTCGATAGCTTGCGCAGTTCCTTTAGATACTCAGCATTACTTTCGTCTTTATGCTGGTTCCTTTTATGAAACTTAAATCTTTCTGCTATCAGCAGCGGTGTGGGGTTTAAGTGGTCCTGTAGGATTGCCACTATGCTTTCAAAGTCCTTATCCACTGGCTTCTCTGGGGTTACTAGGTTTCGCAGTAAGCCATACGTTTTTGCACCCATGGAATTCAACAACACCAGTGCTTTCCTGGCATCTGGCACTTCATTCGCCTTGCAGTACACTTCAATGCGTTCTACATATGTTGCCCAATCTTCGACTTCATTGTCGAACGCTGTGACACTGCCACTCTTCGGCATCCCTGGGTGTGGTTAGACTGGCTAAAAATGGCGTCTCCCGCGCGCTCCCTTCTTCTCCGCTGGCTCAAAATGGCGTCTCCCGCGCTTCCTTTTCTTCCCGCGCTCTCCCTTCTTCTCCGCTGCGGCTCCAAAAATGGCGTCTCCCGCGCTCTCCCTTCTCCGCTGCGGCTTAAATGGCGTTTCCCGCGCTCTCCCTTTTTAATTTTTTCGCGGACGCTGCTCAGCCTTTGAGCACTGGCTGCACTCTGCGCGTTTTCCTGCGCGCCTCTCTCATTGCCGCCGCTCGGTCTTGAACCCCGGCTGTGCTTTACCCTCTCTCTCTTTTTGTTTTCCGTCGACGCCGCTCGGTCTTCAACCCCCGGCTGCGCCCTGTGCGCTTTACCCTCTCTCTTACCCCGTCGACACTGCTCGGCCTTTTCTGTGCCGTCGGTCGGCTCCAGCCGCCGCTGTCCGGGAAGGGTCTGCGCTGTACCTGTTGCCAGCCTGTTGCTGGATCGTCATGGCTGGAGAACCAAGCCCAGCTCTCAACAGCTTCCCCTGCGATGCTCACTCTCTGCCGGATGACTGGGCGGTTGCTCGTGGTCGACGCCCGTGCTTCTGGCCTCGACTTCTTCCACTGTCCTCCAGGAGCGAATCCTTGGGAGGAAATGCAGAGTTGTAGGTAGGTTCGAATCGACCTCGTCGCCACTATTAAATCCGTGAATCTTAAGGTATGGTGTTCTTCAATAAATAGACGGAGACTGTAGAGCAACAATCAACAGGTGTTTACTGGATGAGGGTAGTCTAAAAACTAACAGTACAGATGCCTGCTCAGGGCTTATATACAGGTGTGGTCACTGCCGGTACTACAGTATACAGGAGCTGTAAAAGTAGTTCTCTCTTAAAAAGGTACATACACTACAGATGGGTCACATCGTCCGCATGCCCGATACGAGACTCCCAAAACAAGCGCTCTACTCGGAGCAAGAGAGCCCCAGGTGGGCAGAGAAAACGCTTCAAGGACACCCTCAAAGCCTCCTTGAAAGTGCAACATCCCCACTGACACCTGGGAATCGCTGGCCCACGATCGCACAAAGTGGAGGAGAAGCATCCGGGAAGGCATGAAACACCTCGAGTCTCTTCGCCGGGAGCAAGCGGAAGCCAAGCGCAAGGAGCGCATGTCAACCCAAGCACCCCACCCCTTCAACCACCGTCTGCCCCACCTGTGACAGAGACTGTAGGTCCCGCATTGGACTCATCAGTCACCTGAGAACTCATTTTTAATGTGGAAGCAAGTCACCCTCAGTTCTGAGGGACTGCCTAAGAGAGGAAGAGGAACAGAAGAAATGAAACCCGTCAGAGACAGATGAGTGTCAAAAGTGCCACATTTACAGCAAACTTCTATAGTTGTGGTAAGTACAAACTTCAGTATACTTCTAGCATGGACTGTAGGGACAAGTAAGAAACTTGTGAGGGTTATCAAGGTTCACACAAAAAGTTTTTACAATTATGTTAGAAGAAAAAGGGTAGTCAAGGGTAATGTGGCCCCTTTAAAAACTGATCGGTAAAATTGCAAATGAAAATAAGAAAATGACAGACTAGTTGTATAATTACTTTGTGTCAGTCTTCACAGTAGAGGAAGAGGATAATATACCTGACTTTCCAGGGAAATTAATAATGAATCAGGGACTAGAACTCACTAAAGTTAAAATAAGCAAGGAAACCGTATTTAGAAAAAATAATGTGACTAAAGACTGACAAATCGCCAGAACCTGATTGTTTCCACTCCAGGGTTTTAAAGGAAGTAGGTGAGGAAATTATAGATGCCTTAGCCATAATCTTCCAAAGCTCTCTCGATTCAGGAATTGTCCCTTTTAGATTGGCAAACTAAAAATGTAACTCCATTATTTAAGAAAGATATGAGAGAGAAACCACGAAATTACAGACCTGTTTAACATTTTTTTTCTTTTTTAACATCTGTTGTGGGGAAGTTATTGGAATCTATGATTAAGGACAGAGTGACTGAGCACTTAGAGAAATTTGAGCTGATTAGAGAGAGCTAACATGAATTTGTAAAGGGTGTGACATGTCTAACAAACCTAATTGGAATTTTTTGAGAAAGTAACTGAAGTAGTAGACAGGGGATGTAGTTTAAATGGACTTCCAGAAGGCATTTGCTAAGGTTCCATATAAAAGACTGTTAGTTAAATTAAATTGCATGGAATTAATGACAAATTATTGACCTGGTTAGGGGATTGGTTTGGCTGTAGAAGACAGAGAGTACGGATAATGGGTATGTATTTGAAGGAAGTGACTAGTGGTGTCCCACAATGATCTATGCTGGGGCCTCAACTATTGACTATATTTATTAATGACTTAGATAACACAATAGAGAGCTATATATCCAAATTTGCCAATGAGACAAGATTGGTGGTATAGTAAGTAATGTGGACGGGAGCAAAAAATTGCAAAGAGACATTGATAGATTAAGTGAGTGGGAAAACTGTGGCAGATGGATTTCAATGCAGGTAAGTGTGAAGTCACACATTTCAGACCAAAAAAGGATAATCTGAGTATTTTAATGGGGATAAGCTAGGAACAGTGGAGGTCCTAAGAGATTTAGGGGTCCATGTACACAGATCACTAAAATCTAATAGTCAGGTACAAAAAATAATCAAAAAGGCTAATGGAATGTTAGCCTTTAGAACTAGAGGGCTAGAATAAAGAGGGGAGGAAGTGATGTTGAGTCCAGAAGGTTGTAAAGTGCCTAATCAAAAGATGAGGTGCTGTTGCTCGACCTTCCGTTGAGCTTCATTGGAACAGTGTAAGAGGCCGAGGTCAGAGAGATCAGAGTGGGATGAAGAATTAAAATGGTAAGTGACCAGAAGCTCACGGTCATGCTTGTTGACTGAACGGAGGTGTTCAGCAAAACAATCTGCGTTTGGTCTCCCCAATGTAGAGGAGACCGCATCATGAGCAGTGAATACAGTATACTAAATAAAGTACAGGTAGACTATCCTTTATCCGAAAACCTTGGGACCAGCCGTGTTTCGGTTTTTGGAGAATTTCGGATTTCGGAAGGTGGGTCGGCAGGGGTCCGCGGGGGGGTCGGCGGGGGGTCGTGCGCACGACCCCCCGCCGACCCCCCCGCGGACCCCCGCCAGCCCCGACCCCCCCGCGGACCCCCGCCGGCCCCGACCCCCGCCAACCCCCCCCCCGCTGGCCCCGACCCCCGCCGACCCCCCTGCGGACCCCCGCCGGCGCTGACCCCCCCGCGGACTCCCGCCGACTTGGGGTCGGCGGGGGTCCGCGGGGGGGTCGGCAGGGGGGTCGTGCGCACGACTTACGCTGACGTCAGCGTAAGTCGGCGGGGGTCGGGGTCGGCGGGGGTCGGCGGGGGTCGGGGCCGGCGGGGGTCCGCGGGGGGGTCAGCGGGGGGTCGTGCGCACGACTTACGCTGACGCTCAGCGTAAGTCGGCGGGGGTCGGGGTCGGCGGGGGTCCGCGGGGGGGTCGGCGAGGGTCGGCGGGGGTCGGGGCCGGCGGGGGGTCCGCGGGGGGGGGGGTCCGCGGGGGGTCGTGCGCACGACTTACGCTGGACTTACGCTGACCGAAAAAACCTTCGGTTTTTAGAGGGTTTCGGTTTTCGGAAGTCCGGATAAAGGGTAGTCTACCTGTACAAGTAAATCGCTGTTTCACGCCCTGGACAGTGGAAAGGGAGGAGGTGAAAGAGCAGCTGTTGCATCCCCTGCGCTCGCATGGGAAGGGGAGTGGGCACCCCCAATATCTGCACCATCTTCCCTTTTGCCATTTAATCACTCCTGCCTTCCACCCTATTACAGTTCTTCGCTTTTGTTCTTTCCTTCCCTCCTCCTGCCCTCTTTTCCCCATGCTCTACTTGCTTGTAAACTGTTAAATCTCTAACTTCTTCCAGTTCTGATGAAAGGTCATCAACCTGAAACTTTAACTCTGTTTCTCTCTCCACAGATGCTACCTGACCTGCTGAGTATTTCCCGCATTTTCTGTTTTTAATTCAGATTTCCAGCATCTGCAGTATTTTGCTTTTGTTTTAATGTTTTCCTTACTAGTCAGTGTGACTAGCCAGGCCATTTTCATATCAATGACAAAGTTGGACAGATGTAAGAAAAGACCATTTGGCACATTGTAGGTCAGCCCTCAAGTACTCTTAACTCTCAGCATCCAGTTGCATTTGGACAGCATTTTCTGTTTTTATTTAACATCTGTGTTATGTTGTGGGCTGCAAATTGCACTCTGTCCAATAGCAGATAGCTCTGCACGCCCATGCCTACATGCACAGGCAGAACTCTGCTCCCAGGCAGTAGTTGTTAATGGTTTGAGAGAGTAGACAAAACCACTTCACATCAGTTCAAAAGTGGCAATGTAACTGCATTCTTAACAAACGTAACATTTAATATAGCTCTTTACCACCTGCCTTCCCACTCAGTGCAGTTGTTTTGAGCATCGATATTTTAAACTGCAGTCGCTCATTCCATTTTTCAAGCTGTTTGCAGTTTCTTTGGCTTTTCCACATTTTCCTGGCCACTTGCACACCCTTGCCTGCTCCTGTGTCCTGGAGTCCGGTACGCTGTTGAAGTATTGCGCAGTTTATTGGTGTAAAGCTGCCTCACCCGTGCTAAAGAGTATAGCTAAACACCGTATCACAGTGTGAGACACTCTGAGCAAATAATCAAAGATCAAGATGGGAACGAGTGGGAGAAGCAGGGAGAGAAAGGAAGACTGTCCAAGTCAAACAATCCTCCTTGTATTCACGGTTTCTGATTGCAGACTAGTTTATACTTACTAGCAAGTGGCTTGACGACATCAGTACAAAATGTTTTTACAAAAGCTCTGTTTTCCGTATGTGATGCTGTAAATGAGAATAATTGGAGTAGGCTCAATGAAAGAAGTTAAAGTTCCACCATCCATAATCCTAGCAAAGCCCCCTAAGTGCAGTAGATTAATGGGAATTGTAAACAGCTGGTAGTCTCCGTCCGTGCCTTTGTTACCTCCAGACTCGACTATTCCAAAGCTCGCCTGGTCAGCCTCCCACCTCCATAAACTTATTCATCCAAAACTCTACTGCTGGTGTCCTAACTCTCTCCCGATCCTGTTCACCCATCGCCCCTCTGCTCGCTCACCTACTTGCTCCTGGTCCATAGAATGGTTACAGCACAGAAAGAGGCCATTTGGACCATCGAGCCCATGCACGTCAGCTAGTCCCACTCCCCCGCCCTTTCCCTGTAGCCCTGCAAATTTTTTTCTTTCAGGTACTTATTCAGTTCCCTTTTGAAAGCCACGACTGAATCTGCCTCCACCACCATTCCAGATCCTAACCACTTGCTGCGTAAAAAAGTTTTTCCTCATGTCTCCTTTGGTTCTTCTGCCAATCACCATAAATCTGTGTCCTCTCGTTCTCAACCCTTCTGCCAATGGGAACAGTTTCTCTCTACTCTGTGTCTAGACCCCTCATGATTTTGAACACCTCTATCAAATCTTTTCTCAATCTTCTCTGCTCTAAGGAGAATAACCCCAGCTTTTCCAGTCTATCCACGTAACTGAAGTCCCTCATCCCTGGAACGATTCTTGTAAATCTTTTCTGCACCCTCTCTAAGGCCTTCACATCCTTCCTAAAGTGCGATACCCAGAATTGGACACATTACTCCAGTTGAAGCCAAACCAGTGTTTTATAAAGGTCCATCATAACTTCTCTGCTTTTGTACTCTATGGGCTGGATTTTCATTTAGGGGTGGGTTGGTGTCGTGAAATCCGCATTTCGTGTTATCCACACAAATATAAATCGATGTGGGAGATTGATGCTATTTTAACTTAATTGTCCAATTGAGTTCCAGCGTGTGGGAACCGTTGGCAAATGAGTTTTTCCAGTCAGAAAGTCGCATCTTATGACGTCATCATTGCTGCTGCATTTAAGGTCTGCAACAAGCCTTGCTTCTTCTGCAGACTGCCAACCTTTTGGCATTTACTGTTAGAGGAACCTGGAGTCACAATGGCCAGCGACAGACCTAGGGCTGCTCCCAGGTTCGACGACATTGCCCTGCAGGCTCTGGTTGAGGGAGCTAGATCTCATAAGGAGGTGCTCTTCCCTTCATCAAGGAGGAAGAAGCCTCCCCAGCAGACCAAGGCTGTGTGGCTGCAAGTGGCAGAGGAGGTCAACTCCTTAATGGTTACCCGCAGAAACTGGATACAGTGTAGGAAGAGATTTCATGACCTTGCGCGTACTGGAAAAGTGAGTTTGCATTTCCCATCACCCTCAATCTGATCCCCATTGCCTTTCCTCACCAGCACTCAGCTTTAGCAATCTCTTCCTCCACATCCCACTTGACACTGACATCCATGCACCCTTACCCATTCTCTTCTTCTCTATGCTCTCATTCACCTAACTATTCGACTATGCAGCCCTCACACTTCCCATCACTGTGATGCTATGAAAACAACTGACAACACACAGGGAGGGCCCTTGGTCTTGCCAACTCACTCCATCTTTGTCTCCTTCTAAGTATCTCTGCTATGGAATCTCTACACTCACTTCTTCATTCTCACTCAAACTCCACTTGTCTCCCTCATTGCAGGAAAAGAGAGCTCACAATAAAAGGGAAAGAGCCAGGACAGGAGGAGGGCCACCATCAGTAGCCCAGCTCACCCCCTGGGAGGAGGCGGTCCTGGAAATCGTCGGAGTGGAAGATGATGCGCAAGTGGGGGACAGACAGAAGGGTGCATCACAGCAAGCTGGTGACAGAATAGTTTTACATCTCTCTCATTGACATTGCATGAGTCACTGATAATGATTCTGAAGCTCTAACAGATGGACTTATGATCAGCTGCAATATGCAATGTGCATGTAACCTTGACCTCACGTCTCTAACTCTTTCCTTTACTCCCCCACAGAACCATCAAGAGCCCCCATCCCCACTGTCCAGGAGGAAGAGCCTGAGCTTCCAGACTCCTTAGAGGAAGCTGCAACCTCTGAGGGCGCAGCGTCAGCAGAATTCAGCGCACCCAGCACCAGTGCAGACACTCACACCTTGATGGGACCTTCGGGACATAGAGTAGTGTTGTCACCTGGTGTATCACAGCTCACAAGTGAGCATCAGCAGATTGTGGAGACAGGGACAGCAGTGGAGAATCCTAGTCGGAGGGCGCAGGACTCTCCCAGCTCGGCTCAGCTGCATATTGAAATAAAGAGTAGATTTGCCTTTCTAAATCTAGGCTTTATTAACCTTAAAAACCCAGCAGCACATCTTCAACACCCAGTCCCAACCAAGGCTGTAGAGAACTGAATTTAAGATGGCCACCACAAATCACATGACATCAACTACCAATGAGTTTACAGCATATCTCAAGGCAGGAAACAAACAACCAATTGCAATACTTACAAAACAAGAATAATCACCACACATGTCGACCCTCTGCCTCTGGGTCCATCCATAAGATCAGCGGTGCTGGAACTCCAGGAACAGATGCAGGAGTCTCTGGCAGGTTTTGTCTCCAGGGTTGCTGCGAGTGTGGAGCGAATGGAGGAGTCCATAGTGAACATGAGCAGAGCCTTTGTGGAGTCATTGGCGCATGAACGCACCACCATGGAAAGGATGGCAACCTCCATGGAGGTGATAAGTCGCCAGACTGCAGGAAACATGGTGAGTGCTCAGAATAGAATGACATCTCTGGAGGAGCGATGGGCATCTATTGAGCAGAGAAACCAGACCTTCATGGAAGTCCTTCTGAGTAGGACTGCCAGTGCAGATACGGGTCCCCATGGCCCCCCTGATTTGCAGCAAGGTTTTCGCAAGCCACTTGCAAGCGCTGAGGGGGACCTGACCCATGAGAGGGAAGTTGGTGGCAGACATCAAGGAAGTGGGGGCTCCTCTCCAAGCGCTCACACTTCCATGCCACTGCAGAGCCCTCGGTCAGAGCCCCACGAGAGTCCACACACAGCTGAGATCGGCGTCTCAACGCCTGCACAGCCGCAGGAGCAGTAGACTGTTGACGAGCCCTCACAGGTTCGCAACCCCAGAGGACGCCCGCCAAAGGTGTCGAGACAGGAGCAGCAGGAAAGTGAGCAAGGGGCCTCCACATCTGCTGAAGCCACAGGGGAAGCACCACGTAGGAGCACGCGTAAGAGAAAGATACTGCACAAATAGTCACAAGGGTAGACACTTAGGTGAAATTTGATGTTTTATGTGAAAAAGCCATCAGATCAATAATGTAAATAAAAAATCTGATGGCTCCTGCTGTAGTTGTGGTGTGTGTCATTTTGCAAATGGGACTTTCACATTGAGGGCTTAGGATTACTTGGAATTGTCATTATGGTGGTCAAGTTGCTAGGAGTCAGCTGGTTCTTGGCCATTGTCGATGCTCAGGTAAGAAGATGTGAGGCAAAAGTCCTTGAGTGGCTAGGCTAAGCAAATCTGGCAAAGATGAATGCGTTCCTTGCATCCCGGGCAGCTATGTTCTCGCGTACTGCTGCCGCTGGTTGATGGGCCCCTGCAAGATGTTCGTTTTCGCCCTCCTCCTCCTCATCTGAGGAGGATAAGTGAGGAGCCACTTGGTCCTCAGGAATCTGCAAGCCACGACGCTGTGCCATGTTGTGAAGTGCACAGCAAACCACGACGATTCTGGAGACCCTGGCTGCTGAGTACTGCAGGGCTCCACCTGATCTATCCAGGCATCTGAAGCGCATCTTCAGCAAACCAATGGTTTGCTCGATAATGGATCTGGTGGACATGTGGCTGGAGTTGTAGCGCTCCTCAGCTTCGTTGGCTGGCCTCCTCAATGGCGTCATTAGCCACGTCCTCAGGGGATAGCCCTTGTCTCCAAGTAGCCATCCGTTAAGTTGGTCTGGCGGACTGAAGAGCGGAGGCACACGAGACTGGCGCAGTATGAAGGAGTCATGGCAACTGCCAGCGTACTTGGCACAAGCATGCAAAATTTCCTTCTTGTGGTCACACACCAGCTGAATGTTAAGGGAGTGGAAGCCCTTGCGGTTGACAAAAATACCTGGATTGCGATGGGGTGCCTTAAGGGCCACATGTGTGCAGTCAACGACGCCCTGCACCCTTGGAAAGCCTGCCAGATTAGCTAATCGAACCGCACGCGCCGTGACACTTTCTTGATCCTTGGTGAAATGGATGTGATTGTGCGCGAGGGCAAAGAGGGCATCGGTTACCTGCATGATGCAAGTGTGTGTGGCCGCTGGTAAGGGTTGTCTGCCTGGTCCTCTGGGTTGCAGGTCTTGTTGCAGCATTGCGCAGATGTAACCTACTACCTCTCGCGAAAGTCGGAGCCACCATTGGCACTGCTGCTCAGACATGTTGATGTAGCTGACCCTGTGTCTGTAGACCCTGTTTGGGGGGTATCTCCTGCGCCAACGGGCTTCCATGCGCTGGCCCCTTCTGGCCTGTGCAGCTTCAGGTGGGTGAGCAGCAGCTTGGTGCTGCTGCTGTTGTTCCTGGTTCTGCTGGTGCCGCGGCTGGTCTTCTTCCTCATCTAATGCCCAGAAGGGAAGGAAATAAGTGGCTCCCATGCTTCTGGTATATGCCTCAGTTGAGGAAGTGCTGAGTGAAGGTGGCGAGAGGGGTTTCCCAGGAGGTCACACTGGAGATTGGTGTCAGGTTCCAAACTTCCACAGCTGTGGTTATGCCTTCTAAAAGTTCCCCCAGACCTGAGACAACTAAGTGGCTGATCAAATCTCCTCTTTAATGTTTGAGCTGCAGCTGATAGTCAGCAATCCACTTGTGCTCCCGGCAGGTTTCACCGTCGTGTTTCAGAACAGGCGTGTTTCACGTGGGAGAAGGGTTAAACTCACAAAGGCCTTTTAAAATGGCATTATAGAGCCAATTTAGTAGTTGTTAAGGGCCTTAACGGCGGGCTTGGGCCCGCCCGCCAGTTTATGCAATTTTAACCCCCCATACGCCTCCAATCCCGCCTCCATGACCCAATGAAAAATCCTGCCCTATACCTCTATTTATGAAGCCTAGGATCCTGTATGCTTTTTTAACCGCTTTCTCAACCTGCCCTGCCACCTTCAATGATTTGTGCACACATACCCCCAGATCTCTCTGTTCCTGCACCCACTTTAGAATTGTACCCTTTAGTTTATATTGCCTCTCCTCGTTCTTCCTACCAAAATGTATCACTTCGCACTTTTCTGCATTAAATTTCATCTGCCACGTGTCTGCCCATTCCACAAGCCTGTCTATGTCCTCTTGAAGTCTATCACTATCCTCCTCACTGTTCACTATACTTCTAAGTTTTGTATCATTGGCAAATTTTGAAATTATGCCCTGTAAACCCAAGTCCAAGTCATTAATATATACCACGAAAAGCAGTGGTCCTAGTACCGACCCCTGGGGAACACCACTGTGTACCTTCCTCCAGTCCGAAAAACAACCGCTCACCACAACTCTCTGTTTCCTGTCACTTAGCCAATTTCGTATCCATGCTGCCACTGTCCCTTTTATTCCATGAACTTCAACTTTGCTGGCAAGCCTATTATGTGGCACTTTATGAAATGCCTTTTGGAAGTTCATGTACACCACAGCAACTGCATTGTCCTCATCAGCCCTCTCTGTTACCTCATCAAAAAACTCAATCAAGTTAGTTAAACACGATTTGCCTTTAACAAATCCGTGCTGGCCTTCCTTAATTAATCCACACTTGTCCAAGTGACTGTTAATTTTGTCCAGCAACACCTCGATTTTAAAATTATCGTCCTCATATTCACGTCCCTCCATGGCCTTGCCCATCCCTATCTCTGTAGCCTCCTCCAGCACTACAGCCCTCCGAGAGTTCTACACTCCTCTAATGTGCATTCATCACTTCCTCTGCCCCACCATTGGCAGCTGTGTTTTCAGCTAGCTAGGCCCTAAGTTCTGGAACTCCCTCCATAAAGGTGGACGTAAAAGACCCCATGGCAGTTTTCCTAAAAAGAGCAGATGGGTTCTCTCCGGTGTCCTGGCCAATATTTATCCCTCAACCAACATCACTAAAAAAACCAGATTATCTTGTTATTATCATTGCTTTTTGTGGGATTTTGCTGTGCGCAAATTGGCTGCCACATTTCCACATTGCTACAGTGACTGCACTTCAAAACTACTTCATTGGCTGTAAAACGCTTTGGGATGTCTGGAGTTCATGAAAGGCGCTATATAATGGCAAGTCTTCCATATAAATGCAAGTTGTTATTGTCTATTGGAACTTTTTTTTCGGAGGCAGAGGTGGGTGAGAAAAGAGATTTTGAAATGCTTCTTTAAGTGAGGCCCCTTATAGTAATGCTTACATACAGCAACCTGCAATACGACACATTAGGCTTTTAACGTAAAGCCAGCCTGACGGGGAGAATAGAGTATGCTTCCTTTTGCAGGATTTTTGTGATTATTGTCGTCCTTTTCATTACTACCACTCATTTTAATTTTAATGCTAGCAGTATTTTGGTAGTGAGACCAGGATCTGTGCATCATCTTGTACCGTGTTTCAAAGCTATCCAGAATCCTTTGTATTGGTGTATATGTGTATTGAGGTGGCAGGTAGTGATGCAGAATTTTCATTTATTTTGCATCTACTGGGAAAATCGAACACTCCAAGGTCACATGCGACATGGATTAGATACAGCGTTCTGACAGCATACCTTGAAAAGACCCCTCCCCCATTGCTTTTATGTTCTGCACAAATTTCCTCAGGGAAATAGTTTGAAGCTGTCTGAATTCAATTCATCTAAAAAATAAAAAAAAATCCCCCTGGTTTGGGTTTGATGTGAATCCTGAGGTGAAAGGGCAGATTCATTGCCCTTTAACCTTTGACCTGCTATAGACAGATAGCTGTCTATGCTAGTGCATTTTCAGATGCCTCGGCAGATGAAGGTTAACGTACACACCATTTTTGACAAAATGGACCGTGACAAGTTTTTTCATCTTTAAATGTCATATAAATGCTGTCTGTTCTGCAGGTATGTGTGAATCCGTCCATTAGTTCTCTCAAATAGATGCAGAAATACACAGCAGGCCATCAGCAGCACAACTGAGGAGCTTAACATTTGAGTGGGCACTTAATCAGAACCAAGGGCCTAAAACCCACCTTTCCTCTTTTAAAATAAAAACAGAAAATGCTGGAAATACTCAGCAGGTCAGACAGCATCAGTGGAGAGAGAAATAGAGTTAATGTTTCAGGTCGATGACCTTTCGTCGGAGTCATGGACCTGGAACATTGGGGGTGATTTTGCCAGCCCTGGGGAGGCGGGTTTGGAGGCGAGACTACCGGGAAAATGGCAGAATCTGGGGACGGGTACCCATCCCGCACCCAACTCGCCTCCGTGCCATCCTCCCAGGAGGCGGGTACCCAACCCGCGCCGGGTCCCGTCTCCTGGAGGCGGGGAGGGGATTACAGCCACTTAACTGCCTGTTAACAGGTAGTTAACAGGCAGTTAAGAGGATTATCCCCATTTTTCCAGCAGAGGTGCGGGCTTCCCAACGTCGAGGAACCCCGCCAGGGTCAGCGAGGCGAGCAGGGGGTCGGCGGGGTCCAAAAGTGTGCTGTGGAGGTGAGTGATGGGTGCAAGTGTGGAGAGGTAAGTATGTGAGGTGAGTGAAAAGTGATAGAAAAAGTTTCCTTACCTGTGTTTCTTCCTGCAGGCTTCAAATGTTGAGGAAGCGGAGACTCTCGCATCTCACCGGCAGAGATGACAGAATGGCTGCTGCATTCTCCGATGCAACAACCATCTGCTTTCTGTTCACAAAAGTGGTTTGGTGAGCCTTGAGTACAAGAACTCATCAACAACAGAGAATGTCAGTGTTTGACAGCTTCTCAAAGCTGTGAAACGATGACAATTCATCTGTCAAACATTTTTGACAGAGGAAACGTCATATGCTGACGTACCCTGTAACCGGCTTCCCCTTAATTGGCCTGCTAAGCCCGCTGGGCGGGCTTAACAAGGTCAATCAAGGGAAAATAACGTGGGTTGGCCACCAGTCGATGGAGGCGGGACTAAAACCCGACGAGCAGCAATCCCGCCTCCAACGCGCCCCCATTGGCAAAATCACCCCCGTTAACTCTCTCTCTCTCGCTCCACAGACGCTGCCTGACCTGCTACGTATTTCCAGCATTATCTGTTTTTATTTCAGATTTCCAGCATCCGCAGTATTTTGCTTTTGTTTTCCTCTTTTAAATACTGCCTGACCTGCTTGTACTTCCAACATTTTCTGTTTTTTATTTCAGATTTCCATCATTCGCAGTTTAAAAAAAAAACTCCCTATCCCTCTCAGTGCATGGGAGCAGCCCCTTTCCCTACGCCCTCCCCAACCCAATGGCCTGATTCATGCAAGCTCCTGTGTTGCTCTTGTGTTATTCGGCAGCCAGTTACAGAGTGCAATTGCTGGAGTGCTGGCGACAGCAATTCAGTCTGATCCCTTGGAGCAGAAATACCAAAATAAATTTGCTTTTTTTTAAAAAAAAAAAAGCCCTCATGTGGATTATTAACTCCTATTCCTACCTCTAGCTTTTCTTGATAAATGAAGGAGGAAAGAGGGTCACAGCATGGGACAGAGAGTGAGAGATGCAATATCAGCTCTAGCTACCACCAGCTATCAGTTATACCTACGAGCTTGCCCATACGCACCTTATAAGCTGCAAAAATAACTCTCCCTGGCTAAGCAAGTTTCTTTTAGTTGTGCCTGCAGTTTTCTTCGCTCCTCCCTGAAAGATGCTGACTCATGCTAGAGTACAGTTTCACAGGTGCTGATCACGCTGCAGTGCACAATTGGCTATTCTTCAAATGTGAGACTAAAAAAATGAGCAGTGACACATGACAAGCTATTCTATTATGGGAGGTGGGGAGGGAGCGGGGTGGTTGGGCAACCCAGCTGAACCTGGTCCTGTCTGCACCTTCCAGCAGGAGGCAGTGGATAGCGATCAGGAACCCTGACTGATTTATTGCCCCCCTCCCCCTCAGCAAAGGATGCTGAGACCAATTGTAGTACATCTGTTACTGCCCTGGCTGAGAACAGGATCCAACCTGGTGCCTTTCTGGTCTGTACCACACGGGAAAGTGCCTATACCTTTGGGGCAGTCCGTAGCAAGTTTCCTTTTATGTCTTCCTTCCAAAATAATATCTCAGCCTGTTGCATCACACCATCTAAAGTGAGCCCTGCCTTCGATCTATTTTCTTTTCTTTCCAGTTTTGAAGAAGGGTTCGACCCGAAACGTCAACTCAAATTTCTCTCCACGGATGTTGCCTGACCTGCTGAGTTTTTCCAGCATTTTCTGTTGTTATTTCGGATTTCCAACATCTGCAGTATTTTGCTATCGTAAAGTGAGAGACCATGGGTCAAACACAGTTGTGGTACAGCTTATGCAAACTAGTTCTCATGCACACCAAGCAGTGGTAATCACCTGACTCGTACACGAATTTAGCAGTTAACTATGTAGGTAATTGAAACTGGACATATAATTGCAATAAGGCCATCCACCTTAAATCCTCATAACATCTAGTCATAAATATAAGAACTGTACGCAGTTGATTTTTTTGGTGAAATTATAGTGCTGTTAACAGGGCATCCATGGGAAATGGAGTTCGTTTCCTCATTGCTGCTAAGAATCTTATTACAGGTGCTGAGAAGTTGGACAACTTGTTTGAATATAACTGCCTCAAGATAAGACCACTTGGAGCTAACTATGCATCAATCATAGTAATTACATATTGAAGGCTGCTCATTTGTAACACAAGTTTTGTTTATTTAGAAGTGGAATCACTCAGATAGCACAGTACGTCATGTTGGCTTCCATTAACAATAACATTAGTGACAAGTTAGTTAAAATAATTAACCAAAACTGCCTGTCCTTGTATTGACCAAGTGAGACCTGCCAGTTCTTCTCCCAGGGATTAGTAAAGCTCTGGGATATTGGAGCTACTGTCGTACAATTTACCTTTCTCCTCTCCTGATGGCATTGGCTCCCTCACAGGAGTACGGTTCCATGAGCAGTGCTCTATTCATGTGTGAGCCTTGGCAGCGAGCTATCTAACTGTGAAGAGCTACACAGCTAAACCTGATCCTGCCTGCCACACGCACAGACTTCCAGTAACACAGCAATCATGAGCAAGACTATTGGCTGATTGTGGTAAACCACTGTTATTGTTGTTCACCGTTGTTGTTGTTGCACACTGTTGTATCTATGCATGCCTCAGCATGCCTCTGCTGGCTCCGCCCCTGGCTCCACCCACAGGCCCAGGTATAAAGGTGACTGCTCTGCAGCCCCCTGCCTTCTTGGAACCCAGTCAACCACGAGAGGCATGCTCTGTTCTTTGCTAATAAAAGCCTTTTAGTTACTCTCCTAACTCTCCGTCTTTTATGAGTAATTGATAGCGCATCAATTTTATTAGCAAAAACAAAATGTTGGCACCAAACGCTGAGCAGCAGGCGCTGCAGCAAACGACGGCACCAAACGCTGAGCAGCAGGCGCTGCTGCATGCCCTCAGACCAACATGCCTGGACCTAGACCCTCAAGAGGCGGGTTCGTCTACCAAGTTCGCACAATGGCTGCGTTGCTTCGAAGCTTACCTGGAAGCCTCAGCCGTGACACTAGATGGAAACAAACTAAAAATCCTGGCCTCCAAGGTGGGCCACCAAGTCTACACGCTCACCCAGGACGCGACTACCTACACAGCGGCTATCGATCTGCTAAAAGGACAATACACACGCCCAGTAAATACAGTTTATGCCAGACACCTCCTGAGATCCCGCAAACAGCAGTCCGGGGAATCGGTGGAGGCATTCCTACGGGCACTACAGATACTCGGCCGAGCCTGCGATTGTAAAGAGGTATTGGCCGCGACACACGCGGAGGGACTTAACCGAGATGCCTTCGTTGCGGGCCTCAAATCCGACTACTCCCGGCAAAGACTGCTGGAGAAGGGCGAAATCGACCTGAAGAAGGCAGTGTCCCTCGTGCTCTCGCTAGACGCGGCCCACCGGAATATGGACGCATTCTCCCCTAACCGCTCCGCACCGTGGATGCCGCAACCTTGGGTCATGGGACCGCCACCCCTGGCACCAACTGCTGCAGCGATGTCCAAGGGCCCGAAATGTTACTTTTGTGGCCAGGCAAAACACCCCAGAGCACGCTGCCCGGCGAAAAATGCTACCTGCTCTGGCTGCGGGAAGAAAGGACACTACGTCAGCGCCTGCAAAGGTAAAACCGCTAACGCTAGCAGCGCCGCGTGTGAACCGTGGGGGCAGCCATCTTGTCCGCCATCTTGGACACCTCCAGCCGCGTGGGGATCGGGATCATGGGCGCAGCCATTTTGTCCGCCATCTTGGACGCCTCCAACTCCAATCGCGGGTGACCCGGACTCAACCACCGCCTCATCTGACGACCACAGCGACTCGCTCGACCATACGCTGGCCTCCGTGACGCTGGACCAATCTCTCCCTCACCAACTGTCCAGGTCCATGATGGACATTACGGTAAACGGCCGCGCCACTACCTGCCTTTTCGACAGCGGGAGCATGGAGAGCTTTATCCACCCCGACACGGTGCGCAGTTACTCTCTCCCGGTCCTGCCAACGCGCCATCGGATCTCTATGGCTTCCAAATCCCATTCAGCAGACGTCGGTGGCTACTGTGTAGTGACCCTTTCAGTAAGGGGCACAGAATACAAAAATTTTAAACTTCTTGTCCTGCCCCATCTCTGCGCTGCCGTTCTACTGGGGTTGGATTTTCAGTGCCACCTTAAAAGTGTCACATTAGCGTACGGCGGACCCCTCCCCCCACTCACAATCTGCAGCCAGCAGCTTTTAAATCGCCCGCCGCGCACCATTTGCAGCCTCTCCACGCTTAAAGTCCCCCCCCACCTTGTTCGCTAACCTCACCCGCGACTGTAAGCCCATCGCTACCAAAAGCAGGCGGTACAGTGCCGGGGATAGGAGCTTCATTAAATCCGAAGTAGCAAGACTCCTGAAGGAAGGGATTATTGAGGGTAGCACTAGCCCATGGTGAGCACAAGTGGTGGTAGTGAAGACTGGCGAAAAACAGCGCCTAGTTATTGACTACAGCCAGACGATCAATCGCTACACCCAGTTAGATGCATACCCACTCCCCCGCATATCTGACATGGTCAATCAGATAGCACAATACCAGGTGTTCTCGACGATTGATCTGAAGTCGGCATACCACCAGCTCCCCATCAGGGCTGAGGACCGCCAGTACACAGCTTTTGAAGCTGACGGTCGTCTCTACCACTTCCTCCGAGTCCCCTTCGGCGTCACCAACGGGGTTTCGGTCTTCCAAAGGGAGATGGACCGAATGGTTGACCAGAACGCGCTGCAGGCCACCTTCCCCTATCTAGACAACGTCACCATCTGCGGCCACGACCAGCAGGACCATGACGTTAACCTAGAGAAATTCCTCCGTACGGCCCAGCGGCTGAATCTAACATACAACAAGGACAAATGTATGTTTCGCACCACGCGCCTCGCCATTCTTGGCTGCGTAGTGGAGAACGGAGTCATCGACCCCGACAGAATGCGCCCCCTTATGGAGCTCCCCCTCCCCCACTGCCAAAAAGCACTGAAGAGATGCCTAGGGTTTTTCTCTTACTATGCTCAGTGGGTGCCCAACTATGCGGACAAAGCCAGACCCCTCATCAAGTCCACCTCCTTCCCCCTGACAGCAGAGGCATGTGCAGCCTTCACCCTCATAAAAAAAGATATTGCGAAGGCCACAATGTACGCAGTGGATGAGTCCATCCCTTTCCAAGTGGAGAGCGACGCATCCGACTTCGCCCTAGCTGCAACCCTTAACCAGGCGGGGAGACCCGTGGCCTTTTTCTCAAGGACCCTCCAGGGCCCCGAGATTCGACACTCCTCTGTCGAAAAGGAGGCCCAGGCCATTGTGGAAGCGGTGCGACATTGGAGGCATTACCTGGCCGGAAAACGATTTACCCTGCTCACTGACCAGCGTTCAGTAGCTTTTATGTTTAATAATAATCAGAGAGGCAAAATCAAGAATGACAAGATCTTGAGGTGGAGAATTGAACTCTCCACCTACAATTACGATATCTTGTACCGGCCCGGGAAACTCAATGAGCTCCCAGATGCCCTATCACGTGGTACATGCGCCAACGCGCAGGTCGATAGACTGCAGACCCTCCACAATGACCTCTGCCACCCGGGGGTCACCAGGTTCTTCCATTTCATCAAATCCCGTAACCTGCCCTACTCCATCGAGGAGGTCAGGACCATGACCAGGAACTGCCAAATCTGTGCCGAGTGCAAACCGCATTTTTATAGGCCAGACAGAGCAAGCCTGATCAAGGCCACTCGCCCCTTCGAGCGCCTGAGCGTCGATTTTAAAGGGCCCCTCCCCTCCTCTGACCGCAACGTGTACTTCCTCAACATAATTGATGAGTACTCCCGTTTCCCGTTTGCCATCCCGTGCCCGGACATGACCAGTACCACGGTCATTAAATGTCTGAATGACCTTTTCGCCTTGTTCGGCTTCCCTAGCTATATCCATAGCGACCGGGGCTCATCCTTTATGAGCGACGAACTCCGTCAGTACCTGCTCACGAGAGGTATTGCTACAAGCAGAACCACCAGCTACAACCCCCGGGGGAACGGCCAGGTGGAAAGAGAGAACGCGACGGTTTGGAAGGCCGTCCTCTTAAACTTAAAATCTAAGGGCCTTCTGACCTCTCGCTGGCAGGAGGTCCTCCCTGCGGCGCTTCACTCCATTCCATCACTGCTTTGTACGGCCACCAATGCCACCCCCCATGAAAAAATGTTCACTTTCCCCAGCAAGTCCACATCGGGGACCTCGCTACCGACATGGCTGACGTCTCCAGGACCCGTCCTACTGCGGAAGCACGTGAGGTCCCATAAAACGGACCCCCTGGTCGAGAGGGTGAGCCTCCTCCATGCCAACCCCCAGTATGCTTACGTGGCGTACCCGGACGGGCGGGAGGACACAGCCTCCATATGAGACCTCGCACCTTCGGGTGCCCCTGAAACACTACCATTGCGGGAGGACACAGTCTCCATACGAGACCTCGCACCTTCGGGTGCCCCTGAAACACTACCATTGCCATCCACCACTACCCACAACCCAACCCCGGTAGACGGCATGCCGCAGCCCCAGGACCCGTCATTGACCACCCAACCACTCAATGAGACGCCAGATTCAACGTTGGATGCTGCACCATTACCGCCGCCACCATGACGATCAGGACGGCATACAAGGCCACCTGATAGACTTACTTACACGAACCTTTAGTACACTTCACCCCGCCGGACTCAATTTTAAACAAGGGGTGAATGTGGTAAACCACTGTTATTGTTGTTCACCGTTGTTGTTGTTGTTGCACACTGTTGTATCTATGCATGCCTCAGCATGCCTCTGTTGGCTCCGCCCCTGGCTCCACCCACAAGCCCAGGTATAAAGGTGACTGCTCTGCAGCCCCCTGCCTTCTTGGAACCCAGTCAACCACGAGAGGCATGCTCTGTTCTTTGCTAATAAAAGCCTTTTAGTTACTCTCCTAACTCTCCGTCTTTTATGAGTAATTGATAGCGCATCACTGATTTTTACACTTTAACCTGGAGGGGCAGTAGTCAACCTCCTGCACAGACTGTACCTTGGACCTTCCTGATCTGTATGGCTCAAGAGATGGAAGCTTTATCCCTGAACCAACGACACAGCAAGATTTAATTTTTAATCTGGACCGAACCTCAACATCTCTTTTATAATCTATCAAAAGCAAAATACTGTGGATGCTGGAAATCTGAAATAAAAACAGAAAATGCTGCAAATACTCAGCAGGTCAGGCAGCATCTGTGGATCTCAACATCTTTTGATTCACGAGCTTTCAGAACATCTGTACAAATCATAATATGGAACCACATCTGTTCAAAAGTCTTTAATACTTCATCCTAAGGACTTGAAAAGCTTTGTGGTGTAGAGGATCTGATGTGAACTGTACTATGCTTAACTAAAAATTAATGGACATTACTATAACTAACACAAGTTTGGGATTTTTAAACATTTTTGATGCAATTTGTTAGATTTGATGCAGAAAAGTAACAATATGTTTAACAACCAAGAACATGAGTCAGGTTTCTATTAAGATAGTTAGAAAATATATATGATCAGGAAAGCCCCAGATTTCTGCTGAGTTAATTCAACTCAACCAGGGTGCCACTTGAGTAGTTACAATTGGTCTCCGTGCACTGGGCTAGTTAAGGGGAAATCAGCCAGGGTTCCTGCTTCTGATCACTAATCAGCGATCCGTGCTGGAAAGTGCTTGTATGGACAGAATCAGATTCAAAAGAAAGAAAGACTTGCATTTCTATAGCGCTTTTCACGACCACCGGACGTCTCGAAGCGCTTTACAGCCAATGAAGTACTTTTAAAGTGTAGTCACTGTTGTAATGTAGGAATTCAGCCATGATGATTCCCATGGTCGAGTAGCCTGCTGACCCGTGCTGCCTTACTTCATATATAAAGAATAGTCACTTGGAATGAGTTAGTTGGGGACCCCAGCAACGTTCCCGCTGAGCTGTGCGGTCCAGAGGATTTTCAATGGTAATAACCACACATCCCTGAAAATTTGAATGGGCCATGCAGCCAGTTAAAGGGCCCGCGCACGGGGGGAAAAAATTACAGGGAACATTGGACCCCAGTACAAGCTGTGGTGTCTTTAGGAGAGAAAGGGAAAATAAATAAGCACAAACAGTAAAGGGTATTAAACAGTTCAAAGTTGGCCGACCCTTATATAAACTGGCCAATTGATTGAATTCAGCTGAAGTGCTGATTTCTGTAGATTTCTTGCATTTAAGTTGATTTACTCGTCCCAGCAACATTGTAGTGGTTAGCTGTTCATCTGATTTTTAACGTATACGGAAAGATGTCCTTGAACAACACAGAAATTGAGTTGATTTCCATTTCTACACTATGGATTATGTCCATTTGTGAACTCCACTGAGACTGTCCAAGCTCTTTGAATTTAAACACCCCTCAGAGAAAGGAAGCTTTTGTTCCATTGCTCCAGACCGATGTGAACTCGCTTCACATAGTTGGAACAATTGTGTTTTATAACTCTATCACACAGTCCAAAATAGGCATGTAACAGCATTGCAAACGGTTTCTTTGCTTTGGTTCATTTCTTCCCCCTCGGCTGCCGAACTAGCCAGGGTACCTGTGATTGTGCTCTTCTTTGATAACAGTCTTTTCATTAGCTGCTTAAATCGAGATAAAAATGATATGTGCTTTCTAAAGAACCCAGTACAGTTACCCAGATGATGCTTGGCACCGGTGGCAACTCTGACATTTATTTGTCACGTATAAGAATAAAAACCATCAGTGGGTATAATCTTTAAAGGACAAATAACAAAGACTTGCTTAATTTATTAACTTACCCTTTAGTCATGCTGACAGCTGTTGGCATCTTGCACCAGATGCCGATATTAAAATTCAGCGTAAAGCCACCATTCACTCTAAAATTAGATGTCAGCGTACCTTTCTGCTTGATTTCACAGTGATGAAAGTTCTTTAACATCAATGTGTCTCGCAGCAGTCGGATCCAAAGACATACCTAGCTTAATGAAACTCATTAGAACAGACTTTTTAATTAAGCAGTATCACACATTTATAAGCTGATAATGCAGATCACTGTACGGTAGTTATCTAGGCTCTGTGTTTTTTTTAATTTTCAAGTCTTTGTAACCAAGTTTTAAGGGTTAAAAAGGTGCTGACCACCACTGGACTCTTTGGAGATTGTATCAGTATAATGATCTGTCCTGTTGCAATTTACTGGAAATTTTACAAATATTTCCATTAAATTTGTAGCTATGTCTCGTATTGCAACAATTTCAAATGATAGAATCATACAGCACAGAAAGAGACCATTTGGTCCATCGTGCCTGTGCCAACTCTTTAAAAGAGCTATCCAATTAGTTCCACTCTCCTGCTCTTTTCCCATAGACCTGCAATTTTGAAATGATTTCTGTTGACTGTTTTCTGGAAGAGATTTCTGTTGTCTTTGTGTCTCTGTGAGTTGGGGAGGGGTTTTCAGTAAATACGCACATTGGTTTAGGGCTCCAGTAATCCTTGAGCTAATCAAATATAAGGGTTAAGTCAGAAGGTTGTGAGCACAAAATCTAGGCTGACACTCCAGTGCAGTACTGAGGGAGTGCTGCACCATTGGAGGTGCAATCTTTTGGATGAGATGTTAAATCATGGCCCCATGTGCCCTCTCAGATGGACATAAAAGAATCCCATGATACTATTTTGAAGAAGAGCAGGGGAGCTTTCCCTGGTGTCCTAGCCAATATTTATCCCTAAATCAGATTAACTGGTCATTATGACATTGCTGTTTGTGGGAACTTGCTGTGTGCAATTGGCTGCCGCCTTTCCTACATTACAACAGCGACTACACTTCAAAAGTATTTCATTGGCTGTAAAGTGCTTTGGGACGTCCTGAGGTCATCAAAAGCTCTATATAAGTGCAAGTCTGTCTTTTATTCTTCCTTTTCTTCCTTGTTTCCTCCTTTCTCTCTTTTTTTTCTCTGATGGTTTTAATTCTATTTGAGGAAATGTGAATGACTTTGAACTAACTATGCAAGACAGAGGTTTTCTTACCACCTTGTTTACTACATGATGCTGGGTCTGTGAAAGTCTGCAGAATGCAGGCTAGTTGCTTTGATCTGCAGGTCAGTTAGCTACCTCCAAGTATAATCAGATGCTATCATGTCAAGGCTGTAATTCGACATGCAAGACCGTGGATAAGGGTGGATTAATATTCAATCAGTCTGGTGCAAGAGCATGGTAAGGCTCTTTTTGATTGGCTCCTCAAACCTTAGGGGCATCCTAAGAGATAATTGCTGCATTCGTTGGTCAGTTTGAGAGTTCACAAGGATCGACTGTACTTCCAGGTCACTGGCAAGTTAGAACCCCATGAACATAAAGGGGCTCTTGTACAAAGAAAGTATCAAAATACAGGAAACTCTTTTTTATCTGGCACCGACGGGACCGGCGTGGTGCTGGTTTATCAAAAAGTCCGGATTACAGAGAGGTATAGTTAAAAGGTACGAGAGCTCCGTACACAGCAACAAATCCAGGCTTCCCTGTTGCTTAGCAACAGCTGCAGCAACCCCAGCCACAGACCAAGCGTCCCTGTTGCTTAGCAACAAGTGCAGGAACCCCGATTACACAGCCACAGATCCAGGAACGGAAACTAATATGAAGTAAAACTTACCTGAACCTACTCCTGAATTTTGCCGGTTATCAAAGATTTCCGGTTATTTAGGTGCCGGTAAATCAAGAGTTTCCTGTACTTGTTATTTTGAACTCAGTTGAATATACCAGTTAAAGTTAGGTACAGTGTTGATATTTCTAACTATTGATTCGTTTTCACTTCTGTACAAATTTACATTTTACAATAAACTTGAATCGGTAGTTTAGCCACTCTGCAAAGTCATGTTTTCTGACTGTCAGAAAGATCAAAAATATATGATGAGCATCCCATACTATTTTCATTGTTATAACATTATGGCACTTTATTGGATGCCTTATGCATAAGACCAAGTTGTCGGTTTATAGGGTGCATGAGCTTGCTGACTTGTGTGATGAGCCCAAATAAAAAGTAATGGGAAATAACCCAAGTTGTAACAGAGATTGCAGGTGGAGCCCAAAATTGACATCAGCCAACCTGCTCTATGCCAAGGTTTAGGGATGTGGATTGGGTGTTATACTACAAATACAATTGCGAGATATGTGCTGGGCAGATCTGAGTTATACTTTTGGCTCTGTGTTGCTCTTTGATGTTCAATTCATTAACATCCAAATGCTGGTTAAATTTTAATGGGAAAAATGAAAAATAAGAAAAGGCCACTCAACCCATGAAAGTTCCAGTCTCATCCCTGATATTTTTTTCTACTATCCTGTTGCCAATTGCTGTGAACATTTATCACTATCTGAGTAAAGAAACTTCCACTGTACACTTTAATGGTCATCCCTGGTAACTTATTCCACAATCTGTTACCTTTTATGTTAAAAATAACATTCACCCGCCTTCCCTTCTTAATCCTCATTTGCTAATTTATAACTTGTGTCCTCTGATATTTAAACTCTTTGCTATGGTTAACAATTTGCTTGGATTTGTAGAACAGCCTCGTCAGCGCCTTGTGTGCAGCAGGAATCAAAACCTTGATGTCAGCAGAGAACTGGCTCTCCTGTAAGGTTTCTGCTAACGTTAAAAAGATTAAAAATGAAGTTGTTAAAAAGTTTCATGTCATCTCATACCTCTAGTTTAAACACAGTCCACATGACTTCAAACCCATTGCCCAATATGATATGTGTTAAACCTAAGCCAAAAGCATCTCACATTGCCACAAACTGTGCAGTATAACTGGTCCAGAATGGCAGGTCTCCAGTAGACTTTATGCTTTAAAGTATCATTAAAAAATCAAATTTTGCCTGTAGACTAGATGACTAGACCACATTTTTTGTATAAGCGGATGTAGAGCAATACTTCCCTCTACATTTACTTTGCTCGAGTCCAATTTCCTCCTGAAGGAATTGACTGCTGCTCGGACGGTTGCGTACTACCTCATGGTACGGCCCCTCAGTTAGGGTTGCCAACTCTGGTTGGATGTATGCCTGGAGCCATCATTAATGATGTTCTGCCACCCAGTGCCCCACTCCCACCATTGCTTGCCCAACACATCCACCCTCATGGCGCACCACCTTCCCACACCAATTGGAAACTGAACAGACTCTTCATGACTCAATTGGATGATTCTTGACTGTGAAACAGCCTTTTCCACAACTCCTACATGATTATAACTAATAAACAAAAGTGCTCAAAGAAAATGAAAAAAAACCACAATTTTTTCAATGTCCCTATGATTTTTCTCCTGGGTTGCCCACAGCAGAGTCCTGGAAAATAGTCTTCAATTCCTGGAGACTCCAGGACAATCCTGGAGGGCTGGCAACCCTACTTTCAGTACCTCAATCAGGTGGCCATTCTCCTGTGTCGGCAGGCTGTTCCATCGTGGTGGGCGTCAGACCTGAACCCAATCCTGCCCTCACCTTGTATCAACGCACAAGCAGTTTACAGTGCTTCGGAGTGAGAACCCTGGCTGATATTTCCCCTCTCTAGCCCAGGAATGCTGAGGCCATTCTTTTATGCCCGACCACTTCCCTAGCTGAGATCATCTAACTCGGCATAAACTACAGATCAAACCTGGGGCTTCCCTGGTCTCCATGGCTCAGTTCCATAAATCTGTGACCGGAGCTAGTGGCTGCCTTTATTGCCTAATCTATGAATTTCCGTCTCGTTACTGCTGGTCTGGCACCGCACCTGCGATTTGGCTGTCCTATGATTAGAAAGCAGTCTCTTTGTTAGCTGATTGAAGTAGAAAGCTTTGTCGGTGGCTTATAAAGAACCCAGTATGGTTACCAAAACAATGTCCGCCATCAATGAAATATCTAACATTGTATTTTTTTGTCTTATGTGAGATTAAGCACCACCAATGGACACAATATTTAAAGGATAAATACCCACAGTCTAGTTTTCCATTTATTAACTAATGCTGGCACATTACATCAGCTGCCAGCATTAACATTCAGTCTAAATCCACCCCATTCTTTTAAAAATGAGAAAGATTCGAAAGTATTTCTCTGCATAGTTTCCTGATGATGAAACTTCTCGATGGGCCAAATGGCGGCCTCCTGTGCTGTACTATTCTATGATTCTGTGGCTCACATTAATGGTAAAGCTGTGGGAACAATAGGATCTGTATTAATATGCCTGCCTCAATGAAATTCATCAGCATGGCATTACCAGGGCCAGGGTGATCTCCTAGACTAGTGTCGATCGTCAAAGGGGGTCGGAGAGGAATTGGTCTGGATTTTAATCTTGTTTGCCTCTCCTAGGAGAATACATAGTATTGGGTGGGGTTTGAAGTCTGTACATTGTGATGCACAAGACATTGCAGTTGTGTGGGATAGGCTGGATGGACCAGTTGGTCTTTTCCTGTCTGTCATTGTTTGTATGTTCATCTTTATAATTCAACAAACCAAGTATGTGCGGGCTGCAATTTATTTTTCCTCCACTCCAATTTTCTCGCTTTCTTTCTTAAGGAGTCCAGGGTGTCGAGGGAAATGGTTCCACCATTGCAGGTCACCCCCTGGCACCTTACCCAAACAGATATTCTTTACGTGCAAGCCTAAACGGTGGCTTTTCGACCAGGGGAGTGAGGACTTCACAATCGAGCCTCACTCTGTCCTCACCCAACATCCACATACATGCAGTTTCCAGCAGAAGTCACTGGATAGTGAGGATCTGAAGCAGGAACCCTGACTAATTCCATTCCCCAGCCTCCCTGGTCCAGGGCCCTTGCACCATCTGAAAAGCTGATCCACTCTCTCAGCACAGACTGTACTTAGTCAATTATTACTGCTAAACTTGCAAATGCATGAGGGAAACATAACTGTTAAGAGAAACTATATATACATATCTTGGATCTTTTTGTGCTCACCTTGATATTGTTGTTTCCTATTTTTCTATACCAGCCGTCCATATGGCCTCTCTGGAACTACCAGTTTAGTTAGTATGAAGTCATGGGCGGGTTTTGTGCAGTAGACTTGTGCTTACTAGAAACTAGGCAGTGACTGCCCAAATTTATTCAGCTTCATCCCTTTCAGTTCCTGCCCCTTGTTGGTGTCTTGCCTTGTCTTGGTTATAGGATTTTTAAAAATAGCCCAGCAATTGGCCCTGCATTGTTACTGCTGTGTTTGTGATTTAAGAGAGGAAATCTTGTGAAATGATTCCAAAATATTTACATTTTTTTATCGTATATAGATTCACTGTTTTGAACCTTTTGAAAGGTGAGTTTAAAAAAGGAAACGATTAACTCTAAGACTGTAAAATGTGTTCAGGAAGTCAGGCATTTATTTCAAGTACAGTCTAAGGAAAACAGAAAATCACATCTATGAATAAACTTTGGAAATAGTGAGACACTAGGGGCAACTTCAGAGGGTTGAGGGATACGCATGGCACAGAGATTCTCTGAGACCTTCAAAACGCTCGACGCCTGCTACCATCCTCTCGATTTTTAAACACAGAACGCAGCAATTCCATCACATCCGATATTTACAGCCGCCCTCAAAATAGATTGTGTAAAGATTCTGTTAGCAGCTGAGAGGAGGAGAAATGTGGCTGTTCCTCTTGACTGAGCAATCCTTTAATGGAGCTGGGAGAAGTCACAGAAGTGCTTAACAAGATGAGGTCAGGGTACAGATCGAGGTCAGGGTACAGATCAAGGTGTGGAATTTCAACTCCTCCATTAGGTTTTTATGCTGGATGTAGAACTTCATCATACATATATATATGTATATGTTTATTGCCTGAGCACCTCTACAGAAAGAAAACAAATGAAGCAACTGTTGATGTTGGTTGAGGACAAGACACTTGGGCTCCAAGTGATGCCCTCCATAACCAAATAGCCACTCCATTGACACTCAGTCTAGGCTTGCACATGAAGAATAAATCAGTTGAGTGAGGTTCCAGAGACCAACCCATAGTCTAGCACGAGCCAGCACCTTCAATAGACAAAAGATGAAAACAAGGAAATTGAAGGGGGGAGGGAGGGGAAACTCAATTCAAGGTGTTTCAGTCACACTATTAAACAAGCACAAAGGACAAGCCAACCTTTCCCTCTTGAACTCTCTCACTTTGGTGTCTGATCATGTGTGAAGCCAAATTTGGCAAGTTAATATTGATGAGCTTTCTCCCAGTCTCCTGCGATGATCAAACAGGCATCATTTCACTGAGCACTGATTACTGGTGCCTTTAATATAAGTTCTTATTACCAGTGACGGCTATCGATTGCTTTCCAAGTCTACCAGTTTTGATAAATTGGCTGTGTGTCTGATTGATATGTGATGTGACCAATGTGTATCACATTAAAGATGCGTTTTATTGCCCTCAACGGGAATGTTGAGACAGGGCTTGTTGCTTGAAAATGCTTCCTTTAATAACTCCTTTGCCATGTCTCCTTGTTGGCATTGGGAAAGTCCCTCCTGAAGTATAAAGCTACAAAGTGAACTATTGTGATCTGGCTTTCACAGAGAATGGTGAACTTTTCTTTCAAGATCCTGTTAAAACTGCATTTTTAAAATATGGATGCAGTCAACAATTCCTTTATTTCAACAATCATGTCACGTGTTTCTGTTGTTTGGTCCAAACCGCAGTCATTTTACCCAGACATCAATGTTCATTAAAAGCTAAAGTTAAAAAAAAATTGTAGCGCCAGACAATCACAACGTGATGGTTCGATCCCAGCTTTATCTAATTGTAAACATGGTAAAGTGTCTTACAATTGACTTTGCTATGACAAATTGGCCTCTTTAACTCTTGTCATGTGCGATTATGTTCTTAGTCATAGACGCTACATTAAACAAACAGCCAATTGGTCCATAAAACCTTTGCAGTTGTCTTTCTCCACGAGCCGCCTAACCTAATCCCTCCCTCCTGCTCGCTCCCCGTATCCTTTAATATTCCTCTTTTTCAAACAATTATCTAATTCCCTTTTAAAAATGAATTATGAATTCCCTTTTAATAAGAAATTAGGGACTCTGTTTCAACATGTGTTTGGCAGAGAATCCCACATTCTACCCATCCTCTGTGTAAAGATTTTTTTCTAACCTTTAATTCTTTGTGATTTAAAAAAAAATCATTCTCGTTACTGCCTTGCCAACCAGTTGAAACAATCTGTCAGTGGTATTGCAATTGGGTAACCTGCACCTGACTGAAAGTGCTTGTGTGTGGACACCAGATAACAACATGATTAAGCACAGCCATGATGCACGCTCCTCTCTGGTTGGATGACACTCACTGGACTCAAGCATAAAGAAAAAACTTATATTTATATAGCACCTTTCATGACCTCAGGACATCTAAAAAAATCTTTTCCAGCCAATTAAGTACTTTTTTGAAGTGTAATCACTGTTGGAATGTAGGAAACGCAGCAGCCAATTAGCACACAGCAAGGTCCCACAAATAGCAATGAGATAATCTGTTTTTAGTGATGTTGGTTGAGCGAGAAATATTGACCAGGACATCAGGGAGAACTCCCCTGCTCTTCTTCAAAATAGTGCCATGTGATCTTTTATGTCCACCTGAGAGAGCTGACGGGGCCTCGGTTTAAATGTTTCATCCAAAAGGCAGCACCTCCAACAGTGCAGCACTCCCCCAGTACTGCACTGAAGTGTAAACCTAGATTACGTGCTCAAGTCCCTGGAGTGCGACTTGAATCCACAATCTTCTGAGGCAGAGGTGAGAGTGCTATCACTAAGCCATGGCAGACACCTTATGATACATGGTAGTACAGGTAGACTACCTTTTATCCGAACTTCCGAAAACCGAAACCCTCTAAAAACCGAAGGTTTTTTCGTTCAGCGTAAGTCGTGCGCACGACATGACCAGAGTGGCGCACGACTTACGCTGAGCAGAGGGTCAGCATAAGTCGTGCGCACGACCCGACCCCCGCCGACGACCCCCCCGCGGAACCCCACCGACGCCGACCCCCGCCAACCCCCCCCGTGGACCCCCACCAACCCCGACTCCCGCCGACCCCCCCGCGGACCCCCGCCGACCCTGACTCCCGCCGACCCCCCCGCGGCCCCCCCCGCCGACCCTGACTCCCGCGGACCCCCCCGCGGACCCCCCCCCCCGCCGACCCCGACTCCCGCCGACCCCCCCCGCCGACCCCGACTCCCGCCGACCCCCCCGCCGACCCCGACCCCCGCGGACCCCCCCCGCCGACCCCCCCGCCGACCCCGACACCCGCCGACCCCCCCGCGGACCCCCGCCGACCCCCCCGCCGACCCCCGACAACCCACCCCCGACAAATTTCCCAGTCTTATAAAATACCTTCCGAAATCCGAAATTTTCCGAAAACCGAAACACGGCTGGTCCCGAGGTTTTCGGATAAAGGATAGTCTACCTGTATAACTAAGAATAGCTACTTATGTGAGGTATCGTAGGGTGCACAGTGTTTCTAGAACCATACCCAAGAGTGAGTTGGCAACGTCAGGAAAGGATATAGAATATACAGCACAGAAACAGGCCATTCAGCCCAACCAGTCCATGCAAGTGTTTATGCTCCACTCGAGCCTCCTCCCATCCTTCCTCATTTAACTCTATCAGGGGAGGCGGTGGCGGTGGCGTAGTGGTTATGTCACTAGATTAGTAAGCCTAGAAGCTCAGTCAAATGCTCGGAGGATATGGGTTCAAATCCCACCACGGCAGCTGGTGGAATTTAAATTCAATTCAATTAATTCCGGAATTAAATGTTAGTCTTAGTAATGGTGACCATGATACCATTGTCGATTGTTGCAAAAACCCATCTGGTTCACTAATGCCCTTTAGGGAAGGAAATCTGCCGTCCTTACCTGGTCTGGCCTACGTGTGACTTCAGACCCACAGCAATGTGGTTGACTCTTAATGCCCTCTGAAATGGCCTAGCAAGCCACTCAGTTGTAAACAACCGCTACAAAAAACAATAAGAATAAAACCGGACGGACCACCTGGCACCGGAAACGACAACGACAACGGCAAACCTAGCCCTGTCGACCCTGCAAAGTCCTCCTTACCAACATCTGGGGGCTTGTGACAAAATTGGGAGAGCTGTCCCACAGACTAGTCAAGCAACAGCCTGACATAGTCATAATTACCGAATCATACCTTACAACCAATAGTCCCAGACACCACCAGAGGTGGTGGCACTATAGTCGGGAGGGAGTAGCCCTGGGAGTCCTCAACATTGACTCAGGACCCCATGAGGTCTCATGGCATCAAGTCAAACATGGGCAAGGAAACCTCCTGCTAATTACCACCTACCGCCCTCCCTCAGCTGATGAATCAGTACTCCTCCATGTTGAACACCAATTGGAAGAAGCACTGAGAGTAGCAAGGACACAAAATGTCCTCTGGGTGGGGGACTTCAATGTCCATCACCAAGAGTGGCTCGGTAGCACCACAACTGACCGAGCTGGCCGAGTCCTAAAGGACATAGCTGCCAGACTGGGTCTGCGACAGGTGGTGAGGGAACCAACAAGAGGGAAAAACCTACTTGATCTCGTCCTCACCAATCTACCTGTTGCAGATGCATCTGTCCATGACAGCATTGGTGGAAGTGACCACCGCACAGTCCTTGTGGAGACGAAGTCCCGTCTTCATGTTGAGGATACCCTCCACCGTGTTGTGTGGCACTACCACCGTGCTAAATGGGACAGATTTCGAACAGATCTGGCAACTCAAAACTGGGCATCCATGAGGCGCAGTGGGCCATCAGCAGCAGCAGAATTGTATTCAACCACAATCTGTAACCTCATGGCCCGGCATATCCCTCACTCTACCATTACCATCAAGCCGGGAGATCAACCCTGGTTTAACGAAGAGTGCAGGAGAGCAGGCCCAGGCATACCGAAAAATGAGGTGTCAACCTGGTGAGGCTACAACACAGGACTACTTGCATGCCAGACAACGGAAGCAACATGCGATAGACAGAGCTAAGCGATCTCACAACCATCGGATCAAATCAAAGCTCTGCAGTCCTGCCACATCCAGTCGTGAGTGGTGGTGAACAATTAAACAGTTAACAGGAGGAGGAGGCTCCAAAAATATCCCCATCCTCAATGATGGTGGAGCCCAGCACGTGAGTGCAAAAGACAAGGCTGAAGCATTTGCAACTATCTTCAGCCAGAAGTGCCGAGTGGATGATCCATCTCGGCCTCCTCCTGAGGTCCCCAGCATCACAGATGCCAGTCTTCAGCCCATTCAATTCACTCCACGTGATGTCAAGAAACGGCTGAAGACACTGGATACTGCAAAGGCTATGGGCCCTGACAACATTCCGGCAATAGTACTGAAGACTTGTGCTCCAGAACTAGCTGCGCCCCTAGCCAAGCTGTTCCAGTACAGCTACAACACTGGCATCTACCCGGCAATGTGGAAAATTGCCCAAGTATGTCCTGTCTAAAAAAAGCAGGACAAATCTGACCCGGCCAATAACCGTCCCATCAGTCTACTCTCAATCATCAGCAAAGTGATGGAAGTGTAATGATCAATAACATGTCATTCTATAGTGGACACTAGGTGGAGCCGTAGAGCTGTGTAGAGCTGTATATAAGACTACACTACCCAGCTGTATATATATTAAGACTACATTACCCATGAGGCACTAGGCTACCCACAAGGCAACAGTCAAGATGGCAGCCTACACACAGCAGCACACATGCTGCATCTCTACAGATACTGTACCTAGAGAACGTGTACTGAATAAATGACTAGCTAGAAGTGAGCTGTGTTCATAATAAGAATGTCTATTTATTAATAAACATAAGATGGTACCAGGATGGTGAAGATCTGCTGAAAATTGTGAAAAGCGACATGGAGAATTTGAAGCCACCAGAGCATTTGAAACTCACAGAAAAAATCGACTACAATTGGCAGACTTTTAAACAACAATTCGAACTCTACATTGCAGCCATCGGATTCGGTACGAAGCCAGACGCAAGGAAGATAGAGTTGCTGCTCACGGTTGCAGGCCCACAGGCGATAGAGGTATTTAATACATTTGTATTTAATCCAATGGAGAACAGAGAAAAATTAGAAGATGTGCTAAAAAAATTTGATGCACATTGCTCTCCCAAAAAGAATGAGACGTATGAAAGATACATCTTCCGTTCTCTGACACAGCAACAAAATGAGACTTTTGATAGCTTTATAACTGATCTGAAACTGAAAGCACAGACATGTAATTTCTCTGAGTTCAAAGCATCCATGATTCGTGACCAGATTGTGTTTGGTATTCATGATAAAAAAGTCAGGGAACGTCTGTTGAGAGAAACTGAACTAAATTTGGAAAATGCGGTGAAAATATGCCAAGCCAGCGAGCTAGCTCGAAAGCATGCGAAGACTTTCAGTGAAATCAATAATGATGCAATTGTAACGAGTGATAATGCTGCTGTCGGTGCTGTGTCCTATAAGGGGAAGAAACATGGGCAGAACAGAAATGAAAAGCAATCGGAGGATGAAATTTTTAATTGTAAACGCTGTGGTTACAAACACCAGTTAAGACAATGCCCAGCGTTTGGAAAAATGTGCACAAAGTGTAATGGAAAGAATCACTTTGCCAAACAATGCTTTTCAAAAGTACAAACTAAGAAAGGGCAACGAGTTAATGTAATTGAGGACACTGATTTAAGTGAGACATTTTTTGTAGGAATGGTGTCATGTGACGATATCAAAAAAGATACAGAAAATGTGCAGCCCTGAGAAATGGACAATGCTGAACATAAAGTCAATGCAGTAAAAGTGGACAAATGGATGATCCCACTGCAGATAAATGGAGCATTAGTTACATTGAAACTGGACACTGGGGCAAAAGCAAACTTAATCAGTATGAGTGACATAAAAAATATGAAAGAAAAGCCCAAAATACAGAAAAAGTCAGTACTACTGAAGAGCTATAATGGACAGAAAATAGATAGCTTAGGTGTATGCAGACTTAAAGTGACAGTCAAAGACAAAGTGCATCATCTCATGTTTTCTGTTGTGGCTGAAAGACTTGATTCGATACTAGGTGACAAAGCTTGTGAAGACTTAGAACTGGTCCAGAGAGTCTACCGTATAAACTGTGCCATAAGCAGACCAGATGACTCAGGTGATGAAGCAGAGAGCCCATCAAGGATGAAAAGGCCAAAGGGTATCCATGTCTTCAAAAAGCCTAGTTTCTCCAAGAAGAAAGAAAAAGACTTTAAGGTCAAAGAGAAGCCAAAGGAAGAAAAGCACAAAGAGGAAAAACACAAGGAGAAAAAGTCCAAAGATATAACCGCAGCAGATGTTGTTAAGCCGTGGAAAGAGAAAAAGAAAAAGAAGAAGCCTGCACCAGAGCAGGAAGCAGTTCCGGTGGATACTCCTTCTTCCCTCAGGCCAATCTTTGGTGTTCCATTAGCCGAGGCTGCTGAGAGGACTATGCTGTATGATGGGATCCAGCTGCCAACAGTTTTTCAAGAGTGCATTGACTACATTGAGAGTTATGGCATGAAGAGTGAAGGAAACACTGAAACCCTCTCCAAACAAAGATCGCAAGGAGATCTCGATCTATACAAGAGCAGATCGATGACAATGCCACAACTGCATCGTGTCATTCACCGCCAGAACAATCTCATGAAGACACATCAGACTTACCCGTGTTGAGAAGATCCACACGTGAAGTAAAAGAGCCTGATAGACTTAATCTTTGAGTACAATGTAAAGCTTTGAAAATGTGTTGACTGTTTTGAAAATGTTTATGTTTATAGAGCACTAACAAAAGTGTTACTGATATTATCTTTATTGTTTTCTTGAAAGTTGATTGATATTGATTTTGTTAAACCTCAAAGAAAGGGGGATGTAATGATCAATAACATGTCATTCTATAGTGGACACTAGGTGGAGCCATAGAGCTGTGTAGAGCTGTATATAAGACTACACTACCCAGCTGTATATATATTAAGACTACATTATCCATGAGGCACTAGGCTACCCACAAGGCAACAGTCAAGATGGCAGCCTACACACAGCAGCACACATGCTGCATCTCTACAGATACTGTACCGAGAGAACGTGTACTGAATATATGACTAGCTAGAAGCTAGCTGTGTTCATAATAAGAATGTCTAGTTATTAATGAACATAACAGGAAGGTGTCGTCGACAGTGCTATCAAGCAGCACTTACTCAGCAATAACCTGCTAACTGACGCCCAGTTTGGGTTCTGCCAGGGCCACTCAGCTCCTGACCTCATTACAGCCTTGGTCCAAACATGGACAAAAGAGCTGAACTCAAGAGGTGAGGTGAGAGTGACTGCCCTTGACATCAAGGCAGCATTTGATCGAGTGTGGCATCAAGGAGCCCTAGCAAAACTGAAGTCAATGGGAATCAAGGGGAAAACTCTCCATTGGTTGGAATCATACCTAACACAAAGGAAGTTGGCTGTGGTTGTTGGAGGTCATTCATCTCAATCACATGACATCACTGCAGGAGTTCCTCAGGGCAGTGTCCTAGGCCCAACCATCTTCAGCTGTTTCATCAATGACCTTCCCTCCATCATAAGGTCAGAAGTGGGGATGTTCGCTGATGATTGCACACTGTTCAGCACCATTCGAGACTCGTCAGATACTGACGCAGTCCATGTCCATATGCAGCAAGACCTGGACAACATTCAGACTTGGGCTGACAAGTGGCAAGTAACATTCGCACCACACAAGTGCCAGGCAATAACCATCTCCAACAAGCGAGACTCTAACCATCTCCCCTTGACATTCAATGGCATTACCATCGCTGAATCCCCCACTATCAACATCCTGGGGGTTACCATTGATCAGAAACTGAACTGGACCAGCCATATAAATACTGTGGCTACAAGAGCAGGCCAGAGGCTGGGAATTCTGCAGCGAGTGTCTCACCTCCTGACTCCCCAAAGCCTTTCCACCATCTACAAGGCACAAGTCAGGAGTGTGATGGAATACTCTCCACTTGCCTGGATGAGTGCAGCTCCAACAACACTCAAGAAGCTCGACACCATTCAGGATAAAGCAGCCCGCTTGATTGGCACTCCATCCACCACCTTCAACATTCACTGCCTCCACCACCGGCGCACTGTGGCTGCAGTGTGTACCATCTACAAGATGCACTGCAGCAACTCGCCAAAGCTCCTTCAACAGCACCTTCCAAACCCGCGACCTCTACCACTTAGAAGGACAAGGGCAGCAGATGCATGGGAGCATCACCACCTACAAGTTCCCCTCCATGCCACACACCATCCTGACTTGGACCTGTATCGCCGATCCTTCACTGTCGCTGGGCCAAAATCCTGGAACTCCCTTCCTAACAGCATTGTGGGTGTACCTACACCATATGGACTGCAGCGGTTCAAGAAGGCGGCTCACCACCATCTTCTCAAGGGCAATTAGGGATGGGCACTAAATGCAGGCCTAGCCAGCGATGCCCACATCCCATCAATGAATTAAAAAATTTAAAAAAAAAAGTATAACCCTCTATTCCCTTCTCCCTCATGTGCTTATCTAGCCTCCCCTTAAATGCATTTATACTATTCGCCTCAACCACTCCCTGTGGTAGTGAGTTCCACATTCTCACCACTCTCTGGGTAAAGAAGTTTCTAATGAATTCCCTGCTTGATTTCTTGGTGACTCTCTTATATTGATGGCCTCTAGTTTTGCTCTTCCCCACAAGTAGAAACACACTCTGTATCTACTCTATCAAAACATAAGTACATAAGAAATAGGAGCAGGAGTCGGCCATTTGGCCCATCAAGCCTGCTCCGCCATTCAATCAGATCATGGCTGATCTTCTAACTCAACTCCACTTTCCTGCACTATCCCCATATCCCTTGATTCTCTTAATATCCAAAAATCTATCAAACTCTGTCTTGAATATACTCAACAACTGAGCTTCCACAGCCCTCTGGGGTAGAGAATTCCAACGATTCACCACCCTCTGAGTGAAGAAATTTCTCCTCATCTCAGTCCTAAATGGCCGACCCCTTATTCTGAGACTGTGACCCCTGGTTCTAGACTCCCCAGCCAGGGAAAACATCTTCCCTGTCAAGCCCTGTAAGAATTTTGTATGTTTCAATGAGATCGCCTCTCATTCTTCTAAACTCTAGAGAATATAGGCCTTGTCTACTCAATCTCTCGCCATAGGACAGTCCCCCCATCCCAGGAACCAGTCTGGTGAACCTTCGTTGCATTCCCTCTATGGCAAGTATATCCTTCCTTAGGTAAGGAGACCAAAACTGTACACAATACTCCAGGTGTGGTCTCATCAGGGCCCTATATAATTGCAGTAAGAGGACTTTACTCTTATACTCAAATCCTCTTGTAATAAAGGCCAACATACCATTTGCTTTCCTAATTGCTTGCTGTACCTGCATGTTAACTTTCAGTGATTCATGTACAAGGACACCCAGGTCCCTCTGAACACCAACATTTCCCAATCGCTCACCACTTAAAAAATACTCTGCTTTTCTATTTTTCCTACCAAAGTGGAAAACTTCACATTTCTCCACATTATATTCCATTTGCCATGTTCTTGTCCACTCATTTAGCTTGTCTATATCTCCTTGAAGCCTCCTTGCATCCTCCTCACAACTTACATTCCCACCCAGCTTTGTATCATCAGCAACCTTGGATATATTACATTTGGTCCCTTCATCAAAATCATTGATGTGGATTGTGAATAGCTGAGGCCCAAGCACTGATCCTTGCAGTACCCCGCTAGTTACAGCCTGCCAACCCGAAAATGACCTGTTTATTCCTACTCTGCTTTCTGTCCGTTAACCAATCCTCAATCCATGCTAGTATATTACCCCCAATCCCATGAGACCTAATTTTGTTTAATAACCTCTTGAGTGGCACTTTCATAATTTTAAAGACCTCTATTAGGTCACCCCTCAACCTTCTCTTCAGGAGAAAAGGAACCCAGCCTGTTCATCCTTGCCTGATAGCTATAACCTGGCATTTCTGACGGGAGAATTTAAAAAAAATCCAATTAAGTAAAAACTGAAATTTGCTTCTGTTCGCATTTCCTACTCGAAGTTTTACATTTAAATCATAGAGCATTTGGAGCCAAAGTATTGAAGGAAGTGTGGTACAGTATGAGAGAAAATTCCAGCTATTGGTACTGTCATCTGAAATTTCAGGGAATTAAACTTCTTCCCCTCTAAGTTGCACATACCTCAGTTCCAAATTTAAATTGAATCTTAACTACTGCACCTGTTAACATTTTATTTCTGATGCTTAGTACGTTTGTGACTTACTTCTAACCCCGAGAGGGACAGCTCCTGTCATTGGCTTGTACCCCCAGGACCCGGAATGGAAACACTCACATTCTTTTCTCTCAGCGCCTGCACCAGCTGTCAGAGTGAGGAGACCCCTCTCCCACCTGTCAGTGTTGGTTTTGAACCTGGGTTGCAGAAGTGAAAGGATAGTATTCAGACACACTGTCACTCAGTCCCCTCTAAGGTCTGCAATTCTTAATGACACAGTGTCCTTGCCTGTGTGTGTGTGTTCATTGCAGGTGAGGTAACCTCAACAATTAGGTAAAATGTTCACATTCTCTACAAAGGTAAGATTGAATAACTTTTTCTCATTAAGTTTTCTCTGATTTCCCCCCCCGCCCCCCCGCCTTTCGAAGGTATTGAGTGATTGCAGAGGTACAGTTTCATGGGCATTGGTCATTTTCCAGTATCTTGTCTATGTGACCATGCTTCTAATGCACTTGTAGTGGGAGTCACTGGATAATGTCAGGAATGGGAGGCCTGGCTGATTTTTGTCCTCGCTAGTCTGGGGCACTGAGGCCAATTATAGCACATCACTGGTGCTCCAGCTAAGACCAGCTGCTCACCCGATGAAATTGTTCAGTCATCGGGAGAGCCACAGCAAGACTGAAATTCAAAGGATTGTGTCTTCTGGAATGTTGATTTTTGAAATGATATCCACCGATAGATTCTGGCCATTTTAACACCAATGGGTTTAGGTTCCTCTGTGGACTATTTTAAGTTATTTACAGGAACACCTGTCAGTAAATTTTTAACACAGACATTAACCTTTTAAAACAAATGCTTAGCGGATGTGTTGAAACAGCACCGATAGGAACATACTCAAACCTGTTAATCGGTGCGCTAAAAATGCATGCACAGGAAATTAAAACCACAAAAATGCAACGGCAGCAAAACTGTATCGAGGGATCTTCATAACATCATAAGAAAAGGAACAGTGGGTGATCTTTTGACATCATCATCTTCGGCCTCACTATAAACTGTAGGGTTTTATTTAGTACATTTTTATGCTCTTCAAAGCAAGTGATGTTAGCAATTGGAAATGGAAAACCTGCCTTTTTCGGGCGCTCAGTGCTTGTACCAAGCACTCCCAGGTGAGAGTATGGATTAGGTGAAGAATCAAACTCCCCCTGCTTTACCCCAACAATGTACCTTCACCTCAACCTCGGAAGAGCATCCCTTACTGCGCTGGCCTTCTTGAGACACTTCTGACTGAGATTTCCCATTTGGTAAAAATTTGTGCTGTGGCTTATAAGGAACTGGATTTAGACTGGCCAAATTCATCTCACATAGACAAAATACTGCAGATGCTGAAAATCTGAAATATAAACAGAAAATGCTGAAAATACTCAGTGGGTCAGGCAGCATCTGTGTAGAGAGAAACAGAGTTAACGTTTCAGGTCATTGACCTTTCCTCAGAACTGGAAAAAGTTAGAGATGTAACAGATTTTAAGCAAGTGCAGAGGCAGGGAAAGGGGGGAAGGGGAGGAAAGAACAAAAGGGAAGATCTGTGATAGGGTGGAAGGCAGGAGAGATTAAATGACAAAAGGGATGATGGTGCAAGGCAAAAGGGAGTCATAATGGGACAAGTAAAGAAACAAAAGATGGGTCTAGAGCAGGTGTAAATGACAACCGCAGAATCATTACTCTGAAAAAGTGGGAGCAGAGGTACTGATCTGAAATTGTTGAACTATGTTGAGTTCGGAAGGTTGTAAAGTGCCTAATCGAAAGATGAGGTGCTGTTCCTCAAACTTCCATTGAGCTTCATTGGAACAGTCTAGAAGGCCGAGGACAGAGAGGTCAGAGTGGGAGTGGGGCGGAGAATTAAAATGGCAAGCAACCGGAAGCTCAGGGTCACACTGTGGACTGAAAGGAGGTGTTCAGCAAAGCGGTCACCCAATCTGCATTTGGTCTCGCCAATGTAGAGGAGACCTCATTGTGAGCAGCGGATACAGTATACTAAATTGAAAGAAGTACAAGTAAATTGCTGTTTCATCTGGAACAAGTGTTTGGGGCCCTGGATGGTGGGAAGGGAGGAGGTGAAAGGGTAGGTGTTGCATCTCCTGCGCTTGCATGGGGAGGTACCATGGGATGGGGAGCAGGTGATGGGAGAGTGGACCAGGATGTTGTGAAGGGAACAGTCTCTTCAGAATGCTGAAAGGGGAGGGGAGGGGAAGATGTGTTTGGTGGTGGAATCACGCTGGAGGTGGGGGTAATGGCGGAGGATGATCCATTGAATATGGAGGCTGGTGGGGTAGAAGGTGATAACAAGGGAAACCCTATCATGGTTTTGGGAGGAAGGGGTGAGAGCAGAGGTGCGAGAAATGGAACGGACACGGTCGAGGACCCTGTCAACCACGGTCGAGGGGAATCCTTGGTTGAGGAAAAAGGAAGACATATTGGGAGCACTAGTATGGAAGGTGGCATCGTCGGAAAATATGAGACGGAGAAACTGGGAGAATGGAATAGAGTCCTTACATGAAGCAGTGTGGGAAGAAGTGTAATCAAGGTAGCTGTGGGAGTCAGTGGGCTTATAGTATATATTGGTTTTGACAACCTATCCCCAGAAATGGAGATGGAGAAGTCGAGTAAGGGAAGGGGAGAGTCGGAGATGGACCATGTAAAGGCGAGGGAGGGGTGGAAACTGGAAGCAAAGTGAATGAAATTTTCCAGTTTGGGGCGAGAGCAGGAAGCGGCACCGATACAGTTATCAATGTACCGGAAAAAGAGGTGAGGGAGATGACCTGAGTAGGACTGGAACAAAGAATGTTCCACATAGCCCACAAAAAGGCAGGCATAGCTAGGACCCATGCAGTTCCCATAGCAACATCTTTTATTTGGAGGAAGTGAGAGGTGAGAGGAGTCAATGGAGAAGTTGTTCAATGTGAGAACAAGTTCAGCCAGGCAGAGGAGGGTGGTGGTGGATGGGGACTGGTTGGGCCTCCTTTCAAGGAAGAAGCAGAGGGCCCACAGGCCGTCCTGCTGGGGGATGGAGGTGTAGAGGGACAGGACTGGACAGCCATAGTGAAAAGGAGACATTTGGGGCCAGGAAACTGGAAACTCTCAAAGTGGCCTGTGGGTTGTGAAGGTAAAGAAAAGCACAACCAGGATTCCCACTCTGATCGCTCTGCAGTGAATCTCCTTGGTGTATGTGCACGTGTGGATGTTGGTCTGAGAGAGCAGTATATAGCTGGGCTGTAGTGTCCTCCACTGTCAAATTGACTGGCAATGGCACTTGGCTCAGGTGCTGGAGGGTTGCCACCACCTGTGGAGAAATTGGAGGAGCAAAAACGTAGAGTCTTGCAGTGTTGCTGGGTATGTGTCCATTGACCTTTCATTTACCCTTTGCCCTCACTGGGAGACGTGTTCCACTAATAAGCCTCAATAGAAGTGGTCGTCCAGAGAGGTCAAAGGTTACATTCCACAAGCAGCAGGAATCAAGTCTGTTCTTTTTTTAACCTCTGGCCCAAGGGTACTCAGACCAATCAGGTCAGAGATAATCAGGTCAGAGATAATCGGGCCAGAGATAATCGGGCCAATCAGGACCGAGATACTCAGGCCAATCAGGACCGAGATACTCGGGCCAATGATAATCGGGCCAGAGATAATCAGAACCGAGATACTCGGGCCAATCAGGACCGAGATACTTGGGCCAATCAGGACCGAGATACTCGGGCTTCAGTAAGGCAAGAAAAATACCAACATTTTACAACAGGGGGTACAATCAAAGAAAAAGAAATTCACAGCCTTCGGCAACAATACAAACTGAATGTACTTTAATACTGTATGTGTCGTAAATTTTAAGTGAACCTACAGAGTTTACAAAGTGAGCTGCAATGACATTTAACAATTTGGTTAGTTAAATACTTTCGTCCAATTTTTACAATCAACAGGCCAATGGGGGGAAAAAAGTAAATACATATTTAGAGTGAGGACAAAGTACTTCAAAATCAGAGCTTAAATTTTATAATGTGAATTTAATTCATGTGGACAAAATGACAGCACAAAATGCAGGTTTGACACTGCTAAATATCTCTAGAGTATCACCCCATTACTGGGAATATCTGGGGCAGGGGTCTGCAAAATTATCAGTGCTTGGCCTGTAATTCTGCACCCCCCCCACCCCCACCTCCCAACCACTTCCACCTTATGTAGCTCTTGAATTAGACATATAATTTGAGGATTTTCATTAAACCTATTTATTGCACATCAACATCTCTCAAAACAGCCCTCTATAATAAAGTAATTCTTGAGTTAAAAATATGCAAATAATTACCATCTTCACAGAATGTTCATGGGTTTTGTAGAAGACTATCTGTCCCAAGTATAATTGAGTGCGTTGGAAAAATATTTAACTGCTCTCGTCTTTTTTTTCCTAGTGGCTTGATCCAGGCCTAAAGTATGTTACAAGACAGTCTGCTTTGGTTGGCATGGTTACGGTGCAGTAGAGGCCATCTGATGTGGGATGAAGGTCTCGATGCTGCTGTGACTGGGCGACAGCAGGTGGCTGTGACTGTCTGCCGACTGTGTGTTTTGATACATGACCAGACTGCCTGAAGAGACTGCAAATGAAGACGTGAAAGGGAATTGTTACAACACTGACATTGATTTGAAAAACACTTTATAACCACCTCTTCAGTGGCTTCAAGGTAAAGACACCGGGCAAGACTTTTGTCTTCACTGCCTGGGTGGTGACCTGCTGAAGGGGATACCCGGCTTTTTATAAAACACGCCTGATACACAATCCATTAATCAGTGGAAACAATAGCAGGCGGGTTCTATAAAGGGCGAGCAACCCCCGCCAGATTACTGCCCAGGCAGTGAAGACAACAATCTAGCACCACCATTTCTAACCCATATAGACAAGGAATGTCTTGGATTCCTGACCTGTGCCGAGTTGTTTGATGTCAGTCGGAACAGTAGGGTTTCTACTCCTGAACACTTTCCAGCAGCACCCCACACCCCCGCCCCAGCTGGAAGTGTCCATGTGTGAACCTAGGGTCATCATAGGATTGGGTTTGGCTGACATGTCTTCTACAACAGTATAGCCTGCCAATACCATCTACCCTCATGCACGAATAAGGCCACGCTGCTGAGGTAGTGGAGCGGGACTGGTGTCCATCAAACCCATCAAGGGAATTAACAGCTTCAGGGGAGATGGGGACGGATGAATATCGGAGAAAAGAAAGCTTTTTTGTATATTTTGTTTTCTAGTTCAATTAGCACTTGGCAGGATTTTGCAAGTGTAAGTCATGTGGTGCTAATGATGGCATGAATTGCAATTCATTATGGTATCGCCCTCTGAAATATATTTAATTTAGTAAAGTCTAAAGCTTCCATTATGAACCTGTAAATTAAAATGTAATTCTTTTTCATCTGGCCAGTCTTGCCCTATGGTTGGCATAATATTGTTAAACCACTGAATAGGCTGAACATTACAGCAGGAGTTGTAATTATTGTTTGCGAATGCACAACAGGTGCAATAAAGGTTGAGTGGAAAAAAATCGAATAAACTATAAAGTAGGGAGATAAACTATAAGTCAAAATGTCAAAAGTGTCAGGAGTTGTAATGTTCATTAACTCTTAAAATTAATATACACATTCTCTATTAGGCACAGCGGTTAACTAACACCGTTAACAAAAAAAAGAGAATTTCCCAAAAGCCTAGAGGGTAAGGGCACCACTCATTGGAAGGCTAAGCTATATGGCTAGAAGGTTGCAGATTTGATTTCCAGTTTGATTTGAGCTAGCTGGTCTCAGCTGGGGCAATTGCATGGACCAGGGAGGGAAATTTAAAAAAAGATTTGCATTTATATAGCTCCTTTCACGACTTCAGGACGTCCCAAAGCACTTTACAGCCAATGCACTTTACAGCCAATGAAGTACTTTTGAAGTGTAGTCACTGATTGTAATGCAGGAGACACGGCAGCCAATTTGCGCACATCAAGCTCCCACAAACAGCAATGTGATAATGATCAGATAATTTTTTTTTGTGATGTTGATTGAGGGATAAATATTGTTCAGGACACCGGGGAAAAGTCCCCTGCTCTTCTTTGAAATAATGCCATGGGATCTTTTACATCCACCTGAGAGAGCAGACAGGGCCTCAGTTTAACATCTCATCCGAAAGATGGCATCTCCAACAGTGCAGCATTCCCTCAGTAATGCACTGGAGTGTCAGCCTATAGATTTATGTGTTCAAGTTCCTGGAGCGGGACTTGAACCCACAACCTTTTGACTCAGAGGTGAGAGTGCTACCAACTGAGCCACAGCTAACAAATAATCATCCAGCGTTCCTGCTGCTTCCCACTGTCCGGTGACCTGGATTGGAAAGTGTGTCTGCGTGTGGATGGGGACAGGATGTGGCTTGGCCTGGATACTCTCCAAGATCAATTAACCTGCTGACACCCAACATCTCGGCTCAGACTTTGAAAAATGGGCAAGTGGGTAAAGGGCACCTGGTGCCTGTGGAAGCCTACTTTAGGATGAGTCAGAACTTCAGGGTATGAAGAAAGAACATTTTACTGACTTTTTTTTTTAAAAAGGAAGAGGGAAAAGTATGTAAGAATCTGTGACATGAGGCCCAACCAAAGCTTTTACTCTTTGGGCTAAAGTTTACATTTAGTTGCTAATTTTAGCAACAACAATTTGTGGTTATAATGAACACTGAGCAGGAGCTGGGAGAAGAAATAAGACCTGGTTAAGATCGTTCAATCATATAGCATTCAGCAGCTGCACTGTTAAATTGAGAATTGAGTTTAACAAAACACGCCTACTTTAACATAGCTAAGGGAGGAACATCATGTGTACACATTAAACATTCGTCCGCTAATATCACATCAGTCATTTCTAGGTTACAGAGAATATAGAAGATATAATCCACAGCCAGACGCTTAATATTAAAATATAGGCTCTTTTTCCATTTATTTCTCTTCCCTCTCCTGGTCTGCCTGTGCTACATCTGGCTGACCTGTTGGCAGGATTTTGCCAGTATTGTTCTGAAATAGTGGGATTGGGGGGGTGGGGGAGGGGGGGAGCTGCCCAGGGATGACTCTCTGCGATTTCCTCTCGCTCCCTGTGAGGAAGTGCACGGGTTTTACACTCGGCATTTCCATGCAGCAACACAGCTGCAGTCAAGAACTTGCCAAGGTGTGAGATCACCAGCGCAAACTCATGTGTAAGCCTTCCATTCTGTGGCAAGACAGTATATCAAGAGGATGAATTATCCTGATAAATTACAGGAGTGGAGCCCAAGGGTTTGTTTGTGTCTGAACCCAGCCCTTAAAACAGATTCCAGCCTGTCTAATTTGACACAGTAAATTTTCCAGTCACACGTTCCTGCCCCAGAGCACCGCCCACTGGGAGCGCATATCGGAAAGTTACACGCAGCACGTGATTTTCCGTCCATTTTATGACCATCAGGAAATTTGGTGCAATCAGAAAATTTGCCCTAATTAATACAAGTAGAGTTAGTGGCGATATTTTTATTCTGATTTCATTCAGGACAGTTATTACAGCTAGTGCATCACATCAGACAACAGGATCCCAAGATTAAATCTTCTGATTTGAACTGAAGTTCACTATATGTTACTAGAGAATAAATACCATCGCCTGTACGTTAACAGCCTGGGTTATCGACGGGGATGACAGCCTTGTACCAGGAGGGAGCAGCATTACACTTTGCATTCAGCGCGTGAAGATGCTTGACTTGAAAAATAGAGAATTATTGGCAGATTACATAATTCATGATTTAGGGACCCTTGATTATACTAATTCTGGTATATATTGTAAGTCAATACTATACGTTCATCCTTCAGTTCCTGTGGTTAGTAAGAGGGTAGATTTGCTTAGGTTTACATACAGCACACAGAAGAAATCTTCTCTTCCATGTTTAAGAATTTTGCTAATGGGTTTGCAAAAGATTTTGCCTCCTCACTAATTCTAGCAAAATTGTAAAGGTGTTCTTTTACGGCACGTTAATAATTTCACTCAAAATACCAAGATGTTCGCAAATATATTTACAACGGGGTAGATTTTCAACTTGCCGCCCTGGTGTAAAACTGGCATTATCGATCGGCAGTCCATCATAGAAAGGGCCCAATTTTCATCTGTACCCACCAGTACTGTACCCCAGTGTTATACAGTGACAGACCTGTACCCACCAGTACTGTACCCCAGTGTTATACAGTGACAGACCTGTACCCACCAGTACTGTACCCGTGTTATACAGTGACAGACCTGTACCCACCAGTACTGTACCCCAGTATTATACAGTGACAGACCTGTACCCGCCAGTACTGTACCCCAGTGTTATACAGTGACAGACCTGTACCCACCAGTACTGTACCCCAGTGTTATACAGTGACAGACCTGTACCCACCAGTACTGTACCCCAGTGTTATACAGTGACAGACCTGTACCCACCAGTACTGTACCCGTGTTATACAGTGACAGACCTGTACCCACCAGTACTGTACCCCAGTATTATACAGTGACAGACCTGTACCCGCCAGTACTGTACCCCAGTGTTATACAGTGACAGACCTGTACCCACCAGTACTGTACCCCAGTGTTACAGTGACAGACCTGTACCCACCAGTACTGAGCCCCAGTGTTATACAGTGACAGACCTGTACCCACCAGTACTGTACCCCAGTGTTATACAGTGACAGTCCTGTACCCACCAGTACAGTACCCCAGTGTTATACAGTGACAGACCTGTACCCACCAGTACTGTACCCCAGTGTTACACAGTGACAGACCTGTACCCACCAGTACTGAGCCCCAGTGTTATACAGTGACAGACCTGTACCCACCAGTACTGTACCCCAGTGTTACACAGTGACAGACCTGTACCCACCAGTGCTGTACCCCAGTGTTATACAGTGACAGACCTGTACCCACCAGTACTGTACCCCAGTGTTACACAGTGACAGACCTGTACCCACCAGTACTGTACCCCAGTGTTATACAGTGACAGGCCTGTACCCACCAGTACTGTACCCCAGTGTTATATAGTGACAAACCTGTGCCCACCAGTACTGTACCCCAGTGTTATATAGTGACAAACCTGTGCCCACCAGTACTGTACCCCAGTGTTATACAGTGACAGACCTGCATCCACCAGTACTATACCCCAGTGTTATACAGTGACAGTCCTGTACCCACCAGTACTGTACCCCAGTGTTATATAGTGACAAACCTGTGCCCACCAGTACTGTACCCCAGTGTTATACAGTGACAGACCTGTACCCACCAGTACTGTACCCCAGTGTTATACAGTGACAGACCTGCATCCACCAGTACTGTAACTGAAATCAGCTGACTCAACACAGACCAGGGTCTGAACCCTGGGACCTTCCTGGTGTGTATGGCTGTCTTCTCATACTTTTGTTGATTAGGTTTAAAAATATTGGAGCTGGGGCAAAAAGGCAGTTTGACTGACAGTCGAGAATCATCCAATTGGGTAACAAAGGCCGGAATTTTAATCTGGAGGTGGGTTGGGAGTGGTAGGGTCTAAAAAGCGGTCGGAAGAACGGGTTTCCCACAGGCCCTACCTAATTTAACAGCAGGGCCTGATTAACATTTCAAAGCTCTGTTTCCCATCCGCAGTCAGTCAGATGGAGGGGTAGCTGATGCGGGATGGTAGGCCTGCGGCAGAGGAGGGAGGGAAGGATCGGGTGGGGAGTGGTTGGGGGGGGGAGAGGATCGGGGCCAGAGGAGCATCGGGAGCTGGGGGGGGGGGGGGGAAGCATCAGGGCTGGCTGGAGGAGCATCGGTCGGTGGAGGAAAGGATCGGGTGTGGAGGATCTGGGGCGGAGGATTGAGGGGGGAGGAGAGCATCGGGTGTGGAGGATCGAGGGCGGAGGAGAGCATTGGGTGTGGAGGATCGGGGGCGGAGGAGAGCATCGGGTGTGGAGGATCGGGGGCGGAGGAGAGCATCGGGTGTGGAGGATCGGGTGTGGAGGATCGGGGGCGGAGGATTGGGGGGGAAGGAGAGCATCGGGGCGGAGGATCGGGGGGAGGAGAGGATCAGGTGTGGTGGATCGGGGGCGGAGGATCGGGGGCGGAGGATCGGGGAGGGAGGAGAGCATCGGGTGTGGAGGATCGGAGGGAGAGGATCGGGGGGGAGGAGAGCATTGGGTGTGGAGGATCTGGGGCGGAGGATTGGGGGGGAGGAGAGCATCGGATGTGGAGGATCTGGGGCGGAGGAGAGCATCGGGTGTGGAGGATCGGGGGCGGAGGATTGGGGAGGAGGAGAGCATCGGGTGTGAAGGATATGGGGGGGAGGATCGGGGGCGGAGGATATGGGGGGGGAGAGGATCGGGGGCGGAGGATCGGGGAGGAGGAGCATCGAGAGGGGGCTGGGGGGGTGGAGGAAGGATTGGAGCTGGCCGGTGGAGCATTGGTGGTGGGGGTGGTCGGGACTCGGGTGCCGGAGGTGCATTGGGGCTGGAGGGGGAGTCCGAGAAGGTGATCGGAGGCCGCGTGGGGGGGATCGGAGGCCGCGTGGGGGGGATCGGAGGCCGCGTGGGGGGGATCGGAGGCCGCGTGGGGGGGATCGGAGGCCGCGTGGGGGGGGATCGGAGGCCGCGTGGGGGGGGATCGGAGGCCGCGTGGGGGGGATCGGAGGCCGCGTGGGGGGATCGGAGGCCGCGTGGGGGGATCGGAGGCCGCGTGGGGGGATCGGAGGGCTCGTGGGGGGGATTGGAAGCCTCGGGGGATGTCCGATCGTGGTGGGTGGATGAGGCCGGGCCGCTGGATCCAGCAGGTAAGTGTAAAGGCACTTACCTCCTGGATCCAGCAGTCTTCGCCTTACATTAGCTGCCAGGTTCTCCGAGGCCTGAGAAACTGAAGCAGTCAGAGTTAAATTTGAAATGCTGGTTAAATCTGAGGCACGCAGCCTCATTATAATATTTAAATGGGAGACCCGTCTCAAGGGCGCGTCCCGTCTCCGTGAAAACCGAAAGTGGGCAGGTTGGGGTCGAGATTCAGCTTTTTAACACTTTAACCTCCCACCCGACCACCCGTGTATTGGGGTTAAAATTTCTCCCAAAGAGTCTGCGTCAAAATTGGCGTTGGAAGGTGGTGCGTGACCAATGGCGGGAGTGTGGGGGCGGGGCAGTTGAAGGCAGGAGATCATTTGATGGAACCTCCAGGAATACATCCAACCAGAGTTGGCGACTCAATCTGATCACACATTAGTTAATGCTTTTGTGTAAAACTACTTTGTGTGCAAATCCATTAAACCGTTTATCTTAAACAGGTTAAAGACTGCTAAAATAGTACACAAAGGAGTTTTGCACAGATACTTTAACCAGTGTCTCACCAGAGGAAATGAAACCCCTGGGAATCCCAGATCCTAAGATAGAGGGCCTGTCAATCTTAGAGTGAGGCGAGTTCAATAAAGTCGAGTTTGTGAAACAAAATTCTGTAAGTAAATAGCAAAATAACAGATATTCAGGTAGAGTGAAAATTAGCGATTTGAAACTGTTTAATTGTAAACCTGTTAGAGATATACTGATCCCATGGAGAGCCGCAGTTTTTATTTAAAAAGCCCCCAAGCCCATTGTATTGCTACAGAAGCCCTTGTTCAATTGAGCATGTAATTGTAAGGTTCATACATTGTAAATATGAACCGCTCATTTTCTCTAAGTGGGTCAGCTTAATTCCTCGTTATTCACTAACTGCTGGAGTCTAGCCAGAGTAAATGTCTCGAAGTGGCCTAACACAGTGCACTTAACTTTGTGTGTGGAATTTCCCCCGCTGGCTCCACAAATTCATCCAATAAGTAGCTGAGCCATACAGACCAGATTCAAACCCTAATCCGTGCTGAGCTGGCAAGGCCCCATTTATTGCCCATCCCTAGTTGCCCTGAAAAGGTGATGGACCATCTCCTTCAACTGTCCAGTCTTTGAGTTTCTGTAGTGGATCCTGAAGATTGTGCATACTACAGCCACTGTGCTGGGGGCGTTGATCAAGCAAACTGCTTTGTCCTCGATAGTGTCAAACTCCTTGAGTGTTGTTGCAACTACACCCATCCAGGTAAGTGTTGAGCATTTTCTCACACACTGGACTTGAGCCTTGTAGATGGTGACAAGGCATTGCGGGGTCAAAAGCAATGTTCCCCCTAATTCTTTTTAGGTGCACGGCCCCTTTAAGGGGCTGCACGGCCCATTCAGAGTTTCGTGCATGCGTGAAATTGAACGTTAGAAAAAGCCAGTCCCAGGCTGCGCGGGACCGGCTGAGAACTGCGCGGCCGTGTAGCTTAGTGGGAATGTTGATCAGGAGATAAGCCACTTACTACAGAGGCTCTTACCTGCTCTTGTAGCAACAGTGTTGATATGCCTGGTCTAGTTAAGTGACCGCCAGGATGTTGATGGTTGGCGACTCGTTAATGGTGATGCCATTAAAGGTTAGGGAGAAGTGGTTGGGCCTTCTCTTGGAGATGGTCATTACCTGGCACTTACATGGCACAAATGTTACCTGCTACTTTTCAGCCCAAGCCTACATGTTGTCCAGGTCCTGCTGTAGATTGGTATGGGCTGCTTCATTATTGGAGGAGTTGTGAATGGAGCTGAACACTATAGCATTATCAGTGACCGTCTCGCCAGACTGTATGACAGAGGGAAAGTCATTGATGAAGCAGCCGAAGATGGTTTGGCTGAAGATGGTGTCTTGAGGAATTCCTACAGTGATGTCCTGGGGCTACGAACATCTCTGACAGCCACAACCATCTTGGGTGTCAAGTATGTCTCCAGCCACTGGAGGGGCTTTCCTTTTGACTTCAGTCTTGTTCAGGCTCCTTGGTGCCATACTTGGTTGAATTTTATCCTGATGTCAAGGGCAGTCACTCTTGCTTCTCCTCTAGTATTCAGCTCTCCTGTCTATGTTTAGATCAATTCTGTGATGTGCTCAGTGGAACCCAAACAGATGTTCGGTATAAGTGAGCAGGTGTCACTTGATGGCACTATTGACAACTTCCTCCATCACTTTGCTGTTGATTGGGAGAAGGCTAATAGGGGGGTAATTGGCTAGGTTAGATTAGTCCTCCTTTTTGTGGATAGGACATACCTGGGTAATTTTCCACATTATTGGTTGGCTGTCATAGCTGCACTGAAATAGCTTGGCTGGAGGATTGGCTAGTTCTGGTGCACACGTCTTCAGTGCTACAGCGGGATGTTGTCAGGACTCATGGGGGCGATTTTCTCACCGGAGGCGGGTTTCGGCTTGGGTGTGTCAGAAACTCGCCTCCACTGATAGTTTTCAAAAAATTGAGATTTTCCCATGATTGGCCACTTGATTTCAGAGGTGTGGGATGCCTTGCTCAATTAGTGTTTTGGGACTAGAACTCACCTCTGTTGACAGCACTTTTCCAGTCTGATTTTATGGCTTCTTGCTCCCTTGGCTCATTCCACAGAATTTCTGCTTCTCCTGCCCCACCTCCAACATCTTTTGAGATACGAATATCCAATCCCAAGGCAAGGGCCTACCCGAGGCTCTCAGATGAGGCGCTGCAAATGTTGTTTGAGGGGGTGAGAACTTGCATGGAGGTGCTCTTCCACTCATCGCAGAGGAAGAGGCCTCCCAAAGAAACCAAGGCTGTGTGGGTGCAGTTGGCAAGGGATATAACCTCCAGATCTGTGTGTAGCTTGGGATACTGTTTCTGTGTATTGATGAAATGCCATCCCTGTTGGAAAGCATTAACATGATTTGATGCCAAAATGTTGGCGTTATGTCATCTGTTACTTAGCCTTAGGCAGCTTCACATTGCGGGCAATGCCACACTTGCGTTGTCAGGTTGGTGGCCTGACTGAAAGGAGGCCAGAGAGTCATGTCCATTGTCAATGAAGTCCTGGCATGGAGCCAAGGACATGTGCCAACTTGGCCAACCTATACAAATCTGGCATGATAAGTTAATCCCTGGCAGCCATGTGCTCGCGTGCTGCCACTGCCACTGGTTGAAACACCGGCGCTCTGTCCTCCTCCTGCTGCTCCTCCTCCTCATCCTCCTCCTCCTCCTCATCCTCATCTGAGGTCCAAGGTGAAAGGAAATGAATGTTTCCCATTCTACTTGCAGATGCCTCCTCTGGGGAAGCGCTCATTGTAAGCAGGGCGAGGTTCTTCCCAGGAGGTCCCACAGTTGATGCAGTCAAGCTGTAGCACCTCTGACTTCGGAAGGCCTTCTAAAAGTGCTCAGAGACCTTTTAAAGCCAAGTTCTGGCACCTGCAAGTAAGCCTTGCTACAGTGAACAATGTCTTGTTAGACCTGCAGCAGTGAGGAGGCCACCCACGAGTCAACCCGCCAGGTTTACCTGGCGTGGTTCAGAAATTGCGTGAAGCACGCCGAAATGATGGTAAATTCAAGAGGGCCTCTCAAAATAGTATTAGAGTCCCTTAACAAGCATTTGCAGTAGTTAATTAATGCTATGGCCAGCTGGAGGCAGGAGCGTTTCCCGATCGCCAAAACCGGCATCGGCGAAATCTCACGGAGGCGGGTTGGAGTCGGGTTTCTGACCTGACCGCAGTAATTCGAATTTTCCCACCTTTCCCGACCCAAGCGTCAAAAAATCGCCCCCATAGCCTTCATTGGCTCCAGTTTTCTCAGATGCTTCCTAATGTGACGTGGAGTGAACCGTATTTGCTGGACACTTGGCATCTGTGATGATCAGGATGAGGCCGAGTAGGGTCATCCTCTTGACACTTTTGGCTAAAGACACTTACAAACATTTCACCCTTACTCCTGATGTCCCGACCATCACAGAAGCCAGTCTTCAGCCAATTCGATTCACTCCATGTGATATCAAGAAATGGCTGAGCGCACTGGATACAGCAAAGGCTATGGGTCCCGACAACATCCCGGCTATCGTGCTGAAGACTTGTGCTCCTTAACTAGCCGCACCCCTAGCCAAGCTGTTCCAGTACAGCTACAACACTGGCATCTAGCCGACAATGTGGAAAACTGCCCAGGTATGTCCTGTCCACAAAAAGCAGGACAAATCTAACCCGGCCAATTACCACCCCATCAGTCTACTCTCAATCATCAGCAAAGTGATGGAAGGTGTCATCAACAGTGCTATCAAGCAGCACTTACTCACCAATAACCTGCTCACTGATGCCCAGTTTGGGTTTCGCCAGGACCACTCGGCTCCCGACCTCATTACAGTCTTGGTCCAAACATGGACAAAGGGACTGAATTCCAGAGGTGAGGTGAGAGTGACTGCCCTTGACATCAAGGCAGCATTTGACCGAGTCTGGCATCAAGGAGCCCTAGTAAAACTGAAGTCAATGGGAATCGGGGAGAAAACTCTCCACTGGCTGGAGTCATACCTAGCACAAAGGAAGATGGTTGTGATGGTTGAAGGTCAATCATCACAGCCCTAGGACATCTCTGCAGGAGTTCCTCAGGGCAATGTCCTCAGCCCAACCATCTTCAGCTGCTTCATCAATGACCTTCCCTTCAACAAAAGGTCAGAATTGGAGATGTTCACTGATGACTGCACAGTGTTCAGCGCCATTCACAACTCCTCAGATAACGAAGACCTGGACGACATTCAGGCTTGGGCTGATAAGTGGCAGGTAACATTCGCGCCACAGAAGTGCCAAGCAATGACTATCTCCAACAAGCGAGAGTCTAACCACCTCCCCTTGACATTCAACGGCATTACCATCGCCAAATCCCCCACCATCAACATTCTGGGGGTCACCATTGACCAGAAACTTAACTGGACCAGCCACATAAATACTGTGGCAACACGAGCAGGTCAGAGGCTAGGTATTCTGTGGCGAATGTCTCACCTCCTGACTCCCCAAAGCCTTTCCACCATCTACAAGGCACAAGTAAGGGATATGATGGAATACTCTCCACTTGCCTGGATGAGTGCAGCTCCAACAACACTCAAGAAGCTCGCCACCATCCAGGACAAAGCAGCCCGTTTGATTGGCACCCCATCCACCACCTTAAACATTCGCTCCCTCCACCACCGGCCTACCGTGGCTGCAGTGTGTACCATCTACAAGATGCACTGCAGCAACTCGCCAAGGCTTCTTCGGCAGCACCTCCCAAACCTATGACCTCTTCCACCTAGAAGGACAAGGGCAGCAGGTGCATGGGAACACCACCACCTCCAAATTCCCCCTCCAAGTCACACACCATCCTGACTTAGAAGTATATCGCCGTTCCTTCATCGTCGCTGGGTCAAAATCCTGGAACTCCCTACCTAACAGCACTGTGGGAGTACCTTCACCACACGGACTGCAGCGGTTCAAGAATGCGGCTCAGCACCACCTTCTCAAAGGCAATTAGAGATGGGGAATAAATGCTGGCCTTACCAGCGACGTTTTACTAGTTAAAGGCGCTATATGAATGCAAGTTGTTGTTGTTGTAGTAAATGTACCCACTTTGATTTTAAAATAATGTCGCACTTTTTCCATTCTTGAACAGTAATGCGATTAACAGGTGCCCACATGCACTGACTCTCCCCTCCCCATCCCCAACCAGGAAAGACTTGGGATTTATCATGGGATATTCCAGTGATGCAGTTAGTATTTCCCTGAGGTCTTGGTACCTGTCACATTAGTGCAACTCACAGCTGAATTTATGCTTAGCTTGAGTTTTTAAAGCAGGTGACGTGATTGAGGGCAGGATAGGATTCAAAAATAAATAAATCATCGCACAGTCCCCAAAGCAGAATTACCCTTGAGCATGTCACAAGGTGACGCAGATTATGCCACAACATATCTGACTGAATGTTCATCACAGGCAGAACACCGACTGCAAACTCGGTTTGTAATTAAAGAAAGGTTACATATTCTCTCAGTGACCCAACGACACAGGACTGACTGTGCACACGTTTCATTAGCATATAGTTACAGTGTGAACCCTTCTACAATGAAGCAGTTAGGCTACGCTTTGTGTATTGTGAACAGTATGTGCCTATCACCAGCATTAAATAGTGACTATCTCACCATAACTATTTGACTAGCCAAGTATTTTACTACAGGAAACTTTTGTTTATCCGGCACGGACGGGACCGACGTGGTGCCGGATAACCGAAAGCTATAGTAAAAGATACGGAGCTGAGAGCTCCGTATAAAGCAACAAACCCTGTTGCTAGCAACAGGTTCAGAACACTGGCCACAAGTTGTAAGCGTCTCTGTTGCTTAGCAACAGCTGCAGCCACACCCTTGCACAGCAACAGATGGAGGAATGCAAGTAATAAAAGTTACCTGAACCTACTCCTGAATTTTGCCGGTTAACCGAGATTTCCGGTTATTTAGGTGCCGGTAAATCAAAAGTTTCCTGTATTTGGGGTTTTGGCTGGCTTGAAGGATTCCAAGCCTGAGTGGCACATGGTGGGAGGGAAAAAAGACGTAAAACAATTGTTGAACCCGCCCCTCCTGTGATTTGTAGAAAATTTATGGCTGGCGACTGACCCCTATAGAGAGCAGGACTCATGCTGGGTCCATGCTGAAATAAATGGTTAAAATAAGCAGTGCGCTGAAAAGAGTGGCATCTTTTTCACCTAAGCACTGCACCGGAGTGCTGGCTTGACTCTTGTACTGTGGTAATATTGCAGCGAGCACTTTGACTGAGAGAGCGTGCCCCTGTTAGAGGCTATGACACTTCAGCCAGCAGCGCACAGGACATACCCAAAGTCAAGGTCTAGAATCAGCGAGACTCTGAGTTGAATCTTACTGTGGCAGTAGTGCTATTTAGCGACACACACAAAACCCTCTCAGTAGTGACACCGCCGCAGCTCCGCCAGGGGACTGGGGGGCAGCCAATGTTCTCTCTAAGCTGCGCGTGTGCACGTGCGTGCAGTAATCTGCAAAGTCCCACGCAGGCCGCTCACAAGCGTTTCATTTGAAATACCGGGCATGTGCAGAAATTTAAAGGGACCGCTCACTGAAATAAACAGGCCGCGCGGAACAATTTAGAGGGAACACTGGGGGCAGCACAGACAGCAAACTACATCAATGTTATTTCACCAAACTTTCTAGTACCCTACAGTCGTCAGCCATGTCGTTACAATAATGTGATTGATGGAGATGGGGTGTGAGGAACTGCAGATGTGTAGTTTTGCATCCAACATGCCTTAGAAAATCACCCCCGACTTTTTAAAATTGATAAAGACACGAGGGGATCATGCCACTGTTCATTTTGACGTTCTGCCCATCTATTAAAATGCCCATTTTATTTCAGGGGATGGGAAAATGCTGAGTTGTTTTTTTTTTGACCGCACAGAATGGCCATTCCTGTTACACAAGTTACTGGTACCACTTGGGCGAGGTAACGGTGAGCTGCCGGCAGCCTTAGAACCATATCCTTGTGGCATGTTGCCATTTCTCTCAAGTGTGTGATGGCTGCAGTGTCACATTTTTTAATGGAGAAATGCAAGGTGAAGCCCAAGAGCCAGATTACAGAACACCACCAAGTCTGAAAAGAGTCTCCCAGCACAGAACATCTGGGCTGTCTCACAAAACAGCCATCGAAAACATCTGGACCAATCAATCACTGCCACATTGTAGGTTTGCATTAAAACAACAACAACTTGCATTTATATAGCACCTTTAATGTAATAAAATGTCCCAAGGCGCTTCACTGACAATCAGACAAAAAATTGCCACCGAGCCACATAAGGAGATATCAGGACAAAAGGAAAATACTGTTGATGTTGGAAATCTGAAGTAAACACAGAACATGCTGGAAACGCTCAGCAGGTCAGGCAGCATCTGTGGAGATATTAGGACAGTTGACCAAAAGCTTGGTAAAAGAGGTAGATTTAAGGAGTGTCTTAAAGAAGGAGGGAGAGGCAGAGAGGTTTAGGGAAGGAATTTCACAACTTAGGGCCTAGACAGCTGAAGGTTCGGCCGCCAATGGTGGAGCAAAGGAAATCGGGGATGCACAAGAGGCCAGAGTTGGATATAATGTAGAGGTGTCCAAACTAAGCCTGTCGCCCATTTAAGGCACTCGGGCCTTAGCAATCTGGCCGAGTGTCCGAGCCACCCAGTGCTCTTTGTGTTGGTCTGTCTTATTCACTGGTTTATCCTGTTTGAATTTTGTGGGCTTGGAAGTTTGTAAAGGGCTGTTCTTAGCACTGTTGTCTCATTGGTGGATAAATCCTAACTCAGAAGACTGTGATCTGTGAGGAATCACAGCTTGTGATAATTGCAAGTTAATGAGAACATAGATTTAAATTTGATATGCAGCCTGCGAGGTTCCATTGTACAAAACTAAACGACCCACAAAACCATTAAGCTTGGACACTCCTGATATAATGGGTTAAGTAAGGAGCAGATTTTCTTTTTATTCCGTGGTCACTTACGCCACAACTCTTTGGGTGAAATAGTTCAGTCTGACTTATAACAAACATCCTGGTTTTTGACTTGTGTTTCCTGATGTTTGAACCCTTCGCCATAATGAACAAACTTCCCGCCTAAATATTCATCTCTTGTTTTTTTTTCCTTTATATAAACTTCTGTTTGATGTACTAGGTTTCTTAAAGATATGAAAGGTTTGACAATTTTTAAATCACTGAATAGTACTTTGGTGTTTTTAAAAGGTGGTTGCAGCTTGTAACCTGGGTCCCGATCGGTGGGATGTTAGCGCAGAATGATGGTGTTCCGGAGCGCCACCTGAGCACCTCTTTGGGGTACACTGTCACAAATTTAACCAAATATTAAACCAAATATTACCTGTGGTAATGGCTGGGTTTGAGGAAACTCGATGGATATGTTGAATGGAACCATCCAGATTCTGCAAAGGTACCTGCTGCACGGATGCATGGATCTGGTTTTCTGACTGGATTTCCGAATTAAGTGTCAGAACCTGAATTGGAACAAAAAGTGAGCATTAGTACATATACTATCTCTCTCCACTTTTATCAGCTTCATTGGCTGGGATTGCTCTCCTTAGAGCAGGGAAGATTAAGGGGAGATTTAATAAAATGTTCAAAATGATGAAGGGTTTTAAAAGAGTAGATCTGGAGAAACTGTTTCTACGGGCAGGAAAGTCGATAACCTGAGGACACCGATTTAAGATAATTGCCAAAAGAACGAGAGGGGAGATGAGGAGACATTTTTTTATGCAACAAGTTGTCATGATCTGGAATTGCCTGCCTGAAATGGAGGTGGAAGCAAATTCAATAGTAACTTTCAAAAGAGAATTGGATATATACTTGAAGAGGGAAAATTTGCAGGACTGTGGGGAAAGAGCTCTTTCAAAGAGCCGGCACAGGCATGATGGGCCAAATGGCCACCTTCCGTGCTGTATGTTTCTATAATTCTAGGACTGGCCTTCTTGCAACTAGTCATCCCCTTCCAGTTGAAGGCAAGTGGCATGATGTGGGCCACAGGAGTCTCTGCACTCACTGTCAATGCCAGTCCACAACTGTCTGTCAGGCGGAGTGATACATGTGAAGGCTAACAGATCATTTCAAGGAGTATCTAATTGCCAAATTGGCAAGTTTTTTGCTCCCATTCTTTAGAATGCCAATAATTTTCCTATAGCTGAGTAGATCTCCAATGGCATTAATGGTGAAGAGGTGGCAAGGGGCAGTGGCGCGCACTTCTCCAATTGGAGAATTTAGAAATAGGTTTCTAAGAGATCTCCGCAGAGACAATGACAAGTGTTTTTGATTTTGTTAAGAAAACAGCATTTTCCTTATCAACTGCAGCCAGGCAAATGAATAAATTTGTTCACTCACATAGTACATTTAAATAAATATATGTCTGCATGCAGCTCTTTACTGTCTATCTGTTTATGGTATGGCCTTTTATAGCACATGGCCAATAAATATACAAAGCTTTAGTTCAATCCAGTTTGAATCTTTTCTTTAAAAAATATTCTTGCAACAGTGCTTAGTGTATTCAAACAAGAACTTCGAGTAAAACAATTAAAGTTCAAGGCCTAGAAATTCAGTATAGCCACGTTTGGGGCGCTACAGCATGGCGTTCGCTAACTTTTGCGCCCGGCGCAACTTAGCGCCACCTTCGCCGATATTCAGTTGCATCGCCCCAAGAGGTTGCTGCTGCGCTAAATCAGGCGATGCACGACTATCATTAGGCGCTAAGCCGGCGATCCGGGGCGCAAACACCGAAGGCGGGCGCAGCGCAGGTGCGGCGAGTTGCTCATTGAGGCCAGACAGTCAGGCGCCGGTCAGCACTTAAAGGGGGAGGGTGGAATTGCTTGGCTGCCACGCCCTGCACACTGCAGCCCTAAGGCAAGGCCTGAACACTGCTTCTGGAACAGCTCCACGCCCAGGAGAATGGAGAAGGCCAGGGAGAGAGCGCAGCGCTTCGGCGAGGGTGACCTGAGGCTGCTGGTTGGCGCAGTGGACCGCAGGCGCCATATCCTCTTCCCTGAGGGTGGCAGGAGGCCGCTGCCCGCCGAATATCGGAAAGCATGGAGGGATGTGGCAAACAGGGTCACGTCCAACAGCGTGGTTGGCAGGACACCAACCCAGTGCTGGAAAAAATTCAATGACCTCACTCGGGTTGTCAGGGTGAGTACCCTTTCCAGTATCCTCCTCATCCCTGCATGTGCACCTCACTTTATGGCCAAACAGGTCTGAAAGCCCTAATGGCCGGCCCTCATCCAGCAGCTATGGGACTGTCATGAAAAGCACTTGCGCAATCAGGACTTTAGACACTGTCAGGGCTATTCGACCATGGGAGGCAGTGTGGGCAAGATCAGGGCTTGACACTGTCAGGACTAATCGAACATGGGAGGCAGTGCGGGCAAGATCAGGGCTTGACACTGTACTTAGAGGCGGTCCTTTCTCTTGCAGGCCAAGCTGGCGCATAACAGAAGACAGCAGCGACAGACCGGGGGAGGCCGTCCTGACCTGAAACAGCTGAGCGACCTCGCGCAGCGAGTGGAGTGGATCATGGCAGGCCGGCTGAGTGGCCCCGTCGCCACTGGAGATGCTGACCCTGTTCTGGGCACCAATGGTAAGGTCATCACCTTTTTGACCTCTCCCTTTCCACTTGCACCTCATGCCAGCATCCTTTGCCACTATCGAACCAATGCAGTGCACAGCAGCACCATGCCTCCCTCGCTGCCGCCCTGTCCTCACTCTAAAGCAACTCTTGTGCCTCCCTGCTTTCAGATGGTGACTCGCCAGGTGAGGAGGCGGCCCCTCAAGCTGGCACTGTGTCCGAGTCAGACATAGAGGAGGAGGAAGAGGAAGCCAGCCCATCAGGGACACCCTCAGCCGAGGCAGCCCATGGCCATGATGGTGACACGTCTTCCCTGGAGGGGAGCAGGGGGGAAGGGTCGGAAGATAGTGAAGCTCCGGGGACCAGCGGGCTGCAGCAACGCGGGAGGGGTGGGGAAGCTCGGCGGCCTTCTCCCCGGAGGGCGAGTGCGGCCTCCAGTCCTGCTACGGTGAGCGCAGAGGAGGTGCGGCTCCTAGCGGAAATGGGCGCCCAGGCTGAGCGCAGGCACAGTGAGCTCATGGCTGCAGTGGCAAGGATGCCTGACTCCATAGAGTCACTGGCAAGGAGTGTGCAGGAATTCGGGGCAGCACAGGCCAGGAGTCTGCAACAATTCAGTGCAGCACAGGCCAGGAGTCTGCAACAATTCAGTGCAGCACAGGCCAGGAGTCTGCAGGACATCGCGGCAGCACAGGCTAGGAGTCAGCAGGACTTCGCTGCTTCACAGGCGGCTTCTAGCCAAGTGCTCAGTCGTGCCGTGCATTCACTGGCTGCTGTCATGCAGACACAGACCAGGGCCACACAGGCACTAACTGCTGCCACACTCGCTGGATCGGCCAGGCATCGCCGGGGCACTCGCTGTGCCGCAGCAGCCCAGCAGTCTGTGTCTCAGCAGATTGCTGCACATGCTGCAGCGCTGGCCCGTGCGCGTGCCAATGTCTCAGCCGACCAGGGAGTGCCTGTGATCTGTCAGGTTGGCAGCATTCCTGCAGCCAACACTGTCACTCCTCCATTGCAGCTGCCACCAGCTGTTGGACAGACTGCTGCCGCCCAAGCAGAGTTGGAGCAGTCAGCAGCCGGCCCCTCCAGGCCCAGAGCTGGTCCAGGCCGACCCCCAAGGGCATCTGCCGTCTCACCATCTGACCCTCAGCAGCCTTCCCCCAGCCTTGCTGCAGCCACTGGGGTCGCATTGAGGAGGAGCTGCAGGGCGGGTAGGGGCCAGTCACGGAAGCGAAACGGATCATCCTCGTAGGGGAAAAAGTAGAAGGTGTGGCCAAATGTTTTGTTTTACTTATAAAAGCCGAGACTGGTGTATTTGTTTCATATATAAAAGCCGAGACTGGTGTATTTGTTTCATATTTAAAGGCCAAGACTGGCGTATTTGTTTCATATTTAAAGGCCGAGACTGGTGTATTTGTTTCATATTTAATGGCCGAGACTGGTATATTTGTTTTAATTGTAAAGGCCGAGACTGGTGTATTTGTTTCATATATAAAAGCCGAGACTGGTATATTTGTTTCATATATAAAAGCCGAGACTGGTATATTTGTTTCATATATAAAAGCCGAGACTGGTGTATTTGTTTCATATTTAAAGGCCGAGACTGGTATATTTGTTTTACTTGTAAAGGCAGAGACTGGTGTATTTGTGTTTTTGGGGGGGGTTTCTCTCCATTAGTTTGTCATGTGGGAAGGGCACAGAGGTATCATAGTAAAAAAAATTCTTAAATCGCACTGTCCATGCTTTCTTTTGGAAGTCCTGGTTGCCCTGCTCGGCTGAGGGCTTGTGGAGCGGCTACATTCATCTCCTGCCATTGGCACAAGCCATTCCCTGAGAGGGGGCCTAGAACCGACTTGCAATAAGCCGCCGACGGGCGGCCCTTGCACTTTCTGCCTCCCTCCTGTGCTGGTCCTCCTCCTCCTCCTCTGGTGGTCCTCCAATGTCTGCTGGCAGTGGCTGAGTCCTGTGGATAGCCAGGTTGTGCAGCATGCAGCACACGACAACGAAATGGGAGACTCGCTCAGGCGAGTACTGTAGGGCTCCCCCGGAACGATCCAGACAGCGGAACCATTGCTTCAGCACGCCGATTGTTTGCTCAATGATGTTCCTGGTTGCTTGATGGCTCTCATTGTATCCCTCTTCAGCAGGGGCGCTGGGCGCACGGAGCGGGGTCATCAGCCAGGTGCACAAAGGATAGCCTTTGTTCCCGAGAAGCCATCCTTGTGGGTGAGGCTGGGCCTCGAACATGTCTGCCACAGAAGTCTGGCGCAGGATGAAGGCATCGTGGCTGCTGCCTGGAAAGCGGGCATTGACAGCTAGGATGAGCTGCCTGTGGTCACACACCAACTGCACGTTGAGCGAATGGTAGCCCTTCCGGTTGCGGTAATCCTCGGCATTCTCTAGAGGTGCCCGCAAAGCCACATGTGTGCAGTCAATGGCGCCTTGCACCATGGGGAAGCCCGCTAATGCTGCAAAGCCCATTGCACGCTGTTGCTGCTTGTCAACAGTCATGGGGAAGGAGATGAACTGACGTCTCCTTCTGAAAAGGGCATTGGTCACCTGGCGGATGCAGCAATGTACCGCAAACTGGGAGATGTTGGAAATGTCCCCAGTAGCGGATTGGAAGGAGCCGGTGGCATAGAAGTTGAGAGCCACCGTCACCTTCACTGCCACCGACAGAGGCGTCCTGCTCCTCAGCTGTGGCTGCAGATCTCCGCGAAGCAGGTGGCAGATCTCAGTGACCACCTCCCTTCTGAATCGCAGCCTCCGAACACACTGCTCCTCAGACATGTTCAGATATGAGAACTGCTGGCGGTATACCCTGGGTGGGTAAGGCCTCCTTTGCCGATGCCTGTTGCCCCTTCTCCGTCTGGCCATGACTGGCACTCTCTCACGGCGTCTCTGAGCCCTTTGAATGCAATGGAGAAGCCCAATGTTTCCACCCATTGCAGCCCCCATTATATGTTTCCAATCAATGCTATGACTCTGAAGTTAAAGACAAGTGCAAAGCTGTGGCCTGAAGCCACAAGTACCTGTGCGAGTGTTGAGCCAAACCAGAAAGCTCTCTACCTTTGTCTCTCTCCAAAGATCCGTCTCTCACAAAGAAGGAGTGGTGCAAAATGGCTGCCATTTATACTGCAGGAGAAGTCCCCTTTAATTAGCGCCCCCGCGCCCCGCAGCGACTGGGAACCGTTCCCCTCTACCAGTCGCTAGGGGCGCCAGGCGCACAATAGGCTGGCGCCACTGAATTTCCGGCTTGGGGCGCACAAAGGGCGTTGCCATGAAATGACGTCAGGATCTGCGCGCGCAGCTGAGCGCGCGCAAAGGTTTTGCGCCGCTGCTAAATCTTAACTGAAGTTCGCGAGAGGCGCAGATCGCGCTGCGCCCGGGCGCTAGCCGCTTAGCACCCCACTTCTCCTCCTCCTAAGGCGCTAGCGGCTGGCGCAAACAACTGAATTTCTAGGCCCAAGACTTTTTTCTTCTGAATCATTGGAGGGAATTTTAACCCCCCACAGCGGCCTCGAGAGGGTCGGGAGAGAGGGCGGTAACAATCGCGTGGCCCAACACCAACTGCCGCCATTTTTACAGTTTGTGTTTGTATCCCGCTCTCGAGAGGCGGTACATCTCATTATAATATTTCAATCAGGCTCCTACAGTGCAATTGCGAGCCTGATTTAAATTAAACGGCTGCAAGCCTAATTTCCCAGGGCTCGGGAAACCCGGCAGCTAAAGGGAGCAGCCGGATCCAGTAGGTAAGTGATCTTTAGAGCACTGCCTGTGGGCAAGGAGGAGCAGCCCCCAAACCTGCAAACCCGAGCCTGTCCCCCCCTCCCTCCCGATTGATGGTCCGACCTGCCCACCAACCCCCGATATTTCCTGGTTCCCCAATGGTCCCCAGCTGTGGCCTTCTACTGCAGGGTTTCCCAACCCGGCAGTTGGCCAGCCTGCCAATCTGATCAGCTGCTGGGCGGGAAACAGAGTAAAAAAATGGTAATGAGGTCCTGCCATTAAAGTGGGCAGGACCTCTGCCTTCCCATGATTTCAGAGTTTCCCCTCCCGCAAACATGCTGCCGTGCTCCCTCCATGTCTCCCCGTAAATATTGGTGCCATAATCTCCAAACATGACCAATCATCTTATGAATTTTTTTCATGGGGACAGGGAGTGGGAAGTGGCGGTAGGGATTGTGGATGCATTAGTAATAATTTTCCAAAACTCCCTGGACTCAGCAAAGGTCCCGGCAGACTGGAAAACTGCTAATGTAACACCCTTATTTAAAAAGGGCAGTAGACAGAAGGCTGGAAACTATAGACCGGTTAGCCTAACATCTGTGGTAGGTAAAATTTTGGAGTCCATTATTAAGGAGATAGTAACAGGACATTTGGATAATCATAATTTAATAGGACAAAGTCAGCATGGTTTTATGAAGGGGAAGTCATGTTTGACAAATTTGCTGGAGTTCTTTGAGGAAGTAACATATAGGGTGGGTAAAGGGGAACCAGTGGACGTAGTGTATTTAGACTTCCAAAAGGCATTTGACAAGGTGCCACACAAAAGATTATTGCTTAAGATAAAAAATCACGGGATTGGGGGTAATATTCTGGCATGGATAGAGGATTGGCTATCTAACAGAAGGCAGAGAGTTGGGATAAATGGTTCATTCTCAGACTGGCAATCAGTAACTAGTGGTGTTCCGCAGGGGTCAGTGCTGGGTCCCCAACTCTTTACAATCTATATTAACAATTTGGAGGAGGGGACCACGTGTAACATATCAAAGTTTGCAGATGATACTAAGATGGGAGGGAAAGTAGTGAGTGAGGAGGACATAAAAAACCTGCAAGGGGACATAGACAGGCTAAGTAAGTGGGCAGAGATTTGGCAGATGGAATACAATACTGGAAAGTGTGAGGTTATGCACTTTGGCAGGAAAAATCGTAGAGCAAGTTATTATCTTAATGGCAAGAAACTGGAAAGTACTGAAGTACAAAGGGATCTGGGGGTCCTGGTGCACGAAACTCAAAAGGTTAGTATGCAGGTGCAGCAAGTGATTAAGAAGGCCAATGGAATGTTGGCTTTCATTGCTAGGGGGATAGAATATAAAAATAGGGAGGTATTGCTTCAGTTGTACAAGGTATTGGTGAGACCGCACCTGGAATACTGCATACAGTTTTGGTGTCCATACTTAAGAAAAGACATACTTGCTCTCGAGTCAGTACAAAGAAGGTTCGCTCGGTTAATCCCGGGGATGAGGGGATGGACATATGAGGAGAGGTTGAGTAGATTGGGACTCTACTCATTGGAGTTCAGAAGAATGAGAGGCGATCTTATTGAAACATATAAGATTGTGAAGGGGTTGTGTAGTGTATGTGCCTTTAAGAGCCCCCTGTGTACTGTAATGCCGGTAATGGCCACCCGGGCTATATAAGCCTGTATATTGTGTTGTATCAGTTAGTTCACCTCCAGACTTTGTTCAGTAAACACCTGTGAAACCAACTCCTGCCTTCAGTGTCTCTATTAACACACGGATACAACAGTGGCGACGAATTGGAAACGGACTTACCTGCAATTCGGCAGCACCTCAAGGACATCGATTCCTCAGACGTCCAAAGTCGAAGAAAAGCAAGAAAAACAAACAAACTGTGGTTTCACCAGCTAGCCGAGCTGGTGGCAGGTACTGCAATAATCCTTCCTGGGTGGGCTGGGGCTCCATCGGCTGGCTCTGCGGCGAGGCCAAGCAGCGAAGGCGGAGGCAAGCAAAAACAGACAGGGGGGGAGCACTCGGGAGATGGCCGGCGCTGCAAAGCAGGTCGGCGTTCGGACCTAGCAGAGGGGGGGGAAAGTCCCAGAGAGTCGGGCGGGAACGAGTCTCCACATTTAAAAAAAACCGCAGAAAACAGCGTTGTCAGCAGCAGCAGCGGCGGGAAAGCGCCATATCTTTTCTGCAGGAAAGAAAGAAAAGCGCGGGAAGCGCCATTTTTTTTTCCAGGATGCCTAAGGCTGGCAATATTGATGCTTTTGATAACAATCTAGAGGATTGGACCACATATGTGGAAAGAGTGGAGGTATATTGCACAGCAAATGGAATAGAAAATGATAAAAAGGCATCAGTACTTCTAAATCTAATGGGCGCAAAGACATACGGGCTGTTACGAAACTTAATCACTCCAGCCAAACCAAAGGACAAGAATTTTAAGGAAATTGTTGATACCCTACAGGAGCACTTAAACCCAACACCGCTGCTGATAGCGGAACGATTCAAATTCTTCAAGAGGAATCAGCACAAGAATGAAAGTAACGCTGATTACCTCACCGAATTAAGAAAGCTATCAAAGCACTGCCAATTCGGGGCAGGACTGGCAGATTCTCTTCGAGACAAATTCGTCTGCGGTCTCCTAAGTGAAGGAACACAGAAAAGGCTGCTTTCTGAGAAAGATTTGACACTGGACAAGGCTTTCAGTATGGCTGTATCATACAAAGCAGCCGCAAGAGGAGCTGCAGAGATACAGCAAAAGACACAGGACTTCGGCACCCACGAAATGACACAGGGTTTCGAGAGATGTTATCGCTGCGGCAGATCCACCCATGACCAGAGGGACTGCTGGTTCAAGGACAAAGCATGCAGGCAATGCGGAAAGATTGGACACATTACACGGGTATGCCGATCTGGACAATAAAAATCCACGGACAGGAAAAAAAAAATCAATAAAGAAAAGTACAGAAAGGTACAAATGATGACGGACAGTAGCTCCAAAGACCAGAAGAGCGACAGCGACTCCGGAAACAAGAGACTAAGCTGTCTCAAATTACATAATGTAATTGCCAAAGAAGATTACCAGACCATTTGGGTTACCCTCACGATAGCAGGGTCCCCAGTTAAAATGGAGCTAGATACAGGATCAGCTCTGACCGTCATAAATCGACGGGATTGCGAGCGGCTATTTCCGCATATACCTTTAAAAGACACATCCATTATCTTGAAAACATATACGGGGCAGAAAGTATACCCCAAAGGAAAAATAAGGGTGCCTGTTGTATACAACGGCAAGGAAATACAGAAGTTGTATTTATACGTTCTACAAGATGGTGGTCCACCGCTGTTGGGACGTGAATGGATCAGGAAGATACGTTTAGACTGGCACTCCATTCAGGCACTGACGGTGACCAGTAAGAAAAAAATGATGATGACGTCATACCTGAACGATTAAAAGACATCTTGGCCAACGCCAAGGAAGTGTTTCAAGAGAAACTAGGAACCTTGAAAGGCATCACCGCCTCAATAAAAGTGGAAGATGCGGCAATTCCCAAGTTTTTTAAGGCAAGGCCGGTGCCATACGCAATTCGTCCAGCAGTCGAGGCAGAGCTGGAGAATTTGGAAAAGGCAGGCGTATTATCCAAGATAGATTGGAGCGAGTGAGCAACACCCATCGTCCTGGTTATGAAGAAAACATTGAATAATGATAAATCTGAAGAACAGAGAAAAATTCACATCTGTGGAGACTTCAAGGTGACTGTAAACCCGGTCCTTCACACGGTACAGTATCCTCTTCCGAGGATAGAAGATATTTTCGCCTCACTATCCGGAGGGAAACGTTTCACCAAAATTGACTTGGCACAGGCATATCTACAGATGGAGGTTGAAGAGGCCTCTAGAAAGTATCTCACGATAAATACACACAAAGGCCTGTACCAGTACAATCGACTGGTTTTCGGAGTAGCATCAGCTCCAGCTATCTGGCAAAGAGCTATGGAGCAAATCCTCCAAGGGATTCCGGGGACTCAATGCTACCTAGACGACATCCTTGTAACAGGAGAAAATGACAACGAGCACCTTGCCAATTTGGAGCAGGTGCTCACTAGGCTGAGAGAACGGGGCCTACGAGCAAATCGCCCCAAGTGCGAATTTTTCCAGAAACAAATATATTGTGGCCACATAATTAATAAGGAAGGGTTGCATAAGTCACCTGAAAATATTGAAGCGGTCATAAAAGCCCCAGCACCTAAAAATGTTTCACAATTAAGGTCGTTCCTGGGATTGATAAATTACTATCATAAATTTTTACCGAACTTATCAACTCTTCTGCACCCTCTTAATGAACTGCTACAAACAGGAGTAATTTGGAAATGGAGCGAAGACTGTAAACGTGCCTTCCATAAATGCAAAGACTTAATCATGTCAAAGGAAGTTTTGGCTCATTACAACCCATCACTGCCAATCAGACTGGCGTGCGATGCATCCCCTTACGGCGTAGGAGCGGTATTATCGCATAGATTCCCTGATGGTTTGGAACGGCTGATAAGCTTTTGCGTCACGCTCATTGAACTCAGCTGAGCGTAACTATGCCCAAATCGACAGGGAAGCACTCAGCCTGGTATGGGGAGTGAAGAAATTCAACCATTACCTACACGGACAAAAATTTACCTTGTTGACTGACCATCAACCCCTCATCTCCATATTCAACCCTAAAAAGGGTGTTCCCATTATGACAGCGCAAAGGCTACAGAGGTGGTCCCTTTTTCTAGGGGCACACCAATATGACATAGAATACAAAGGATCAAAACAGCATGGGAATGCTGACGGTTTATCGTGCCTACCGTTGCCAACAGAAGAAGAGGCACCTACAGTAGACCCAATGGAGATGTTCCACTCTACCATAGTCGAATGTCTACCAGTAACAAATTCTGCCATTGAAAGGGAAACGAGAAATGACCCGTCTCTCTCACGAGTCTACGATTTAACAGTGAAGGGATGGCCAGCACATGGCGAACCACTGTTGCCAGCATTCTCGCAAAGAAGAGAACAGCTGTCAGTGTGCCGAGGAACCCTGATGTGTGGATCCAGAGTGGTGATTCCACCCAAACTCCAGGATAAAGTGCTAAAGGAGCTTCATGAGGGGCATCTGGGTGGAGTGAAACTGAAGAACCTAGCCAGGGCGTTTGTATGGTGGCCAGGTATCGATGGAGACATCAAAGAAATGACCAAGAGCTGCCTAGGATGCCAGAAGGTCCAAAACGCTCCACCACAAGCCCCTCCACATCCGTGGGAGCGGCCCTCATCTCCATGGCAAAGGGTACACATCGACTTTGCTGGTCCATTTATGGACTCAATGTTCTTAATCGCGGTGGATGCACACTCCAAGTGGCCGGAGGTAATAAAGATGTCCTCCACCACCACGGAAAAAACCATCACAGTATTAAGGACCATATTTGCCAGGAATGGGCTGCCTGAACAGATCTGTTCTGATAATGGACCGCAATTTGTGTCCGAAGAATTCAGGAAGTTCTTAAAAAACAATGGGGTTAAGCACTACACGTCCGCCCCATACCATCCCGCCACCAATGGATTGGCTGAAAGGTTTGTCCAGACCTTCAAGAAGGCCATAAAGGCCATGGGTAATGAAGACATAAAACTTCAGCATAAGGTAGATAACTTCTTGTTTGCATACAGGAATGCAGCACATATGGTTACAAACCAAACTCCCGCCATGATGTTCTTCAATAGAAGCCTAAGATGCCGGCTGGATTTAATCAAGCCAAACATCAGAAGGGACGTGGAGAACCGTCAATTTCAAGGCATGAATGAAAGGCCAACTAGAACCTTCCAGATAGGTCAACAAGTTTTGGCCCGGGACTACCGTACCGAGAAATGGCAGCTTGGAACTATTTGCACACGACTAGGACCGCTGATGTATACCGTGGACATTGGAGAAAGCATAATAAGGCGCCATGCTGACCAGATCATAGAGTCATCCGAAAAGGGACAACCTACACCACAACTCTATACGCCTAATGATGAAGTAGAGATACCCATAGTATCTACCTCCGATCCGGTGATACTGGAACCAGATGAACCCGACACTGGCATTCAAGCCGAATCAGCCTTGCCAAAAGAACCTACTACACCACCAGAAACTACTACACCACTGAGGCGTTATCCGGACTGAGTCAGGAAGCCTCCAGAGAGACTGACTTATAATTGATTAACTGCAGCAATGTGTAGATTATTGTTCTTGTAACATGTAATTAATGATTACTTAAAATATTATGTACTGGTTGGCTAAAAGGGGAGGAATTGTAGTGTATGTGCCTTTAAAAGCCCCCTGTGTACTGTAATGCCGGTAATGGCCACTCGGGCTATATAAGCCTGTATATTGTGTTGTATCAGTTAGTTCACCTCCAGACTTTGTTCAGTAAACACCTGTGAAACCAACTCCTGCCTTCAGTGTCTCTATTAACACACGGATACAACAGGTTGGATCGGGTGGATGCGGGGAGGATGTTCCCGATGATGGGTGAAACTAGAACTAGGGGGCATAGTCTTAGAATAAGGGGCTGCTCTTTCAAAACTGAGATGAGGAGGAACTACTTCACTCAGAGGGTGGTAGGTCCATGGAATATGCTGCCACAAAAAGCTGTAGAAGCTACATCATTACATAAATTTAAAACAGAAATAGACAGTTTCCTAGAAGTAAAGGGAATTAAGGGTTATGGGGAGCGGGCAGGAAT